>NW_003852438.1:6347991-6390950 GCF_000181295.1 Otolemur garnettii | reverse complement strand
AGACTGAGGCAGGAGACTCGCTTGAGCCCAGGAGTTGGAGGTTGCTGCAAGCAGTGAAGCCATGGCACTCTACCCAGGGGGATAGCCTGAGGCTCTGTCTCAAAAAAAAAAAAAAAGAAAAGAAAAGAAAAGGCTAATGTAAACTCCCTACTCCCCTCCTGGGCAAGGTCACCCAGGTGGAATCGGTACCAGAAGGAGACTGGCTCCCTCTCTTGCTTCTAGGCAAGGACAATTAGCTCAGAAGGAGCCAAACTGTCTGGAACAAACAAGGAGCGCCCCCCCCCCAATCTAGAGTAAGGTGACCAGACGTCCTGCTTTTAGCAGGACAGTCCCAATTTTTAAAAAATTGTCCTGCAGCATTTTTAAAAAGCCCCAATTTTTGGAAAGAATGCACAACAAGCTAGGGAACGTGGGAGAACAGAAAGGGAATATATGGTTTTCAGCTGCCATGTGGCTATTTTGCCAGGATATGAGTTTTATATTATTTGTGTTTTTATAATGTTAAACTTTAATAATAACAAATAATTGTTGAGAACTGATTATCGAGAACTGTTTATCAAAGTTTGCATTGTTGTCAGCACCCCCCCAGGTCAATGGTGTCCCGCTTTACCAATGTTAAAATCTGGTCACCTTATGATATGGGTCTGGCTACCAGAGTCCAGGGGCACCCTGTAGGGCGGGGCAGCAGCCACCCACCCCTGCTGAGGTAGAGGGCAGGGCCAGACCTGGGGCTTCCCGCCCGGAAGGCCACCAGCCAGCCGAAATTCCAAGCCCACACGCACCCCACCCCCACTGACACCCCAGTAGGAAATGTGTTGAGCTTGTCAACATCTCTGGCCACAGGGCCAGTGCTCCTGAGGCTCCTAAATGATGGGGCAGGAGCCAGGTCATTAGACAGGGGAGACTGTCATTAGTGCGGGTGATGCCACCGCTGCACAGACAATGGCAAATAGTCATTAGCTGCTGTGTCACAGGGGTGAGGCAATGCTGGCTGGCTGGGGGAGGGGCCAAGGTGCAGACACACATGCACGCACATGTTCACACACACAGGGGGAGGCAGACACACTCAGACACACAGGGGCGTAAGTACTCACATGTTCATTCACACAGGGCATGAGCAGATGTGCTCATGCATGTTCACACACTCCTACTGGCAGAAACAGACACACTAGCATGCTTGCATACTCACACATTCACAGGGCCAGGAGTGGATGTGTTTGCACACTCATATTCACAGGCATTCACATACAGGGTGTGAGTAGACACACCCAAATTCCCACATTCACATACAGGGACATGAGCAGACCTCTTTCACACAGAGCCCCTGGTAGGCACCCGCACACCTATTCACACTCACAGACCCACCCAGGGGCATGAGAGACATATATTCACACCTAGTCACCCCACATCCACACACACGGGGTGTGAGTAGACACACAGCAGGGCCCTGAGTACACACACTGCACACTCATGCTTTCCCACACATTGCCAGAGAGGCCACGGGACCTGAGACACACACACCCCTGATGCACAGGGCCCTCAGACTCTCCTCACGACCAGTCACCCAGACACACAGGGGCCCCCTAGCACACCCTCAGATACGCCCTCATCCCACCCATCCCCACCTTCAAAGCAACCAGGAAAGAGAACCCAAATGAAGTGCAGCCCGGCTGCATGCGCCTCAGGCCAAAGACCACGAGCCTTGCCCCACAGTTCCTCCACGCTCCCACCCGGCAGCTGGCACAGGCCCTACCTCGCCCAGAGACACACTCTTCAGCTCCACAACCCCACAGCAGGGGAGAGACGGGGCAGCTGCGGATCGCAGGGCGAGGAGCACAGCTGAGACCCTGACTGGCCTGGGATCCAGGCTTCTCCCCTTGCCTTCACCTTAGGCTTTTCCTCCCGCCCTGAGAGACCTTGGGCAGGGTGGGAGAAGAGAAAGGCAGGATGCTGGCATCACTCAGGCGAGCCCGAGGGGCAGCTGGAGGCTGGGACGTCCACTGCAGCTTCAGTTTCTGCCTCTGCCACTTTCCAGCTGGGTGTCTGAGCTTCCTCTTGTCACTGTAATGAATCACCACAAACCTAGTAGCTTTAAACAACCTATTTTCATTCCTTTATTATTTATTCCTATAAATCTTACTAGTACAGTTCTGCAGGTCAGAAGTCCAAAATGGGTCTCCTCGGCTTCAATCCAGGTGTCACAGGGCTCCATCCACCTGCCTTTTCCAGGTCCTTGGCTCCCTGTCCATCTTAAAGTCAATGACAGCCAGCTGATCCTCTCACACCGCCTCAGTCTTCTGTCTCCAACAGCCATGTTTAAAAGACTCTCATGATGCCACTGGGCCCTCCTGGGTGGTCCGGGATATCCTCTCCATCACACCTGCAAAGCCCTTTCTGCCATTCAAAGCGACGTACTCCAGGGTTCTGGGGATTAGGATGTGGACATCTTCTAACTAACTGAGTGGCCTTATACAAGTTATTTAAGCTCCCAAAGCCTCAGCATCTTAATTGTAAACTGAAAATAGCCCCTACCACATGGGTGCTCCTGGGGACTCAGGGAGCCCCACGAATGCCCAAAGCCCTGTGCCTCCCACCTGAGCTGTCCTTGGCCCATGGCACTGGTCTCTCCCCTCAGCTTCCTCAGCATGTATGTGGAGCAGGAGAAAGATGAGAGACAGGGCTCTGGGGCCAGTGAGGGGTCAGCTCGAGGTCAGACAGGGGCTAACAGGTGGATTAAGGACTGGCCAGGATACAGGTGTCTCTGGGGGTTCCCTGGATCTAAGCCCTGCTGTGAGGGGAATCACCCTGAGCTGAGGGCACACACTCTTGCAGTGTCCCAGGGCGGAGGGCCAGGGCAGGGTGGGTGCTGCTCCTGTTTACTCCTGCCTGCCCTCCCTCATCTGCTGCCATCTGTTTGCAGGGCCCTGGGGCCAGCAGGCAGGCAAGAGGCCCCAGGCCAGACTGCGATTACTTGGTAAATGCAGACTGCAAGGCGATGACCAGGAAGATACACCCTACGTAGAAGAAAACAGTCATTAGCCCCCCTCTCACCCAGCACCATCTGCTCACTCAGGAGGTAGCCAGTGGCACCTCAGAGAGGCGCTGAGTTCACCAGATCCCCCACTGGCCAGCTCCCACCTCCAGCAGCCCAGGCAGGGGCCTATCCTGAGCCCACTCGGGCCCCTTCTCACTGCTGGTCACTTGTCACTGTTGGCTACTCTTCCCCAGCCCACCCCACACCCAACTTCCTTCAGCAACTCAGAGCTTAACTCAGGGACTAAGGCTTCAAACAGCATGAGGGAGCCTGGGCTGGGCGCCGAATTAATCAAGTGGAAGCCCTGGGTGCAAATCCCAGGGAGTGCAGTGCCCTGGCCCGCCTGGCTTGCTGTGAGCAGGGCACTGATGCGATGCAGTGTGCAGGGGGGGCCTCAGACTGACTTCTGGCAGACCAGCTACCTTGCAGACTCCCCACCTCCCACTGCGTCAGGTAATCCCAACAGGTGCTAAAGGAAGGAAAGGATGGCCAGAGAGAAAACACAGCTAGCTGCCTGCATATAGTAGGCCCCTGATACGTAGGTGCTGAATGCTTGAAGTTCAACCATTGTGCTCCTACTATACGTCAGACTGTGCTTGGTGCTAGGAAGACAAAGATGGATAAACCAGACACCACAACAGATGACGCTTCGGTTCTGTGGATGTCCCAAGCCTCCTGCACAGGCCCTAAGGACCCCTGCATGTGTGGGACATCAGTTCATGGCAAGCATCCTGCAGGCTGGTGGCTTCCCACCCTGTGCCAACTGGGGCAGTGCCCAGCACACCCTGGGCTGCTGCCACCCCAGCAGGCTCACAGATGGCCCGACAGGGAGCAAAACACGGTTTCACAGGCCCAACAGGGAGCAGAACATGGTTTCGGTCTATTATCAGACCAGATAAAGGCAGCTGCTGAAGCTCGGGAGGGTGATTTGGGCTTACAAATAAGAGCCTCTGGATGCCCAACCACTCCCGGCCTCCCTTTGTCAGCCAACCTGGCCTTTCTGTCCCTCTTTGTTCCTCTCTGAAAGCAGCCCCAGGGAGGAAGACACCTCCTAAATAGCTAGTGTCAGGAGTGGAGGGTGAGGAGCCTGGAACCAGCTGGGCAGCTGGAGGCGGGAGTGATGGAGGGAGATTTCAGAACTCAGAAAGTGCTGGTCTTGGAGACAGAGGGGACCTAGAATTGTGGGGTGAACACCCCAATCAAACAAGGCGCTTCCTTGTTTATCTTCACATTTGCCCCAGTGCTCAGCACAGGGATAGGTACCCAGTAGAGACTCAAAAAGCATTTCCTGAATGAATGCCCAAATAGCAGGGTGGGGACCAGGCCAGTTTCTGCCATGATCAGGATTCCAGCCAGGGTTCCTAGGCCCTGTCTAATGGGCGGAAGGTGGGGAGAGATCCTTTCCTAAGAGAGCCATGGGAATAGTGCTAAATAACAGAACCCTATCTTGAACATTAATTCAGCAACCATCTTGCACACCTAGTATGTGCCGGTGATAATAGAACAAAACAAAGTCCTTGCCATGGGTTGCTTTTGAGAGCTGTTGTGCTCAAAAGATAAGTGAGGGGCACTCTGGGAGACTTCCTGCAGGGAGGGAGCAGGTAAAGCGGCTGAGAGCCTGCGTGCAGCTCAAAGGCAAGCAGGAGGAATCTTGAGTTTGTCTGAGGCCTGAAAAAGGAGGGCTGTAGGAACCTCCCTCGTGGGTTGGACAGCAAGGCCCAGTGGACAGAACAGAGAGTGGGTACAACAGGACCTCTGTTGCTGGGACCTGGCATTTCCTCCTGGGAGAGGACTCAGGTAAGACAATGTGTCATTAATGTCCCAGGGACCAAGGCAGCCCGTGCTGCCCCTCGGCCCTCCCTGGGAGGCAGCAAGCAAGAGGAAGTGGGGCCCTCCTGCAGGTTTCCCCTTGTGCAATCACCCTCCCTGCTTCTCTCCACCCAGAAGCAGGCCTGGCAGCTGTACCAAAATACCACTGGCATGAACTCAGCACCCACACAACAGGGCCCAGGCTAGGGATCCCAAGGGAGGCTGGGCCTGACCTACACCAGACCAGGGGAATCCTACCCCCATGAACTCCATCCCTGGGTCCTACATTGAAGGTCCTTCATTGAAGTGACCCTATGGCTTGGTCACTGCCCTGCCCTGTATACATATCTGATTGAACTCTAGACTTAGCAGGGCCTCAGCCAGCTTAAGGAGGCTTCCTTTTCTTTCTTCTGCAGGGGATGACAATCTTCTTACCCATCCAAGGCATTTGACCATGACAGTTGGCTAAATTCCCACTGGACACTGAGCAGGCATCCAAAAGAGTAGTGTGCCAGACCTCTGAGAGCCGAGTCGTGGTGGTTCCCGTGACCTTCTAGGCAGAGGACCCAGAGCACCCCAGGATAGCCCCAATCAGCCCAGCTCAGCCTGGCAAGGAGGCAGTCAGGTCCCGTGGGGCAGGGGTTCCAGAGATGAGGTGTTCCCCCTCCCGACCTTCCTCCACAAGCCACAAAGGGTGTGTCACTTGACAGCATCCCCTACTCACAATGTTGTACCCTGTGTCACAGTACAACGTAGCAAGTGCCTTGGGAGAAAGGGTAGCCTTGTACCCATTTCAGAAAGAAAGAACTATGAAGCACCTATGATGTCCTGGGCACTGCGCTGGGAATCAGGACACTGAGGAACAAAACCCCCACATATTCCCTGTGCTCCCAGAACTTCTCAGGGAGGCAGCCACAAACAAGTAAACACCAACAACAAACAATCACGAATTGAGCTAAGTGCTGTGAAGATGGGAAAGTGTAATTAGCCTGTGCTGATCTCTCACTGGCCCCACATTACAGAATACCCACAGCTGCCCAGCCAAGGGCCTTGGGTCATGCTGGAAGCCAAGTATCTGGCATAGCAAGGGGTTGACAACAGTTTGAAGAACACTTGTTGAACCAAACTAGAAAAAAAAGGAAATAAAAAAACTATGATCAACCAGTGCAACCTAATTTTACAGGCCCTGGAGGCTCAGAGAGGCCAAGTGTTTGGCCCCAAGCCACACAGGTGCTGAGTGGCAGAGCTGTAAGCCAGAACCTGGGTCTCCTAACTCAGCACAGGAAGGTGGCCAGAGCTCCTGCCACCTTCCTGTGCTGCCCGGTGGGCCATCCCAAACCAGTTCACAATCCCCAGGAACCCACCTGTGATGAGCCTCCTGGCCCGTCTCAGACACCTTATTTGCAGATCAGCACCATTCAATAGAATTGTCGGTAATAGGAAATGTTCAGTATCCAAACTGCTCAACACAGACACATGACACCGCTCAGTGGGCACAGGGGATTGTGGCCAGTGTGGTGGGGTGGGAACAGGTAGGGCTGTGGAGAGGAGGAGGGCATGGCAGAGATGGTATGTGGCAAGGAAGAAAGGCAGCAAGGGTCAAGGATCGGGTTTGACATTCTAAGGACTCTTCCATCCCCACAGCCCCAGGAGCCACCAAAGGACTGCGTGTGCAATAGTGAAATGCCACAATCACAGCCTCTGCAGGCCCCCCAGGAAGTCAGCTCCCTCGAGCTCTCCAGCAGCACCAACACTCCTGTAACGCCGGCTCTCGTCATTCCCTGTCCCCATCCCACACAAACAGTTTCTCACCTACACAGCTCATGACACTGTCCCAGCCTGGAACACCCTTCCCTCCCTGGCGCAGGCAGCTTTTCCTCCTCCTCCTTCAGGCCTTAGCTCACTGTCTCCTTCCAACACCCTCATCAGAATCAGCCTACTCCGTGTCTCCATAGCCTGCCTGCCATGTGGAGGAGGCTTAATTTCTCCATCTTTGCTCTTAGCTCCCCTCCTCGGTCCTCACTTTTCCCAAACCTATACTTAGCTTCCCAACCCCCAGCTCTGGGACCCTCAGAAATTTTTGTCACACAGTCACAGGTCCCTTAAAACCCTCAGCCCCTGACCTAGGCCATCCCACTCCCACAACTTAGCCCCTGGGCAGGGCCTCCCTCATGTGGCTTCATGACAGCCTTGCTCTAAGGGAAGATCCAGAGAAAAGAGGCCAGAAGTTTCCAGTTTCATCAGCAAGAGGGCAATGACCCAGATAATGACCGCAGGTGTGGACGTGCATTTAGGAAAAAGGATAAGAGGTACTCAGGAACCTGAGTAGCCCTCAACCTGAGGGCTTCCTGGAAGAGTGGCCCTCCTTCCCATCATGTTGTGGAGTAAGGCTAAGAGTCTCCCCTGCAGGTTCCAAACCCACTGTGGCTCTCCCGCCCAGAGAATCCCTGTCTGTCTCCCCAGGAGCTACCTCCTGCCCAGGGCCTGCACCAGGCTAGGATGTGCTCACTGGAACATTCATCTGGCAAATATGCCTGGCTGTCCTGCTCACACCATCGCCACACAGGCCAGGCCTCACTCACTGGGGAGCAGGGCAAAGAGGAGGCACTGAAACTATGACACAGAGATGCCATTTGCATAAGGACATCCAGCCAGGCTGCAGGGCTGCGAACCCAGATGCCTCTCCTCCCCCAGAGCGGAGAGACAGAGGAGCCCCAGGCCAGGACTCTGAGTGGGCAGGAGACTGAGAGGGACAAGCAGACAGGAAAACAGGAGAGAGGCAGAGCAACACAAACACAGGGGGAGGGGTGCGTGAGGACCAGAGGGAGGCAGAGGGGAGGCTGGGAGGAAAAGGCGTGCGGAAAGAAAGGAAAAAGAGGAGGAGAGAAAGAAAACTCCCCATCGCTGGAGGACCAGTTCTGGGAGGCTCTGGGCATCCCACGCCAAGCCTCCTCACTATCATTGTCCTCGGGCCACTCTTGTCCCTCCTCTGGCCTTACTCTGCATCCTGGATGATCAGGAAACTGAAGACTTGAGGGGAAGAAGGGGGAGATTAGACCAGGTGAGGACCAGCCAGGACAAACCTCCAGAATCTCAGCGGCACACAAATGCCATTTCCATCTGGGGTCACCCAGACTTGTCCCCCACTGAAGCACCAAGCAGGTTCATTTGTGAGTATATCCAGAAAGGACATGGAGACTTTTAAGGTACCTAAACATCCCAGAGAAGCTGCCAATCTCCCCTACTCTCCATCTCCCAGCTCCCAACCCTGCCAGGCTTCCTGCTTCCCTGGGTAGGAGATTTGAACACCTAGATTGTTCAGAGGTTCAGGCTCTGTACTAAGGCCAGCAGAGGGTTGTGTCAGGTCCTCAGTGAGGGTGGACAGCCCCTGCTCAGAGACAGCGTCCTGACCTAGATGACCCCCACAGAAGCCAACTCAGGGGTGGAGGGAGGTATAGGTGAAGATAGGGAAGGGAAGGGGGCAGAGGAAGAGGCAGCGAGGTGGGGAGGAGGAGGTAGGGCTGGGCACTTTGTGGAGTTTTGTTTGTTTGGGGCCTTTTTTGCAGCCATTCCTGTTTGGCAGCCAGAGTGGTGACAATCAAACACACCTCTACGGACAGCACCCGAGAGGAAGCAGCAAGAGGGCCCCACGTCCCTCCCTCCAGGCCAGCACACCCTTCATTCCTCCAGGGAGGCAAGAACACCCCCAAGGGAAGCCAGGGTACTGAGTGCTATGCTGGGCCCCAGAGACGAGCCCCAGAGACAAGCCCTGCAAAGCCAGCCTAGGAGCCAGAAACTTGGCAATTAACTATGACCTGTCAAATCTCAGGGGCTGACTGAGGCCAGAGGAAGTCAGCAAGAACTAGCACATTTATGTCTTATGGAGGCACTTAAGAGATTTAGGCTTCCAGATTAAAGAGAATTAGGCAGAGGGACTGCCCTGAATTACATCCTGGACCGTAAGAAGAGAGCTTCCTTTTCTAACCCGCCATCCTTGCCAGAGTCCTAAAACTCAGAGGCTGAGATTAGAGTACGTGGTCTTAACCCTTATGGTCTGGCTTCAAATCCATCCCTGATCAATTGCAGGACCTTAGACCAGGCACTTAACCCTCTGAGCCTCCTCTGTAAATTAGGACGATGAGAATCAAAGCATCCACCTCCAGGGAGGTTGTCATGAGGACTGAAGAGCTAATCCACACAGAGCATCTGGCACATTCCTGACATGTTGGCTATGCTGGCTTCAGAAGAGCCCAGATGCTATCGCTGCCCCCTCCATTCCCCACAGAGCACACAGGGTGATGGGGTAGGGGGCAGGGTGCCGTGTCTGACCACATGCCATTCGGATACCAGGTTGGGGTGAGGATGGTGGAAGGCCATGACAGTCAGTTTTGAGTGGGGAGGGGCAGTGTGTGTCAGAAGTGGGAACAGACACGCAGCAAGGCCACACCAGCCCACCCAGCATGTCACCCTGGGAGCCAGGTGCCAGATAGAGCTGCAGCCTCAGTACAGTCCCATGTTCTCGTGAGCCAGGAGCACCCCATGTGTGGGAAAGAGGCCCCTCTGTCACTAGCCACTGAGACCTCCCAGGCATGCTCCTCTCTCTCTGCTTTGGCCCCACCATCCAGGGTGCTATGTCAGGTCCAGGGAGGATACCAGAGCCAGCCACCAGGCACAGAGCATTGGGCCAAGTAAGCTGCATCCCTAGGGGGGCTCAGGAACCAGAATGCAGGGGAGTGCCCTGGGCTGGAAGCCTTGCTGCCCCATCAGAGGCTCTGTGGGGCAAAATGTTGTCTTTTCTATTTGTACCTCATACTTGATAGGACAGAGGTCCAAGGAGCTAGAGAGGAAGGAAGGGTGGGAAGGGGCAGAGCTGCGCTTGATTGTGGCTGCCTCCCCACTACACCAGCTCCTGGCAGGTGGGTACTGCCTGCTGCTGCCAACCTTGAACCTGTCCTCCACCAAGCCTTGTACACTGCCTCCTATAAAGTGGATATTTCTATCCCCACTTTACAAATGAGGGCAGAATCAAATAATGTGCCCAAGGTCACACCAGGAATGAACAGCTGAACCTTGAGCCTAAGCCTCATGTTTCCAAAGCCAAGGGCTCTTGGCCTTGACCTCTATTTCCTCCAACTTCCTAAACAGGGGGTGTGCATAGCAGGTGCTCTATGAATAAAGTGACCAGATGTCCCACTTTTGGCGGGACAGTCCCAATTTTTAACAATTTGTCCTGCATCCTGCAGCATTTTTAACAAGTCCCCATTTTTGGAAAGAATGCACAACAAGCTAGAGAATGGCAGAACAATAGGAAGGGAATATAAGGTTTTTGGCTGCTGAAAAGGTTAATGTAACTCCATTTAGGAAGGAAGAGGTTAATGTAACTTCATTTGGAAATGAAAAGGCTAATGTAAACTCCCTACTCCCCTCCTGGGCAAGATCACCCTACTCCTTTTAGCCACAGGTGCCGCCCTATACATAATTTTTTTTAATGTATTATATTTGTAAATTGTACTTATGTTGAAATTAAATACATATATATTACAATACTATTTATGCGTTCTATGAAAATTTTTGTTGCTCCATATAGACCAAATTTTTAATTAAGAACCCCCCCCCATGGTGTCCTGCTTTACCAATGTTAAAATCTGGCCACCTTATCTATGAATGCTAGTTAGAACCAAGGAAGAAACGGGGAGGGGTAGGTAGAAGGGGTAAGATACTCCAGGGAGACCCTTGGGCAGCTAGAAAATAAATAACAAAGGTAGTATTTTCCAATGCCAGACTGGCACAGTGCCCAAAACAGCTGCCCTACACCCAGGAGCTCAGGGCCTGTGCTTGCCTCATCTTTTCCAGAAGAAGTATGTGAGGCCACATACGTCAGCCTTCAGGTATGCAGCGAGGTCTGCCTGCGGTGAGAGGTGCTCTCTCCTCTTTCCTTCCGGGTTGAATCTGCCCTCCTTTGCCCACTCCTGCACCGACCCCAGCCAGCCAAGCCTTGGCTCCTCCCTGGAGTCAAGCCTGCTTGGTCCAGGGCTTAGGGTCTGGAACCTGTGACCAGGTTCTCAGCAAGGCAGATCCCCTGCCAGGAGGGAGAATCATGTGTGTTTGTGCTGGGGGAGGGCGGGAGCCCAGCATCATCCAACAGGTTGGTCAGGCTGGGAGGCGTCCCGCCCTCCTGCAGCTAATGAGCACTGTACAACAGGTGTCTACTCCTCAGTCCCCAGCCTGCCTCGGCTGCGACCAGAGCCTGCCACTCATCACCTCTCCAAGGCTCACTCGCTCATCCCAGGGCCCGCCTGTTCCCAGGCCGGGGGTCCGTGATGGCCTGCCGCTCCTGCGTCGTTGGCTTCAGCAGCCTCAGCGGCTGTGAGGTGACCCCAGCGGGCAGCCCCCGGCCTGGAGCCTCGGGATGGAGCAGCTGTGGGACCCCTGGGTCAGGCTTCAGCTCCCACAGCCTGACGGGCTGCTGGTCGGCTGGCACCATCCCCAATGTGACCGTGAACTCCAGCCTACTGGTGCCCCTGGACCTCAAAGTGGACCCGGCCATCCAGCAGCAGAAGAACCAGGAGAAGGAGGAGATGAAAGTCCTCAATGATAAATTTGCCTCCCTGATTGGCAAGGTGAGACGTTGGTGGTGTCAGAGGGGGAGGGTCCCAAAAACTAAGGGGCCACCAGGCCTAGGCAGGTGGTCAAGCTCTTTATTTCCCTAGCATGGATCATCATTCCCACCTCTGCCCCCAGTCAATGGGGAGGCCACACTGCTAACTCTGAGCAGAAGGCTAGGAGGGACATTGCTGATCCATCTTGGCACTGGGAGAGAAAGGTACCCCAGGATGGCCTCTGAGGGACATCTGAACAGCAATATACTGCACAGCCTGGGACCACCCAAACCCCACCACCACTGCCAGGCTTGGACTAAGGAGCAGCGCTGAGGGTGGCCAGGGTCCCTGTCATGGCAGTGGCTGATGGAGGCATGGTCCTCAGTCTTACTAGAGACAGATGGACAGTGGAGATGCCCTCCCAAGGTCCACCCTCCTGTGCATCCCTCAATGGCCTTGCAGAGTCTCTCTGAAGGCACCCCTGCTTAGCTTCCGGGTCAGAAGAACTGGCAGGGCCGAGGGGGCGTGTGGGGCTGCCGGAACAAGGCTGCTGCAGAGGCTGCGGTGAGAGAGGATGCAGCTTTGGCACGTCAGGGGACAGGAATGCAGGGGTAGATTCTCCGAGTCAGGGCCAGCAGCCAGCAGGCCTCCTCACATCTCACCCTGAGCAGGGACATGAGTCCTTAACACCCCAACCCCCCATGCTTCCTAGATTGCCCATGGCCTGCAACTGGTGTGGGACTCCCATGTCGTCTTTGCCCCCCCCAGGGAAAGGGAGCTCCCAAGTGAGTCCTGTCCACCTTCCAAACCTGTTCCTCACCTCCTCCAAGAAGCCCTTCCTGTTCTGTCCAAAAATAATCATGATAGTAACAGGTGCTAATAGCTTGCTATATGCCAGGCACTGTGCCAGATGCCTTTCAGATTTATCTCCATTTCCTTCAACAACCTATGAAGACATTTTTATGCCCATTTTACAGATAAGGAAAACTTTACCTTCCTGGCCCTCACAGGAAACCAGAGGCCTAGCATTAGGCCCTTGTCTGTAGCCTGGCCTCTCCAAGTCTGTGTTCCTCCGAATGTTCCTGGTCTCCCCTACAAGGTGGGAGCTCCCAGGGGGAGGCAGGGGAAGAGAGGAGCACACATTGAGCTTCTGTCTGGCCCTCTGCTGAAACTTTGCAAATGTGTTGTGATTTAGCCCACACAGCGCTGTGCAGATGAGGAACCTGAGGACCAGAGAGGTTAAGTGCCTTACCCAAGGTCATACAACCAGCATATGGTGCCATCTAGATGTGAACGCAGTCTGTGAGACAAAAGCCAGTGGTCTCTGAGTTGGCAATTATGTCTTTCTCTTCTCCATTCACTTGGCTAGACTAGAGTTTTCTTGTCCACACCTGGGGTGCTCAGTGGAGTAGCTGGAGAGGAAAGGCAACCATCCCCTGAGGTGCAACAGCCCTTCCGCAGCAGCACAGAGCCCTAAACTGCTAGGCAGTTTTCCCTGGGAGGCAGATCCCTGCAAAGCCTTATCCACCCAGGTCAAAGCTCTAAAAGGAATATCTCACTAAGCTATGTAATTTGGCTCAGATATGTGGTTTTTCTCCCTCAAATGCCAGTGCTGAAATCACCCTGTGCCTCTGCCATGGGGATGAATGGTGGGGTGGGCGCAGGGAAGGGCACTAGGAGTTGGGGTCTATGCCCAGGGGCCAGGGCAATGCCCTTGAAGGTCTTCAACAGAATTGGAGCCTCCCAACCTTCAAGCCTTAGCCTTGAGCTAAGGTGCCCCTCAGGGTACAATGGAGGGTGTCATGGGTGCTAGCCCTTTGGGGGCCTGATTTCTGGGGCTCTACTGACCTACCAACTCCACAGGGATAATCTGTTAGATCCCTCTGAAGGTCGTAAGGGCCCAGGTAGAAGCAGAAACTGAGCAGTGTTGCTGGGTTTGAATCCTGGCTCCACCACTGACCAGCTGTGTAAACTCAGGCAAGTTGTTTAACCTCTCTGTGCCACAGTACACATTCAGTTAATGGGCTTATCAGAAGCAAATGGGATAATTTTTGAAAGCAGCTAGAATATACCCCGTACATGGTAAATACATTATAACTGCCAAATAAAAAAATAATGGGGCCTGGCTCAGGGATCTCCTAGAACCCAGTTAGCCCCTTCCAGGCAGGAGCCTAGAGAAGACAGGAGGGAGGGGCCCTGCTGGGAGGAGAAGTGAAGGGACTGGGGGATAGTGGGTGCAGCACAGGCCAGAGAGACATGTATGGCCCAGGGGAAGGTCAGAGGTGAGATGCCAAGACCAATGGGTGGTGGCTCTAAGCAAAGAGAGGACAGGATAGAGGCACTTGGCCACTTGGCTCCACAACCCCTTCTGAGACACTGAGAAAGAGCAGGAGGAGGGGGAGAGAGACTCAGGAGTTGGCAGAGAGGCACTGGAGCAGAGTTGTTTCTTCCACTTGCTGGCTGTGTTTCCTTGGGCAATTTGCTTACCCTCTCTGTGCCTCAGATTCCACTATTCCTCTCCACCCTGCTCTGTAGGTGGCCTTGAGCTCATGCCAGCAACAGGACTGGTGAGGCCAATCCCAAGATGAGGGAGGATGAGAAGCACCTGTGGGAGAGGCCAAAAAGGACTGGGAAAGGGCTGGGCTTCTCTCCTTCACATGCAGACGGTAGAGGGGATGGAGGTGGCACAGAGGCAGGACTGGCCCAGGGCATCCTGGGGAAACTGCAGAGAGGAACCCCAAGAGTATTGCTAAAATCCCTAGAGATGGAGGGATGGGGACAATGTCTTCCCCTAGGCCTGTGTGACTGACTTCTGGCAGTCACCAGAGTCACCTCCCTGCCTGTATACAGAAAGACACAAACCAGGCCTTCCTGATGAAGAGACTCTGAGGCTCCTTGGGCAAAGCCAACTTCCGCTAAAGGCAGAGGATTTAATGGCCCCCATCTGAGGCATAGGACCTGCAGGCCCCCAAGACACTGCCCTGTAAGCTCGGGACCTGAAGTTTCTGAGGTGGTTACCCCACTCCCCCAGGGAAGCGCAGACCTCAGCCTGGAGCTCCAGCTTAGCCTGCTTAATCCACCCCCCCCAAAAAATGCATCTCTCCCCAAGCCCCTGCCTGGCCTAGCCTCGCTTTTCAGCTGCGCAGCTAGCACCACGGAGCTAGGTCACAGTCTCCTGCTGTGACACAGGAAAGCAGATGGCACAGGTGTTTGCTCTGGGAGCCCCTCCTACAGCTGCCACAGTATAACCTAATGGTATAGGGGTCAACCAGCATAGGCAGGAGGAAGAAGGAGAGGAGGGTTCAGCAGCCTTGATGGGTTGGAACCAAGAAAGCTGGCACCCCTTAGGGTGTCAGGATTATCGGCCCTCCCTAGGCCTTTGTTCCGAGAGGGAGGAGCCTTTCTGCAGGGAAGGTCCTGGGTGGGGGATGAGTTCTTGTCCCCACCCACCGAGGCAACAAAAGACTCCCCCAAAGTCTAGAAAGTAGAAGGGAAGAGGAGAGAGAGGGGAGGGGAAGGGGGATATGCGAGGAGGAAGGGTATTTGGGGGGACCTTACCTAATGTGCATGATGCAATGGTACATTTCAAAACTATTTAGAAATGAGTATAATTGCGATGGATGTGTTACTTAGTTCAATGTAAGCATTTTACCTTGTATATAGAAGAAGTACACTGAACCCCATAAATGCATCGACAGTTAGGGTTTAATTTAAAAAAAATTTTTAAAAGACTCCCCCAAAGGCAATGGGTGACAGGGGGCTGGCTGCCCCTGATTCCCTAGGAACTCAAAGGCCCTCTCACTGGAGTGGCTGGCCAAATGCATACCATATCCCCAGTGGGATCATGTTGAAGCATAGAAGATCAAGGTTAGACTAAGGGAAGAACTTCCTGGTATGAAGGTTTTTCTGTTGCTCATGGGTGGAGGAAGGAGCCTCACATCTCTCCCATCACTCCACCCTCAGTGTAAACACGGAGTTCCTGCTTGTTAAAATGGAGAGAAGGTGGGGTAAGCAGATGCCCCCCCACAACGCTCCTTCTCACATACACAAAGCAGAGCAGAAACCCTCTTGACCTCCACCCCTACTGAACCTGTTTGGCTGTACGAACAGCAGATGGGTAGGCTTGAATCTGGCTTCAAGCAGAACCTACCAGTACAGGTGGGAATTGAGCAGGGGAATGACAGCCCACAAATGCTGTTGTCAAGTGCTGTCATCCAGTATTCCTGCTGGAGTTGTCTACTGCGAAGGTCAGAGGGTATTTCCCAAGGTCACCGGAGCATCCCAGGAAAATAAGAAAAAGCTGGGGAAGTAGGCAGGTTAGAGAGAGAAAGGGGGCCGGGTGCAGAGGCACAGGCCTGTAATCCCAGCACTCTGGAAGGCCAAGACAGCTGGATTGCTTGAACTCAGGAGTTCAAGACCAGCCTGAGCAAGAGGGAGACCCTCACCTCTACTTAAAATAAAAACACATGGTGGTGGGTGCCTGTACTCCCAACTACTCAGGAGGCTGAGGCAGGAGGATCCTTGAGCCCAAGAGTTTGAGGGTGCTCTGAGCTATGATGCAATGGCACTTTACACAGGGTGACTGAGACTCTATCTCAAAAAATAAAAAATTAAAAAACAGAAAGAAAGGGGAGCCTGCCTGGCACTCAGATTCCAGAGGAACAGGGATCCCAAAAAGGCCCAGAGCAGGCAGCAGCCATCAGAAGGGCCTCTCTGGGAAGCTTGGCCACCAAGTTGCTGTGTGACCCAGGTCTCCCCCTGGGTCTCCTCCATCCCCTCCTCTGTAAATGAAGGGTAGAGCCCAGCTGATCCAAAAGGCTCCTTCAGGCTACAATTCTGGGAGCCCAGGCCAGCAGTGCAAGCTGTGGCAGGAGGAGGCCCAGCTCCACTGTGGTCAGAGGACACATCGCTGGGCTGGCTATTATCACACTCTCAGGGCAGAAACAGCCCACCTGTCCAGGAGCCATGCCGCAGCCATGCCCTCCACCCCTGTGGCCTACCTACATCTGGGCACCAAGGAGTAGAGACCCCAACAGAGGAGTGAATGACTTCCAGTCCAGTGAGGAGGGTGCTGAATAGGGCAAATAAGGAACAGGTAAACTGAGGGCCTTGGTACTCAAGGAGTGAGTCACAGAGGGCTTCCTACAGGAGGGGGAGAGGAAGGGCCTGGGATGGAAGGAAGAGAGTGCCCAACAGGGCTGGAGCCTAGAGAGGACAGGAGGGGTGGGGAAGCTGAGCTGGGCTAGACCGGGTGGAGGGAAGGGGAGGACCTAGTAGGGACTTGGACAGCAGGAGGTGGGAGGCAGAGTTGGAGAGGAGAAGCAGGCCTCCCCATCTTAATCCTCAAGGCAAATCTGGGCCTAACTGGAGGCAGAAACCAACCCAGGAAGGTAGCTGGGGTCTCATAGCCCACAGTGACTCCAGCAACAAACAGGAGGCATTTGTGGTGGTGGTTAAATGACCTTAAATTCAAACTACCTGGATTCCAGGCCTGGATTTGCCACTGGTTGATTTTGTGACCTTGGGCAAGTTCTTTCATCTCTCTGTATCTGGTTCCTCCACTGTAAAATGCAGCTGATAATAGTACCCACCCCATGGGGTTGTTGCAAGGATTTAATGAGTTGGAGATGTCAGGCATTTAGAACCAGGCCTGGCACACAGTAGGAGCCACATAACCTCTTGCTACTGTCACTATACTAAAGCACATCCCCAGGTGCTTTCCCCAGCAACACTCAGAGGTAAGCAGGTACTATCACCCCTAACTTCTAGCTGGGAAAACTGAGGTTTGGGAGGCTACAAGTCCTGGGTTGTCAAGAGGATTAGCACTCAAGCACGGTACTAACCAGGCCCTACCCTGCTGAGTTTCCAAGACAAGATGAGACCAGGCTTGTCTTGGAGGGGAAGGGGCAGAGGGGCCTCTGACACCCACGTTCTCTGGGGTCTCCCACCCCAGCTCCAGGCAGGCTTGGAGAGCCTGTCACATGCTGGCACTCTCACACCCAATCTCCCTCCCTCCCCTGGAACCCTTTGCTAATTGGCTCCACCTTGCCCTGATCACTCCTTATCTCACCATCTTCGGTCTGCACAATCAGTAATTAGAGATGTGTTCTGAAGGTGCTGAGTGAGGGCCTGGGTGGGTGTGCACACATGAGCTGCTACTTCCCAGGGAAGCCCTTACGGGCACCGGCTGGCCAGCCTGAGGCCTCAGCCCCAGACCAGTGCACACCCAGCCCACTCCCTGCCCTCCTACTGTCCCAGGTGCAAGCTCTGGAGCAGCGCAACCAGCTGCTAGAGACCCGCTGGAGCTTCCTGCAGGGCCAGGACACAGCCACCTTCGACCTCAGGCACCTCTATGAGGAGTACCAGGGCCAGCTGCAAGAGGAGCTGCGCAAAGTGAGCCAGGAGCGGGGCCAGCTGGAGGCCAACTTGCTGCAGGTGCTGGAGAAGGTCGAGGACTTTCGAATCAGGTAGGTCGCCCCCAGGGACTGAGGGTAGGGACCACACCATACTCAGGTGGGTGGCACCCACACCAAAGGAAGAAGAAAGGAGTTAGGAAACATTTCTTTAACCCCAGATATACCTTCTGGGGGACTAGCATGTGTCAGACAGTATTCTGAATAGTGGAGACATGACAGTGACCCTATAGCGCCCCTCCCACATGGTAATCCTCACCAACAAAGTCAGTCTGTGCAGACTCCCAGCTAAACCCTGTGCTTGCTGGCCCCTGGGCACTGTCACAACCCACATGCTAATTCAAGTAGCCATACTCTTGTGCCGTGAACACACTTGCTGCTGTCTAGTATTGCTCTGGAGATGAGGAATTATGCCTTAGAATGACAGATGGGTTTCTGCTTGGATGTGGCTTTGGGTTTTTATCTCACTTGGCAGGGAGCCACTAGGAGGTGAGGAAAACACAGCTCCAGCTGGAAAGATACTTTCACAGCTCCAGCAGGTGGACAGACAGACAAGCAAACAGCTGCTGGATAATGTGTCCCAGCAGTTACGGGCCCAGGCTTGGGCATTAGACCAGGAGGGAGTTTAATCCTTGCCCCCATCCCTTACCTGAGGGCATCACCTCTGGAAAATTGCTTAATATCTGAGCCTTGGTTTCCCCTGTGTGACATGGGAATGGGAAAAGGTTGATGTAAGGAGGATGTCGTGAATTCAGCAGGGTACCTGGCAGTTATACTCTAGAGTTATACTATAGTTATACTATATAAATGGCGGGTTTTCTATCTCCTAGAAGGCTAAAGTTCTCCACATACAGTGGGTTTTTAACATAGGTTTGCTGAACTGAACTGGCCACTCTAAAAGGACACTCTGGGCACTTGCTCAGAGAAGTGACCCTTTCTGACCAGTCAGTGAGCAGGGCTTCAGGGACAAGGAGGCTGAAGCAGAGCAGAGAGGCTGTACCCCTACACCCCCTCCCTGGGTCTGGTCTCCTTGCAAGGAGGCCCCAGCCAGGGACAGGGGAGGACAAGGTGTGGCTGAGCTCTCCCCTCCTGCAGTGCTCTGGCCCAGCCCCAAACCCTGCCAGTCTGCGATGAGGCCCACAGTACCTAGAGCAGCCAGCAGGGCAAACTAGAGAATGGGGCAGCCTGTCCAGGAGCCCAGGGGCAAGGGCTATGGCTCAGTTTGCCCAACACCTGTTCCGTGCCCCTGTCCTCCCAAGTCCTAGGGAAACACACAGGTCATCTGACTGCCAACTTGGAGAAGGCAACTCCCCAACAAATAACCATGATGAGGGGAGTCCCGTTGGGTTGCCAGAACCTGTGGCCTATTTCACCAGTTCCTAGTAGGTCTCTGGTCCTCGAAGGATCAGAGGATGGCAGAGCTTGCTAGAGCCCTAGGTCTTCCTTTCATGGAAGGAAACAGTCTCAGAGAGGGCAAGGCTCAGTCACACAGCTAAGTCACACATGCTAAGTCTCCTCCCTAACCCCAGTCAGCCACCAGGTAAGGCTGCTCCCAGGAGCCTAGCCAGATCATGTCCATGGAAGCACTTTGTAACTGGAAGTTCTGTACAAATAATACTGTTGTTTTAATATGGCTCAGCCCTCTCATTTGGCCTGCTGCCTGGTTTCCATCCGCCTGCTCTCTGACGTTACCATTTAGGCTCTTCCTTTCTCTGGGTAGGGAGCCCACCTAAGTTAGGGAAGGAGAGACTGGGCCTGATGGTGGAACTAAAGGGCTTCTTGGTCTTCAGGCCAGAGCCAGGCAGCCGTAGCCTGTCTGTGCAGAGCCTGGGGCCCCCAGGAGCCAGAAGACGCCAGGCCGAGCCCTGACTGGGAGGAGCTGTGCCCTGCCCCTACAGGGCTGATGAGATCAGCCTGGCTCCCAGAAATAAACAAGTTGGCAGGTGGGGACAGGGGGTGCGGGTGTAACAAGCTAAAAAGGGCCTGAGGAAGGGTAGGGGAGCTGGTGACTGGCAGACCAGCAGAGGATTGGGGGTAGGATAGGGGAAAAGGCACCACTTCAGCCTCTGTGAGGACAGAGACTTCCAAGGACTTTGGGGTAACAAACCCCAAGGATCAGCAGGTCTAACCCTTCTATTTCCTAAGGATGGAGCAAAGACCCAGCAAGGGGAAGCAACTTGCCCAAAGCCACATGCCAAGTGACTCAGGGATGCCACATACAGCTGTGTAAGCTGTGCAAGCTGTGCACTGCACAAGAGTATGTGATGGAAGGGTGAATAGGGGCTGCAATCCAGTCACACATCAAGCCATGCAGACTTGCATAAGGTCACACGCCCTTCAAGAAGGGGACCTTATCCTAATTTACACAAAGGCTGGGGATGGACTAGCAGCCTCCTTATGAGGGCTGGTCCTAGACTAGGATCCAGTGGCCAGACTCAGCCCAATATTCCTGCTATGCCATCAGCCTCTCCCCAGGGCCTCAGGCTCTGCTCCCACCCTACCCACCCAGCATACCTGGAGGTCCAGGGTCAAGGCAGACTCAGCCCAGGGAGGACACCATGAGATGCCACCTCTGGTCCCCACACTCCTGGTGTCCTCCTCCAGGGGAGGTTTCCTAGAGCAGCTTCTAGGGCACTTGTCTCCCTCAATTTACCCTGATTATGTCTGCCTAGACCCCCAGCAGGTATCTCTCCAGTGGGTCTGCAAATGACACTGAGGAGACACAGCTTTTCCATGCCCACCCCAAGCCAGGGCACATTCAAGGGTGTGGGAGGCTCTGACGGGGCTCAACACCCCCAGCCCAAGGCCTGAAGTTCCCTACCTAAGGCTTTTCAGGAGACAGAACCAAAAATAAACCAGGGAGCAGGCCCTAAACAAGTAGTAATTGCTCAGTGAGCCAAGCAGAAATCAGAGGTGGGGTGGTAAGGGCACCCAGCAACGAGGGCAGAGAGAAGGCAGTGCAGACAACCGCAGTGACCTCTCTCCAGGGCCCTGCCCCAGCTGCCGGAACTCTGCTATCCAGAGAGGAAGGGAGAGGGGTCTTGACCATGGGGCTTGTGTGGGGAGGACCTGTCAGGGAGGGGCTCCCTAGGTCCCTGTTCCCAGGGCAGAGAATTCCTCAGAGACCCTCACATGCCAGTGGGAAGCCTGTTTAGGTTGGCCAAGCCTTCTGCACAGAAAGGATGTGCAGAGAGCCCCCCACGCTCTACAGTGAGGCTTCTGGAGGCTTCTCTCTAAGAATGCAGGAGGCCCAGGCAGAGGGCTAAGCCTCAGGGCACAGCCCACTGCTGGAAGCCCTTTATGGGTGGCCCTTTTTAAGCCTCATGACATCACTATCACAAGGCACACCAGTAACTTATCAAAGTCACACAGCTAGTTAGCAAAGAAGCCAGGGTTTGAGCCCAAGCAGTGTGGCTCTGGATGCCTGAGCTTGACCAGCATGCCAGAGGAGCCTCCAAGCCTTCCTCTGAGACTCTATTTCCTCATCTGTGAAATGGGACCAGTAGGACCTCCCAAGCTGGGAGTTGTAAGGATCCCAGGAGAGGGTATAGGTAGAATACCCAACATGGGGCAAGGTGGCCCACAGCACCTATCACTCCCCCTGCAGTCAAAGCATTTCATTCTCTGGCAGGCCCCAGGCAGCAGAACGGTCTCCCTGGCCCACCCCTTTGTCCAGGCCACAGAACTGTACCCTCAGAGCCCCTGACAGACTCAGAAGCTAAGGCAGCAGCCGGCAGAGCATGTGACTTAGCATGCTAAGACCACCCGAAGACCCACATGCCCTGCAGTTCCTGGCCACCCTTGGGTCCACTCCCGGAGTTCCTCAGGTGTTTCTGGTGGAAAAGAAGGCTGAGGCCCAGCTCCAGCCAGCGGCTGTGGGCGGGGAGTGACGCCACCTCTGCCAGAGGTCAGGGACTGGGGCAGGCAGGCGGCTGTAATTAGAGCTACCCAATGACTCAAGCAGCTGGAGGTGGGGAAGAAAGCAGAAACCCCACCTCTACAAGGGCAGGCAAGAGCCAGTAGACCCCCACTCTATGGGGCCAAGACAAACATCTTGCCCGAAGAAAGAGGATAAGGCCAGGGATGCAGGGATCCCATCCACCCATCCAACAGCATCCTGGTTCCAAATACCGGTAGACCAGAGAAGGAGACTGGACTGAGAAGGGAGTAGCTGTTGCACTTTGCTGAGTGCTGACTGTGAGCCACAAACTGTCGCTGAGTCAGAAGTGGGCTTTGTCAGCCCCCGTGCACGTGCACACACAGCCCCACACCTGACAAGCAAGGAAGCCAAGGAGGAAAAAAACACAGTGTGGGTCCATCTGACAGCAGCGTGCATGCTCTTCCTTCCTCCTTTTGGAGGGAACATGGTAGGATGGTGTCCTACAAAGTGGAGTGGAGATGGGAGAAGGCGAGGCATGAGCAGGGTGCTTCTGGGGGACTTGACCAAAGGCGCAGAGTTCTGAGGTTCTGCAGGGCCTGAGGTTCTCAGGACTGGAGGCAGGAACAATGAAGGGACAAGTGCCAGGTGAGAGTGCTGGGCAGCAGGGGTGACCTCCTGGAGAAGGCAGGGGAACAGAGCCAGGAAGAGGCAGAAGCTACAGGGAGAGCGTGGGGGTCATCAGGAGGAAGAAAAATGGGAGTCACTGCCAGGATGTCATGAAGCAGAGCAGTGTGTCACAAGATTCATGAGATCATACCCACTGGGACTGCAGAGGCCCTGAGCCTCATCCAAGGGTAGTTAATCAGCCCCCAGGCCCCCCACGTCCTGCTAAGCAGCGTCTCTCCCTCTCCTCTCAGGTATGAAGATGAGATCTCCAAGCGCACGGACATGGAGTTCACCTTCGTCCAGCTGAAGAAGGTAACCTGCCTGCTGGGGCTCCCTCCTCCTGGGCCCTCGGCCCTCTTCCCCTCAGGAGCTCCTGCTTTCCTTTATGCCCAAGCAAAGCCCCCAGAGACTTAAGTCCCAGCACCGACAGACAAAGGTGTACAACCATCCCCATCCAGCTCATTTCCCCAGGCTCTGAGCCAGATCTCTGGGAGATCTCACCCCACTCACACCTGGGACCCCAACATTCCCTCCCATCACTTACCACTGCTCCCAACTCCAGGATCTGGACACAGAATGTCTTCGTCGAACTGAATTGGAAACCAAGCTAAAAAGCCTACAGAGCTTCGTGGAACTGATGAAAACCATCTACGAGCAGGTGAGGAAATGGGGCCAGTGTCCTGAGAGTCAAAAGCTGGCTGGTCCACAGAAAAGGACCCAGGGATGCAGGGGCTTCTAGGGGGCATGGACCCTTCAGCAGGCACTGATGGTTTCCTAAATCCCCTTCCATGCTGGTGTTGGTAATCCTACATGTTCCCTGGCCACGCGTTTCATGGAGCATGGACAGGTCCCCAGAGTCCATTCTCACAGGGAGCTGTGTCTTCATGTGTGCTGGAGAGCTGAGGTGTGCAGGGTACCAGGTGCCCTGGGCCAGGGTCGGACACTGGCCTCAGAGGCAGAGAACCCAGGAGCTGGAACAAATGATCTGATTGAACTTTGCAGCCCTTGGGCCCCAATCCTGATTTGGCTTTTTCTTTTTTTGTTTGTTTTTTGTTTGTCTGTTTGTTTTGATTTTTTGCCATTTCTGTGACTTTGGGCAAGTTATTTCTCTCCTTCTGCCTCAATTATCTCATCTATAAAATGGGGAGAGTAATACTACCAGCCTGGTAAGGTCGTGATGAGGACTAAACCCTCCATGCATTTGACAAATGTTTATGAAGGCCAGGCACTGTCACGGGCTGTGCTCTAGAAGGCACAGCTTAGCTGAAAGGAGGCAGGTAACACGCAAGTCAACAAATATCTAGACAAGGTCACTTTGCAGGGTGATGAGAGCAGGAACTCGGGTGACACGCTCATGCTGGAGGTAGGGGAGAGCCTCAGAGCCCATGGGCAGGGCACCTTTCAGAGGATGTGAAAGTGGGTGAAGTCCCCAGGATGGGAAAGATCCAGCCCAGTGGAGATCTGAGGTGGCACTGGGCAGAGGGAGGAGCCACGCAAAGCACCTGGGGCCAGAGAGAGTTTGGTGATTTTTTTTTAAGAGACAGAGTCTTACTCTGTTGCCCTCAGTAGAGTGCTATGGCATCACAGCTCACAGCAACCTCCAGCTCTTGGGCTTAGGCAATTCTCTTGTGTCCCAAGTAGCTGGGAGCATGTGGTAGGTACAGGCACCCACCACAATACCCGCCTATTTTATTGTTGCAGTTTGGCAGGGCCTGGGTTTGAACCCGCCACCCTTGGTATATGGGGCCAGTGCCCTACTTACTGAATCACAGGCACCACCCCAAGAGTTTTGTGATTAAAGAGAAAGAAAGAAGGCACCATGCTCATGACAGACAGTGCGGGGTGGGGGACTTAAGTCAGAGACAGCCATGCAGGGCCCTAGGCCCTGAGACAAAATTTTGACCTTACTCTGAGTGTAGCTTCTGGTGGGTCCTGGGGAGGGAGGATGTACAGGGTCTCTGGTTGTGGGTGTGTATCATAAAGAAGACTGCTATGAGAAGGGACCACAGTGACAGCGCACTGTGGCACTTATCATTGCTTCAGAAGCAGAGTAAGCGGGCACTAGGATGTGAGGTTCAAGTTTCTCTCCATGCTCCACCATGGGCTGAGAAGGCACCACTGTTCCTTGGCCAAAAAGATTCCCTGCATCCATGGGTCTCTAGGTCATCACTATCAAATAGAAATATAACACTAGCCACCTATGTAATTTTAAGTTTTCTTTCTTCTTCTTCTTTTTTTTTTTTTTTTTGAGACAGATTCTCACTATGTCGCCCTCGGTAGAGTGCCATGGCATCACAGCAACCTCAAACTCTTGCGATTCTCTTGCCTCAGCCTCCCAAGTAGCTGGGACTATACGCACCTGCTATTTTTTTGCTGCAGTTGTCACTGTTGTTTAGCTGGACCCGCCGGATTTGAACCGACCAGCCTGGGTGTATATGGCCAGCACCCTAACAACTGAGCTAATGGCGCCACCCTAATTTTAAGTTTTCTATGGCCATATTTTTTTAAAGACACACAAAAAAATTAACTTTAATAGTAGACTTTGTTTGGCTCAATATATCCAAAATGGGATTATTTTAACATCTACCTCACTGGTCAGAGCAGTTCTAAGCAAAGAACAGTGGCGGCCGAGGCTGCCTTAGGTGGAAGAAAAACATGTTGAGATTTAAGTAGCTCCAGGAAGGCTGGACACTCTAGCTTCAGTTTTGGAGCACAGACCACGTCAGAAATATATAGGCCCACACCTGCGTCCCAGAAAACATTCCTTCCTTCCCTCCAAAACACAAGCACACACGCATGCACGCAGCCAGGCAACATTCTGAGCAGGAGCCCATTGCTGTGATTGGCTCAGGCCTTGTCCTCACACTACAGCTTCAGCCACCTCTCTGCTCCTCCCCTCCAGGGACACAGGTTAGGGAGAGGACCCTGGGCTGGCAGGGGCCCCCTCAGTCTCTGAATTATAGTCCGGCTCCCAAGTGCCTTTAGGGCCTAACTCCAACTGGAATACTGCCTGCCCCGCCCTTAAACTCTGGGTCCGGGGAGGTGAGCTAGAGTCTGCTGACAGCTGTCTGCAGCCAGGCACACCCAGTGGGAGGCTGGCTCCTGCAGAGAGAAGCCACCGCTGTCTAAACAGCTTTGGCAGGGAGGCTGCTCCAGGAATGGGCTCCTTTGCCCCTATACGCTTGTCCAGCTTCATCACCTTTACTAAGCACAGCAATAGAGTGTCCTCAACCACTGTTTATGGAGCACTTAATACATTCCAGGCGCTGTGCTCAGTGCTTCCCAGATTTACCCCTAGTTAATCCTCCCGGCAGCCCTGCGACTCAGGGATGATGATTAAGAGAGCACAGACTTCAGAGCAGCTTGGATTTGAATACTGGCTCAGTAACTATGTACACTAGAGCAGGTTATTTTCTCTCCCTATGCCTCAATTTCCCCATCTGTAAAATAGGGAGAATAATAGCACCTAGCTCACTGAGCTGTTGGGATGATTTATTTTGTTAGCATACCCTAAAGCACTTAGAACCATGTCTGGCACCTGGTAAGCATTTAATAAACAGTGGCTGCTTTCAGTTCCATTTTACAGGTGAGAAAGCCCAGGCCCAAAGACACCAAAAATCTTGACCAGAATTATCTGACTAATAAGAGGTGATGAGGGCCAGGTGTGGTGGCTCATACCTATACTCCTAACACTCTGGGAGGCCAAGGCAGGGGGATTGTTTGAGCTCACCAGTTCGAGACCAGCCTGAGCAAAAGAGAGCCTTCATCTCTACTAAAATAGAAAAACTGAAGCAAGAAGATTGCTTCTTGAGCCCAAGAGTTGGAGGCTGCTGAGAGCTATGACACCACGGTACTCTATCCAGGGCAACAGCTTGAGACTCTGTCTGAAAAAAAAAAAGAAAAGAAAAGAAAATACTAGCCAGGTGTGGTAGCAGGCACCTGTAGTCCCAGCTACTTGGGAGGCTAAGACAGGAAGATCACTTGAGCCTAAGAGTTAGTTTGTTTGAGCTCATTGGCTGTGAGCTAGGCCAATACCATGGCATTTCAACCTGGACAGCAGAGTGAGACTCTGTCTCAACAACAACAAAAAAGAAGTGATGGTATTCAGAGTCCACTGCCATCAAGCACTACATTTTATGAACCAACACTAAGTTACCCTGTGAGAGCCATCACCTGCCTTGACTTGAGGAGCACAATGAGCGTGGACACACAAACAGCAGCCTTCTCAGGCTCTCCTCTAAACTGGACTCAGCTTAATCCTGCCCAACCTGGAGGGGCACCTGCTCTCCGGGAGCCCCATCCCCAATCCCTCTCCCCACTACCCAAGTGCAATGTTAGACCCCTGCAACCCAGCAGGGGCCACATATCTGAACAGGTCTGCCCTGTTCTGAATGCTCTGTTTCTTTCTTCTATTTATCAAACTCCTGCTAACCCGCTCCTTCCAGAAAGGGTCCGAGGCTGCCCCACCCGCTGTGTTTGCCAATTCCTTTGCCTTGACCAGGAAGCCCACCTAGAGTGTGCCCTGACAGTGCGTTGGCCTATTCTAGGGCCAAGTTAGACCTGGTCTGAATGTGCACTGGAGGGCTCTTTCTGGGATCTCCATACCCACAAACACCCACAATATGTACAGGAAGAAAGCCCCAAAGCTGCATCCCGGAAACTGTCGGCAGCCGTGCCCTGGCCAGGGTGCTGGTTCCACATGGGAAATGCCAGCTGGTGACCAGAGCTGCAGAAACAAGTCATGAGTCTGTGGGAACCATCAACCCCATTCTGCCACAGTTGGTCCCTCCTGCTTTTGCCCTGAGATTTCTGTTAAGTTCATTTGGAGACCAACCCAAACCCCTAGCACAGTGGTTCTCAACCTTCCTAATGCCGCAACCCTTTAACACAGTTCCTGTGGGTCATGACCCACAGACTGAGAACTGCTGCCCTAGCAGGAGACTCCCAGGGCAGCTGGCCACTGAGCTCAGGGCAGAGTCAGGTTGCCCTGAGGGAGGCTTGAGAGTGCCTGCCACTGCCCCAGCTCCTTGTCCAGGAGCCCAGCCTTGTCATCAGTAGGTGCTGGTAGGGGAGCAGTGTTGGCAGGTGCCTTGCAGATTGCTGCACAGCCCTAGCTGGCCCCCACGGCCCATAGCTGAAGTTCAGAAGCGTCTCCTCTCTAGGCATAGAGACTGGAGTCTCCAGCACGACCTCTCTGAGCATAAAGATGGGCAGAGGGCTGGGAGGGGCCCAAAGTCAGGAACCTGGGTTGGAGAGCAGTCACATGCCAAAGACCCAAGCCTGGATGCCAGCAGGCCTCCAGACCCAGCTCGCAGTTTTCAGGAAATATAGGGCCCAGAAGGGCATGTTCAACATTGGCCCAGGGAGCGATGGTAGAATCCTGACTTCCAGACTCTGGGGGACTTCTCATGGCAGACAACCAATAAGAACAATTATAGGGTCAAAAAAAAGAAAGAGAGAAACGGAGATTAAAAGACACTTAGAGACGTATGGACCAACTGTAATTCATGGAGCTTGTCTGGATCCTGATTCAAACAAGTTTTAAAAACTGTGACGCCATCAGCAAAATGGGGACACTGATTGAAATTTGATGATTGAAATAAGGGTCAAAGGTGAACTGATGCTAAAAGAAGTACTCTGCGTCCACACCCCACAGCCTGCTGCACAATGGGCTCTGAGCCGCCAGCCCAGCCCCTGCCAGCCATGTGGCCCATTCTCTGGGTGCTAATGCTCCTCTGGCTCCTCTTGCCCCCACTGAAGCCCACCCTTGTTCAGCACCTTCAGAGAAGTAGCACAGGACCAAAGAGGCACTACCCTGCACCCCCTCGTGAAGATCCCTGTTCCCACCTTTCTTCCTATGCTCCCTGGAGCATTCTGCCGGAAAGCTGCCCAGCTGTGGCACTTCAGGAGACATGTCTGGGGCTGGAAAGACAAGGGAGAAGGCTCCAGCCCTTTGCCTCCACCCATCTATGGGAGCTCTGTAGCAGCAGCAGAGAGCAAGAGATCTGGAGTCCAGCTTTGCCACTCACAGCTGTTTCCCTAACCTACATGCCTCAGTTTTCTCCTGTTGGGATAATCGGGGGCTAACAATAGTATCAGCCCAGTGAGGACGAAATGTGAGGTCAGGCACAAGCACCCAGCACAGTCTGGCCGGTAGTAAGCCCTCAGAGAAGTGGTGGGTTTCCTCAGGAGGAGAAGGCAAAATTATTGTCATTGTGGTGAGCAAGCTACCTTAGCCAGAGGGGGAGTGGGCAGTAAGTCTCCAGGGCCACCCTGAAGTCACAGAACCAAGGCTATGCCCAGGCCTCTTGCAGGCTGTCCTGTCTTAGTGAGGCTGGCAGTGGGGAGTACAAGTCTGCCAGCCTCTCCACCAACCTGCCCCTCACCCTTGTCATTCCCTGGCTTCTGTTCCAATATTTATTTAATGAACTGAGACAGTCCCTTGCCAGACGTTTGGCCCTAAGATGCACATGGCTTTGCCAGGCCTTTGGGGAGCTCCCTATGCAGTGGGGAGACAGCTGTACCCCACAGAGCTATGATGATGAAATGGCGGGCCAAGGATCCCCATCCTCTCCCTACTAGCCCTGAATCCCCCGCCCCCCATCTGTGCCCGGCCAGGAGCTGAAGGACCTAGCAGCCCAAGTGAAAGATGTTTCAGTGACTGTTGGCATGGACAGCCGCTGCCACATTGACCTGAGCAGCATCGTGGAGGAGGTGAAAGCCCAGTATGACGCCATCGCAGCTCGCAGCCTAGAAGAGGCTGAGGCGTATTCACGGAGCCAGGTATGGGGCTGAGCATGCAGGCTGGGAAGCAGCCTGGACAGCCGTCTCTGGGCCACAGGCAAGGTGGACTAGTGGTGGCTGAGGTCACTTGCAGCTCTATGTCCTGAGATCTGATGACGGGGCAGCAGAGAAGTACAGGGGTAGGTTGACCTCAGCAGTCAGGTCACAGGCAGGTGTGGGGAAGGTGGGAACCGAGCGCTGTGTCAGGGTCTGAGGGACAGCCAGGAGAGAAGCCCCCATTCCGTGCCCTACAGAGCTCACAGTGGTGCTGTCACTCAGCAAGGGCAGGCAACGTGGGCACAGCCTATGCTGCTCATCGGGGCAGCCAGGAAGAGGCCACCCACAGAGGGATATGGCATGGGAGGAGGGTAGGAGAAAAAGGAACATGAGGGTAAGAGGTACTGGAAGGGATACCGTGGGCTGTCCCTCACTGCACCCCCATGCCCCAGCTTGAGGAGCAGACTACCCGTGCGGCCGAGTTTGGGAACTGTCTCCAGAGCAGCCGCAGCGAGATTGCGGACCTCAACGTGCGTATCCAGAAGCTCCGGTCCCAGATCCTCTCTGTCAAGAGCCACGTGAGTGTCTGCAGGACCCACCCGGGGCAGGGACACGGAGGGAACAGGGAGACACACACACCCTCACACACACTGAGTGCATCCCAGACTGGACTGAGAGGCCCTGAGCGGGTCACTTAGCACCCCCATACCTCAGTTTGGCAGTTAGACGGTATCCTAACCCGCCAAAAGGACAACAGCACAGGGATCGCAAAGCTTTGCAATAAAAGTGCTCTGTAAATGGCCCAGGGCTGCTGGGGCGTTAGGAAGCCCTGCCACCATGCATATACCCAGAGCCCAGAGCCTCCCTCCCAGGCCCACCACCCAGTACACAGAAAGAAGAGAGCTCAGGCTGAGGTCCCAACTTTCAGCCAGGACAAGCCTTCAGAGCAGGTGCTGCCCTGTAAGGACAGCTGGGATAGGCTCTGTTCGCGGCTTGCGGTACTTGTTTCTCCAGGTCTAACTGAACGCCCTCTTGCTTCATCGCAACCCATTAGCACACCCAGTAATGCCAGTACTTAGCCCTCCCTCCCCATGCACACCCCCACAAACAACAGAGGTGCTCTGGGCCCTGGCCACTTTCTCCCTCTCTCCTCCACTCCCTGACCCTTTCCTCTGTTCTGTTGACCACAGTGCCTGAAACTGGAAGAGAATATCAAGGCAGCAGAGGAACAGGGGGAGCTGGCCTTCGAGGATGCCAAGGCCAAGCTGGCCCAGCTGGAGGCTGCCCTGCAGCAGGCCAAGCAGGACATGGCACTGCAGCTGCGCAAGTACCAGGAGCTCATGAACACCAAGCTGGCCCTGGACATCGAGATTGCCACCTACCGCAAGCTGGTGGAGGGCGAGGAAAGCCGGTGAGGGGCAGGGTCAGCAGGGTGGGGCTAGAGGAGAGGGAGGACTAGAGGCCCAGGCCACTTAAAGTCAGCCTTCCCTTCCCATAGGACAGAGTGTGTCTGACAGGCCTGGATTCAAGTCCTGGCTCCATCACATACAAACTGGAGCCTTAAAGTTCATTAAAGTCTTGGTCTCCCCATCTGGAAAATGGGCTGATCATAAACATGGGTCACTTGTGTTAGAGAAGATAAATGTGACAATGCATGCAAATACCTGTCAAGAATAAATGCTCAGTACTGTTAGCCATGTATGCAGGGGAAAGGAGACTGAGACAAACCGGCTAGCTAGAGTCAAGCGACAGGGTGACAACCAAGAATTGCCAACCCCCAGGCTCCCAATCTCAGGGTAGCTTAAGCCATAGACTCCCTTCACATATTCTGCCCCTCCCTCACACCCCCAGGATGGACCTGCCCTCAGCCACCGTGGTCAGTGCCGTGCAGTCCAGATGCAGAACCGGTAAGTCTTCTTGACCTGAGAACCCTCCCTTGTTGGGAGGGCAGTGAGGTATAGAGGGATCGTGATCTTAAAGGCAACATTTTAAGTGGTTCCCAAACCTCCAGCCCCTCCCTTCCCCCATCCCTCATGTCCCCTGTAGCTGCCTCCAGGTCAGGCCTCTCCGAGACCTCCTCCCGGAAGAAGAAGTGTAAAGGTCCCGTGATCAAAATCACCGAAATGTCAGAGAAGTACTTCTCACAGGAGTCAGAGGTCTCAGAGTAAAGCAGCTGGATGCCAGAAACCCCAGGGCACTCCTGCTGCAGCAGGAGGACTTAAGCTAGACTGAAAAAAGCAGCTTGGAGCCTCTAGGTTGGAAGGGGAGGCAAACCTGATCCTGGACTGAAAGAAGGAGTCGAAACCTTGACCGCTGTGGAGCGCTGCTAGCCATGAGCCCCTCCACTCTGCCTCAGCATCTCCCAGCCTTATCCTCCCCACCTTCGGGCCCAAAGCGTTCCTGACTGGGTAAACTGGAACTGGGGGTGGGTTTTGTCTCCAACTCCTTGTTCCTCTGAGACGCTTCCTCCAGCAGGGGCTCTGACTAAGGCCCCTTTGAGTTTTTGCCCTACACTTGCCCTACTCTCCGATCTCAAGCCTTGCCTTGCCTCTGCCTTGGAACTGAGGGTGGTGCCCTCGCTCACCCAGCCCAGGGGGCGCCTGATCCCATATCTGGAGTTCCTGGGAAAGGTGGGTGCTGAAGATCCAGCCCCAGCTTTCCTGCACCCCTTAGGCTCCACAGAGACCTCACAGTGTTATGGAGTGTGAGGAGTGAGGAAAGGAAGGCCCCATGTTTGGGACCTGAGCCTGGACCTCTAAGGTCAGCCAAACACCTTCCTCTCCTCACCCCTTTTGGGTCCCTCCTAGTGCTATCCAAGCCAGCCCCCAGCCCCTCTCCTGAAGCTCTTCTTGCCACAATCACCCTCTGGGAGTGGAAGCCAGATGCAGCCTGAGACCAGGCAGGAGAATTAGATAATCCTTTCACCTCTCTGCCATTCTGGGATAAGCCCCCAGCTGGGAATCTGACCTCTCTGTCCCCAGCCCAGGTCCTCCTAGCCTGAACACCTGGCTTTGGTACACCCAGCCCTGGAGACCTCTGCCCACAAATCCCACTTCTCAGGGCCGGACAGCATGACCCTCTCTGCCTCTGCATTCCCTGAGAAGCCCAGAAGCTCCCCCCACCTGAGAAGTCATAGCTCTTCTCTTCTCCGCTCCCGCCCGCTCCTCCCTCTAAGCCCACTCTCCCTGCCTCCCACAGGCCATGAAGAAGGCACAGACCAGGCAGGTCTGGGAGCTTCTGAGCTTTTGAGGTCAGGCCCCCATGACAGCCTTAAAAGGGCTTAACCAAAAAGAAAAAATCTGTACCCCACAGGAAGATCTGGGGTTGATGGGAGTGCTCTTTCCTCCTCCTGGATTTCCCCTTTAGCAGCTCCAGCCTTCCACCCCATAAGCTACCTTCCCCTCTGCCCTCCCCACCCCCATCCCCTCACAGCCTGGCCTCATCTCTCTTAGCCTGCCTTTGACTAAGTCATCTCCAGGACTGGGTTCACCGCCTTAGCCTCTCCTGGCTAATTCACCTCCAGGCCTGAAGGGGCGCCAGCAGGCCAGAGGGAACTCATGCACTTATCCCTGAGCTCTCCAAAGATGGTGCTAACTGCTGCTTTTTCTCAGGCTCTTTATTGGTTTCCAAGGAAGCAAATCCTCAATGGAAATACCACATTATAAAGTATATATTATTTTTTCATAACTTATGTGGCTTTTAACTTATTGCTTCCCTTCCTGTTTCTGCATCATCAGCGCTGTATGTACTATCTGGGTAGGTGACACATATTCCAGCCACAGCACCTGACTGGCTGGCTATCTTAGGGCAGTGCCCTCTCCTCCCTGTCAAGGGATGAATAAAGTGTTGAGATTTGTCCATGGACAAAAGTGTGTGTCTGTTTCTAGTTCCCTCTCAGGATTGGTCAGTCACTGGGCAATCAGGTCGACCATGGGGCGTTAGGAATTCTCCAGTTACAGGGAAAGGGGTCCAGGAACCTAGTTATACCTTCAGCCAATGCAGCTTGGTCATGAGAAGGTCTCCTGCCCCACCATCCCATAAGGAGACTGTACCAACATCGACCTATATTCCCAGCACCACCTGACATGACCAGGCACCACAAAGGCCACCTTAGCCACCACGCACACAGGAGATTCCCCACGTGGTAGCAGGGTTTCTTCTCAAGCACTTCTGCCCTAGTTGGAGCTGGCACAACCCAGAATGTACTCTGATGGGTACAGGCCTAATGCTGCCAAATCAAACTCCAGATTGACAAATAAGGGTTGAGGATCTTTTCCAACCCCAGGCCTGTGCTAAAACACCAAGATTGCTATCTGCCCCACACACACCCACAAGAAGGCCCCAGTCGGGTTGCAAGATAAGATAGTCACTTAAGATAACCATCCTGGATTTCTACTGAAGATGGGAGAAGAGAAGGGCTTGCAGAGGGAATCAGAATGAGAAGGGGCTGCTTGGAGGGAGAAGAGCTTTAAGTGTACATGAGGGAGCTCACTTAGGAGACAACTGAAGAAGAACAGGTGTTTCAAGGAAAGGAATTGGGCAAGGGGAGAAGGGACTTTGAAGCCTTTGAAGCATTCGTGTCCTGGCCCACCCATTCACCAGCAATGAGACCTCAGGTACATGGAGCCTCAATTTCCTCATATTTAAAATAAAGCGTACCCTCTTCCTACCTCCCTCACAGTGTTTGGGATCTGATGAGACAATTACGTTCATTCCCATCTCTTGCTTCTAGCACTTTGAACTACAATAGATCAACAAATGTAAGATTGTTAGTAATAGTGTTGTTATTATTGTTATGTATGTTAAGGATTAAAGACAACCAAATAGTAGAAAGACTCAAATACAAGAAAGGAGACCTCATGCTGGCTCACTCCGGCACTGCACAGCCAGGTCCCTTGGCTAAAGTTCCAAGACTTGGGTTTATTCATTTCTGAAGACCTGAGAAATGGGCTCTGCTCTCAAAATGCAGAAAAGACTGGCAAGCAGACCCCATGCCACCCAAGAGAAGCCCAGAGCTGAAGCCAGCTTTCTCTTTGTATCTTTGTGTTTTAGTTTATTAATTTCTGGATAGGAATTTGAAATTCTGAATCTGAATATAAATTTCATGGTCAAGAATTAGATGACATTTGATATTTCCTTCAATTTTCTTTGAGTTTATTGCAGGGTGTCCCAAAAGTTGCCCCTAAAGTCACCACACATAGGGAAAATGGGAAATTGTAGCTAACTGTACCTTTATTTACAAAATATTCATTATGAAATTTTACAAAGAGGTGGCCAACACATAGAAAACATTTTGTAGGCTCAGCGCCTGTGGTTCAAGTGGCTAAGGCGCCAGCCATGTACACCCAAGGTGGCGGGTTCGAATCCAGCCCGGGCCGGCCAAACAACAATGATGGTTACAACCAAAAAATATAGCCGGGCATTGTGGCGGGCACCTGTGGTCCCAGCTACTTGGGAGACTGAGGCAGGAGACTTACTTGAGCCCAAGAGTTGGAGGTTGCTGTGAGCTGTGATGCCACAGCACTCTACCCAAGAGGACAGCTTGAGGGTCCTGTCTCAAAAAAAAAAAAAGAAAGAAAGAAAAAGAAAACATTTTGTAAATATTTTGTAAAATTTTATAAAGAGGTGGCAAACACATAGAGAATGTTTTGCAAATATTTTCTAAAATAAAATCCAGCCTGGGGCTGAGGGTTACCAGACAGGAGCAGGGGAGTTGAGAATGAGGAAAACTATGGGAACACATGTGGGGTGACCCCTCCCCACCAGGATGGAAGCCAGGCATCCTCAAACTACGGCCTGCAGGCCACATGCAGCCCGCCTAGGACATTTATCCGGCCTGCTGGGTTTTTTGCCACTGCTGCCTATCCTGCTTAGCAGCCGGCTCATCCCAGGGCCTGCAGTCCAGCCCTCCAATGGTCTGAGGGACAGTGAACTGGCCCCCTATTTAAAAAGTTTGAGGATTCCTGGTATAAGCTAACAGGTACAAAGACTGTGTCTTACACAGCTGTGCATCCCATGTCCAGCAGGGTTCCAGGCACACAGTCAGCACTTACTGAACACTGGCCTAGCAGGCAGGACAGCAGCTACTGAGGGGTGACAATGAACCTGGCATCGAGGACATTTTGAGCCCCGATTAACACTGTACCCTGTAGTAGGCACAGTGGGGTAGAAGCAGGGAATAAAGGGTAAAATGGGGTCCTTAGCCTCAAGGGATGCTAGTCTGGTACAGGGCAGCCAAGATCTGGCTCACAGCCCCCAGCTGTGCCCAAGTTCCCTGTTTTATGGTCAGCCCTGCACTCTCTGTGGGAGAGTGTCATATCCCTCTCTGGAGTTTTCTTCATCTGCAAAATAAAGGCCCCTGATCCCTTGATCCCCTGTTAGTCCCCTGATCCCTTGATCCCTTCTATGTCAGCACCATCAAACCCTATTCATCCCTCCCCGATGAGGTAGCAGTAACAATAATAAGAGACTCTGGTTTGCAGGGCAAAGTCTGGTTCTAGCTGTGTGGTCTTGGGCAAACTCCAGGAGGGAAACCTGAAGTTTTATAGAGCTTATGCATGATGAAAGAATTTAGCACAGTGCCTGGCACATAGTAAGCGCTTAATAATAACCACAACAGCAAACACATTAACTTTTGAAAACCTGCCCCCTTGTCCTGAGATAGTTGGCATCGGCCTGGTCCAGGTGGCCTAACCAGGAATGGTTAGTAAAGTGTCCACACAATCTGCCCAGCCCCACCAGCCCTCTTCCCCCTAGGAGAGGCCAGGTCTCCAAGATCTGTTTGGGGGCAGCTGAGGATTAGAGAGGGTGAAGGAAGTGACCCAACCTTTCCCTTCCCTTCTGGAGCTGACTGCCCAGGCTGTATTCTGTCAGAAAAAGGTCAGCTCCTGCCCTGCTAGCCTGCCTGACAGCCTGACAGCAACCACTGCCCTCTGCTGGTGGTGAAGAGACCAGCACTTAGGAGCTGAGTGAACCCTGGCTCACCGTACCCTAGGGAGGAGGGTAGGAGAGGAAGAAGGGCAGTGGGGCAGCATTCCTAAGTGTCAAACCCAGAGCTCAGATCCCCACACACTTGGCTCAGATTTCAGGCCTAAACTCTCAGAAGCCCCCAGAGATGAGCTATCTCTCCTCCCCTGCCCTCCCCTCCCCAGCTGGTTCAGCAGCTCCAAGGTGGGGGCTGTCACAGCCCACAGGCCTTAGAGACCCTGGCCCCACCTGGAATCCTCACCCAATTTACTAGATCTGGCTCCTTCTCACATTTCAAGTCTCAGCTCAAATTCACCTGCTCATAGAGACCTTCCTTGAATGCCGTTACCTCCACACTATTTTCCATTTTCTACTTTACTGTTACAGTTTTGTGTTCTTCATAGCACTTACTATGACCAGCTTTCTCTTGATTTTTCCTTCTTTTGTGTATCACTTGGGGTCCAGTCAGGAAAAGAGAAACCAAGCTAGGTATTTCAAACTGAGGGGCTTCAATGAAAGGAATTGATAGTGTGGTCATTGAAAGCTGAAGTATTATAGAGATTAGTAAACAGGAAAGACAAGATCTTCTCTAGAACTAAAAGAAGTTGCTTTATCCAAACTTAGGGGCTGGAGTGGGGAGGAGCCGAGGGGCTGGTTCTCAGGCCTGGGGCAGGAACATTGGAAGGAGTAAAACTTTTTCCTTCTGCTGCAAACATCTAGGACTTAAATAGCTGGCTGATTGTTCTAACAAGGTAGTCAAAATCAGTGTGGACTTCCAGAAGGCAGGCAGCGCACGTGCCCCAGGTGGAGAGTGTGCAAATTTCTTGCCTGATTCCCTCTGTTCAGAAATAACAAACACCCCCCGCCTTTGTTTGCTAGTTTCTTTACATTTTTTTATTTTTTTTCAAGGGAAGAAACCTCCTCTATGTCCCAACTACAGTTTAGTAGAGTCACCATAACTGCACAGCTTGTGTTCTAAGGAGAGGGAAAAAAAACCCAGAATACTCCTGCCCTCTACCCACGGTTTGAACATGTTCCACAAAGTCCATGTGCTTGAAATTAATCCCCAATGCAACAGTATTGAGAGGTGGAACCTGAAAAGTATTAGCAGTGGCACCAGAGACAAGGCTGCAGTGGAGGAGGTTAGGCCAGGTTTACTGAAAGGGAAGGGTAATCCGCCTGGGCAGTGAAGGTAGTATCTAACCCAGGGAGCAGTTAGATACCCTTTTATAGCCTGGGCAGTGCAAAGGTGGTATCTGCACCCAGGGGGCTGTTCGAGACACCTTTTATATGGCGCCCAGGAGGTGGGCAAATTTCACAACTTGCCAAGAAGTTTAGGGTCCTTTGGCAAAAACTTCTGGAGGTGGGGCTAACTAGGTCCTTTATGTCTTTGTCTTAGGAGGAGGAGGAGGAGAGAGAAGAGGTCACGTGTGGCTGCATTAGGCCCCCCAACAGAACCTTTAAGAGTTGATTAGGCCATGAAGGCTCTTCCTCCATGAACAGATCAATGTAATTGATTTGGGAGGGGGTCCGTCATAAAGCCAAGTTCAGCCCTCTCTTTGTCTCTCACACACCCTCTATGTGATGCCTTCACCAGATACATGCCCTTGATCTTGCACTCTCAAGCTCCAGAACTGAAAGGCACGTACATTTCTATTGTTCATAAATTACCCAGTCTGTAATATTCTGTTACATCAGCACAAAACCAAGACACAAAATTGGTGCTGAGAAGTGGGGCTATTGCTATAACAAATACCTGAAAATGTGAAAACAGCTTTGGAATTGGATAATGGGTAGAGACTGGAAGAATCTGGAGAACTGGGGGCGGGAGGGGGGAAGCCTAGATTGCCATGAATGCAGAACCAAGCAAAATTCTTGCAAGAGCTCAGAAGAAGACAAAACTTGTAAGGAGAATCTAAACCTTCCTAGGGATTACATAAGTGGTCATACTCAGAATACTGACAGAAATATGGACAGTTAAGGCCATTCTGATGAGGTCTCAGACAGAAAAGGGGAATGTCTTATTGAAACCTGGAATAAAGGCCATCTTTGTTATACAGTTACAAAGAACTTGGCAAAATTGTGTGTGTTCTAGGACTCTGTGGAAGGCAGAATGTAAGAGCTGTGAACTAGGATATGTGGCCGAAGAAACAGTTAAGCAGTAAAAACCTTCAAGGTACTGCTACTGATAGTAAAAGGAGAGAACCAAGAGAGGATTTAAAGGCAGCATTTACAATTCAAAAGCAAGTGTTACTCAACATGAAGCCAAATCAGAAGAAGAAGAGGTTGAAGAGAAGTGTTTATTACTTTCCCAGCAAAGTAGGAAAAATGGAGGACTATTGTCTCAAAGTCCATATTTCCTGCTTCTGAGCAGAAGCACCAGATTTTAAAGGTTCTGTTCAATTTCATAATCCCATTTTAGGCTAAGACAATCTTGTGGCCTCTGTACAGATTCATCTCATCTTTGATTAGGATCTCGTGACCCTCTTTTATATGGGGCAAGGAGGTGGGCAAATTTCATTAACTTAGAGAGAGTGAAGGAAGTAACCCAGCCTTTTCCTTCCTTCTGGGCACATTCCAAAGAGAATGTGCCCAGTGAGAACAGACTACAGACTGGATTTAATTAGATTTTGGACTTTGACTTTTCAAGTTAAGATTTGAGGGGCTACTGGGATGGGCATGGATGCATTTTGCAAGAGAGAGGGACATAAATTTGGGGGTCCAAAAATAGGGGGCTATGGTTTGAAAATGTCCTCCAGTGTTCACATGTTAGAAACTTAATCCCCAGTGCAACAGTGTTGAAAGGTGGAACCTTTAAGAGGTGATTAGGTCTTGAGGTCTCTAACCTCATGAATGAATTAACGTTATTACAGGAGTAGGTTTACAATAAATATAAATTCAGCCCTCTTTCCCCATGCACTCTCTTTTCATGTGACACCTTCCTTCATGTTACCACACAGCAAAAGGACACTCCCTAGATGCAGCCCCTTGATCTTGGATTTCCCAGCCTCCAGAACCATGAGCCAAATTAACTTCTATTGTTTATAAATTACCCAGTCAATAGTCTTCTGTTATAGAACCACAGAAAGGACTAAGACACCCACCAGGCTCCCAGCCCCACTAGGTTGTCGAGCATTGACTCAACTGCATCCTCAAAGACCCCCACCTGTCATCAGCTCCCATTATAAACAGATGTATGCCACCTAGAAGCCAACACTGAACATTCACCTGGAAAGTATTTATTGATGCCTACATTGTACCAAGTGGATGCAGTGGTCAACAAATCTGTCCCAATCTCTGCCTACGTGGGGTTTATGTTACTATGGGACAAACAAACAAGAAAGAAATGTATGAGTGTAAAGGTGGTGATGAGGTGCTATGAAGAAAAATAAAGCAGAACTGTGCTCAGGGAATGTCGGGAGTGGGGAGATTAACAGGAAGGTCTGGGAAAGTCCCACTGAGAAGGGGACACTTTGGCAAAAACCAGGGAAGAGCATCCAAGGCAAAGGGGCAGCAAGAGCAAAGGCCCTAGGGCAAGACCCTGCCTGTATGTCTGAGGACCTGCGTAGGGGGACGAGGGAACAGTGGGGACAGGCCATGCTAGACCTCGTGGGCTATTGTTGGACTGAAGCTCTGGCTGAATGAGAGTAAAGGAAATTGGAAATATTTTACCCCAAAATGCAGCATTCTGACTTTCTGGACTGACTGAAGAATCCTCAAGGTCTCTCTGACCTTCACTCACCACCTCCCACCATGAACTCTCCCCAAATAATTGAAGTTTCTTTATCTGCCTGAGATCCAGACCCACTTAGGAGACAAGAATTATACCTGAACAGACTCTTTAATAAAAACAGTGGTCCCCAACATTTTTGGCACTAGGGACCCATTTCATGGAAGACAATTTTTCCATGGAAGGGAAGCATCCAACAGGAGGCGGAGCTCAGGCAGTGATGTAAGTAATGAGGAGTGGCTGTAAATACAGACGAAGCTGTGCTTGCTCAGCCACCACTTACCTCCTACCATGCAGCCGGGTTCCCAACAAGCCACAGACCTGGCCCACAACCTGGGGATTAGAGACCACAGCTTTAAAAATGATAATGTCTCATCTCTTTACCAGTTAATCTTCATTCCCCATCCATTCATCCTCCCTAGTAATCCTTTATTGTCCCTCTATAGAATTCTTTTTTCTCTCCCATAACCCATTTTATCAGAAATGCATGTAAGCTTCTGTGGCCAGGCATCTGTAATCCTAGGACTTTGGGAGGCTGTGGAGGGAAGACTGCTTAAGGTAAAGTAGCAAGAGCAAGATCCTGTATCTACAAAAACAGAAACTAACCAGGCGTGGTGGCACCAGCTGTAGTCCCACCTACTTAGGAGACTAAGGCAAGGGGATCACTTGAACCCAGGAGCCGGTGGTTGCAAAAAGCTATGATGCACTGCCCTCTAGTCTAGGTGGGCAGCAGAACAAGATCCAGTCTCAGAAGAAAAAAAAGAAAGAAAGAAAGAAAGAAAGAAAGAAAGAAAGAAAGAAAGAAAGAAAGAAAGAAAGAAAGAAAGAAAGAAAGGCATATAAGCTTCTAAACCATGTTGCTGAGTTGAACCCTCATTTTCTGGAGGTTCCCATGTATACATATTTTTAACGATTGCTATTAATAACTTCTATTAATCTGCTTAATTGTGAGTTGATCTTTCAATGAGACCTGAGGGTGAAGGTCAAGTTTTGGCTTTGTCCCCAGCAAGATAGAGGGCTTGGGGCAAAGGAGTGCGTGGATCTGACCTCTGTTGGAAAAGGCAGAGGACCAGAGCAGTATAGTAAGATCTGGAATCTTCTTAGCCTGCATTTGACAAGGAATGAAAGAGGAAAGGCTTTCTCTGCTGGTCTCTGCCTATTATCCCTTAATTTCTATTTCAAAGAATCGAGTGATGGCAGTAGTTTTCATTTTCATCTCCATGGACCCTCAGACACCTCCCCCATGAGAATATTAGCTCTCTGAGTCAGGTGCCATCATCTGTGAGTGGCACTTAATGGGTGTTCACAAAATATTTGTTGAAGAAACATGCAGACATACCAGTGATGAAGGCTCCAGCAATTTATCATCCCCTCTAGGGTGACATTGTGTGTGGAGGCCTGAGATGAGCACTGGGCAGACACAGCCTCATTTCAAAAAAAAAGAGGTTGAGTGACTTGCCTTAGGCTGCCCAGAGGCAGGGCTGGAGTCTGACTTGGAGGCTGTCTGACCCCAGAGCACTTGCCTCCTGGCTCCCTCAAAGTCACCAAGGCCCAGTACAGGCTGCCTCAGTAAAGGGTCACTCTCACCTCCATCAGCAGAGGTCTGTCCCTCTGGGAGTCTGCCCCTCGTGTGCAAGGCTCACGTCCCCGCACACCCTTACCCCACAGGTGAGTCTGCACCTGGCGTTCAGCCTGCCCTCCCCCTTCCTCTCTATCCCTATCAGACTGCACTGCTCCTCCCCAACATCTGCGGGCTCTGTGCGCCCCCTGCTGACCACTGACCCATCTGCACCTCCATCCCAAATGAGCCAGATACCTGTGGCCTGAGGTCTGGGCCAATGCAAAGGTCTGTTCCTGGGATGGGACTTTGGCCTACACCCTTCTCCCCAACACCTGTGAACCACAGAGATGTATCGTTCACATATTGAGCCCCCATCCCTCCGTTCCCTTAAAGGATTGTCTGCCATACAGATATGGGGACAGGGCACAAATGTGTCCTCTCTGCCCAGCGACTCCCCAGCAAGCTCCTTGGAACATTTCCCTAGTTAGCAGGGGCTGAGCCTTGAGTGGGTAAAGGAGGCAGGCAGGGCTCCCTGCCCCCAGTCCTCTGCCCCTGCGTGGAGGTGAAGAAAACCCAGACCTGCCCCACGCCTGGCCTTAATCCTTCGCATCCCATCTGCTGCCTTCTTATTCATCACCCATCCCTTCCAATCCCACCTCTCCCCAAGTGTCCTTCCTTCAAATAATCCTCAAATGTCCCTGTGACATCAACAAGACCATCACACATTCTGCTGTGTCCTTGACACGGTGGCACGAACATGCTGAGTCAGGAGCCTGAAAGGGGACAGAGACTGAGCCAGAGAGGGCAGCCTTTGGAGATGACCACAGCAACCTGCGGACATGCTCACACATGCACAGCCGAGGCACACACCTACCCCTGAACACAGGCATACTGCACTAGCGTGTTCTAGTGTGTGTGCACAAATGCACACTGGTGTACATAACACACATGCACTGTGTCACATAAGCACATGTGAGCATCTGTGTGCACACCTCTATGCCAAGGCATAGTCCTCCACACCTCCAAGCAGGTGTCCTTAGCAGACACAGGCAGACACAAGCCTACATCAAAGCACACACCACACAAATGTGGGCACATATGCCCCTTGGTGGGTGCTCATGTGTATGCACTCCCATGGGCTCCAGGAGTAAAACTAGATTCCGCAGTTGGGCAGCCCTCAGTTTAGTCCTGTTTTGGCTTCACCCAGCACTCGCTCTGTGACCTTGGGCATGTGCAAGTTTCAGACCCTCAGTTCCTCTGCCTGTAAAGGTGGGCAGTAAGGGTGGCTCTTGCCGAGTTGTGAGGATTAGCAGGGGTAATGCATGAAGCCAGCCTGGCACCTAGCAAGTGCTCGGCAAGTGTTAGCTGTAAGAATTCTGGCCTAGTGACTTGGCGCCCATAGCACAGTGGTTACAATGCCAGCCACATACACCGAGGGTGACAGGTTCGAACCCTGCCTGGGCCAGCTAAACAACGACATCTGCAACAACAAAAAAATAGCCTGTAGTCCCAGCTACTTGG
>NW_003852438.1:6335290-6347864 GCF_000181295.1 Otolemur garnettii | reverse complement strand
AAAAAAAAAAAGAATTCTGGCCTCAGACCTGCCTATAACCATGGCTATAAGGTAACAAGAAGCATTCCTATCCAGGGTTTGAGGCCATGAGGCCCCTGAGCATGCGTGTGTGTACACAGACACACACACACAGGCTGTGCCCTGTGTTTCTGCTGTTTACAGACGCTGCCTAGTTACAGCTGAGATCAGGAGCTCATGAGCCCAGCTGGAAGCCCCACCCCACCCTCCCCAGCCTGTTGGGACAGGGCCTGGCAGGGATTCCTACATTCCTCCTCCTCCTGGCCACACACTTTTGAGGTACAACAAAATGGAGGCCTTAGGAACCCACTCCTCCTCCAGGCCACCATAGGTTTTGCCTTACTGCAGTGACTTGGGGTGATTTAGGGGACTGTCTCTGAGACTGAGGGCACCTGGGGGTCCTCCTCAGGGGCCCTCCAGCTTGCCTGACAGGCCCCTTCTCAATTCCACCCCCAGAGGCCTGGAGCTGCTGAGACTATGCCTGGCAGGTTGGGGGGCCCACAGGGTTCTGCTGCACACCCACTCCCCATGGCCTCCTGGAAAAAGGGAGCCAGCCAGTGTCCTCCCATCCCTCTTACAAAACCCTGCCCTGGAGGCTGTCCCCATGACCACCCAGGGCGGCCTGGGTCTGGAGGGAGAGGAGTTCCTGTGCCATGCTCAGGGCAGAGAATGACTCGGGCTGATAAGCTAACTCTGAAGACCGTGGAGTCAGGGACAACCATGTGGCCTCAAGTGGTTTCAAGGTCACCCCTCAAAACATCCTACCTAACAGGCCCCAAAGACTCCTCTGGGCCCCATCTCCTTGCCTGTCCTCACCCCCAGGCAGGCAGAAAGCCTGACGGGAATTGCAGCTGTACTTAGCAGACAGTAAGCTCCTTTTCTTCTGTACCCTGAAAACTAAACTGGCCAAAAGTAGCAGGTGTGACCCAGTTAGGCCTATCCCCATCCATTTCCCCCCAAAATAGACTAGGCCACCTCAAACCTCATGTCTGGGGTACAGTAGGTGGCACAGGCACCCTCCAGAGGGTGACATACCAGAACCAGGAATGTAACCTCTCTCCCTCAGTTTACATATGGAGAAACTGAGGCCTAGAGAGAGGAAGGGCCTTGCTCTAAGCCTCAAAGCCTATCAGTCAGCAGGGCAAGGCGTTAAACCAGGAGCTGAGCCTTCTGACAACACCCCCAGAATTTTTGCAAACAACCAGGATAGGATAGTTTCTCTCACTCTGAACAATACCCTGTGGCCCAGAACTGCCCAACTGGTGGGGAAGGAAGGGGAAAGGGGGACACACATAGGACAATCTGCCAGGAGGAAGAGCAGGCTGCCTGCTGAGCTTTAGGGCTAATGGGAGTTATGCAGCCTAGACAGAGTCCCCTCTGAAACTTCCAGGACCAGACTGTGGTCCAGAGTACCACCAGTGCCCTGGGTTCAGGAAGGGTCCCCTAAACCTCTTCTGAGACACACACACTCTCCACCACTATTGTTCTGTGTAGCAGCCCATATAGCCTATGGCTAGGAGGAATGAGAGTTGTAAGTAACATCTGTATAGCTCAATAATGGAACACCTTGGTGAAAATGGCATGGGGAGGGATTGAGCTCTCCTACAAGCATGAGAGAGCTCAAGAGATGACAGCATTAGTGAATTGGCAGTCCTACACCTGTGGTGTTGAGAAGCACAAGATCAGCCTTATATTAGGCTGGAGGAGAAGGCAGTCGGGAGCACGCATTCTGTCACAGACCCGCTTACTCTGACTGTCTCCTCTCCTGCCTGCAGAACGCCAGCAGAGTCTCTCTGCTGAAGATTACTAAACTCTGCTAAAGACTAAGATCTATTCTAAGATTATTTCACCCGCAAAGACACTCTCTCTCTCTCTCCCCCTTCTGCTAAGGTAAATAGCCCTTAGGCACCTAAGAGCAACTGTTCCTGAGCAAGGTGTGGGGGGGGGGTCCTAGTCCATAACCTAGATAAGCCAGGGCCGGAGACCAACCAGACCCAGTGGCAATGACAGTCCTGAGGTTTCAGACCAATCCAAAACACATGGAGATAAAGAAATGGAGGGCAGCACCTGTGACTCAGTGGGTAGGGCACCAGCCCCATATACCGAGGGTGGTTCAAACCCAGCCCTGGCCAAACTGCAACAAAAAAATAGCCGGGCATTGTGGTGGGTGCCTTGTAGTCCCAGCTACTCGGGAGACTGAGGCAAGAGAATCACCTAAGCCCAGGAGTTGGAGGTTGCTGTGAGCTGTGACACCACAGCACTCTACTGAGGGCAATAAAGTGAAACTCTGTCTCTACAAAAACAAAAAGATAAATAAATGGAAAGAAGCTACAGACTGGAGTCAGGTTCTGGCTCTGGTCTTGCTTCTGCTGCTAACTTGCTGGAGGAACTTGAGCCTCAGTATACCCACCAGTCAAATGCAGAAGAGATTTGCGTTCCCTCTGTCCCCAACACCACCCATGCTGCCAGAGCCTGCCCTCCATGACCTAAGTCACCTTCTGTGGCCTCAGTCTCTCCCTCCAAATGCCAGAATATATCCCCCATTCCGCCTGTCCTAGCCCTGCAGGCAGGGGCAGGGTGAGCAGGAGCTGAGGAGTCTCCAGCTGCCCCAACCCTCAGCTGCTCCTCAGAGAAACAGGACAGGAGAAGCTAGGCAGGTGGTGCCAGCACAGGCCGCTTTGTGTTTTACTTCTCAGTCTCCCACCTTCCACTCACCCCCAGCCTGAGGGCCAGTGCCCACCATAGGACAGGGAGGCCACCAAGAGGCCCCTTCCTCGGGAGCCTTGCCCGGCTATTGTGGGGGTAGCTGCCAGTCCGGGATGGGGGGCAGAGACATCACAAGCCTTTCATTCAGGTTAACACTCATGACAGCACAGAGGCAGGATCATCACCCTCTTCGATTCGTTCACTGGTTTTGCTTTGGGTTTTGTGTTTGTTGCGCTTTTTCCTTTGGAGAAAAGAGTCTGGCTGGCTGTCACCCATGATGGATTCAAATTCTTGTCTCCTGCCTCCTCCCGTCTGCCTCAAACTCCCCAGTAGATGGGACAACAGATACATATATCACCCTCTTTTAACAAAAGAATAAACTTTTGAGGCGCAGCCAGGACTCCCGCACAGGGCAGGCCACTTAGGAAGCCACCGAAGCCCGGACTGGGGCTCCGCCTTCCGCCACCCTGCCAGCCACCCACTTTCAAGGCAGCTGTCTTCTGCGGCTCTGGGTTCCTGCTGGCAGAGGGTCCCCCGGAACGAAACCCAGGCACAGGGGACCTCAGTCCCTGGCAACGGCCCCTCTTCCTGCCCTCGGCCACCTGCAACTGCGTCCACCTCCACGGCTCCCGGCGGGGGGCTGGCAGGGTGGGGCGCCAGGTCTCGGGGTGGGGCTCAGAAGTCTCTGTTCCCGCCGCACCTGGTGTCCGCCAGGCGTGCCCAGGCAGGGAGGCCGCTGGGGGCCGCCCGGACGGGACAGGACAGAACAGGAAGCAGGTGGCGCCGCCACATCTGAGCCCCGCCGCATTCCGGGACGCCCCGCCCGGGGCAGTGGGGAAGGCGAGTCTCCCAAAGCCGGTCGGACACCGCCCCCTGCCGGCCGCCACCGCCTGCTGCGGGCCACCAGAAGACCGCGGGAGCAGGTGGAGCGGGCGTCCCCTTGCCTCCAAACCTGGGGAGGTTTCAGCATCCCACCACACTCATCGGTCACTCATCAAACACTTCCTGCCTGTGCCCGAGGCATGGCAGATGGTGGTGGGACAGGACAAAGCCAGAGCCTTGGAGAGACCTGGCCCTCTCCCCTCTTTGCCCTGATGAGGCTCTGGGTCACTTCAACCCCCCCCCACCACCACCACCCCAGCAACACCCCGCACACTGCCCGCAGCCAGGCTGGAAAAGTGGCCTCCAGTTTCCGGACTTACCTTGCCCAAGAGGTGGGCAGAGGTGCTGCCTCCTCTCCTGGACTGAGCCTCTCATGCCCACCTGTCATGCTGCCCTGGACACCCACTCCTCCTACCCACACCTCAGCCAGGATCCCGCTACCTGCCAGTCTACCCAGTCCTTGCCTTTCCCTACCCTAAGACCCCTCAAAGTAACAACAACAAGATACTTATTATGGACAGCACCATTCTTCCTGCCTTATAAACATTCATACCTCCACACACGTACACACATATGCAGACACTCACAAGCATGTGCACACACACCGTGGTGCCCACTAGTAACTTATGTTCCTGGGACTGGGCGTCTGTGGATTTCCTTTCCTGGCCTCCCACCTGCTGGCAGCTGTGTCAGATTGCTGGGCACTGTTGTTTCCTCAGCCCGAACCTCCCCTGAGTGCCTCATACTTAGGCAGTTCCTAGGGCAGCAGACACTGGGAAAGGAACATGGATGTGTGTCTGTGCGACCAGGGCAGCATATGTCCCTCTTTGGGCCCAAGGTTTATGAGTTAGTTACAAGAGATCCCTTTCTGAGATCCTTGACCATCTGCAATTCCAGGAGTGCCTGGACCTGTTCACTTTACAACGTGCTCTCTCCTCCAGGGTCACAGTGCTTTGTAAGTAGGTGCTTACTAAATGCATGAGCTGACAGTTGTTCACAGACTGTGACCCTGCTTAAGTCCTCCTCCGACCCTAGGCCAATGGTTCTCAACCTTCCTAATGTCTCGGCCCTTTAATACAGTTCCTGTGGGTCGCAACCCACAGGTTGAGAACCCCTGCCCTAGGCCATGGGAGAAACCACATTGTTTGAATCTCATGTCCTGGCTCTCCTAACTTCTAGAACCTTCTAATGAAACCTAGTCCAGGACCAAAGAAGTCATGTCAGCGACATGGAGGGGTGGTGACCTGTGAATAGATCCGGGGGTCTCTTCTTCCCCCTAACCTCCTCCAGGGCTAGCACCAGCCTCTAGGCCAGTAGAAAAAGATAATCCACGTCCACATGTGTCTGGATGCCCCCTTTTCAGAGCACTATGAGCCAAAGGTCCCAGTGAGCTGGATCTACGGGGTCTACTTTCCCATTTGGAAAGTCAGGAAGAATCAGCAGACCATGGTTCTCAACAAGTACTTGAAGGGTTGCCAGCCTGGAAAGAGGGTGGAGGCCCATCTGTGAGCTTCCTCAGAATGGAGACCAGTTCAATACCAGCAAGACCTTTCTCACAGTTAGAAACCTTCCACAAAGGCTATTGCCATGATGACATAGTGAGTTTCCCATTCTGGGGACTATTCAAGTCTTTAACAAATACTTATAGAGTACCAGCTGGTGTCAGGCACTGGGGACACAGAGAGCATGCCAGGCACCAACTGAGATGCAGAGTCACTGATAGAACATGTGGCAGCAGGAATGCTTCCCAAAGAGGAGAAGAGAGTTAGCCAGGTGTTGTGGTGGGCACCTGTAGTCCCAGCTATAGGAGGGAGGCTGAGGCAAGAGAATCACTTGAGACTAGGAGTTTGAGGTTGCTGTGAGCTGTGACGCCACAGCACTCTACCGAGGGTGACAAAGTAAGACTCTGTCTCTAAAAAAAAGAAAGAGGAGAGGAGAGCACCTCCTAAGGTGTGGATGCCTGGGTAGGTCAGCAGGCTGGGGCAGGAGAGTGGAAAACAGCATCCCCAGTGGGAATTCAGAATGGAGCTTCAGTTTTCCCCAAACTCCACAGATAGGAACAAAGAGAAGAGGAGCACTTGTAATCCTGAACTCTAACTTACTGTGGCCTCAGCACTGGGCAGTCTGCTCCCTCTAGAGGACAGGGCAAGAAGCAAGGGGGCTTAAAACACAGCAGGAGAGACTAGAGCCCGACAACAGGCAGAACTTTCTACTCAACTGTTTGCATTCCAAACTGACGAGAGATTGGGGGATTCCCAGAGCCCCAGCACTTTCAGGAGAGGGTACAACCATAGGAGCTTAGAAGGGGGTCCTTTCTGCACTAAGGCAGGGGGATGGGAGCAAGCCTCTAAGGAGCACACGGGGGAGGCTGGGAGCAGGACAGAGCAGCTCTGCACGCCGACCATTCTCACATGTCTGGCCTCGTTTTTCTTCACACAGCATAAGTTGCTTTGTCAGCCTTCCTGGAAAACCTCTGTGCAACTGCAGTGCTTAGAGTGGGCTGGGCAGAAGGAGGCTCCACAGGACAGGCGTGGAGGGAGGGAGAGGCCCACGGCAGGACCTCTCCATGGGTGGCGGGTTGGTACCTGTCCCCACTCTGTCTCCCCTGGCTAGGCTGGGCAGAGAGAGAATGAGCATGCAGACTCTGCCTAGGAAAGGGGGCAGGACTGGGCAGGAGTCCTGGGCTCCAGTCCCAATCTGGGCGCCACAGAGAGAGGTGGACTAAATACTATTCCAGGACCATGCAGCTCCAATACTTCTAGGACTGGCAGTGAGCCATGGACCCTTTCCCACTGTGCTGAGCGGGCTCCAGGGCAGAGGGCCTGGGCTGCCTCCAGGCCCTGCTGTGCCCTACCATGCTGTGACACCTCTCTGTATATTCACTTGCCAAGGCATCATGGTAGAAGGGCAAGGATCAAACTAGATAATGATTGAAAGCACTCTGCAGTTGTGGAGTCAGTGCTTTTTGTCTCCAAGGCCAAGGCCAAGATGGTGCACAGGCACCAAGAGAATGGCTAGCACATAGGAAGATGTGACATACATTGCACTTAAGGCTGGGAAGAGCACAGCCAGGGGCCAGCTGGGGGCTTTGAGGAAGGTCAGCTTCTTGAGAAAGGCACTAGTGGACTAGCTGGAAACTGAGGCAATTGAGGCAGAGAAACAGGTCTAAGGAGGCAGCACCTGCTTCCTCAGGCCCTGTCTCTACAAGCGCCATTCTTAGGAAGCAGCCAAACTGAGCAGGCCACCCTGCTTGGACCTGCCCTGGAGCCCAGCTCCCCTTGGAACAGAGAAGGTGGCCTCAGCAGGGAGGCAAGCTCCTGGGCTTGGGGGCAGGAGACAGGACTATGCCCAGGTATGGCTGGTGTGGCCTGGGCCATGTTTGTAAATGAAGGGATACTCCATGGGCTTAGGATCCTCAGATAAATTCAGGCCCCTAGTCCGTCTCCCTCGCTGTACAGAAGAGGATGGCAAGCCTTACAAAGGAGAGGTAACCTAGCCAAGGTGAATCCCAGCCGCCCCCTTCTCCTCCCAGCTGGGGAAGGCAGGTCTCCCCCAGGTGAGGTTCGCCTGGGGCAGGGTAGCAGGAACTCCATGAGGTGAGGGGAAGTGGGGTTGCTGGGCTCAGGACTGAGATGCCACAGGAGCCTAGTTCTGTCCAGGCAGGCGGCAGGCCTGGAGGCAGGGAGGCGGGCCTGGCCTCTCCCCACCTGGAAGAAGGCATTTGTTACCTAATAAGGCAATTTCTACTCTCCCTCACACAGCTCCTGACAAAGAACCAGGTGGGGGAAGGGGTGAGGGGAGAGGTGGGGCCAGCCGCACCCTACTCACTCACCCAGCTGCACCAGGGGAGCACTCTCTGGAGGCAGCAGGGTCCATAGCCACCCTTGGTCTATCAGAGAAAATCAGTTAACCTACTGGTTGCCTCCAAGGACCCAAGCCTGGCCTGGGAAGCAGGACCTCCAAGTTTCCATCCTCACCCTTGTAGGAGGGGGCTATACACAGGCAGTGCAGAGCCCGCATCCCCTTAACCTACACTGCTTCTTCTTATGCCCAATTTAAGCCAAGCTGACTCTGTTGCCCCATACACACACAGACATCGTCACACTTTGTGTCCCATCCCCAGGGGAAGGGGGGACAATGAGTCCTGGCTCCTCAAGGAAAGAGCTGCCCCAAGGGCCTCAGGGCCTCCTGGCCCAGAGAAAGCAGGTAAGGACACCTCCATAGAGTCCAGCAGGGCCATTGATGTCACTATCCTCAGGCAGTGGAAGGGTCTAGGACCCAGGCCCAGTGGCTGGGAGGGGCAATGACCCTACATCAGTCCTCGATGGGCCCTACCTGACTCTGAGCAAGGGGTGGATAAAGGAGGTCCCAGTGATGAGCCGGACTAAGTGGAGGGAAGACCAGGGCCAGGCCACCACCACTAACATCCCCACGCATGTCACAAGCCAGGCCACATTGAGCACCCAGAGGGGTATGCACTAGCTGCCCCGGTTTCTTCATCTGTAAAATGGGAACAATAGTACCCTTCCCTCAGTGGTGTTGTGAGGATCCAGTGGGTGGGTGACTTGGACAGATAGCACATAGTGACCTCCAAATGCCCTTCATCAGGCAGCTGGGGAAGACTCTGTATGTCCCCCCTTGTCTCTGGCTATTCCTGCAGGTGCCAGACCCCATTCCAGTCCCTCTAGGCCCAACCAGAGATGTCCTGCTTCCCAGGGAGTGGCCAAGAAGGGGAAGGAGGAAGGCCACTGCTAAGTTTGTTCCAGAGGTACAGGGCCCCTAGTCACCAAAAACATCTTGGACACAGTTTGCAGCGCCACTGTTGGAAAGGTCCCTGTGCCCCAGGTCACCATGTCCTGAGCCCACTGAAGCTCAGAGCAAGTGTGGCTGTGTGCATGTCTGGTGATCCGCCCAGTGGCTCAGCCATACCCTGGTGACTCAGGGCTACGGCACGCACTCTCCCCAGCCAGAAAGAAAACAAAGCCACCAGCTCAGGGCCTCAGCATCCAGCCTGAGTCACACACAAAGCACCAAGCCAGGTGCCCCCACCCCAGTGGCTCAGGTGAGCCCCCAGCCCTCTCCTCAGTAGTGGAGGTATAGCCCTTCATGCTGACAGGGCGTGCCTCAGTGCAGTGGCTGAGAAGAAAGCCTGGTGGTCTCGGGCACCGGGCCCTGGACTGCAGCTCAGCTGGCGACAAAACAAGAGCCCCTGGGTGGGGAGCAGCAGGCCTGAGGGTTGCTGAGACTTAGAGGAGGGTACTCAGAGGCAGAGGAGAGAGGGTCCTCAGTAAGGATTGTGGGTTTGTGTCAGCCAGGTGAGGACATACTGAACACGGCCCTGGCCCTGGGCCCCTCGAATGTGTGGGAGTCATAACAAGGTGAGACTGCCAGGCCTCCAGGTGACCACCTGGTTAAGGCCAATAAGGAGCAGACCCAGTTTCCCCACCTAGGCCTGGGAATAATGTTCGTCAGGAGAGGGGCACACGCTGTTAAGCCCCTACCATGAGCAGCAGCTTAAAGAGGGAACTGAGGCTCCCAGACAAGGGTCTAGAGTGAGAAGAGGCTGAGGCAGGAAGACAGGTCATGGTGGGCCAGGGTGACCACAAACCCTAGGCCCTGCATCGGATGCCCCGGCCTGAAAGAGTGTGATGCTCAGTCACAGGTGCCCCAGCAGAGGGGTCCTGCCACTACCAGGGTCTCCAACAAGGCCAGAGCTAGAGAAACTGGCAGAAAGGGAGAGGGCTCACCAGAGCCGCCATAGGGCAGGACAGCCAGATGCTCAGAAACTCCCAGAACCTCCACTGTGCCCGATCCTGACCCAACCCAACCTATCCCTGCACTGTGCCCAGTGCTAACCTGTGCCTGTCACCATGAAACCTTTCCCTCAATCTGACAAACCCTAACCCCAAATCTGAACCACACCCCAGACTCTACCCTAAATCAACTTCTTTCTAAATTGAGATGCTTCCCTATGCCCAAGCCCAACCCTATCCTAAAACTCAGACCTAAACAAGCCCCATCCCAAACTCCAGCTCTGTCAGCCCATACTTGGGCCCAAAATTTCAATGCCGGCCCTACTGCTGCTCTAAACCCATAACATTCCTCTAAACCCTGTCTTCCCAGGCCCTTCCCTCATCCTAATCCCCACTCCAGATCCTGGCAGAACTGACACCCGTCTCTACCCTCAGCACCAACTCTATCCTAAGCTGCTAAGAAGAATCCAGAAAGTGGGTGCCCGCCCTGTGTCCAGGGAACTTCTGCTGGACTGGGCTGTGCCTGGGACCTGGGGCAGGCATGGACCCAGAGCAGCAGGTTGGTTCCCCACATGCCCAGGCCAGGAGCCCATCCAGAGGGACAGATATATCCCCCTCCAGCCCCTTTAAGAACAGCAGACACTGTCAGTACCACCAGCTCCCTGGTGGGACCCTCCTGGGGGTCATTCAGGTCTGGACCCTGCCAACCTGCCCCAGACCACTGTCCTCCCCACACAGGCAGAGGAGGTGGGTCAAAGGAGCTCAAGAGCCACTCTGCCTTCTGGTTCAAGAACCTACTGCCAGAGCATGAGCCCCAGCCCACCCCTCCACCCCAGGCCTTGGAGTACCCAAACTTCCAAGGAGGGATTCAAACCCAGGCCCCTGGAACTCATGCCATTAGCCTGGGGACTCAACTCCCCTCTTCCAACACCCCAGTTTCTGCCCCTACCCCAGAGCACCAGCCTAGGGAAGGAGGATGGGCCACTGGCTGGTCCGGGTTGCATTCCCAGCAAGCCAGGGCCTGCCACCAGGGACAAACAAGCCGAGCTCAGCACCCTCCTCCACTTCCAAGGAAGCTGCTGTAGCATCTGGGACTGTCCCTCTCTGCTCTGGCCCAAAGCCTCCATGCTGCAGTTACCGCCAGGAACCCCCAGGACCCTCTCAGGCAAGCCCAAGCTCCCTACACTCTTACCAGGCCTGCACAGCCTTCTCTCAGGCAACCCTAGTGGGCCCTCTCATTAACCTGCCTATCCTGTCAGAAGCCCCAGGCTACAGAGTAGGACAGCCAGGAGCTATGACCCTACACCCCTGCCGCAGTGGGCAAAGATGAGCCAGGGCATCTCAGCATGTCCTTCAGTGAAGCTGGGACACACTCTCTCACCCTACCTCAGACTCAGCTAGGCCAGGGCTCAGGCCAGAAGCCCAGATAGAGCTCAGGGTTTTGGGGGACAGCTGGAGAGAGGCCAGAGACCCAGGGACAGGTGAGGGGCAGGCCCCTGGGCCAGGGTGTCTTCCAGCCATGTAATCTCAATCCCATATGCTACAGTCCAAGGGGGGAAGGAGGTTTTCCTCCTAGGGATCCTCTCCAGCTGCCATCAGGGTCCAGGCCCAGCACCTCTGCCTGAGGACGGCACAGCCCCCTGCCCCACTAAGCTGGTCTCCCCAGCCCCACCCTACCCCTGCACTCCAGCCCCCTGCCCAGTGTGTTCCGCAGCTCAGCTTCATCACACTCTGCTGGCCCCTCCAGGGCATCCCACTCAGCCTTTTTACCAGCCATCAAGGCCTCTCGCCTGACCCCAGCCACTGGACACTGTACACCCCAGCAACCCCTCAGTTTCCCCATCATGGTTTACAAAGCCGCCCACCCTGGAGTGGCCACCCCTGCTGTTGAAATAACTTCTTCCTCCAGGGGTTCTGTCTCTTCTCTGCACCCAGACCGCTGGGCTCTGACGGCCCTTCCCTTCCCCCATCCTACAGCTTAGTAGGAGGGTCTCTGCTGTTCCTTGACCTCCAGTTTCCTGAGGACCAGGGTCTCTCAGGAAACTGGGTTGTCTGATACCTCTATCTCCACACTGCTGCCACAAGACTCCAGAGATCGTGCGTTCCACCTAGCCCAGTCCTCATGACAGTCTATGACATGAGTACCAACGTCCCCCACAGGGTTGGAGAACCCATGGCCTTGGGACCACATGTGGCTCTCTAGATTTACAGAACAATTTGCTCTGTAAAATTTGAATTCAGTCAAAAGACCCCACTCAAAACATCCAGAAGGCCCCATGTGGCCCCAAGGTCACAGGTTCCCCACCCCTTGACCAAGCAGCAGAGTAGGGATTAGACCCCAAAGCCTACCCTCCAAAGGGAACTGAAGACCTGCCCCAGGTGAGGGAGGGGGGCTATCTGGAAGGGTGGAGAACGGCCAGGTCTAGCCTTTCACCTGAGTCCCTATAACCCTACCACAGGGTTCCCTAGGCCTGGGGTGCATCCAGGACTCTAGGGCACCCCCAGGCAATACACCCAGTTCCTGTGGCCCCACACACAGAAGCCCATATCCACACTCCTTCCAAACCCTCCCCCCTACTCTCTCCCAGCCTCCACCACCCAGACCCAGCCCTGCTAGGCAGGCCACCCCTACCCCAGCTCCAGAGACTCCCCACCCCCACTTGCAGCCAAGGTGCTAGGGTTCCATGGGGCATGAGAGCCCCCAGCTGACATGTGTGGGACATACAGGGGACAGGGATCCAAGAATCCTCCCTGCTCTAAGACCCCTGCCTGCCCACCTTACTGAGCACCCATAGCCAAAGCAGAGGAGTAACCCGGGAGCTGGAAGGAGAGGGCAGGCTGAGCAAAAACAGCAGGCTGGGATATCAGGGAGCCGGAGGCAGATGGCATGGCTGGAGTGGGGATTTCAGCCTTGGACTTGGTGATGGATTGGCTAGGGGCTGGTGGAGAAGGGAGAATCAAATACAGTTCCCAGATTTCTGGCCCTGGGTGGACGATGAGACCAAGGGTCTGGGAAGGTGGCTGAAGAACTCCTCTTGGACATGTTGGGTTTGAGGGGCTTGAGCAGTGCCCCAGCAAAGGCCAGCAGGAGGTGGACGCTCATTTTCGAAACTCTGGTGAGCCAAGGGACACGGTGGGAAAGCAGGAGATTCGTTACAGACCACTGTTCCCCTCTCTAGCTTCTGCCCCATCCTTACACAAGTCTCTTCTCAAAA
>NW_003852438.1:6331585-6334952 GCF_000181295.1 Otolemur garnettii | reverse complement strand
GGGGTACTGCCTTGCTCATGGGCAGAAGCAAGCCCACCCTCACCCTGCTCTAGCTTGCCTATAAAGACACCTGGCCAGTGTCTCCCATGAGAACTCTGCTCTGGAAAGCATCCATCCTCTGCCCACAGCCAGCTGAGTCCTCAGACCTCAAAGCCTTCATGGTCTGTGACAGGATGCTGCCGAGGAGGAATGGGGAACAATTCTTTCCTCTCTAAGCACCATGCCCCAGGACCTGAGGCCACACTGCTGAGGCCCACAACCTTAGAGCCCTTCAAAAATGAGCCTCCCTCATCCCCTGGTCCCAGGCCTCTTAACCTCTCTCCCCTAAGGGGCCCACAGCAGCCTTCAGGGGGGCAGGGCTGGCACCGAGTCTGCTGCATACATCTCCACAGACCCCGGTGTACAGCCCTCCATCTCCTTCCACCAGCCCAGATGCTGAAGGCACCAAATACATAACCTTCTATGACCACCTTACCCCGTATGAGGCCAGTGTGGCCAGGGGAGAGAGGGACTGAGAGAGGGGGTAGTGGGAGGCAAGCATCCCCACCCATGTTAGGGGGCAGCTTTCCTCTGCATGAAGGCAGACCCTTGACAAGAGCAAAGTGACACAATCTGATTAAGGATCCTTCAGGACCCCTCCTGCAACCAAATGAGAGGTGCTCCAGGGCCAAGAGCAGAGCCGGAAGGCCAGCTTACCACTTTCTGGAAATCCCTTTTGTCTCCCAGTACACCCACTCATGGACCAGGTGGGGATGGGGAATAGAGGCATTGGGTGGTGGTTGCCCAAGAGTCCCTCAACCCAAGAGAGACATCAGAATAGGACAGCATGGGCAGGATGAATGATGGAGAGATGAGGGGTCTACAGACAGCAACTTTCACCCCAAAAGCTGACCATAGGCCTGGCCAGGGTCAAGGGCCCACCTACAGACATCGCCTCCCCAGCCCCACATTCAAGCTTGCCCATTCCTAGGTATTGACAGGGAGGGCAGGAAGCTGGCGTTACCCCCACCTTCTCTCCTTCTCTGATTAGGGTGCATTCTCCTCCTAATCCTAATGGATTATCCCGCCCTTCCCAGACATTCCTGGCTCTCACAACCTTGGGAAACAGGATGGCTCTAGCAACAATCAGCATTTCACTTAGAAATGTGCCCTCCCAGATCGACCACTCAGTCCAGCCTTGATCCAGGGTCCCCTCTGCAGCATCCTCATGGTAGATGCTCTCTGCTTGCACACCTCCAGTGCCCAGGAGCTCACCCCCGCACCAGGAAGCCCATTCCATACTTGAACAGTTCAGGTTGCCAATCTGCCCACCTGTCCACCTCCCCACCTGGTCTTTTCCTCTAAAGTCACATGGAACACAGCAGCCCTCTCCTCTATGTGGTAGAAGCAGAATGGGGAGAAAAATCACTTACAAAGAACCTACTATGTGCCAGGCACCTAACATGCACACATCAGCAGCAACCTTTGGTCTCTGTCCTCAGGGATGAGATAAGTCACTGTAGTGTAAATTGAAAAGGAAAAGAATATCTAATTTTACCAAGCACTTATTATGTGCCAGACACCGTTCTAAGCAGGAATAAATCACTCAGTTATCCCCAAACTCCTCTAGATTGGGCTGCTATTCCTTTTTTTTTCTTCCAGCTTTTGGCCAGGGCTGGGTTTGAACCCACCACCTCCGGCATATGGGACCAGCACCCTACTCCTTTGAGCCACAGGCACCACCCTGAGCTGCTATTCTTTTCACATATACAATCTGCCTGAAGTCAGGCAGAAACTAAAGATGGACCAGAGGATTGAACTCAGAGGACCAGGTAGCTGAAATTAGCAACTAATTCTGCCTGTTTTAACTTTGGGCCAGAGTTTCACTTTTCAATTTAAAGCATTTCTCTCTTCAATCATCTCCAAAATACAGAATGCCTCTTCTGGAACGCCCAAGCAGGTAGGAGGAGGCACAGTCCCATGGCGCCATCTAGGGACAGAAGCCTGTGCTGCAGAAGTCCTGGGCAGTGGTGCAGGGCCACCTGGACCCAGAAGGACTAATTGGAAGAAAAAGATCCTGTTAGAATCTCAAAACACCAACCACCTCATCCACCGTGGGCCCACCATTCAGTACTGCGCTGACTACCGCACCCCATCTGCTTCATAAAATTACCAATCAGAAGACAGCTCACTGCAGAATGGTGTCCCTAAAACTTTTTTCGTTCAAGGGACACAGTGCCTTTTTAGTATGAATGCAGGTGACTTTCAGAGTTCTGAAACCTGACCAGGCATGGTGGCTCACCCCTGTAATCCTAGCCCTCTTGGAGGCCAAGGCTGCCGGATTCCTTGGTTCAAGACCAGCTTGACCAAGAGCAAGACTTCATCTCTAAAAAAAAAATAGACAAATTAGCCAAGTGTCATGACACACACCTGTAGTCCCAGCTACTCGAGAGGCTGAGGCAGAAGGATTGCTTGAGCCCAGGAGTTTGAGGTTGCTTTGAACTATGATGATGCCACTGTAGGTTAGCCTGAGACAATAGAGTGAGAGACTATCTCAAAAAAAATTTTAAAAGAGAGTTCTGGAATCTGATGATCCATCAGAAGGCTTCATACTGTCTCTGAGCACTGTTAAGTTGTACCTGTCCCTGGTGTCAGGCAGAGTTGAAACAGTGACCTGATGGGGACACACAGGGAGGGAGTGATACCCACAATATTAGTCTTACGCTGGGGGATGGGTACATGGATATTCATTTTCTTAACCTTACATATAATAATGTATAATATTTTTATAAATATAAAATACACTGCTTAAAGTTTATTAATTCTTTAAGTCAAACTTTGCGACATTTCAGATCAACTCCATATCAGACAGTTGTACAGAGCACTCACAATGAACCACCACAGCCCTGGAGGAGAGGACCTGCAGGAAAACGTCAGTTTATGCCCCTGTGCCCCTCACACCACCCACCAGAGAATCAAATCAAGCCCCAAGGTCAGAAGGCTGCATACAGCTCCATCCTTAGATCTTTGTCCAGGTGGCCACTGGAGTTCAGTGTGTAAGAACTGTGACAAGAACTTTACTCACTTAAAAAATATTTAGTGAACACTTACTATGTGCTAACACTATGTGGGGTGCTGGGAATCCCAAAGGGAGCTGGACATGGCTCCTGCCAACACAAGATGACCTCTATTTCTATGGAAATGAATCTTGTCCATAAATAGTAACCAAACAAGTTAGAAAGTAGGAGGTGTCATAAGACAGACATGGGGGGTGAAATGACCACTTCCACCTTGGGAAATCTGGGAAGGCTGCTTGGAGGAAAAGACATAAAGCTAAGCCTTTAAAGACGGCCAAAGTTTGGATTTGTTGGAAGGAAGAGACTCATTT
>NW_003852438.1:6276172-6331499 GCF_000181295.1 Otolemur garnettii | reverse complement strand
AAAAAAAAAAAAAAAAAGAGGGAACAATGTCATGAAAAGCTCCCAAGGAAAAGATCCAGGGGTAAGTTTGGGGAACTTATAGAAGGGAAAGGATTTTAGAGAAGGAATCCTGAATTATCAGGCTGGAGAAGTAGCCAAGTTCCCCATGATGGCAGACCTTGAAGGAGTTTAGATTTTCCTCAGCAGCAGAGGGGAGCCATGGGAAGTGTTTGAGCAGGAGAGTGCCCCAATCAGAGTTGCAGCTGTGTACAGAATGGTTGAAGCAGGGAGCCCTAGTGCTCACCAGTGAGTGACAATGTGGGCCTGTGTTGGGAAGAGTGCAAGCAGAGGAGGAAAGGGGTCCCACCATGAACTTATCTCTGTCTGTGCATCTGTCCAGGGTAAAAAGTCTTTCCTGGCAGACCCTCAACCAGCCCAAAGCCAACAATGCCCAGCCCTTTCCTGCCTGGCTCCATTTACCCCCATTCCTCAGTCCTCTCAGAGCACCTTTCTTGGCCCCTCAACTTCATGCTACCTCCAGTCCCTCGAGCACCCTCACAGAGAGAGAGACATTTCAGCATGCATCACATACCTTGTGTGTGCACAGCACACACTGGGCCCCAAGAGGGCCACAAAGGAAGCAGCAAGAGAAGTTTAGGCCCTGTCCTTGGAGCTACATCTGAAATGCCAGAGGCAGCTCTATAGGAAAACTGAACTTTACAAAGCGGATAGGAGCCCACAATTTCCTCTCCTCCCAGTCTTAAGAGATGCACTGCATAGATCCAAAACTTTAGTCTGTGTAGTGGGCTGATTGGTGGCCCCAAAAAGACACATCCACATCCCAGAATCTGTGAATTTGACCTTATTCGGCAAAAGTGTCTTTGTAATTAAGTTAGGGCTCTCAAGTGAGATCATCCTGGGTCATCCAAGCAGGTTCTAAATCCAGCAACAAGTGTCCTGAAGAGACAGACGGGAAGAAAACAGACAGGTAGACAAGGAGAAAGTGATGCATGATGGAGGCAGAGTTCAGAGAGATGCAGCCACAAGCCAAGCAAAGCCTCCAGCCACTAGAAGGTCCTACAGCCGTCGGAGGGAGCATAGCCCTCAGACCCCTTGATGGGGACTTCTGGCCTCTAGAACTAAGAGACTGAATTTTTTTTTTTTTTTTGAGGCAGAGCCTCAAGCTGTCCCCCTGGGTAGAGTGCTGTGACATCACAGCTCACAGCAACCTCCAACTCCTGGGCTCAAGCGAGTCTCCTGCCTCAGCCTCCCAAGTAGCTGGGACCACAGGTGCCCGCCACAACGCCCCGCTGTTTTTTGGTTGCAGCATCATTGTTATTTGGCGGGCCAGGCTGGATTCGAACCCACCACCTTAGGTGTATGTGGCTGGCGCCTTAGCCACTTGAGCCACAGGCACCGAGCCCAGACTGAATTTCTAATGGCTTAAATTTTTATTGTTTTTTGGTTTAGCAGTGTGGGATTTGGTTTTGTTTTTGAGATAGGATCTTGCTCTGTTAGCCCGGTTGGAGTACAGTGGCACCATCATCGCTTACTGCAAAATTCCTGGGCTCAAGTGATCATCCTATCTCAAGCCTCCCTAGTAGATGGGGCTACAGGCACCTGCCACAACACCCAGGTAACTTTTCTATTTTATGTAGAGATGAGGTCTTGCTCTTGCTCAGGCTGCTCTGGAACTCCTGGCCTCAACTGATCCTCCTGCCTTGGCCTCCCAAAGTGCTAGGATTACAGATGTGAGCTACCATCCCTGGCCCCAGAACTGAAAGAAACTCAAATCTGTTGTTTTAAAACCAGCAAGTTGGTAGTAATTTGTGGCAGTAATTCCTATGGCAGCCACAGGAAGCTTATATAGTCCTTAAAATGAAAATACCTCTGGGAGAAGGATCCAGTAGCTACAAGTCTTTCACCCTCTGAGGTAGAAAATTTCAGAGTTGGAAGGGGCAATAGAGGTCATCAGGTCCAGCTTTCCCAGTTTGACACACGAAGAACCTGCCCCATGAGATCAGGAGTAGGGATCAGATACTATCCCAGGTCTCTGACAATCTCTCCTGGGCCCAGGTTCTGTTAGAGAGGAAACTTGCCATGAGGCAGTGGAAGGCAGCAATGAGCCAGAGAACAGGGACCCTGAACTCCTAAAGACACACTTCTCAGCTTTTGCTGAGGCAAGGTAGATCAGATGTGCCCCCTCCACCTTTGCTCCAGCCCTGGGTCTCAGGAGCAGCACTGTGGCACCATCCAGCCTGACTCGGCAAAGTGCCATGGATCATAGGAGATAAGCAAAGATAACTAAGAAATTGGAAATAGGAAGGGAGAGGGAGATGCCCCAAACCCACAAGGCATCATAGATGGTAGATAGCAATGGGTACACTGGCTGTGATAAGTAGCTGATGGGGATTTCCATGCACATAAAGATAACATAGATGGCAGGCATATGGAATGAAGGGCCTGCCCTGAGCTCCAAACCCTTATCACCACCTGCCTGCTCACGTCTCCAATTGAAAATCTCATGAACAGTTCAGAGTTAACACGTCAAGAAGACTTGTTTCTCCCCTTCATTTCACCTTGGGAGGGATGTCCTGCCACTCCCTTAATCATGGGACCCCTGAAATTTTTACTGATTTCATAGTTCTCTGAACCTTCACAGGGTTTGTCTCCTGCCCTCAGAAGCTCGAGTATCTGACTGAGACCTCCAGGGCACTAGCCACTTCTTGCCTATAGGGCCCTATTAGCACAATATCATCCGTGTGGCAGATCAACAGATGTTCAGAGAGCCTGGGTCTTTCAAACTAGGCTGTGACAGAAAGCAAGAGATTTAACATATCCTGGAGCAAAGATGTTAATTATATTACTGCCCAGTTCACACAAAAGCCAACTATGACCCTCCTTTCTGATTGGAATAGAAAAGAATGCATCTGCCGAATTGGTGTTTGTGTACTGAGTATCTGAGGCTGTGCTGATTTTCTGTAGCAAAAACATCACATCCAGGGGTGGCGCCTGTGGCTCAAAGGAGTAGGGCGCCGGCCCCATATGCTGGAGGTGGCGAGTTCAAACCCAGCCCTGGCCAAAAAATAAAAATAAATAAAATAAATAAAATCTTTTTTTAAAAAATCACATCCAGCACAGCCACTGGGGCTGCTGCTTGGTCAAGTATATGATTGCCTATCTCCATCCTCCAAATTCTATCTGGTTTCTGCCAAGACCAACCTGGTGAATTTAAATGGAGATGTGAGCTAGCATGGTAGCTTCAGCCTATAATCCCCACTACTCAGGAGGCTGAGGCAGGAGGATCACTTGAGCCCAGGTGTTCAAGACCAGCCTGAGTGGCATAGCAAGGCCTCAACTCTACAAACATTACCAATGATGGGACTGCAAACTAATACAAACTTTTTGGAGGTTGTAAAGAACTCAAATTAGACTTCCCATTTGATTTGGCAATCCCATTACTAGGCATCTATCCAGAGGGAAAAAAAAATCATTTTATCATAAGGACATTTGCACTAGATCGTTTATTGCAGCTCAATTTACAATCGCTAAAATGTGGAAACAACCTAAATGCCCACCAGCCCAGGAATGGATTAATAAACTGTGGTATTTGTATTCCATGGAATACTATTCAGCCATTAAAAAAGACGGAAACTTTATGTCTTTTGTATTAATCTGGATGGAGCTGGAACATATTCTTCTTAGTAAAAGTATCAAGAATGGAGAAGCAAGAATACAGTGTGCTCAATTCTAATATGAAGCCAGTAGACAATCAGAAAAACTTAAATAAATTCAAGGTGGGGAGGGGCAAAGGAACAAGGGAGGGAGAGAGGGAAGGAGAGAAAGAAATGGGGCTGCTGCCACCTAATGGGCACAATGTTGGGGCGATAGCACACTTCGTGGGGGGTGGGACAGTTATAAGGACTTTACCTAAGAAATGCAAACATTGTAACCTAATTCTTTGTGCCCTCAGCTAACCTGGAACAAAAAAATAAGATAAAATAAACCACCATTAATGAGCTTGAGCTTTGAAAAAAAATTACAAATGAGTAAAAGATCAACAGAAATGAGATGGGGACCACTGCAGGGGCATCCTTCAAAGGCTTAAGGATGGCACGAATAGCCCTGTCCCCAGGATGAAGTATTATTTTTGATTTTCACTTTTAGCTGAGGATCAGTGAAGAGGGGCCATTTCAGAGGTTTCCCCTTGGCCTCTCCCACCCCAACAGCCATACCCCCACAGGCCATGGACCCAATGTACAGTTACATTCACCCTAAGTATGTCACCCCCCAGACAGAGTTGGGAATCAAGGAAATAGCCACTACGTGTATGAGATAAATTTTAAGCCACTTTCAGCTAGACCTTGGAACAAATTACCCCAAAACACAGCAGCCTAAAACAATTGACATTTATTCTCACAATTTCTGTGGGTCAGAAGTCTGGGAGAGGCTTCACTAGCTGGCTGTGGCCCTGGTCTCTTGTGAGGTTGCTGACGTGGGGAATCCACTTCCAAGATGGCTCATGCACACAACTGTTGGCAGGAGGCCCCAGATCCTACACTCCAGAGGCTGTACATGCTCTCACAGCCTCATGATCCAGAAGCTGGTGTTCCCCAAAGAGAACAAAGAGGCCTTTCACTAAGCACTCCGGGTGTCAACAAACCACAGCCTGCTGGACAAATCTGCCATGGTCTTCCCTTTGGTGTCCTGCCTGCACACTGCAGTGGCACAGCTGAGTTACCACAACAGAGCCCATTTGGCCTGCAAAGTCAAGACACTTCAGTCTCTGGCCCTTTTCTGGAAAGCCTTACGAGGAACACACCTGCCCTTCTGTGGTCATCTAGTCATCAGAAGTGTGTCGCTAAAGCCAGCCCACACTCAGGGTGGGGGTGGCGATTAAGCTCCATCTTTTCATGAAAGAAGTTCCAAAGCACCACTACACGCCACCCTAAAAAGGAAGCCATGTGAACCCTCACTTCTGGATGTCAAGGTCAGCTCAGGCTCCATTGTCACCAGTGCTCAAATGCTTGGCTACTGCCCTTTCCTCAGTCAGTATACTGTTCTCCAAGCAAATGGCCATAGGTCTCCTGAAGAAGGACTGGGAAAATCACTCCTGTTACTGCTGTCATGTTGTTGTAGGCTCCCTTCTCCCAGAGACTCAGCCCCGTCGCCATTCATTCTCCTCCTGGGCTTCCAGGCCTAGACACTGCACCCAGACCATAGCTGTATGGCCCTTTGCCCAGTCAGCCCTGCTTCTCCCAGTGGTGCAGGCTGAGTAGCGCCTGGATCCACTGCTCCTCTAATTTGCCCCTAGAATACATATTCTATTAACTGTCTTTCTCGCTCACCGTAGGTTAGGGCCTCTCAGCTGCCACCCTGTGCTCATGAAAATCACTGCGTCCTCCCAGATTCTCTCAGTCAAGTGACACCACTGGCCCCTACAGTCAGGGCCCTATCACCCCAGTGCTGTACTAAGCCAGGTTCTCCAACAGCCTAGCAGAGAGAGGCTCCCCTGAAAGTTTTAAGGATACAGTGCCCCTCTCACCGGCCTGTTTCTTTTGCCCTGAGGTGAAAGAACATGGTGTGTCCTCTGGCCCTCCCCAGGACTGTAGTGTCTAGATGATCTGGCTTTGCACAGTGTGTCCACTCCAGCACCTCCCCTCCCAGAGCCTCCCTTCCCTCCCTCCCCTCCCCACTGTAGCAACTCAGCAGAGTGAAAGAACTTAGTGTGCACCGTCTCTTCCTCCATGCTGCTAGGGTCCATCCTAGCACCAAGGCGGCACTGCCTCCCACAGTCCTGGCTGGGGGCTTGGTCCCTGCATCTCAGGGGTATGCCCGGAGCAGTAGAGTCTGCCCTCGCCTGTCAGCAACCTCGCTGCTCCAGCCACTCAGGCTCTTTTTATTCTTTCTTTTGTCCCTGGTATTCAATACCTTCATGTTGTCCCCACTCTGTGGTCTTATATATACTGTCCCCTCTGTCAAGAATGCTCTTCCATCCAATTAACTCTTCATAACTCCTTCTCAGACCTCAGATCTAAGGCCACATGTCACTTCTACACGGACACATTCCCAGTTCCCTGTGCTCCTGTCTAAGTCTGTACCTCTCCTCTGTAGCGCTCATTGCAATAGTCCATCACTGGAGGGATTAGTCAACAAGTATCTCTGTCCCTGCCGGACAGGGGACTCCATGAAGCCAGGGACAGTTCACTATTGTATCCCGGTGCCTAGCAGGAGTTGGGTGTACAATATATACCCCCAAAAGGTCTGTTAAAGGAATGAATGAATCAATCAATCAATCAACCAACCAACAAATGAACAGACATTTTGGCCACAGCTTGAAGCGGAGAGCAAAGCAGAAGCTGGCAGGGAATGGGCCACATGCCGCCTAGGCTCCTGGAAGAAAGCAGCCTTATCCGCAGAGAGGGTATGCAGGCCCACCTGAAATTCATAGTACGGACCAGGGTATGAGTCAGAATAAGGCAGGGGTTGGGGGGACATGCTGAGGACCGTGGGCTATCCCAGCATTTGGATTCAGCCCTTCCCTCCTCAGGACCCCAGTGAGATACCAGACTGCTGAGACTCCACCTTCCAGAAATAGGTGGGCAACATCTCCCAGCCTCTCTTTTATGTATATACACACACATGTAATTTGTTTATTTCTAATTTACATTAAGAAGTATAGCAAAAGAGGTTGGTTATGGTGGCCCACACCTATAATCCTAGCACTGTGGGAGACCAAGGCAGGCAGACTGCTTGAGCTCTGGAGTTCAAGACCAACCTGAGCAAGAGTGAGACTCCATCTCTACAAGAAAATCTTTTTTTTTGAGACAGAGTCTAATTTTGTCACCCTGGGTAGAGTGCCATCACGTCACAGCTCACAGCAACCTCAAACTGTTGGGCTCAAGTGATCCTCTTGCCTCAACCTCCCGAGTAGCTGGGACTACAGGCACTGCCACAACGCCTGACTATTTTTTTAGAGATGGGGTCTTATCTCAAGGTTCCAGATACCTCTAATCTTTAGAGCTCCTGCTTGTGTCTCATGCCCAAATAATAATGGCCCAATGGTTATATGCGGTGAACAGGACACCCAGTCTCTGACAGGTCCCACCCCCAAATCCTCAGAGAGTTCCTAAAGAATTCAGCAAAAGGGCATCCATTCTTGAAGAATTCAGCAAAAGAATTCACAACAAAAGGCCAGGCTACCTTCCTTAGGACCTGGGCCCACTCCTCAATCAAGGTCAGCGCCAGGACCTTAAAGCCAGACAGCCAGCACATACCCTATCCCTACAATCAAGACCTGCATCTCAAGGAATGAAGAAGGTCCCCAGGGTCACTTCTCTGCTCACAGTGCAGATAACCTTAGACACATCTTTGCACAGCAGCCAAGCCTCCACCATGAATTCCTCCATTCCAAACAATCCCAATCTCCACCTTCAAAAAGACAGAACAGCTGGCAGTTTTCCATCAGGACTAGTTACACCCCTGCTCTGCTTTGTGGTTTTGTGGGTCCACTCCCAGCTGGAGCCCTCCATAACACCCCTCCTAGGGCCCTCCCTCCACACACCCTGCTCATCGTGTACACTCACGTTGATTAAACACTAAGGCCAGGCTCTAGTCTCACCTTTCGCATTTATTAAACATCCAGCCCTCCAGACAACCCATGTGGCAGTTACTATTACTGTACCACTGCACAGGGAGGTTAAGAGACGCTCCCAGGGTCACACAGCTCCTGAGTGGTACTGAGCAATGCCCAGGTTCCCATCTGTCTGCACCCTGAACCCCTGCAGGGCTTGCCTGTGCTCAGGGCTCCTTTGCTTCTGTCACATTGCTCTGCTTCCTTCTTCCTGAGACGTCCTCCTTGCAACTCCGCCCTTTTCTGCCCCAGCTGCTGGGAAACTAGAGACACTGATTCTCAGTACAGCAATGGTGCCACCCTTCACAGCCATCATCGGTTTGTCTTCTTCCTAATTAGGGGGCATTTGTTTTCTGTTTTATCAGTAATGATAGCCTGCTTCTTTCCAGAGAGAATGTGGGAGGCAGCAAGCATCAAAGACAGAAAATGCTAGGCCACAGAAAACAGAGATTGTAGAAGGCTGATCCGCGTGGCAACAGATGCTGTGATTAAGCCTCAAGGCAGCCAGAGAGGTAGAAGAAATCTGATCCGTTACTATCTGCAGGAAGCAGACTGTTTGTTCTGTGGGGACAAAGTTTTCCCCTTAAAATACACTCTACTAAAAACTGCTCATTTGCTTCTTGATATAAGGAATACTGAGCAATGGGATGGATTGGCTATGTCCTTAAAAAATACACTTTTGCAGCAAAAGCAAAGTATATTTCATGCTACTGTGGACCAACACTGAGGACACCACACCAACAACACTCAGGGACACAGAGTCCTCCAGAAGAGACGCCAAAGTGGTCCAAGGACAGGCTCTCCTGGGGCAGAATGGTCTGGTCAGGACCAGAACTCAACGTACCCAGCAACTAGCCAGACAGCTCAGCCCTTCAAAACCATGCCCAAAACACCCTCCACCAGCCTTTATTTGCCGAGGAACCAGCTGTTCTTGAGAGCAGGGCCAAGTCTTTCCATCTCTGTAACTCGGCCCTGGCCCCACCGTCCCTGCCCTCAACAGCTGATGTGGATGGGAAGGGAGGGCAGCTGAAGGTTGAGGCTGACCCGGCAGCCCCTCACCGAGTGCAGCAGACCCCTCTTTTGCCCCCTCCATCTGCTCTCTCCTTCTGCAGAAGTAATGAAACCCTCACTTGTAGCTGGGCTTGTGGCCACCCATGCTATTTCCCAGCAGCTGGGGAGGAGGGTCACACAAGTGAGCCCTGTGCAACGGGACATTCACCGAAATGATGAGGGTTGGCACACCCTCTCCTTGACTTGTCCCTTCTCTCCACAGGTCTGGGACACAAAAGTGGTGGTGGCTCACCATCCTGGATCAAACTTGCATCAGCCTGTGGAGCAACAAGATGGAAAAAGCCTGAGATGCCAACTCCGTGGAGCTGTTGTTCCAATCCCAGAAGGCTCCTGCTGGGACCATCATGACAGAGAAAACTAAGGCTCTATCTTAGCCACTGTTATTATACGTCTCTAATGCACTAAGCAAGTCTATGGATGAACTAATATCCCAAGAAGTACCAATGAAATACAATGACTTCCCTCCCAGAAGCCACCTGGCTGGCCCCTGGGCATCACAGCCAAATACACAGTCTTCCCCTGAGGCTATTTCACTACCAACAGTTCTCAAAAGGAGGGCAGCACCCCTGCAAGGGACTTCACACTATCCCTGTTTTACAGATGGGGAAACTGGGGCTCAGAGATGTGGCCAAACCTGCCCAACGGCTGGGAGGCAGGGCTGCCTGCTGCGCGGGGTTTCCTGAGGGAGCTGACACTGTGGGGCACCTGCTCACCCCCATGCAGACTACTTGATCCTTAGTGGGAGACACCCCGACTTGTGGGGAAATGCTTTGTATGTGTGACAAGCTGTGACAAGCTATCAGATGGACACTAGGGATGGAGGGGGAGAGAGGCTAGAAGGGAGAGAGGAGAAAAGGGTGGGGAAGACTGGGAAGACCAGAGAGGATGGTGGCAGGGCACTGCCCGGCCCACTGCACCTCAGTAGGACTATCCCACAATTCATAAAACATGGCATTCATGGGGTTCCTCATGAGCCCTGTGATGGAGTAGGCTCAGGCCCAGGAGACCCCAGCTGTGCCACAGGGGAAGATGCCAGGAGTTGGCGAGACTCACAAAGTGCACTCTGGGCTTGGTGACTCTGAGGAGGGCTTGGCCCCACCACAACCACTAAGTGCTAGACTTAGCAATGTTCCCACAGCAGGGGTCTTGCAGGGAGAGGGACCCACTGAGCTCCTGCTACCTCAGGAACCCCTCCTACATGGTGACACACAATAGCCACTGCTTCATTACATTCAGAGCCTGTAGGAGTCTGGGGTTTGGGACATAGTGTGAGGGGGCTGGAGCCTGGAGCCCCAGCTGGAAGTACCTAACCGGCTGACAGTGACTGGGATATCTGGGGCTGGACTCACCCCTCCAGCTTCTTCATTCACAGCTCTGCAAATGTTGATGGTTCAGCCAGGACCGTCAGCTGGAGCATCACGGAGGCCCCTCCCCAGGGCCTGGGCTCCTCACAGCTTATTCACTGGGCTCCAGAGGGCATGTCCAGAGAGAGGGGGACTCTGTAGAACAGCACTCTGAGAGACCAAGACCAGAGCCACATGGTTTTTTATGACCTAACTGTAGAAGCCACGTGGCCTTGGTTCCACTGCACTCCATTGGTGGCAGCAGTCACAGGCCCCTCTAGTTGCAACAGGAGGGCACATAGACCCCACTTTCATGGGAAGAGTGCCAAAGAATCTGGAACCTATTTCAAACTGCCCTACCCCATAACACTGTAAGTAGCACCCTCTCCCTTGAGGTCTCTCCTATGCTACCTTACTTATATGATCTCACAGTGCTCTACTATCAAAAAAGGATTTCCCTTTCCATGGGTGACCCCTGGAATTCCCAGTGAGAGATCCAAGTCTTTGATCTTCAGGGGAATTTTATTCTAAAAGAAGTCCCCTAGCCTCTCCCCCACCACCACTCTGGGACAGGCACTTCAGGCCTGTGGTGACAGTGGCTCACCAGATCTCTCCAGGGACAGCAGGTGGCTAAGGGAGGAGGAGGGAGTGCCTGGGCCATCCTTCTCAGGTGCACAGGAAGGCGAGTCAGCTAGACAGTGTCACCATTTAGCCAGAAGCTGGTCCTTCCTGGGGGCTTCTGCTTCAACCCCAACCTACAGGTCCCCTGCCCCACCACACTGGCTTGTGGAGAACAGGACTCCATCAGCCCTGTGTCTCCGAGGCTCTTCCCCATGCCTACTGCACCAGCAATGAGGAAACAAATCATTCTAGGTTTAAAAAGAACGAAGACTCAAACACAGGAAATCAGGCGTTTGTATAAAATCACAGGTGGGGGTGGCAGGTAGATGGCATTGGAAAGGTGGTATCTGATAGGGCTGTCAAACTCAAGGACACATCAATGCACTACCACAGCTACCACTCGATGCCTACCTGATGCCCAGGACATCCACAACCAGACCCTGGAGCACAGGGTCCAAGCCATAACCATGTTCCCCAGCCCTACAGGGCAACAGAATCAGCAGTAGGAAGACAGCCTCCACCGCCACACCTCCGTCTTCCAGGTCCTGCTCAGCATGTCTGGTGTCTGGTAGAAGAACATAATCACTCCAGCTGCAGGGAGTTTAAGCAGTGCAGTGTTTGGCTTTCTGGTGTTGGCAGTAGAGGGAGGGACCAGAGGAGGCGGAGAAGATGGATGCTGAGAGCTGCACACTGCGTTCAGCACCGTGGGCCCCAGGGGTTCCCAGGGCAACAGGTGCCCGAGTTCTCTCTATGGCTTTGCCTCCTCCAGAGCCACCTAACAGCAGGTAAGCCTCTTGGCCACACAGCAGGCTGACATCAGTTCTGCTGGATAGTAGAAGAAGATGGCAGGACAGGTTCCTTTGTCACCATATCCCTTAAATCTCTCCTAGGGCACATTTACCATATATGCAAATTTCTTTACTGAAGTGTCTGCAAAATTTCAAAAAGGAATTACTTCTTTTGAGAGGAAAATTAAAGCCCCAACTCACTTGGACTTTCCCTGAAGTGTCACAGAAGAATGTCCCTAAAGGCCTGGACCTTTCCAAAAAAGGGATTCCCCACACCCGGTGTTCCCGCTACTCTCGACGTAGGGGTCCTACTAAGCCCCCTGCAACCCCTTCCTCTCCCTGGGGTATCCATCCCTCCTTTAGAACTTGCTCCCAGCACCTCCCCTCCTCTTCCTTCACACCAAGCCTGGGGTCTGAGTCCCGAAATAGCATCCCCAGTAGGCGGGAGGGTGCGGCAAGAAGCGGCAACTCCTTGCTGCCTACCCTTAGGACCCCCTGGGGCTCGGAGCAGACGGGTGCGGTCCCTCCCATCCCACCCCACCGCAGCCGCAGTGAACTGAACCCTCCCAATTGGTTCTTTTTAAGATGCCCACTAGAGGGCGCGACAGACCCGCAGGTTCATCCTCAGGTAGCTCTAGCCAGACCATCTCCCAGGGACAAGTAATTCAAACTAATGAGATTGAGGAAAGAGCATTTTCACTTTTGCAAGGTGCCTGTCCTGCTCCATTATTCTGTCCAGGGAGAAATCCTGTATTTCTTCCTGGTCCCAGGCGGTCTGCTGGAATCAGAATGAGAGGAGGGCTTGGCATTGGATTGCCTTCTGGAACTTTGCTTCTCTATGAAGAATTCACTTCTCCAACTCCCTTAACCACAATTTCAGAGTGCCTGGAAGGAACGTTTAGCCTGAGACAGATCCCCTCCACACACTCCACATGAAAGCGAATGCAAACTGTTTGTTCGTTTGTTTGTGACAGTCTCATTTTGTCACCTTGGGTAGATAGAATGCTGGGGTATCATCATAACTTATAGCAACCTCAAATTCTTAGGTTCAAGAGATCCTCCTGCATCAGCCTCCTGAGAAGCTGGGACTATAAGCACCTGCCAACATGCCTGCTAAATTTTTTATTTTTAGTAGAGATGGGGGTCTCAATTTTGCTCAGGCTGGTCTGGAACTTGTGAGATCAAGCAATCCACCTGCCTCAGCCTCCCAGAGTGCTAGGTTTACAGGGCTAAGCCACCACACCCTGCCCAAATGTGGTTATTAAGCGCTTGAAAGGCGACTAGGAAGATGCAGGAACTGATTGTCTAATTTCATTTAATTTTAATTCATTCAAATGTAAACAGCCACAAGTCGCTAGTGGTTTCCAAATTGGACAGCAGCTCTAGAGGAAAAACAGAAGAGAAGGTTGGAGGCAAGGACACTAGTTAGGAGGCCACAGAAATGGTCCAGGCAAGGGAGAATGAGGGCCCCACGTCAGTGGTGATGTGATGGAGAGGCCCCCCATGGATGGCTGATTGCAGGTGGGGAGGGAAGGCGGGGCTACCTCTAGGAGGACTCTCAGGTGTCTGGCCTGCTTTGTGTACCATCACAAAGAACAGAGACAAAGGGCTAGCCACCTTGCACGAGGTAATGAGTGCTATTTTGGACATGTGGAAACTGAGAGGCCTTGGGACATCCCAGTAGAGATGTGCCTCTGATGCTTGGGACATCCCATCTATATGTGGCTCTGATGCTCAGGAGAGAACTAATGGTGGAGATGAAGACTTGTCAGCATCAGAGGTCACTGGCAGCCCATGGGCCAGCTTCTGGTCACAGGTGGAAGTTTAAATTGGCTTACATCCTTTTTTTTCTTATGGAGCCTGCATTTTAAAATTAGCAAAATTTATGTAAGAATCTGAAGATCTGTCTCCTCTTGAAAAATCAGAAGATCCAACAACACTGGGCCTGAATTCCCTCAAGCAACCATCGTCTAGATTGCTTAGCAGCTCCCTAGGCAGGCACCCAGCCGGCAGACATGGCTTGTGGGCCCTGTGTTTGGTCTCCCCTTTAGTATATTTTGGAATTGTGGTAGATTCTTTCAAAAGACACTCACAGCAACCCACATGAACACACTCACAGGCCTCTTTACAATGTGACTTTGTCACTGATCAGAAGGTGCCGTGTCTGTTTCTCCCTTGAATCTGGGCTGGCCTGGTGGCCTGCTTTGACCTATATACTGCATTGGAAGTGACACTGGGTCACTTCTTAGGACGCAGCACCAAGTGAGCAGAGAAAAGAGCCCCAGCCTGCCCAGCTGAGACTCCAACATGGGAGCCAAGGCATGTTGGCTCCTCCAGCCCCAGGGGAGCCCAAGTACCCCTCTCAGAGCCCTGGCAGCCTAGACTGCAGAATCAGAAGCTGATCAATGGGGGTGGTTGTTTCAAGCCACTGCATCTGGAGGTGGTTTTGTTATGCAGCAATAAAAAACTGGAACCGTAGTTAAAAACATGGGCCACACAGGAGTGTCCACGGTAAAGACAGCAGGTAAGGACAGTGTATGACAGGGATCGGGGTAGGCAGGTGAGCGCAGGGCCAGGCTCTGTCTTTATCCACCATTGATATGTATACCTTGTGGGATTTTTTTCATGTTAATTTTGATTTCTTTAAATGTTGCATTAAAATTTTCCTTATCTGAATTAATATTTTTTCTTCAAGGCAAGTGCTCCCTTCACCTCATCCTGGTCCTACACTGATTGACAGCAAAGGAGGCAGGGTCAGCAAAGAGCCCTACAGAGGCCCAGAGGCCCAGTACAGAGCTGGGAAAGGAGGAGCATTCAAAGAGTGGGCAGTGTTCACCATCAGCGCCAAGCAGCTTTGGAGGTCAAACCATAGCATGACCAACATTCCAGGGGTGGGGCAGAAAAAGCATGGATTACCTAGAGGTGCTAGGGAGAGAGCCCTCTGTTAGTGAACCTTAACCGAACAGGGAAAATGTTTTGCCGGGCACTGTGGCTCATGCCTGAAACCTAGCACTCTGGGAGGCCAAGGCAGGTGGATTGCTTGAGCTCAGAAATTGGAGGTCATGGCTCGGTGCCCATACTCAGTGCTTAGGGCGCCAGCCACATACACCAGGGCTAGTGGGTGGGCCCTGCAAAACCAACAATAACAACAACAACAACAACAAATAGCTTGGTGGCTCTTCCCCTAAGCGGCTTGAGGTGATCTGTGAAAATGATTCGCTATTCACTTGACCCAGAAAAGCCCATAGTCGTGCAAGTCAAGAGGCTCAAGTCTTCGTGTTCACTTTAAGAACACACATGAAACTGCCCAGGCTATCAAGGGTATGCATATACAAAAAGCCACCAAGTATCTGAAGGATGTCACCTTAAAGAAACAATGTGTACCATTCCGTTACAATGGTGGAGTTGGTAGGTGTGCCCAGGCCAAACAGTGGGGCTAGACACAGGGTCGGTGGCCCAAAAAGAGTGCTGAATTTTTGTTGCATATGCTTAAAATTGCAGAGAATAATGCCGAACCTTAAGGGTTTAGATGTAGATTCTCTGGTCATTGAACATATCCAAGTGAACAAAGCACACAAGATGCGTCGCTGAACTTACAGAGCCCATGATCGCATTAAGCCAAACATGAGCTCCCCCTGCCACATAGAGATGATCGTTACTGAAAAGGAACAGATGGTTCCCAAACCAGAGGAAGAGGTAGCACAGAAGAAAAAGCCCAGAAGAAACTGAAGAAACAAAAACTTCTGGCATGGGAATAAATGCAACATAAAATAAACGCAAATAACAGTTAAAAAAAAAAAATAGCTGGGCATTGTGGTGGGCACCTATAGTCCCAGCTACTTTTGAGGCTAAAGCAAGAGAATTGCTTAAGCCCAAGAGTTTGAGGTTGCTGTGAGCTGTGATGCCACAGCACTCTACTGAGGGTAACATAGTGAGGCTGTTTCAAAAAAAAAAAAAAAAGAAGAAGAAGTCTTATTTCCATACCGCAAACTAATCATATGTACGCATGTTGAGTACCTCCAGTGATCTAAAGAACGTATAACATATAACATGATAAAGCATACCAAGGTAAGCTCAATTAATTTACTGAAACATTACCAGCCTCAGTCAATGCAGCCAACTTCCCAGGAGAGCCGGCAAGTCAGGCTTCTTCTGGGCTCTCTCAGCCTGGCCAGAGTCTCCACTCAGCCAACAGCCCAGGCTACTGACCCCTGTGTCTGGGTCAGTTCATTTCAGACAACAAGGTTGCTGGGCTGCCATAGAGATCGGCCAAACCAAAGCAAACAAAATAGCCCTGAGAGGAATGGGCTTCCTTTGTGATAACCGTGCTAAAGGAAAAGCAGCCAAGATCTAGCACATTGCCAGAAGCATAGGGTACAATGAACTTCGGGTAAAAGAGTTGTGGCAAAAAAGAAATTCCAGGACTACGTTTCCATCCTGTGTAAAATTCTTAAACATACTTGGCTGTTGCTCCATGTAGAGGTTTGTTTCACATACGTTGTATTATAAAATGTGTTTTTTAAATCACTTTGGGGGGGGAGTGAATTTAAATTTAGTAATATGGCATTCCAATTCTTGGGAATAAAATTAATTTTATACTGTTGTTCTGACATGATTTAATTTTTTCCCCAAACTCTTCTCTTCCAAAGGGAAGGTTTTAGAATGTTTCCAAAAGCATGATTGTTGGAACGGTGACACTAAGAGATGCACCTTTAAAATAAAAAAGGAGGAGGGGATAGGAGAAGTGGAAGAAGAGAAGGAGAAAAAAAAAATTATTTGGTGAAATCTGCTTGGAAACCCTCTATTCCTGTGTTTTAGATCCATCATAATATTGGCATAGTAGATGCCTCTTAAAAACTGCAATAAGGAAGCCTTTTTTTCTTTGCTTAACACAATAACTCCTAAATTTATTAAACCACTAGGAGCCCTTTTTCTAAGTAACATCCACTGAAATCCTTTGGGGCTAGAGACCTTGGAATCACCTGAACAAACACTGCCTTAACACTGGTGCAGTGGTGCATGCCTGGAATCCTAGCACTCTGGGAAGCGGAGGCAGGTAGATCACCTGAGTTCAGGAGTTCAAGACCAGCCTGAGCAAAACTGAGAACCCCGTCTCTACTAAAAATAGAAAAACTAGCGGGGAGTTGTGGCAGGCACCTGTAGTCCTAGCTACTTGGGAGAGGCCAGAGGATGGCTTGAGCCCAAGAGTTTGCAGTCATTGTGAGCTACAATGCCATGGCACTCTACTGAGAGTGACAGAGTAAGACTCTGTATAAAAAAAAAAAAAAAAAAAACCACTGCCTTAGCCTCCAGGGGAGAAGCAGCAGCAAGTAATCTCCTGCTTTCCACCAAATGGTTTTAGAATAGTCCTCATTTCTTCTCTCAAATGACAAAGGATGATATATCATTTCTACCGTTAATTCATATCCCCTGCAATTCTCCTAACATTTGCTATACAATGGCATTTTAAGCAAAGAGATACATTCAAAAGCCTGGGTGCGGTAGCTCACAATGTAATCCCAGCACTCTGGGAGCCCAAGGTGGTGAACTGCCTGAATTCACGGTTCAAGACCAGTCTGAGCAAGAGCGAGCACCATCTCTAAAAAATAGCTGGGCATTGTGGCAGGTGTCAGTAGTCCCAGCTACTTGGGAGGCTGATGCAAGAGGATCACTTGAGCCCAAGAGTTTGAGGTTGCTGTGAGCCATGATGCCACAGCACTCAACTCCAGGAGAACAGAGTGAGACTCTGTCTCAAAAAAAAAGATACATTCAAAATTGGGAACCAATGGGCCACAAACTGCTCTGTTCACCAGCCACCTATGCACTTGAAGTGGTTGGTCCTGCTTCCAGCATTTCTATGACCTCTGGCTCAGCCTCCCAGGGACCAGAGAATGCTGTTCAAATTTCTGGCAAATCATGCAGCGAGCTGTCACCCTCCACCTGACCTGCACACTAGGAGGAATGTGCTGCTTGCTTCTTGCAAATCCATGAAGAGTGATGTCTAGAGAATTGACAGTATCGAAACATTTTGGAGTGATTTCTTCATAAAACTGCATTATTGCTGAATCCAAAACATGAGCATGACAGTATTGCTAAGCCTACCAACTGTTCTCCTTGAACTTCACTGTAACATTTCTCTAGATCCTCTGTTCATGCCAGCAGTGTATCAACTCCAATGTGCCTCCGTTAGATTCTAGCACATTTCTGGGAGTGAACATATTTCTTGTTTGAGAAAGCTAAGAAGCTCTGATATACTTCCAGTTCCCCCTCCTCCCCACCCTGTGATGATCAAAGAAGAAATTTAAGGGACAACACCATTTGTTCAAAAACATTTCTAACGGCCCTCTCAGTGTCATGCAGAACAGCAAAAATCCCTATCCTAACGGAGCTGGCGTTTGAGCAGATGGCTCAGGCAGAGATGTTTCTAGCTAATATAATAGCTCTTATGAAAACTAGTCCAAGAAGGAGGCAAATCCGTCTTGAGCTGAGTGATTTTGCCAGGAATGGGTTCAGAATCATGAAAATTGGAGTGTTCCCACAGACTGTCAACTTCAAATGAAGAGGCGCTCTCATAGGGGTGAGGGGGTTGAGGCTGCTCAGGACAGGCTGCAGTAGAGAAAGATGGAGTTGGAAGTTGCAGCCCCCAGGACCTCCCCCGGTGGAAACAGTAGAGGCCCAAGTCAGGGAAACCCCCTCAATAAGTGGCTGAAGCCCAGGAGAGCAGACGTGCATGAGGCAAAGTGACTGTAGAGGGGACAGTGAAGCAAATCACTGGGAGCCTCATGTGACGGCAGGCAGCGAGTTGGCCAAGCCAAGGGGCCTCGATCCTTCACTAAAATGCATTTTGGTGTCCAGTGAAGTTCAGTTTGTATTGGGCCAGGCAAGGATAGCAGGCAGGCATGGGGACAGCATTCAAGAAGGTGCTGTATCCACCTACAGGCCATCTGTGGATTCCTGGGTGCGAGGGTCCCCAGCCAACAGACACTCCAGCTCAAGAGCTCATGAGACCTCTGCCCAGCCTTCCCTCTCTCCCAGAGCAGAAAGAGATGTCAGGCCACCATCATTTCTAGTTTACCCCCTAGTTTGCTTTGAGCAACCACAGCAGCTTCCTGAGAAAACCTATGAGAGAGGTCAATTTTCTAACTCTGCAAGGAAGACTGACTCCAATGTAGGGTCTCACCAGAGCCCCGGGGGTTTCCACATCCTGCAGTGACCTGCCCTGTGCGCTCACTGCAGTCCAGCCCCCTGCCCTGTCCCCCTCAGCTTACCACACAGCAAGCTAGGAGCCCTCTAAAATGCTCCCCAAACTGTCGCTGCCATATCCTCTCATTCAGGCCTTTGCTCAAATGCCACCTTCTTGGTGACAACTTTCCCAATGACATCACTTAAAAATCCCAGCCTTTCCCCAGTTCTCTTCATGCATCCTCTGTGTTTTGCTTTTCTCTATAGGTTGAATTATATTTCCCAAAAAAAAGATATGTTGAAGTTCTAACCCCTAGCACTTTAGAACGTGACCTTATTTGGAAGTAGGGTCACTATAGTTGGAAATAGTTAAATTAAAATGAGTTCATACTGGACTGGAATGGAATAGGCTCCTAAATCCAAAAGGACTTGTCTTTCCCAGAAGAAAGTTGGAGATGCAGACACACAGGGAAAATGTCATGTGATGAGGACACAGAGGTTGGGGGGCTGCAGCTGCAAGCTGAAGCCCAGAGCCTGCCGGCCACCCTCCAGGATGGGAGGAGCCGAGGAAGGCCCCCTTTCAAGTTTTAAAGGACACGTGGCCCTGCTGACACCTGGACCTCTGACTTCTCTCAGTTTAAACCACCCAGTGTGTGGCATTTGTCACAGCAGCCTTAGGACACTAATGTGCCATCTGATACACTCTATTTTTAAGTTATGTATGCAGTTTGTCATCTGTCTCACTTCACAAGAAGCCAGCAGCACAAAGGCAGGGGGTTGTCCACCTTGCTCCCTGTAGTGTTCTCAGGGCCGGATGGCACCTGGCCCCTGAGAAGGGCTTTCTAATCAGTGATGGACTGAATGAATGAGGGAGTGAATGAATGAAGCCCAATGCACCTCCACAGGCCTTGCTGACAGTCTCCCACTCTCTCCTGCTCCTGGGTCCCTCTGAGGAAGGATAGATGACACCCCCCACCCCAATAACACACTTAGTAGTACTTCAGTGCTACTCCGGCCACCTCCCACTGGCTCAATCTTACCCCCTTGAACTCTGGCATCAGCACTGGAGCTGGCCCCAAGACCCGGCTATCTTGGGTGTGGAAGCCCGTGTCGGAGCAGCATATTCACCCCTGTGCCAAAGGGCAGATGAAGAGCCAGTTGGAGAATAGGAACAGGATGGGACACAGAGTAAAGGGAAGTTAAGGCCAGATGACTTAGGACAGGAGCTGTGAAGAGAGCTGTTGGGCTGGGTCTCATCTTACTAGGCGAGGGCTGACGAGAGCAGCAGGTAAGCCAGCTTCCAGGGGTAGGGGCAGGGGCAGGGGCAGGCCAGGGAAATGCCTCTCCAACCTCCCCTCCCAGGGCCCTCTGAAGAACTTGACCCTTCATTCTTCAACACATATTTCCCAAGCACCTGCAAAGTGTTCAGTGCCATGCATGAGCAGAGGGAGCTCACACAGCGTCAGAGGACACACACAAGTGCAGCCCCTGGGTGCCATGGGAAAGCCCCACAGGGCCAGTTAGTCTGAAGGGCATCAGAAAAGGCTCCTCTTAGGAAAGGGTGTCTCAGATCCAGAGCAGGAGAGAGGCAGGCAGGCAATGGGCAGAGGGGCAGAAACAGCATCCCTGAAGGTCCAGAGGATTGAGGGGGTGGAGCACACAAGGGACATCAAGGTAGTGAGAGATATCAAAGAGCAAGACCCAAGAGGGCAGCAGCGGGCGGCGCCAGTGGCTCAAAAGGGTAGGGCACCAGGCCCATATGCTGGAGGTGGTGGGTTCAAACCCAGACCTGGCCAAAAAAAAAAAGAAAGAGGGCAGCAGCTTGGGGAACATCACACACTTCTGGCTCCTGTGAGCAATGGGAAGCCATGTGGGGCAGTGTCAAAGGCAGTGGCTTGACAGGATATTCCCTTTGTGAAGATGACTGACAACAGCATGGAGAATGGATGGGCTGAGAAGCAACAGCAGACATGGGGACCAGGTAAGAGGTGAGGGTGGTGGCTGGGGAGGCAGAACAAGTCTTTCTAAGGACAGAATGGACCATATTTGGCCATGGGCTGGCATGGAGGGGAATCTAGGACAGGCTGGGGAGGAGGTGGCACCATTCACCAAGAGTGAGAATGTACAAAAGACGTGGCTGGAACCAAAGCCACATCGGCTGTAACGTGCTCTGACACCTGTGCCCTGACCACAGCCTATGGACTCTCCTCCTACTCAGCGGGCCCCTGCCACTCTAGCCTCTTGGTGGCCCCTCACACACACCAGGCTCATTCCCACCATGGGACCTTCCTGTCCCTTGGCAGGAACACTGTGGCCCAGCTCCTCCCTGGCTGGATCCTTCTCAGAGGTCAGGTCACAACTCAAATGTCACCTCCTTGGAGAGGCTTTCCCTGGCTTCACAAAAGTCACTCACAAGTCTTCATCCCCAGTATCCTGTTTTATTTTTCATAGCATGATCACTGTCTGCAATCACCAAGTGGTTTGGGGTTTTTTTGAGACAGAGTCTCACTCTGTAGCCCAGGCTAGAGCATAGTGGTGTCAGCTTAGCTCACAGCAACCTCAAACTCCTGGGCTCTAGTGATCCTCCTGCCTCAGCCTCCCAGGAGGCTGGGATTACAGGTGCCCACCACGATGCCCAGTTAATTTTCCCATATTTAGTAGAGACAGGGTCTCGATCTTGCTTAGGTTGATCTCAAACTCCTGAGCTTAAGAGATCTTCCTGCCTCAGCCTCCCAGAATGCTAGGATTACAGGCACAAGCCACCATGCTCAGCCACCATAGCATTTGTTTACAGGTCCATCACACATCCCTTCCCAACAGAATGGCTATAGGTTCTTGGGGCAGGGACCTCCCTGCCTCATGCACAACATGTTCTCCAGTGCCTGGGACAGCAGCTGCCCAGGGTAGCTGCTCAATAAAGCTTTGTCAAATGGATAAACAAAATAATGTGGCCCTCAGGAGCCAGGTTAGGTTGGGGCAGCTGATTTTAGAGCCATGGACATCAGGTGGCAATTTCCACTTTAGGAGAAGAGGGAAGCACCAGGTGAAGGTCTAGGACAGAACCCCAGAGAACTTGGTACACAAGTTTGGGGAGAAGAAAGAGGAGATGCTGGCACAGGACTCTCAAGCAAAGACAGGAGACAGGCAAGAAACAGACCAAGGCTGCCCAAGGACCCAATTACTAAAATGCACATCATCTGAATGTCACCCACTAGGGGTTATCATTATCCTGTTTTCCTAATGAGGAAGACTATTTAGAGTACACAGCCAGTGGCCGGCCCAGATAGCATGGTTCTAGAGCCCATGGTCTCAGCCTCTCCTGCCCACGTCACCAAGCTCATTCAGAAGATATACAGAAGTGAGGTAGGAGAGAGCTATGAGGAAGAGGGGTCAATGATAGTGGAAGTGGCCAGCAAGAGGGCAGTCTTTGGTGCCACTGCCCCAGGGACTGGAGCAGGTGGACACCAGGCTGGAGAGGACTGAGGCATAACTAGGAGTCAAGGCAGTAGAGACCGCAAGCGTGGGTAACTCGTCTGAGCAGTTTGGCTATAAGGACAAGTGAGCATAGGATAGTAACTGGAGGAGGCTGTGGGTGCAAAAGAGGGCTATTTTAGGGAGGCAGAAACCTGAGCGTGCTTCGATGAGAGAGCCAGCAGAGGAGCAGTTGAAGAAGCTGAGCTGAGCACCAGTGAGAGTGGCAGGGGCTGAGGGTGTGGCACAGGCCCACCCTCCAGCCTCTCACTACTGTGAGGAGGAAGAGGCCAGGGCACCTGAGCAGAGGTGGGGAGGCGGAGGCGCCAGGTCTGAGAGAGTGGAGAAGGCTTGTGGTAGCACAGCAGGAGGAGAGAAAGCTGGCTGGAGTGCTGGCCAGGGAGTAGCGAGGATCCACTGGGGCCTGGTGACCATTCCTGGTGCCATTAGCAGCCCAGGTCGGAGCTCAGAGAACAGAGAAGTACAGTCATCCAGGGCTGAGCTTACCGGGACGGCTCTGGGGAAGAAGTCAGAGTAAGGGCAGGAAAGCAACTGAGGCTATGGGCCCGAAACCTAAATGGAAGAGGAAGGAAGCCGGGTGGGAAGGGTCTGTGGGACAGTGCAGAAGAGGAAGTCAAGGGACCATAGTGAAACTGTCTGAGTGGCTTGGTGCCTGTAGCTCAAGGGGCTAAGGTGCCAGCCACATACACCAGAGCCGGCAGGTTCGAAATCAGCCCAGGCCTGGTGCCTGTAGTCCCAGCTACTTGGGAGGCTGAGGCAAGAGAATCGCTTAAGCCCAGGAGTTGGAGGTTGCTGTTTTGTTGTGCACTCTACTCAGGGTAACAAAAAAACAAAAAAAAGAGAAACTGTCTGAGTGAGCAAGCTAAAAGCAAGGAAGATGTGGCCCTGGGGCTCTCAGGATCAGAGGTTCTGAGTTGGGACTAGAAGACGGGGCACCATGTCAACAAAGCAATTTTGGTGGCTGAAGGCCAGGCCTCCTGGCGCCACTCACAGAAGCCTCACGGGCTGCAGCCTGGAAGGGAAGCCCGCCGGGCGTGGAGCAGGATGAAGTTCCTTTTGCCTGTTTGTTTTACTTTTTATTGTCCTGTGCTTGGGTGAGATGTGTGCACGGTAAAGCACTCACCCTGTACAAAGGGTGCGCTAGGGAAACAAACCCTCTTCCTCCCTCCGGCTCACAGGCCCAGAGGGAGCCACCTTACCACCTTCTGCATGGGGGTGCCTTCTTTCTCAGCTGAAGGGGAGTGGGGGAGGCTCAGCTTCCAGCTCCCTGGAAGTGCCACCCACTGAGAGGATATGTTATTAGTTTTCAAAATCCTTCTTCCCTGACTCCCTGTGGAGCCTACTCCTCAACTTCTCTCCCTTAGGTGGTAGAGGCCTACCCAGGCTGCACCCTCAGTTTCCCACTTTCCGGTCCCACAGCTTCAATGTTATGTCCCTTGCAACACTGTGGCTCAGAACACTGTCCCTGAAGAGCCCCAACCTCTATAAGAACTGTCCCCTTGACCGCTCCCCTCACACTTAGCACACCAGAACTGGACTCCCCAGCCACCCCTCTGCCTCGGGCCCCATCTACAACAGCCACAGCTTGGCCTCTAGTCACCCCAGGACTAAACAGCTTCTGTTTTGGGCCCTGTGCTTTGGGGTAGCCCCCTACCTCCACCCTCAACCCAAGTAGAGCATGTGACCAAGACGTAGAATATTCCATACTGTCAGGATAATACTACTTCAGGGATAGCACAGTCACTCAAGCCCAAGCAAAGAGGATGTTGAGGTTTGGCCTACGTGACCTGAGGCAGTGATCACTCTCTTTGCTGACAGATTTGAACCTGAAAAGCCATCAAGCCAACATCAATAGTGTATTTGCTCCATGCCAGCAGCTGTGCTGAGCACCCCACGTGTGTGAATCTCAGCTCATCCTGACAATGAACAGCACAGCTAGGTCCTATTCTCCCCCACTCTAAAGCTGAGGGAACTGGGCCCCATAGAGGGGAAGGCACTTGCTCTGGTCACAGAGCTAATAGCCATAGTGGCAGAGTTCAAATGCATACACTGTGACCCCAGAACCCTCAGTCTTGGCCAGAAGCTGACACAGTGACCAGCAGAACGAAGCCAAGGAAGGAGGAAGAACTGAGACCTGCTCTCATCATTTCAGCCCCGAATCATGCCAGGCCTGCAGCCAGAGCGACCTGTAGGCTTTTCAGTTACATGGGCCAATAAATTTCCTCTGTCTAAACCAAATATAGTTGGGGTTTTCTGCAATTCAGACCACAAAAGTCCTAACTGATAACACATCCTCTCAGTGGGTGGCATTATGACCAGTTACTCAGGACAGAAACCAGGACATCACCCTTCCCACTCCCTATCCCTTCTCCCACACATCCAGCAAGTGACCAAAGCCTGTGTCCCTGCTCTGGCTCTGCCTCTTTACTTCCGGCCTGCTCCCACCCACAAACTTACCCCCCAGTTCTCTAAGACCCAAATCTGACCATGTCACTCCCTGCTTGAAACCCCTCAGACACCATGCTGCCCCCAGGGTAAGCTTCGTCTCCTGCCCAGGCTGGCCCTGCCTGCCGTCCTACTTCCAAAGCTCCCTGCCCCGGGCCACTCCAAGCCTCTGCTGGAGCATTCTTGCTCCCTCCTCACCAAGTGAATACCTATTGGTTATACCACCTCCCCGGCGAACTTCTCACTCTCTGCCCTTGGCTCTTTCAACCTGGGCCCTTGTCATCTAGTTTAACTCCAGTTTCACTCTTCACTAGACTATGAGCTCTTCAGGAGCAGGGGCTCTGTCTCATTTACCTCCTCATCCCAACTTCCCAGGATATGCCTGGAACTGCACAGTCAGACTCAGGAAAATAATGATGTCACACACTAATTATAATAATAGTACAATTATAGTGCAGAAAGCCTTTCATCCATGGACAAGAACATTCCCTATTTGATCGATGACAAACCAACAACCTCGTCACCTCCATTTTATGGATGGAAAACCTGAGGTTTAGGGGGCGGCACCTATGGCTCAGTGAGTAGGGCGCTGGCCTCATATACCGAGGGTGGAGGGTTCAAACCTGGCCCCGGCCAAACTGCAACAAAAAAATAGTCGGGCATCCTGAGGGGTACCTGTAGTCCCAGCTGCTTTGGAGGCTGAGGCAAGAGAATCGCCTAAGCCCAGGAGTTGGAGGTTGCTATGAGCTGTGGTGCCACAGCACTCTACCAAGGGTAATAGAGTGAGACTCTGCCTCTAAAGAAAAAGAAACTGGCTCGGCGCCTGTGGCTCAAGTGGCTAAGGTGCCAGCCACATACACCTAAGGTGGCAGGTTCAAATCCAGCCTGGGCCCGCCAAACAACAATGATGGCTGCAACAACAACAAAAAAAAATAGCCAGGCATTGTGGCAGGCACCTGTGGTCCCAGGTACACAGGAGATGGAGGCAGGAGACTCACTTGAGCCCAGGAATTGGAGGTTGCTGTGAGTTGTGATGCCATGGCACTCTACCCAGGGGGACAGCTTGAGGCTGTCTCAAAAAAAGAAGTAAACTGAGGTTTAGGAAGGTTAGCGACGTTCCGAAAGGTAGGATTCAGTGCACATGCTCCTCTCAAGGCCAGAGTGGCACACTGAAAGCCCCCCCGCCACACCGTATGTCTAACTGAATGAAGTGGTGCTCTTGCCCATATTGGCCACAGGGGGGCAGCCGAGTGCCAGCATGGCAGGCAGTCACTTTTGGACCCACCCTGGCTGGGGAAGATTCCCACCTGTGGGTGGAAAAGGAATGGGCCACCACTGAGGAGAGACACCAGGGAATAGGTAGGGATGTTATTTCTAGTGTCTGCTAGAAGCAGGCCAAACCAGAGGGGAGTGGAAGAACAAACCATTAATTTCAAGAGTCAAAGGCTGGAAACACAGACTGGATACTTGACGCTTATATCACCAGCATATTTAATAACAAGACACAGAAAGTGATGGTGCATTGCTGGATTGCTGGGGTACCCTAGGCCTCCAAACGGATGACACTGACCCACAGCCCTCATCAGGGACAGGTTACTGGCTTGTCAGACCCTTGCTGCCCACACCAGATGGAAGGCACAGCAGGCAGAGGACACAGCCAGCATCTCTCCCTACAGCCCTGTCCAAGCATCCAGGCTGCATGGTGCCCAGGACACACAGCAATCACCACATGGGCTTATTCCCGCTGGCAATGTGGACCTTCCAAGTGTCTCCCTCCCCACCCAACAGGAGTACTCCAGGATTTCATGGAGCAGTTCAGAGGCAAGAGCTAGGTGCAAGGATCCAGGGTGAGGTTTCATACAATCCAGGTGTCTCTCAAGCTGTCATCTGTACCGAAGGGGGCTGAAGGTGGCAGGGGTTCCCTGGTGCAACAGCTGGAGAGAGAGCTCTCTGGTAGGCAGACGATGCAAGGCTCAGAAATCTGTAAGAGAGAGCAACCCATCTTTGCTAGAAAGGGAGTTGCACTACGTAGAGGCCAAGAAACAGACTGCATAAGCCCCCAATAGCCTTTTCCAGCTCAGGGTAAAATCCAGGGGCTGCAAGGTTAAGGCAAGACCTCAACCCATCAGCAGCCCCAGCAGCCCCAGAGACAGTGTGAGCTGACAGAGCGCATGGGGAGTCCTGCTGCCTGGCTTCTCTCTGGGTACCCACACCTACATCCATCCACCATCTCTCACTCCCAGCTGGAGCCTGAGAGATGGAATGACAGCATCACCCACTCCCCAATTTTCCAAACTCTTTCCTTTCTACTCAGTCTGACAGCCTTGACCAGGGTCTAAAGCAAACATCTCAGTATCTTCCCCAAGGAACACTGAGGTCCTCAGAACACCCCACATGCTGCTCTCCAGGCACTGAAGAGACAGCAAAGGCAGGAAGTTGGATGAAGAAAGACTTTGCCTATCCCTCTATCCTCTGCCCCCAGCCCTGTCCTGGGTGTGAGCAGACTCAGTGATGTTGGGAACACAGCCCTTCCCTCCACCAAACTACTCTACGCCCCTAACGCCACTAGAACTTGAGCTCAAAGTCCAAACCAAAGGTCATCCCCCCCTTCGTGTCTGATCCTTCAGCTCTGCTTGCATTTTTTCCACAGATGCTTATTCCAGCTGACCCTCTGCACCCCTCCCGGCTCAGGGCCAGCCCAGGAAAGCTGAGCCCAGCTGGCCAGAGAACTACTGCCCCACATGAGGAAGACTATTCCCAGCACAAGAAGATTGCTGGGGACATAGGGGCAGGAAGGGAACAGCGGCACAAGGCTTGGGGTTCAAACCCCTGCCTTGAACTGTGAACTGCATGCCAAATGCGCAAAGAGAGGCCATATTTGGCAACGACAACTCAAGAGTGATGGGAAAGCAGGGGAAAGGAGGGTGGATGGAGCAACACAGCAGACTTGGAATCAGGAGCCCCCAGGGCCCATCCAGCCACTCACTTGAGCGTATTGCTTACTTTTCTCTGAGCTTCAGAGCTCTTCTAAAAAGTTCTCTGAGCTCCCACATTTGTGAAATGAGGGCATTCACAGTGATCTAGAGACCCTCTATACCATTGAGGAAGGAGAAGAGAGCACAGCTGCAGAAGGTATCCAGAGAGGGCTGGGAAAACCTAGGGGTCTCCTGTGACCCCCAGGACAAGCAAAGTAAGGGAGGGAATGACCCTGGTCCCCGCCCACTGCCCTAGGCCAGGAGCAGTAACCACATATCCACTCTCTGCACTGGACAGCTCTCTCTCCAAAGGGGGTTGGGGCAGTGCCCCTGAGGTGAGAAGTCCAAAGCTCAGCAAGGCCTGTGTGGCACAGCCGCCCAGGATTAGCGCCAAATCCCAGACCGCTCAGCAGGGATCACAGGTCGTAGTCAGCTTCACAGCTGCTTCTGGGCCCCTGCCCACACTCTCCCTGCCCCTCTCCAGCCCCTCCTCTCACACACCCTGCCCGACCCCCTCTCACAAGGAAACCGGTGCCCTGTACACACCCTGGGCTCCAGAGTGGGACGGTCAAAAGTGATCAGAGTCAACCTCAACAACAGCCCCCCCACCCCCAGAAGCCCCCAGGAGCTCCTAGGTATGAAGCTGAACAGAGGAACAGTGGAGACTTCTCCCCATCTCCCCAAACCCAGCCCCGTGGTTCTGCCCATGTGTGGCCTTGGCCGGGAGTTACCTTGTCCTTGGGGCCACCCAGACCCTTCCCTCCAGATGGTTCCTGTCCTTGGAGAGACAGAGGCAGGAGACCCAGACAGCGCCCCACAGCTGTGAATCCTCAGCTCCACTCCCGGGGCAACGAGCTCCTGAAGCCCCAGCTGTCAGGAACCTTGCAGTCCACACCCCTCCCCACGCACACAGCTCCTTGCTCTAAGCCACATCTGTCTCCTCAACCCAAGTAGGGGCAAACCTTTCCATTCCCCAGGGCCATGCAGACCCCTGTCTTTACTCTCAACAGCGACCACACTCCCAAATCTGCCTCAAGAGGAAGGCAACAGTGAGGCTCTTACTCAAGCCCCACTCCAGAGAAAAGGCTCCAAGAAAGAGAGGAAGCGGAAGCCAAAGGCTAGGGTCATCTGCATACTTGGGGCCATGTGTCTCCCCAGCCTCCGGAGGAATGGGTGGTGTGGGACACCACTGAGTAGACAGACGTCCAAGGTGCAGAGTGCAGGTGTGGGCTGAGGGCTCCCAAGTACATCGTGCCCCTCCCACCTGCCTGCAGACTCCCTCCTTTTGATTTGCCATCCCTCTCCCACAGTTACAGTGACCATCAGTTCCTAGGAAAAGGACATAAGGAGCACCCGTAAGATGGGAGGGGCTAGGTCCTGCAGGAAAGACAACGGGGAAGCTGCGAGAGGCAGCCTCCTCCCTCTGATCCGGCACACCTGGGGTAGCTGCAGCCTCACTTCTGTGGGGCTATAGAGGTGGGAACCAGAGTCGCTGGACAGGTGGCTCTGCAAAGACAGTTGCCCCAGCTCGGCTCAGAGAAGATCCTCAGTAAAGACGTTAGCGCCGTCGATCCAACCCTGTACGCGCCCCCAGTCACTCCGGCTGCACTCCAAGCTCTCACCTGTGAGGGGCGTACCACATCGGGTTAAGTGGGCGCGCTGTGGGTGACAATGAGCGGAACCAGAAGCTGCCTGGAGACCACAACCCCAGAGCGCAGCACGGCGCCTAGGAGGAGTCGGAGTCGTCGCCGTCGTCTCCGCTAGCGTAGCCGGGCTCAGCCTCCAGGGACGCGCGCTGCTCCTGGGCCAGCAGCGCTGTCAGGCCCTGGGCACGGAGAAGGAGGCCACCGCCCAGAAACAGGACCCCGCAGAGCACCAGCAGCGACAGCACGCCCAGCACTACCGCCTGCACGGCGCGCAGCCCCTCGGGGGGCTGCGGCGGTGCCCCCGACTGGTTGCAGCAGGAGCTAAGCCAGGCGGCCCGAGCCGCGGAGCCCGCCTGAGAGCCGTTCATGCTCTAGCGCCGGCTGCCCAGATGTGTGTGGGACCGCCAGATGTGCGGGAGCCCCAGCTGGCAGGCGGGCGGAGGTTGTGTGGGGAGGGAAGCAAGGGGCGGATCCCAGGCGCCCTAGGCTACCACCCCTTGCGTCGCAAATGCTCAGGCCTTTCCAAGAAGACAGGGCTCCTCCAGGTGGACTATGGCCCCTTCTCAGCAGAACCGGCCCACAAACCCACCCATGAGAATTTAGTCAGGCAAACCCAAGGGTTGTGTCTCCAAGACTCTCCCTCTCACTTGGCCAATAAGGCTGAGCGGTAGCACCTAGTGAGAGCTCATCCTGGGTGCTGGCTCTGAGCAGAAGACAAGACAAACAGGGTGACCCTCATTCTTAGGCTTTTGTCCTATACCACTAGGTGGCCTAGATCGTGCTGGGACCAAAAGCAAATGGCAGCCTGAGGGATCCCATTCATAACCTTCCTCTTCCATGGCCCTTTGGAAGCCTTCTGGGGCTTGACAACCAGGCCAGTGCCTCCTTCAGACCCCATAACAAGGACAGGACAGGACAGGGTATGGAGATTCCAAGGTCCCACAGGCTGAGGAAGAGTCCTACTTACAGAACTATGGGAGAGCGGTTTTTTTTTTTTTTTTTTTTTGAGACAGAGTCTCACTATGTCACCCTTGGTAGAGTGCAGTGGTGTCACAGGTTACAGCAACCCCAAACTCTTGGGCTTAAGCGATTCTCTTGCCTCAGCCTCCCAAGTAGCTGGGACTACAGGTGCCCACCACAATGCCCAGCTATTTTTTGGTTGTAGTTGTCATTGTTGTTTGGCAGACCCCAGCTGGATTCAAACATACCAGTATGTGGCTGGCGCCCTAGCTGCTGAGCTATAAGCAATGAGCCAGAGAGCTCAGATTTGAGCTAAGCCACCAGGGCTCCCATCCTGACGCTTAGTAAATCCCACCTCAGGGAAATCACAATGCCAACGGGACTGGGCTGGGAGTGTTGCTGTCCTGTCCTCCAAGGCCAGCTAGCTGCCAAATGGGTGTCCTATGGCCACGCCAGGGTAGGAGAGCAGGGCAGAGTCTGAAGAAAAATAAAGTCTGCAAAAGATGACATAGAAGCAAGACCCTTTTGCCCAGGCAGCCAAACAAATTCTGTAGCAAACCTTGAGTCTTCTTTTTAAAAGTATCAAGTCACTGCCAACCAACACCTGTACCATAGCAGTCAAACCCTCAGAAGGTATGAAATTAGCTAGTGGCCAGCTGGGAGGAAAACAGAAAACTCCTCCCACATGTTATCAAGGACCTGCTGAGAATGGGCCTTCCCCATCTACAAACACCCAGCCCCAAGTCCTCCAGCTCTCTGATGTGCCCGAGATTGAGTGACACATCACAAAACCTGTCATGGGTGACTAGGAATGGAAAAACCATGCAAACACTTCCTAGCCATTCTAGCTACCCACCCTGCTCTAGGACCCTGGGCAAGACCCTACCCTCCCCATTTCTCCCTTAGCATCCCTCCCCACACCCCATTTAGTCTCATTAAACTACCCCAGATAGAGCCAAAACACTATAAAATATGGGGGGGGGGACTGAAAACACAGCACACAACCAACATTTGTGTATGCTTGTATAAAAAGGACTATGAGTTACCAAAGCAATGTCCCAACAACCAGTGAAGACCAGGCCAACCAGATGTCACCAGATGCCAGTCTTGAGCTAGCCAATCTCTCCCCAGAGAGACATCCCACATCAGATGACCTTTCTGGGGCATGTGCCAACCTGAACATGTTCTATGAAGACAGAGAAGGTATTCTTTGGTGTCATCATGAAGCACGTCCTGATAATCTAAAGGCCAGGGATGTCACAGCTTCCTTAGGAAGGGAAGAGAAATAAGTCTGTCACATCCAAAAGCAACAGGCCCTCAATTTCCCTGTCCCTCATTCACAGACTGCCCCTGGTCATACCTGTGGGGGTAACACTTGCTTATGTGTATGTCCAACAGAGCAAAATCTACCAGCTTTGATCTTAAATCCCATCCACCCATTCCCTCATCTTCAAACAATACCCTCAACACACACCTGTATGTTCATGGGGATTGCCAGCACATGTGAACACTTCAGGGCAGAACACAAGCCAAGAGAGATGGCTCAACACAAACTCATACTCTCAACTTTATTCACCATCCTACTGGTGGCTCTTCTGTACAGTGGAAAAGGAAGAGGGACCCCAGTAGGGATGTGGAGAGACAGTGTAGGCACGACATGACAGTCAGTAAAGGTTAAAGGGATGACCAGGCTGGCAACCACAAAACAAGGAACCCAGGGGCTGTCCCTTCCCTTCCAAGTCTCACCAAGGACTAACTCCAGAGCCCCAAGGGCCTAACAGTACAATCCCCAGAAGTCAAGGTCTAGAGGCCATCAAAGAGCTCCCAGGTTCCAGCGAGGCCTAGAGAGCAAGAGTGTCTTTGATGAGCCTGCGCATGGTGGTGGTGACGGAAGTGCCCAGAGCGTCAGTGATTTGAAAGGAGATCTTGTAGAGGTAGGGCTGCACGTCCCGCAAGCCTGTGTCAAACACGTTGTCCACCTCTGACTGCGTGGGCATCTTGGGCAGGTACTCATGCCGGTTCATCACCTCCACGATGTTGATGATCTTCTCACAGAGTTTCTCACCCACCTTCTCCCGGCAGATCTGCCGCTCCTGCTCTGTGGCCAGGGCTACCACGTGCACCTTCACCGTCCACACTTCCCACGGGATGCACTCGTCTGAAAAGGGCCAGCGAGACTTCTTCTTCTGGTAGAACTCCAAGGACATCTGGCCTAGCCCATCGCCACCGGAATTGCGCAGCGCATCCTGGGGAACAAGGAAGAGATGAGCGAGCAGACGCCTCGGAAGAGTTCACGCCTCATGAGGGCCTGCTTCCTACACCTGGGAATTACGCTCGCTCAGCTCTGTTAGTTTTCTAAGGATGACAGGCAATGACAGCAAGAGAGGGTAACGGACTTGTGAGAAGTTACACAGCCACCCTGAAATTGAGCAGTTCATGCAAAACAATAAGATCTGTCCTTAAGCCCAACTCCTCCAGCTTTGTTAAAAACTGATACCATGGGAATAACTACTCACCGGTGGGCACTTAATCTGCGCCAGGAATATTACACACAATCCCACTGGCCCCTCTCAAAAAGCCCATGCCAGCTGCACCAGGGTTTAAAACCAGACTGTCTGATTTCAAAGTCTTTGCTTTTCACCTTTACACCAAAGGCCTTCTCATTCCATGACACGCCCTCCCCCATATCCTTCAACATGTTCTCCAAAATCAGCCCCTTGCCAACATCTCCTACTTCATTTACTTTATGGCAACGCAAATTCAAAGTATCTTTTAAAAGAACAAGAGGAAGAGACTATAAAGCCCAGTGATCCCTGCTTACAGAAAGGGAATGCAAACAGAACAGGGAGGTCCAAGAACAGACCAGACCTGGCTGCTGCTCCCTCTTCTCCTCTAAGAAGCAAATAGGACCATCTAGTCCAGTGATTCTGCCCTTCTCACCCCATGGGCCATACTCCTCAGGGCAGCTAGGACCCTGAAACACCTCTCCATCTGAGTTACTGCCAACCTAAAGGCAAGGATGCTCTTTCAAATCCTGTCCATCAGGAAACAGTCTCTCCTTTGTGGACAAACTAAGGTCACATGACCTCGAATAACCAAAACTTTCATAGTGCTTACTGTGTGCCAGGCTCTGTTCCAAACACTGGGCACATGTGACTCATTTAGTCCTTGCAGTACACACACCCTACAAGGAAGGTAAAATTGGAATCAATTTTACATCTAGGGAAACTGAGGCCCAGATTTAGTGGTCACTTATCTAAGGTCACACATGTGCTAGGTGGTGGAGCCTGGCTCCAGAGTTCACGCTCTTAACCACACCCTCCCACAGACACCTGGAGGAAATTAAGCTGAATGCCACTGCTCCTGAAGGGTGACTAGGAAACACCTCTTATGGACTTGGAGGAATGGTGGAGGGTTGCTTTCTGAGTGCTGTGGCCTAGGAGAGGGCTCTGCCTGACACAAGGGCTCCCTACAATGAGCACACGGCACCCAGTACAATAGGAGCTCTGCAAACATGTGTGGGATCAAAGTCAGACAGCCCTCCTGCCCTGACCTGAGCAGGTTCCTTAAAAAAAGAAACTCCTTTTGTTACTTTAAAGTTTAAGAATGCCCACACATTAAAAAACTGTGACTCCAAATGAAGGTGATATTTAAACCACACTGCCATTCCCACCACCTTAAGTGGCCAACATCAGCAGGCTGAGCTGTCCCTGCCACATTTTTCCAAGCCCACACACAAGCCACATTGCCTTAAGGGACATCCCATCTGGGATGGGGCTGCCTGAGCCAAGCAATCCTCCCTCTGAGGGAGTTTCATGGAGGAAAGGCCAAGTGGGGGGGGGGGTGGAAGCAGAGGCAGAGAGAAAGTGTCAGAGAGTGAGCTGTGGAGCCAGAGCTGTGTTCAAGACCAAGGAGCAGTGACCTCCCAAGGACACCTGACTGCCAATGCTGCCTTGGGGACTTTCTGCGCTCCTTTTTCCCCAGATAGTCTTATAAGTGACCCTGCAGCCCCCCCACAGACATACAAGCCCTCCTCCTCACGAGAAGCTCTCAACACGCGGGCTCCTTGGAGCATCCAAGAACCTGATCCACACTCTCAGGAAGAGTGAGCTAGAGTGGAGGGGCATCTGAGGCCCACTCACCATCTGCTGTGCCACACCCCTACCTTGAATTCCCCCACAACTTTGCGCAGGGCACGGTCCAGTTCCTCAGAAGAGACACGCACGTAGGTGAAGTCGATGAAGTCACAGTCCACATCCTGGGTGCCCACGGTGCCAATGGAGTAGGTGCCCTCCTTCTTGTAGTGGAACTTGCCTGTGCTCCGGTGCAGAAGCACCGTGTGCAGCACGGCCAGCATGGCCTCCTCTACCTGCCGCCCCTCCACCGACACCTCAAGCACCTCTGAGCGACAGTTCATCCTGCAGCCAGCAGCCCACACTGGGGTGGGGAACAACAATAGAGACAGAGGAGCTTCACCCCACCCAGGGGCCACCCTGCAAGAGGAGCCCAGGTCAAAATGCTGGTACCTTCTGAAAATGCAAGTTACCTGTTAGCTTCCTTCTAGGAGCAGCTCAGCTCCTGCCTCTACTGGCCCTTCCTCTCTGCATTTTGGCAGCACACACATCAGAGAATCACAAACTCTCCACATCAAAAATGGCAAGAGCTTCAAAGTTACCGATCCAAACAACCAGCCACACGCCTGGAATTCATTTATGGCATTCAGTGCAGCATCTGCTATGCAACACCTATCAGGCACTGGCCACTCAAAGGCAAGGACAGGCCAAGCACAGTGGCTCCCATCTGTAATCCTAACACTCTGGGAGGCCAAGATGGGTGGATTGCTGGAGCTCATGAGATAAAGACCAGCCTCAGCAAGAGTGAGACCCCCGTCTCTACTAAAAATAGAAAAACTGAGTCAAGAGGATCACTTGAGCCCAACAGCTGGAGGTTGTTGTGAGCTATGATGATGCCCACATTCTACCCAGAATGACAGCTTGAGACTCTGTCTCAAAAATAAATAAATAAGGCTTGGTGCCTGTGGCTCAAGCAGCTAAGGCGCCAGCCACATACAGCTGAGCAGGTAGGTTCGAATCCAGCCTGGGCCTGCCAAACAACGACAGCTGCAACCAAAAAATAGCCGAGCATTGTGGTGGGCGCCTATAGTCCCAGCTACTTGGGAGGCTGAGGCAAGAGAATCACTTGAGCCCATGAGTTGGAGTTTGCTATGAGCTGTGAAGCCACAGCACTCTACCTAGGGCGATAGCTTGAGGCTGTGTCTCTAAATAAATAAATAAATAAATAAAAGAAAAGCAAGGATGGCCCCTGCCCTTGAGACAACAATGAGATAAAATGAGAAACAGACAAGTGAACATGACCACAGTGGCAAGAGTATGAGGTAGGGGTAAGAAGAAAAATTGGAATCTGATTTCCTGGGACCTGAAATGACCAGGTTAAGGGATTTGCACTCTGACCTGAGGGCAGTAAAGAGTCAATGCCAAGATCAAACCTGTATGTCAGAAAGCTATCTCTGGGTACAGGGCAAAGAATAGCTCTAAACTATCTTGGGGTCCCAAAGTGCTCTGAAAAGTCAATGTAGCTATGAAGGCTGGGCTTTAAAACCTAACTGGCGGCTCGGCGCCTGTGGCTCAAGCGGCTAAGGCGCCAGCCACATACACCTAAGGTGGCGGGTTCGAATCTCCAGCCCGGGCCCACCAAACAACAATGATGGCTGCAACCGAAAAATGGCCGGGCGTTGTGGTGGGTGCCTGTAGTCCCAGCTACTTGAGAGGCTGAGGCAGGAGACTCGCTTGAGCCCAGGAGTTGGAGGGTGCTGTGAGCTGTGATGCCATGGCACTCTACCCAGGGGGATAGCTTGAGACTCTGTCTCAAAAAAAAAAAAAAAAAAAACCTAACTGGCACACACACATACACATCAATTCTCACATACTTCCAGGGCCATCCACAGACTCCATGGTAAAAACTTGTGGATTAAAGGCAGAAAGGCTAGGCAGGGAAACCAGTCAGGGGCCACTACTCTAAATTCTGTAACTGTTACAGAAGCAGCATAATCAGGTATGGGGGAGTGATGTGTCCAGTGTGGGAGTTTTCACGTTCAACATTCCAGCTGTCCTATAGCTTGCTTAAGTGACCTTAAGCAAATCACTCAACCTCTCTGAACTTCAGTTTTCTCATTTGTAAATTGAGATGGTTGTGAGGATTAATTAAGGTAACACATGTAAAACGCAATAGAATAATGGTTAAGAATAAGGACATGAAAGCCAGACAGCCTGGATCAGAGTCCTAGTCCTGCCACTTGCTCTCTGTGTGCTCCTGGGCAAGCTGCCTAACACCTAGGTGCCTTGGTTTCCTCACATATAAGAAAAGATAATGATTGCTATGTTGGAAGGACTGTCTCAAGGAAAAAATGAGTTAGCACCTATAAAATACTTGAAGCAGTATCTGGCAAGTAGTAAACATTCATTAGCAGCATTAGCTGCTATAATTCATTATTACACTATTATTGTCAAGAGATGATGCCAGGCTGCACTACAACAGTGGTAGAGGAGAATAAAAGAGAGAACAGACTTGAGAACCAGAACTTAGTAAGTAACCAAATAGGAGCCCAGAAGGAGAAAGAACAGCCTAGTTTCCTAGATTAGGGTGTGCAGCTGGCAAACCTTCCCTAACAGAGAATTCACTACCTCTCACTGGAGACCATTTCATCTGGGAACAGTTTTGTTCAGTTATTCCTTCAACTGAAGATCAGCCTCTTAGCACTTCAAACCCCTAGTTTTAGTTCTGAGATCAAGCCTTATGGACTAAGTTTCACACCAGGGCACGGTGGCTCATGCTTGTAATCCTAGCATTCTGGGAGGCCACGACAGGAGGATCCCTTGAGCTCAAGAGTTAGAGACCAGCCTGAGCAAAAGAGAGACATTGTCTCTATTTAAAACAGAGAAAATTAGCTGGGCATGGTAGCAGGCACCTGTAGTCCTTGCCACCTGGGAGGCTAGGAAAGAGGATTACTTGAGCCCAGGAGTCTGAAGTTGCTGTGAGCTAGAATGACACCACAGCACTCTACCAAGAGTGACAGAGACTCTTGTCTCCAAAAAACAAATAATTTTTACACCTTTTCCACAGGAGAGCTTTTAGAGGCAGCTTGTCTGTCACCCTCACTACCACAGGGTAAAAGGTTCCCATGCCTGCTTCACATTACATCTGTTCTCCTCAAGGTCCTCCTTTAGTATATTTCAGTTAGTCTCTGCTCCTCTGGAACCCTCCTGCTTAGCACAAGACATACGGCAGCAGGCCATGAAGGCTCAGAAATCAGGCTGGCTCTGCCTCTCACCTGACAACCAGCTCAGGTCTACCTGTACTATCAGGTTCTACTCTTGTCTCTGTGACCAGGCAGACAGTTCTTCGAGGCAAGGGACTAAATTCTGTTCACCACTATAAACTCAATTCCTAGTACGTAGCACAAAGTAAATGCTCAATTCAACTTAGCCCTTGAAAAGAATTCCAGGTCCTTCCAAGGGTTGCTGGATTATTCCTCCTACACTCTTGGATCAAGGATAAGAAGGGCTCTCTCTTGCTCGTTTCTGCCTTTATGGTTAAACTCCTTTAACTCCTAAAGACTCCCAGCTTTTTCTTCCCCATCTTCTCCCTCTTGTGTCTCCCCACAATCTTTCCTTCAGGCCACATACACATTTCCTCCCTTTCGCCCCAAGTCCAGGCTTTTCCCTCATTCTCAGTGCTATAATTGTAGGATCCCTCCTCCATTCGGAAGTCAGTCCTGACCAACCCCACTCTCCTTCCCACAGCAGCCACACTTGGTCTGTGATGAAGCTTGTTGTCTCCCCACACACACACACACTCTACAGTGAGCAGGGAAGCTACCCAGAGTAGGGACTGGAAAGTCTCGGTCCTCTGGTCCCCTCGACAAGTGGCAGAGGTTAACAGACGCCTTCTCAGAGCCAGGCTGGAACCTAAGGCACCCCTATTCCTACCTTACGCACAAATGCTGGAGCACGGGCTACTCAGGCCCGGATCATGCCCTTCCTTCTCCCCACGAGCAGGTTCGACCTCCGGAGATACGACCCCTGGAAGTACACTCCAACCTCTTCGAGGGCACTGAGCCGCGAGAGATGAACTAAAAGCAAAAACAAAAGCATCAGGAACCTCGACTGGGACGCAGGAAGGCCCTCCCGCCCGAGTCCCCTTTCTTCCACCGCCACTACAGGTGAACCTCCAGGGTCTCGGAAACTACAGAAAAGCTGACTCCTCGGAGGTCTCGGGGGCGGGGCCCCGTGCCAAGCCTGGCCGGACTAGGGAGTTCCAGACGCGCTCTCACTTCCAGCGCCCCCGGAGTGCCCGCACTTGCACAGCAGAGGACGGATGGCTAAACCAGCGCTCCACCGACCAGAAGCCCCTGCCTGAGACCCTCCCAGCACGCCACTGCTCTCACCACAGAAGCCGGATCACCGCGGCAGGAGGCGGCGCCCGTACCGGAAGTCCTCCCGCCGCCCCGGGCCGACCAGGCCCCCGCTTCCCACCGTCTTCTGTGGGGGGTGTGCCCAGCTCGGCCTATCCCCGGACACGAAGGCAGCGGTATGGATCGTCTGAATGCTCACATGAGCTCACTATTACAGTCACATATTGACATATAATTTGGATGATACTTTTTTCTTGATTATCTTTCGGATTTTAAGATTTGATGGCGAGAAGTATCCCCCTCGTTTGGACGAGTCCATTCGCTCCCACCATCGAGAACGCTGTTGTGCTGCGGCTGGGACGACGCACTTCCGCCATAGAGTCGGGAGAGAAGGAGGGGCCCACAGATCCTGCGCCGCCTCCCTAGGCCGAGGAGTCCACCGCGGCGAGCCTACTCCTGGGACCCAGAAGTGCTCTCCTCCCCGGGCTGAGGGGCTTGGAAAAGGGACCGATCCCCAGAAGATGAAGGGCAGGCAGGCCATTTGGAGAGAGTTCCTGGATATGATCCCACGCCAGTGTGCTGCAGGACGCTGAGTGGATGGTTAAATGTGAGCTTGTCCAGTGTGCATAGACCAGATTCTGGCCCTCAACCCACATAAAGATGCTGAAGAAGGGGCCTAATCAGAATCTCTGAGTGATATCTTCATACAGCAGCACTACCGTTCTTGTAAGACTTGTAATTTTGCCATAGTTTCTGTATGTGACTCACTCATCCTTTCTGATTTTACCCCTCCAGAGATAACTCACAGGAAAAACCGTTGTCACCAGCAAAGTGTAATATGAATATGAGTGCATTTTTAGTTATGTATAACTTCCCAGTGTCGCGTTTTGTTCTCCATGTAGATTGTAAGCTCAAGTTAGACAGAAGTTTGGCAGTTGCTCTGCTAATGCGGGCAGAGCCTGACGTGCACCCACCTCCAACAGGAGGCACTCCTGAGTTATTACTTGAGGGTTAAAATGCTCATTTCCCTCCACACATTTTATCTTCCAAAACAATAATAGATACCATTTATTGAGTGGAGAGGAAAGGGCATGAGTCTAAGTGCCAATATATATGTAAAAAATTAAACTGGATTCCAATCAATCCTATGAGATAGATAAGAAAGTGACACTAGGAGAGTTTAAGTAACTTGCCAAAGGCACTTAGGAAATAGCAGAGCCTGGGATTCAAATCCAAGGCTCTTGACCAATAAATACAGAAGCTCTCTTTCTGACTTCTTCAGCCCACCTTTTCCATGCGCCCGCTCTCTAGCACACTCCGCCCACCAGTGCAGTGCTGGTCTTCTTACACTTGCTGCTCTCTGGAAAGAAATACCTTGATTTGCCAATTTTCTACCTTGGCTGATTTCAAGCTACAGGATATCACTGAATGCAGAGTCTGGAATGAATGAATGATTACATCTTGATCATCAGGAATACAATTGGCTCTTGAGTGCCAGTACCAGCTGGCTCCACACTTTAGGCCCACCCTCCCACCCAATTCTTCCAAACTCAGCTCATGATCCCCTCCTCTGGCTAGACTTCTTCCTCTTCATCTGTTATACTCTTTCCTTCTTCCCCATAGTTCTGCCCTTATTCAGCCCTTATCTCTGTTGTAGTTGCAGGTGCCTCTCTTCAGATATCCACAGGGCCTGGGGAAAAAGGAAACTCCTACCCTACAGACCAGCAGCCTCCTCTGGAGCCTGCACAAAACAAGGAGGTACTCAGGAGAAAATATTGAGAGGAAAGGGTCTGTAAGGAGTCAAAGGGGGGGGGGGCTCAGGCAGGTTGGAACTAGCCCTGGGATAAGGGAGGAACCAGAGCCAACACCCAGAGCCTGCACTTGAATGAGAGTGACTGACCTTTCTCTACCTCCAACACACTGCATCTCAGGACCCTCTGCTGCCACCCGTCCACCTTCAACATCATTATTGTCATTGAGCCTTACCAGATACCATGCCAGTACTTCACAAGCACTATTATGCCAGCTTTTCCAACTTTTTCAAGGTAGATACCTACACACACATTATTTACAAATACTACAAACTGAGGCTCATGCTATGTAGTGACTTGCCATGACAATTGTGTCAACTCAACTGGGACACAGGATGTACAAATATTTGATCAAATATTGTCAGTCAGTCTGTGAGAGTGTTTCTGATGAGATTAAAATTTGAATTAGTAGGCTGAGTAAAGCAGATTGTTCTTCCCAGTATGAACGGGCTTCATCCAATCTGTTGAAGGCCTGATAGAACAAAAAGATTGGTAATCATCCTGCCTGACAGCCTTAGAGCTGAGACACCAGCTTTTTTCCTGCCTTCAGACTCAAACTGCCTTCAGTTATCTGCTTTTCCAGAGTCTCAAGCCTGCTGGCAGCATTCACACTAAAACTGCACCATCAGCTATCCTGGGTCTCTGGCTTGCTAACTTCAGATCTGGGGACTCCTCAGCCTACATAATCATGTGAGTCAATTCCATATAATAACTTTCTCTCTCTCACCACATGTGTGTCTGTGTGTACTGTTCTGGTTCTCTGGAGAACCCTGACTATCACTTGCCAAGGCCACACAACTCCTCTTCCCACAGTCCTCTTACCTGCTCTAGGCCCTACTCCAAACTCACCCTCTCCATGGGGTCTTTCCTGCCTGAGGATGAGGCTGAGACCTCTCTCCTCTCTTATCTAACGTGCTGGCCAATCCCTGCCTCCTCCTACCTCTCTGATTTCTTACAGGTCAGTTCACATTGCAGCTTAGACTTTGGGTCCTACCCCCATCTGAGTAGTCCCATGGTGGGGGCAAGCGTCTTGGCCATAAAGTGGGACTATGTGGAGTAAATTTCCCAATCTTGTGCCCCTCCCCTATGATCAAGATGGATGTAATTGTTCATTCATTCATGCCACGCATTTGTAACTGTCAACATGCTAGGCCCAAGTAATACCTTGTAATACCAAGGGTGATAAGTCACAATTATCACCCTCTGGGAGGTCAGAGAGATGCACCAGGACATACACCCAAGCAAGAAAACCCAGCACATGGTCTGAAAGAAATGGCAACAGGGTTTGGGGGGGCCAGAAGGGGCCAGGATAGAGGCTGCTGCTGTCATTCCGGAGAGATGCTGGTGGCCCAGAATAGAAAGTGACACATTTAGAGTGAAGAGGAGTCCCAAGCCCTGGTTTCAGCAAGCTGGGAAGTGACTGGGCACCAGAAGAAACCAGGGCGGCTATGGAGAGGTCAGGACAGCAACTTGAGGAGCTAGCAGGGAGGGGGAGGTGATTCCAGGCAAAAGCTGGCTACAGGGAAGTACCTGGGAAGGCTTCCTGGAAGGGAGGGAAGAAAAAGCTGAGAGGAGAAGATTTGACAAGGGCTGAGGGTTCTAAGGCTAAAGAGGCAAGGACAGAGGGATCAGACTTCTCAGCCAAGGCCCGGAGCCATGGCCTGCCAGGCTGGCAGGCAACTGGCTGAGGCATTGTGCATCATGCCTGCAGCAAAGGCCTGTGGAGGGACCTTGAAGGCCAACACAAGACCTTGGAGGAGGCAGCAGGCATTCCTGATGAGGGTGGCCTCAGATGGCCCCACTTCATCCTTACATGTAGCCAGGGGAGAGCTGAGCCCCAACAATGACCCTGTAGGCCACTCCAGCTGCTCCAGAGCTGACCCCAGTGGCGTCACAGGGAGTGACTCAAGCCCCAGCAACAACAATGAGTGGGACTGACGTCAGGCTGGGGGCTCCTGACGGTGGCCAGCCTAGCTGGATAGCCAGCACCCTGTCTGCTGACCCTCCAGCCTAGGCCAGGCTGCGGGGGCAAGAAGGACCAGCTGTCATCACCGTCTGACATCTGCCCTCTGGGATCCTAGGCAGGGGCTCCTCCCCCCTCCCACCCTTTTGGTGATGTCACTCCCAGCCCCCACCCTCCAAGGCGGTGGCCAAGGAAATGGCTGGGCGGATTAGAGAGGGGTGGAGAGTGTGAGAAAGAGGTACCTCCCAGCCCCAATCTTCCAACCTCATCAGGCAGCCTTGAGACCTGGACCAGGCCAAGGGTGGCATGTCTGCTGTCTGTCCTCCTGATAATATGATGATCCATCCTTCCGTGACGGGGAAGGCTCGTGTGTCTTTTTCTCCAGAAAGGTCTATGTATGTGTTTGGCTACTTGGGTGGGCATGGGGCTTTATTTCAGTACATCTGTCCCTTGAGGATGAGGGGACTGTCTCTCCTTCCTACAAGATCTGTGTGTCTGTCATTCTTTGAGGAGCTTGCAGAAGGGGAGGGCTGTTTGTCTACCCCTGGTAAGAAAGTCTGTATATCTACCTGGGGGGGTGGGGCTGTTTTTCTATCCCTGGTTTCTTATTGGGAAGGGGGCGTCTCTATATCTAGCTTCATGGCATCCTAGCTACCTAGGGCCCTAGGATGAGGTCCAAGTTTCCTGCTTAGGTCCCTCAAGGCTGGGCTCACTAGGTGGGGACCTTTTCCTTCTGATGTTCCCAAGCCAGGAGAGCACAACAGTCAGCACTCACCCGCCTGGCTCACATCTGGGCACTGCTCCCTGCTAACGCAGCATGTCCCAGGACAGCCCCCACCTCGGGCACTCCCCTCCCTGTCCCAGCTGCCACCTCCAGCCCCCACTGCCATACTAGGCCTGATTTATGGTCCTGAGATGGGACTGAAGTATGCCAGAGCCTGCGTTAGACCTTGAGAAGACCTCAAGTGGCACCCTTGGCCTGGCAGGGTCAGGGCCCAGCAAGAGGGAAGGGAGAGCCAGGGTGGTGGGGAGGATGAGCAGAGCAAGGGCATAGGAGTGGTGACAGGAAATAGAAGCCAAGGCCAGAGCCTCCAGAGCCCCATGGGCCTCAGGCCAGCTGATCCAGCTGAGGACCCTGGAATGTGCTGCATGCCCTCAGAAGTCTCCGGCTCATGCGAGAAGGAGCACTGGGGAGTAAGGGAGCTTTCCTCTGCCTCTCACTGGCTCTTTTCTATACCACCACAGAGGGCCAGCTAGGCCCTAACCACAGCTCCCCAGCCTGGGGCCAAGGAAGGGCCTGGGCAGAGGTGGGATAGCCTGAGACTGGAGCAGGGATGGAGGTAGAAGTTTGGGGCCTGGCTGCCTGGGGGAGGACAGAGCAGCTTCCAGTTGAGCTATGGGGCTACAGGGCCAGGCCCAGACAGGACTGGACGCTGAGTGGACAGAGGCTCACCCCTTAATCCTCATCCTCTGAGGAGGCCCAGCACCCCTGACCCTCTGCTCAGTCCCAGCTTACTGGCTCATCCAGATTTCTAAGCTCGAACTCCTCAAGGATCAGGCCGAGTTCTCACATGAGGGCGACCCAGCACTGCCCTCGCCAAGCCATGACGTACCTGGCACAACTCCCTTGTGGCTGCAAAAGGATGTCACTCCTGACTGTCGAATTACCACACAGCAGCCACTAACCCCAAGGAGCTCCCTCTCACCTTCTCAGGCCTCCCTCTGCAGCCACACAGCTGAGTATGCTGACACTCAGAGCGCATCGTGGGGACAGCACAGCTACACCACAGCATGGTTGCTTGTGACCTTCAGAAGCTCCCCACCTCCCTCCATCACCAAGACCTGGTGACCAGAGCCCAGGTCTGGGGCAGCTTCCTTCACCCCAGGACCCAAGGAAGGGCACAGACCCCCAGGGTGCAGAGCTCCCCTCCATCCATTGAGGCACAGTGGCACCTCAGGGCTAGGGAAGGGGCCAGGTCTTTGGGCGTGGGGCCCAGCGTGGGTGGGGTGGGGGAGATAGGGAGGCAGGCTTCCTGGGTCTCTGCTAAGGACAAACAGCAAGTTTGAGGCCTTGGAAAATCCCGCCTGGGGTTCCAGGCCCTGCCGGCGTCACTGCCTTTTGACTATTGTCCCTGACGGAAATGGGCCCAGCCCCCGGCCAGATGGGACAGAGCAGCCATTGTGAGGCCCCACCAGGCTCAATGCCCCCTTGTTTGTCCTCCCGGCCCCTAGCAAGACTTGGAGGCCAGTTCTTCCAGTTGCTTAGTGGAAAGAAAGGGTCTGCCTCCAGGCTCCAGCCTTGGGCGGGGCAGGGAGGGGCAGGGTGGGGCTGAAGGACTGGCCCTCACTCTACCCAAATTGCCAGAGTCTTGGAAAGGAATGGCCATCAATGGAGCTTCTTTTATTTTCAGGGCCCTAGGCAGGGAGACTTAGTGGTTAAGTAGCCAGACACATCCAGCTCAGCTACTTACTATAAGCTAAGTGACCTTGGGAAAGTCATTTCCTTTCTCTAAAATGAAGTCTCTTTTATAAAAACAATAACTAATATTTCTAGGGTATTTACTATGTGCCAGGTACTCCTGTAAACTCATTATATGTATTCTCTCCTGTAATTCCTATAGTAACTTTATAACATAAGTACAATTGTTTTCCTCATTTATAGATGAAAACACTGAGGTCCAGAAGGTTAAGTAACTTGCCCAAAATAACACAGCTCCTAAGAGATGGCACCAGGATTTAAACCCAGGCCATCGGCTCTAGGGTCTTTGCCCTTTACCACCACGGTGTCCACCTGTGAGGCGGACAATAATTATGCTTTCCTCATTGGATGGTAGCAAGGTCTAGAAATAACAACTATTACACATAAAGAATCTAGCTGCCAGGGTGGCACCTGTGGCTCAGTGGTTAGGGCCCCGGCCCTATATACCAAGGGTGGTGGGTTCAAACCCGACTCCAGGCAAACTGCAACAGAAAAATAGCCAAGCCTTGTGGCGGGCGCCTGTAGTCCCAGCTACTTTGGAGGCTGAGGCAAGACAATGGCCTAAGCCCAGGAGTTGGAGGTTGCTGTGAGCTGTGTGATGCCATGGCACTCTACCAAGGGTGATAAAGGGAGACTCTGTTTCTACAAAAAAAAGAATCTAGCTGCCGGTAGACCATATTGCCCACTAGCTACTATCATCACAGTGGGACTTAGAGATCTACAGGGACCAAGGCTCTCCCTCCGCCCAACCTGTTCCCAAGCATCTAGAATCCTTTTGCCTTTACCAGGGGCCTGCTCTGCCCCACTTATGTCTGTGCTAGAGGCAGGGATCTGGAGGAGGGTGACCCAAAGGAGAAAGATCAGTCTAGCCACAGGCTGGTGGGATATTTCGCAGATATTTGCAGCAACAGATATTTCTGTTCCTAACCAGAGTACTGCCACCAGACTCACCTCCTCACTGGACAGACAGGGACACCGAGGCTCAGTGAGGAAGAAGCACTTCTCAGAGGGCAGCATGGAAGTGGAGGCATGGCTCTGAACAGAAGCCTGGCTCTTACTACAAGCCAAATGACCTTGGGAAAGTCATTTCCTTCCAGAGGCCCACTCAGGTGACCTGTTAGGGTCCCGGGGATGCATACTGGACGTCCACAGCACTGCTAGGGTCATCACCCCAGCCTAGCCCCACAGGGACCCTTCAGAAGGCCTGAGGCTCCCAAAACCCAAGTGAAAGCATTGGTCAGGCGCCCCTTGGGGAGTCTGCTGGAGCACCCTGAAGGCCCTTGCTTCTCCCATCCAGGGTGGAGCCCTGTTTCTTCTGACCCACATCTAGCTAGTTCCTAGGAGAATGGAGGTAGAGACTCAGGGCCAAGCAACGGATGTGAGGGCACAATCTTCAGGGCTCCTAACAGGTCTCAGAGAAGGAAATGGTGACACAGAACAGGCCCAGTGAAAGGTGCTGGGCCCTGCCTGGTGGCCAGCTATCTTGGGCCCCAGGCTGGGTCCACGTAGGTTCGAGTGCCTCAAAACGGTAGGCCACAGACCACCTGCATCACAAGCACATGGGCACCTGCTACAAGCACAGATACAGGGCCCCACCCCTCACCAAGGCTGAATCTCTAGCATAGAGCCTAGAAATCTACTTCCTTTCCCCCCCCTCATTAAGCCCCCTTCCATTCTCAGAAGAATCTACATTTTAAGCCAGCTGACTAAAGAACTGATGGCCAGGGCAGGGTGGGACAGGGTTAGAGAACCTATATGGGGGCACAGGTAGGACCTCAGTACAATCTTCTTGCCAAGAAGGCACGTACTGCCAGCTCCCTGGATCCTGGTGCTGGGGCGGTAAAGGTGGGGAGTTGGGGAAGGTTGAGAATGAAGATGGAAAAATCTTTAACTGAGTACCAACAGCCACTATCATTTTGGGCTTACTTCTACCCACTACACGCATACACACTCCTCTAATCCTAAAAGCTCTGTGAGGCTGGGTCTAGTCCTCTTCCTATTTTACAGTTGTGGAAACCAAGAATCAGAGAATAATTTGTCCAGGTTGGAAACCGCAAGCAATCCTAAAACCTGCGGCCAGGTCCATTGCTGGAGCTGAGGTTATAATCCCCAGGCTAGTTGCTTCCACTGAAGGCCTATCAACCAGCCAGGCCGGTTTATCAGAGGCTCCCCCCATGTTTACAACCAGCCTAAGTGCTGTGCACAAGCCCAGGAAGCCGGTGTCATTCTTATCCATACAAGTGAGTACACTGAGGCCCGTTAGCTCAGATAACATCCAGGATTGATCCAGAGCCACACCATCCCCCATGTAATTATCGGGGGGTAAGGGGAAGGGTGTCAGAGAGAGACTGGATCCCAGTTTCATCTACATGTCTATTTTTTATTCAATATATTAAATATATTAATCAGAAAAGTCACATACTATAAATCCAGGAAAATACACAAATATAAATGTCAGAATCTGTCATTTGTCTTCCTCCTAGAGTGACAGTTTATGTACATGTGGAAGGAGGGCAGGAAGAGAGAGCCAGCAGGAGGAGGCTGGAGAGGCTTGCCCAGGCCGGTAGGGCCCATTCCTGACTCCCAACCCCCACTCCCATCTCAACCTCTTCCTTCCCGTATTTACAGCAGCATCCAGCTTATTTACAGCACAGCAGTGTGTGTTAAAAACGGTTTACTTACAAAAAACATGAAGGCCAGGGCTGGGCTGGGGGGTAAGACAAAGAGTGGGGTCACCCCCAGGAATGCACCGCCTCCCCTGGAACTTGAGCTTCCTGCCAACCTCCTGGAACAGGTGAGAAGGTAGGCTGGTCTGTGGCTCAGGCCTAGGCTTGGGGTACTCTGGGGGCCCGTGGGCTAAAGGCACATGGGGTGGCAAATTAGAGTGCACACACAAATGTGCTCTCGTGTTCCCAGGCTGGGGTCAGAAGGGCAGTGTGTCCATAAAGATCTTGTCGATGATGGGTGGAGGGGGCACCAGGTCCTCCAGCTTGAGGTAGAAGATGCGCTGCAGGCCCTGAGTGCATAGGGTCCGCAGCTCGGGCAATTTGCCCAGCAGGCGAGACAGGCAGCCAGCCGGCTGGGGCTCACCGGCCATGGCTGATACATGTTCCTTCAGGCAGCTGGCAATGCGGTTCTGCAGCTCCTCCACCCTCCTGGGCTCCTGCAGCCCATGTCGGTCTGCAAGAAGGGCACAAGATTACCCACACACCCCCAAAGACCTGGCCTCCCCCGGGGCCTGTGAAACCGCTGTCACTGACCACCCTTTATGCTCCTCTGGCCCTCACAAAGCACCAGCCATTGCTAAGCCTCATCATGAGTCTGAGAAGGCAGCAACACTTATAGCACCACATTCCAAGTGAGAAACCGAGGCCCAAGGTCATGAACAAAAAGTAAAACCCTAACCCAGGCTAGCCCTACAATTTTTCATCTGGACTGTTCTGAGAAGCCCTGGAGTGGAGCAGCAGTGTTTTCAGGGCTGCCTCCAAGGATAACCAGCTTCAAAACTCACCATTCCCTCTGCACCCAGAGCACTTTTGACTGTGTTTTAGATGGTTGATTTAAGTGAAAAATGGGTTGGGGGCAGATTCTGGTGCTTGGGAAAAAAAAAAAAAAGAGATCCAAAACCCTGTACACTCAACACCGAAGTGTATTCTTTTTTTGTGAGACAGAGTCCCACTGTGTCTCCCTTGGTAGAGGGCCGTGGCGTCACAGCTTACAGCAACCTCCAACTCTTGGGCTTAAGTGATTCTCTTGCCTCAGCCTCCCCAGTAGCTGGGACTATACAGGTGCCTGCCACAATGCCCAGCTGTTTTTTGTTGCAGTTATCATTGTTGTTTTAGCTGGCCCAGGCTGGGTTCAAACCAGTGTATGTGGCTGGCGCCGTAACCACTGTGCTACAGGCACCGAGCCCTAAGTGTATTCTATATAACTCTATTACATCAAGTCCTAAACAGGCATAGCTCATTTGTGCTGACAGAAGTCAGGGTAGTGGTAACCTCTAAGGGGACAGGGCCTGGAAGGGGGCACAAGGAAGGGTGCTGGGGGGCATAACAGCATGACAGATGTGCTGGTTATGCAAATGTGGCTTATGAAAATTTATCATTTGTGTACTTTTCTGTATGTAGTGTAATTGACAAGGAAGTTTTAAAAACAAACCAAAACTCTAGGCCACATATATGTCTCTCAGGAGTCTGGGGTCATTCAGAGGCTGGCTTGGGCCTTACAGTCAGATGCAGCAGAGCCCCTCTCCAATTCCTGTCATCTCCACTTTACAGGTGGGTATGAGCATGGGGCAGTACGGGGCCCAGGAAGTGCCAGCCCACCCAATGCCCTGGGACAGTGCCTGCCTAAGAACCAGTCAACTCCCTGACACTTACCCTTTGGAGCCAGCATGGTGCTAGCCACTTACCAGTAATGAGGACAAGAGCAGAGAGGCAGGAAAAGGCAGGGACATCGACAGCCAAGCTGTGCAGGGACCTCGAGAAGGCCAAGATGCTATCTATCCAGTCGCCAAAGCCACGGGCACACTGTAGCCGGTGGAGCACCAGGCCTGAGCAGAAAATGAGCTTCCCCTCGCCTGGCTTGGACCTGGTGGGCAGAAAATAAGGGAAGTGGTGAGGGTGGCTCAAGGGTAGGGACAGCCGGAGTAAAGGCCAGGCACACAGCAGGAAGCTCACCGGTAGGCCAGGCGGAGGATAAAGAGCTCCAGGAAGGCCGATTCCAACAGCAGCTCCTGGTCACTGGGTGACAGCTCTGCAAAGCCAGGGATCTTCTCGGCCCACTTACGGATAACCTCCAGGGAACCGGAGAGCAGGTCATAGAACTGCTGCACGTCCCCGGCATCCTCCTTCCCAAAGCGGGGCAGCACCAGCTCCTGGAACTAAGAGGGTGGCCCAGTGGGGTCAGCAGCCCAGGCAGGGCCCTGCAGCACTGCCATAGATAGCTGTGTCCAATGCTTGGAGGCCACATCCTGAGGCTAAAAGTGCACCTGAGAGTCAGCCAATGTGCTGACTCGCCCTAACTCACACACAGATTAACCCAGGGCTGCAGCTGCGAGAAGGAACACATTTCTCTACTGGCCACTTGCCTGGGGGAGGCGGGGGTGCATCTTCCCATCTTGTCAGCCCAGAGGGAGCTCCTCTTTTTCTGATTTGTCAAACTGGACAGTACCTTTTTCTAATGTACATAAAAGCACTGTGTGTCCTTACAAAGCCTTCCCAGGAGCAGCAGAGTGGGCAGGGGGTGCTCACCTTGGAGTAGTCCAGCTTGGCAGTGCTGGGCCCAGAGTCCAGGTGTGCCCGGACCAGGGAGGTGAGGAGATTGGCAGGGGAGGCATCCGGAGGCTGCTTGGGTTTTGAAGGTAGTCGGCCCCGCCGCCCCTTTAGGCTATCTGTTCGGACAACTGCAGAGAAATGGGCAGGGGTGAGGAGGGAAAGAAGGGACCCAAAGAAGTAACTCTCAGCCCAAGCTGTGCACAACACCAGTGAGATGCACTCCGCCCCACAAGTCCCAAGGACCCACAGCTCCTGAGACCCAGCTACCCTACAGGGACCTCACAACCCAGGCAGATGGAAGCCATCTCCCTCTCTCAGACCCAGGGATCTGGAGGCAGGGTGGGGAAGAAAGGTCCACACACGGTCCAGGGCAGAAGCCTGGGGACTCCACCTGCCCACTAGGCCCAGGCCCACCTCTACCCTCCATGCCCCATCCCAGCCACACACCTTCCTTTACCATGCCCACAGCCAGGCACTTCTGGAAGCGGCAGAACTGGCAGCGGTTCCGCCGTCTCTTGTCCACAGGGCAGTCCTTGTTAGCCAGGCAGATGTACTTGGCGTTTTTCTGTACTGTGCGCTGAGTGGGGAGGGGGGGCAACACGGAACAGGCTGTCAGAGGGTTGGGGGGGAGCCCAGGGGAGGGGACTGTTCAGATCCTGCTGCCTTTGCAGACAAAAGTGCTCTCTGTTCACAGCTATTTTTCTAACATTTGGGGTGGCAGGGGAGGGAGAGATGGGAGGGAGTGTGGGGGGAGAGAAAAGTCTTAGAGATACTGGGGAAGGTTTCTGCCTCAGGAGGACCCCAGGACACAGATTAGGGGCTAGGGGCCCACCAGCTGTCCACACACCTGCACTTTCTAACATGCCTATGTCCACTGCCCCTTCCCTGGGGCAGACAGGAGAGGGCCAAGGGGCTGGGGGTAGGAACAGGAAGCTAAGCAGGCACCCAGCACAGGGACAAACACACAGCCTGTTCCCAAGTCCACCCCCAGCCCTCAAGAACCAAACCCTCTGCTCAGATCCTTTCATCTCATGCCAGGAACATGAGAGCCTAGGGTGCCCCTTCCCACAGGACCTTGAGTTGGGGGAGGAGGGGCAGAGTCTGGCTGCTAGAGCTTCCCTCCTGGGCACCCCTGCAGCCCATTATCTCCCCCCTTCTTCAAGCTCCCTATAGACCTCATAGGCCCCCGCATGTCTTGTTGAATAACAAGTTCTAGCCCCTGCATCTAAAGGTCCCTAGGAATGTGGCCCACCTAACAGGACTTCTCCCTTCTGTAGGACACAACCAGCTAGAAGAACCCCAGGGAGGCTACCACAGACCCCAACAGATAACGAAAAGCCCCACCCAGGGTGGCACAATACCTTGAAGAAGCCCTTGCAGCCCTCACAGGTGCGGACACCGTAATGCTGACATGAAGCGCTGTCTCCACACACAGCACAGCGGCCCTCGCTTCCACCTGGGGCCCCACTCCGGGCCTTGGCTGAGGTCATAGGCGCATCAAGTATCCCTGAGCCATCAAGGTGTGGGGACGTGGGCGCCAGGCCTGGGAAAGCTGTGGGCATGGAATAGCTATCTCCCTCCACCAGCTGGTGGGCCGCCTGGGAGGGAAACAATTTTAGGGAGCTCTGGGCCAGGCTGGGGCTGGGACCAGCAGGGGGACTGAAGGAGAAGAAGGCCGGAGGCTGCGGGGGCCCAGAAGCCTTGGGCAGCTGCTCTGTCCATGCTCGCAGGCCTTCATAAGTCTGGCTGGGTGAGAAGTGGCCATATGAGCCATCCCAGGGAGAGAGCTGGGGAGGCTGGAAGCTGGGCGTGGATGGCGACGGGGCTGAGCAGGGGCTGCCATAGTAGTCAGAGCCACTGGAGGACAGGGTCTCATCAAGGGGGCCGCTCAGGGGACCAGGGTAGCAGCCATACACCTGGAAGTCCTCAAACTTGAAGGAGGCAGAGGCGGGGGAGGTGGCCGAGGATGAAGATGTAGAGGAAGCTGAGGAGGAGGCCGAGGAGCATGGCTGGGCTGTTCCTGGCAGCTGATAGAGGAAAGTGTCAAACTCTCCTGTGTAGCCGTCCATGAAGGTGCTGAAGCTGGGCAGGGCAGTGGGGGCAGTGGGGGCCGCCTCAGGGCTGGCGAGGTCCATGGTGGGCTTGCTGAACTCAGGAGTCAAGGGATCACTTGCCAGATGGTCACGGGGTCCCGGGCTTGGTGCTGGCGTCCCATACTGGGCTTGGATACAGGGCATTTCTGGAAAGAAATTCCAGGAAGGAGAAGGGAAGGGTCAGTAAGAAGAGTTTGAATCTGGTCTCAAAGCAAATAGGACCCAGAGCAGCCAGGTAGAGGGAATCCCAGCCCAGAGTTGGGACACTGAAGCACGAAGGCCATGCCCACCACAGAACCCAAGAATCCTGACCCCTGGCTGGAATACCATCCCAACCTACGTGCCACAAAACCCCTGGGCAGTGGCCAGCAAGAGTGGGCTCAGTCAGAAGGCCAGCCACACCCCAGTTGGCCTGGGAACCCTAGGGAAGGCATCCAGCCAGCATTTCTCTGCTGGAACAGGGGGAAGCTGTGTTCCTCCAGCCCCCTACCCCTCCCGCACTGGGGAAAGCGTGGGTGGGGGCTGGGAGAAGGGTGGGTAGGAGAGGCAGCCCAGCAAAGCCTCAGCCTCACTCCAAGGAGCAGACATGTTGTTTCTTCAACCAGGCACCTCCTGGGAATATTCCCAGCACACCCCAGCCTCTGCAAAACCTCCTCCTCCCCCCACAGTGCCTGGGAAGGAGGACATCCTGGGCATGGAAGAGGAGCCTGGAATGAAGGCCCAGCTGCTTAAGAAGCTGGCCTAAGCAGCAATGCAGCCATCCCCAGCCTGTCCCCATTCCTTGCCCCCACCCTGCACACTGAGCAAGAGGAGCAGATCCCATGCACACCCCAGTCCTGCCATCTGGGACTGGGAACTCACTCTGCCCTGTCTGGGAAGCTCCCAGAAGAAAACAGGAAAGGAGCCAAGGCTTCCTCATGGGTAACCTGTCTCCAGACCTTTAAAGGCCATTTGCTGGAGGGAGGTATTGGGTGGAGAGAGGAGAGAGCACAGTCCTCTGGACTTTCAGGAGAATGGATAGTCCCTCAGAGGAATGTCTCTACTACTCCCAATTATTTTTATAGGAGAACTCTCAGAGTCCAGCAAAAGACTTAGGTGATCATGCAGGAAGGAAGAGCCAGCTGGTAGGTGGTGAAGACATCCTGCCCTTGTCCAGATTCCTACACTAAAGCTCTGTCTGTGCCCGGAAGAAGCCAGAGGCTCAGGCAAAGGGGGTTACACATCCCTAATTCTCATAACGAACAGAGATAGCATCATTCAAGGGAGATCCCCAAATTCACAGACTGCTCACAAAATAAGGCAGAGGCAGCTCCATGTCTGGGGTCTGCATAACTGGCTTCACCAGTCAGGAAGGAAAGCTCAGTAAGAAATCAAGGTGGAATAGAGAGACGCACACAGGGTGTACAGCAGTGGGTGCAAAGGCTGGCTGTCACCACCTTCTGGCCAAAAGCCCAGCAAGTCCTCTCTTCCTAGTCTCTGAAGTGGGCACTTCCATCCCTGGACTGACAAGACAAGCAACCCCTTGACTCTCAGACCCCACCCACAGGGGCACCCATCCACAGGCGTACAGCACTTGCCAGAGGTAAAGGTGGCCACATCTGCCTGCACTGGAACAGCCTGTGCAGGGATGGGTTGAGGGTGGAGAAGGAAAAGACGGCAGCCACACAGAACTGGGCGTTCATTCCAGCCGTATTCAAATCCTGTTTCTCCACTTGGACGTCCCACATCCGGATCAACCCCCCCTCAATCTGTTCCCCCCCCCCATGCAGGTACTTAACAACAGAAGATATGGACCTGTATCTAGCCTCACCGAGGGGGGCAGTCCCACACGGAGAAGGAAGAGGCGGGGCTGAAGGAGGGAGTGGGGGAGAATCCGGCTTCAGGCAGGTCCTGGCAACAATGTGGTTTGCACCTGTCCTGCTAAATGAGCCGCAGGCTGCACCCTACCTGTAAGATCCGACGTAGCCTATAGAGGAAGGGGCACAAACTGATCGACAGGTGGAGCTGGAATGGGGGGGAGAGGGAGTATCCTCCAGGTAGCACTACCCCAGATTCCAACATTAGCGACTCCTATCCCGGATACCCAAAGACAAGGGTTTCCATCTCTCTCCTCTCCTCTCCTCTCCCTCAGTCTCCCTTGCGCGCGCGCCCGTACACACACACACACACACACATACACACACACACGGGATCCAAGTCCCAGTTAAAACAATCCTCCCTGCGCCTCTGGAGCCCCTGCCCTGACCAGAAGCAGCCTCCTTTAGTCCAGCACACAGCAAGCAGCCCTCCGCGGATCACCCACCAACTGAGCCATTTCCTTCAGTAATCCAGAGGTCTCCTTATTTACCTCAGGCAGAAAGTTCAAAGCGGGAAGACCCTGCAAACTAAGCTACAGTTAAGTGTTAAGAAAACAACTGGGGCAAGGGGAGGGGGCTGACAAGCTGGAAAGACGGAGACCCAGGATTGGAAACCCAATCCTGGTTGGAATCGGATGGACCCTAGAAGCGCCAAAGTTCTGCTATCTTTTCCTCTGCTGTACTGAGACCCCCAACGACACCCAAGGCCAGGGCACCTGTGCCCACTTTGGTACTCTGAGAGACTGAACTAAAGCCAGCTGCCTACTGGACAAGTCCCCAACTCCTAGCGCCAACCCCAACCCCCTGCAGCTTCCACCTTGTCTACACTCCTTCACCCCCATTAGATTCCAGTCTGATCTGGATCCTCATCCACCAACCGCTACCCCTCAACGCCAGAGCTGCACTCTACACCCGTCCTCCCGCACGCCAGCTATACAACATCCCTTCTGCCCGCGCGGCGCGTACAGCCACCTCCTTCATGCACCACCCCTACAAAAGATGCACGTCCCCCGAGAGGCACCTACCCGGCCGGCTCCCGCTCCCCCTGCCTGGGACCAGCGCCCCGAGTCGCAGACTGGTCCCTCGTGTGCTCCAGCAGCTCTGCCTGCTCACTCCCCTAACTTTCGCAGCCTCCGCCACTGGGGCTCCCGGGCGAGCCGGACCCTCCTCTTAAGCGCTCCGTGACGCACGGGGAGGGGCGGGGGCGCCACTGACGCACGCGGCCCGGCGAGCTTTGGCCATACAAGGGCGCGGGGGGCGGCGCGGTTCCGGCGGGAGGCGGC
>NW_003852438.1:6264861-6276152 GCF_000181295.1 Otolemur garnettii | reverse complement strand
CCCAGCTAGGGCTACAGCACCAGGAACGCCAGTCCGGTCGCCCGCCGCGGCTCCCACTAAGCCCAGCGCCCGAGTTCGGCTTGGGGGGGTCCCAGCCAAGGCCTCCCACCTCTCACGGGCGATCCCCGCAGACAAAGCCTGCACCGCCCGCAGAGCTGCCCCGAAGCAGGCGGGGAGGGAGTCTGAAGGGCTGAGGGGAGACCTGGGGAGCAGTCCCTGTCCCCAGCGGACGCTCGGGGTTGGGGGGGAGCCGGTCTCAGACAAAGAGTGGGGCAGGGCCCAACGCTCCAGTGTGAGCTCGGCGCTCTACTCACCCAGGCGCGGCGGTGGCGGCGCTGCCCGGCTCGGCCGAGGAAGTTAGAGCAAGTTCGGCAGCGCCGGGCGGGAGGGCGCGACTCAGGCCGTCCGAGCGGGGGCGGGGCGAGGAGGGGCGCCTGGAATGTCTGCGCGCGTGACGCACGCGGGGTTCCATTGACGCAGGGAGCGCGGATTGTTTGATCTATAAATAGACTCCTCGCGCCCGCCGCGCAGCCTAAAAATAGCAGCTCCGGGACCCGCTAGGCTCCCCCCTCTGGGCCCAGGTCACAGTCGGGGACCCCCAAGTCCGAAATAACGGGCTGGAGGGCCGGAGCCAGAGAAGAGGGCGCTCTAGAGCTGCGGCCGCAGGTCTTCCCCGGACAAGGATTTCCTCACCCTCCGGCTGCTCCTGGGAGCTGACGGTGCTGGTCCCTCCAGCTCCCTCCGTACTCGGCCCCGCCTTTGCAACCTCCCAAGTCCTTCCAGGAGACCTGGGGTTCGCCCCTGCCGCTGCGGGGCGGCCTGAGCAGGCCGAGGGCTGGGGCGGGCACCTTAGGGACACACTCTGAGACGCTGGTGCTCACGCGTCTGCTCAGAGTGCAGCTTATGCGCTTGACTCGTCGCCACTAGCAGGGTCTCAGCAGAGAGCTTGCCCCAGAGTCAGTGAGAGGCCTCGCTTAGTCTCCCCTGGCAATCTCCGCTGCAAAGTACCTTCCCAAGGGTAGGGGTTTGCCGGGCCCAAGCTCAGCTAATGGGCTGTGCTTCACATGCTAAACTGGGTTTCTCACCCGTCTCTCCCCAGCCTCGTACAGGGTGAGTGCACCCTAGTTGGGAAATCACCGAATTTCAGAACCGGGTGGAGCCTGAGAAATATTTTCAAACTTGTGCCAACTCTTCCCCATTTTATAAATAAACAGGCCCAGAGAAATAATAGCACTTGCTCAAGGTCACACAGCGAGGTGGTGCCACACTGGGGTGGAACCCAGGGGCACGGACTGCATTTCTAGGGTATCTTTTCATGATCTCTCACCATTCTTTCCCCCCTGCCCACCATCAGAGAGCACTTGCCCTCCTACCCCGCCTTCAGGGCCCCTGGGGAGAGCAGCTTTGACCAGTTATCACCTGCACAATGGAGCAGGAAACAGCTTGCCTGGGCTGTATCATCAGTACAGACTAGGCTGCAGCCACCTGGATCCTTCCATAGTCTGGCTGTCACCTCTCCACCCCATCTCTCTGAGGCTCCTCTCCAAGAGAGGAGGAAGAAGGGCTAAATACACATATTGAGAAGGAGAAGAGAACCCAGAGTGCCCCCTCGCCCATTTCCCTTCTCCTATTTAAGTCATCATCCACAGTTCTTCCTCACTGTGCCTACACCCACCAACCCTGCTCTCACCTCTTCCCCTCACCGGTTAGCATTTCTCTTGGCCTAGAGGCACTGCCTGCTCCTTACTCCCACCCTCGCCACCATCACAAGATTCCCACACCCTAGTCCCTGGCCCCCTGTTTCTGCAAAGTCAAAGGTCTACTTCAAACTTCATCTCTGCACTCCCTGCCTGCCACCTCATCTCTTCTCATGTCCCATTTGCAACTTTTCGTTTTTTCCTCAAATTCTTTTTATGGAAAACCTCTTGGACACCTTGCCCCTTCCCTCTGCCAGTCACAGCCCTTACTGTTTCCAGCAGACCAACTGGATATGCCCTTGACCTCTCCACCTCACCCACTGCTATTTAGAAAACTACCCCTTAACCAGCCTGTGTCCTCTTTCTGAATTCTCATGGTCTACCATGGATGGAGCAGTGTTCATATACAGTTGATCCTTGAACAATGCTGGTTTGAACTGCCAGGGTCCACTTTTAAGTGGATTGGGGTTTTTTTGTTTGTTTGTTTTTGTTTTGTTTTGTTTGCAGTTTTTGGCTGGGGCTGGGTTTGAATCCACCACCTCTGGCATATGGGGCCGGCGTCCTACTCCTTTGAGCCACAGGTGCCACCCAAGTGGACAGTTTTTAACCAAACACATGGGTAGGATGCGAAGTCTGTGTATATGGAGGGCCAACTTTTCTTGTATATGCAGGTTCCATGGGACCAACTGCAGGACTTGAATATGTGCAGATTTTGGTATTTGCAAGAGTCCTGGAACCATTCCCCTTTACATTCAGAGGGACAACTGTGATATCAATCTCATTCAGTAATCTGGTCAGAACCTGCCAGATCTTTTCACCCCAGTATACAATCTCAATGTGAATGAGCCTGCAGAGAGCTCTGGGTTGTCCCAAACCATCTTCCAAAAACCATCAAGGCCAGCTGGCAAAGGAGAAGCAGGTGCAGGAGGGTGCCAATTTGACCCATCCAGGATCCCCACCCTATCTCAGCCAAAGTTGTGTTTTTCTTTCTCTTGAAATTTTGCATAAGATTTCACTTGGATTTGGGGACTCCTTCTGTGGAAAATGATTCTACAGCTAAAAAAGGTTTGAAAACACTAATAGGATTCAAGTCCTCCCATTTTGCAGATTAGAACCAAAGGTTTGTAAGGGTTCCAAGAGAAACTGCACCTTGCTTAGGAGCACACAGCAAGTCTGTGCTGGGTAGAACTGGCCCAGGCTGTGTCAGAGTCTTCCTCAGAAAATAAAACCAACTTAATATATGGCAAAAGATGACCAGCCAAGTCAATGCTCCTTCCACCAACTACCAAGAATAGGTGTATCATCTGTGGCTTAACCAGTCTGTGCTCAAAACCAGACTTATACCTCAGTTCTTTGAGAATTGAGCCAGCCTAGAGCCCTGGCACTCTCCTCTCCTTCCTACTACTTGACATTTGTAAAAAGTGGCACAGACCACCCTGTAGGAGCCTACCCATCAGCCCCAGCCATGAAATGCAAATGTGGTAAGGAGCCATCCAGGTCCCTGGTCTGTATCAACCTTCTTAGCATATAGCCTCCAGATCTGGGCCTCAGCCCCAGCCCCACCTCTCCGGCCTATTGCCGTTAGTGGAGGCTGCAGTCCCACTGCCCTAAAACCAGGAGGGTGAGGAACTGTAGCTGCCACCTGGCCATTCGTATGGAGGTCTGAAAGTATCACACTCTGAAGATCAGTAAATAAGGAGAAAAAGGCAAAGTCGCTCTGTGGGACACTCATTTGGGTACCCATGTGGAGCACCTACCCCCAGACAGAGGGGAGAGAGGGTAAAGGGGCTTGACAATCCCAGGCTTCAAGAGCCCTCTAGGGATGGTGGCCTGGAGCTCTGCAGGAGCAGAGTCCAATTAAGGTAGGACTCTGGAGAAAGGCGTGACTGATGAAGACTTAGGGAGGCTAGAGCAAAAGCTGGTCTCAGACTAGACAGCTCCTTGTGGGGGAGGGGGAGGTGGGAGGTAATAATGGGAGAGGCATCTAAAACTAGAGGCAAGGACCTGAAGGTAGGCCAGGCTGTGATAACACAGGAAGGGCAGGGTGAGAAGATGTCATGCTGGAGCTGAGACAGTGCCACTCAGGCCTCCATGCCCAGCTCCCTACTGCCCCACATAAGGACTTTGAATTAAACCTTCTCATCACCCACTTTTCCATATACTGTTTGACCCACTGGGCACATTTCTTCTCGTCACCTTCTTCTAGTCCTTCTTCTAGTCTATTCCTGCTCATCCTCCAAGACCTGAGCTCACCTAACTCTTCATAATAAGCACTTTCTCACTGGGGGTGGGTCAGACGTTGGCCCAGGCACTTTCACATAGATTCTCCCATTTAATACTCTCCCTAGACCGTGTACGGTGGCTCACATCTATAATCTAAGCACTCTGGGAGACCGAGAGGGGCAGACTGCTTGACCTCAGGAGTTCAAGACCAGCCTGAGCAAGAGTGGGGACCCTGTCTCTAAAAAAAAATGCCAGGCCTTGTGGTGGGTGCCTGTAGTCGTAGCTACTCGGGAGGCTGATGTAAGAGGTTCACTGGAAACCAAGAGTTTGAGATTGCTGTACACTACGACACCATGATGTTCTACCAGACACAACAAAGTGAGACTCTGTTTCAAAAAACAAACAGGGCAGCTCCTGTGGCTCAGTGAGTGGGGCGCCAGTCCCATATACCAAGGGTGGTGGGTTCAAACCTGGTCTGGCCAAACTGCAACAAAAAAATAGCTGGGCATTGTGTAGCTGTAATCCCAGCTACTTGGGAGGCTGAGGCAAGAGAATCACCTAAGCCTAAGAGCTGGAGTTTCCTGTGAGCTGTGATACCACGGCACGCTACCGTGGGTGATAAAGTGAGACTCTGTCTCTAAAACAAATAAATAAATAAATAAACAGAAACACTACTCTCCCCAACCCTTCTGGTTTGGAATTACAGTCTGGATTTTATAAATAAGGGAACAGAGGTTCAGAGGCAGGACTCTAAGGTCCCCTAACTAAGGTCCCCTAACTCCCTGTTCTGTGCTATACTAACTGCCCTTGACTCTGAACTCCCAAGGCCGTGGCTTCTGGGCCATCAGCCTTGATTCCTACAAATATACCCCAAAACCACAAAAATTGAAAATAGAGGTGTCTTTGAGGGTGTCTTTGGTGGGACTGGGAGTGTTCTCATTCTCCATCTGGACGATAGTCGTGCAAGTGTGCTCACTCTGGAAGTCATCAGATTATACTCTTAAATATGATTTGCACACTTTTCTGTATGTATGTTATGCTTTGCCCCCAAAAAATTTATTTAAAAAATAGCCATGCCTAAATGGGAAAGAGATACATATTCCAGTGGGTGCAGATGCAGCTAGAATTTACAGAAAATAAATTCATTCGCATGTATGTTTCTGAAATCACAATGGCAGCTTCTTATTATGTATTTGTTCAGTTGACAGAGTATGAGTACAGTTAGGAGAGGCTGCGGTATCTGATATTAGAAAGAGGTCCTCATACTGACAACACAATTTTATAATTAATTTTTTATTTTTTTAGAGACAGAGTCTCACTTTATGGCCCTCAGTAGAGTGCCGTGGCATCACAGCTTACAGCAACCTCCAGTTCTTGAGCTTAGGCAATTCTCCTGCCTCAGCCTCCCAAGGAGCTGGGACTACACGCACCAACCACAACACCTGGCTATTTTTTTGTTGCAGTTTGGCCAGGGCCAGGTTTGAACCCGCCACCCTCGGTATATGGGACTGGCGCCCTACCACTGAGCCACAGGCCCTGCCTGACAACACAATATATTTTTTGAATGTACTGTTCGCCAGGCCCTTATCCCTCCTCATCAAACCTTGTGAGGCCCAAGGACTTATCATGTGCTGTTACCCACCCCTTCCCCACCAGCATGAGAACACCATGAGGGCATGGTGGCATGGGCACTGTCTCCCACGCCTTGGAAGGAGGACCTTTTGTACATCCTGAAGCAGTCCAGGGCAGGCCCAAAATGGGCAGTCAATGTCCACCATCATCCCTCAGTCAAAGTGCTGGACGTGGAATTGGGTAATAGGAAACAGAGGAAGTGGAATTACACGGCCCCTTTCCCACGCTGCCCCCCCCCCCACCTTGGGCTGGGCCTGAGCAGAGGGCAGGAACTTGCTCTACTTTCACTGAGACCATCCCCACCCACAGGCCTCCACATCCTTCCCCTGGGGTGGGTAGAGGTGTGAGCTTTGCCTTCCAGCTGGGAAGTGGCCCAGGGAGCTTCCCCTCCTGAACCCCAGAGCCTTTCACCAGCCCTAATCTGGCCACTTCCTCTTCCTGCCCTGGCAGTGGGCAGGGGATTTGTGCTGTGGGCAGGGAAGTACTGCCCATTGCCCCCAGAGCTTCCCAGGACAGCTCCGGACCCAGAGGTGAAGGGTTGGGTCCAGGTTTCTGGCTCTGATCTCCTAGCCCTTTCCTAGCCCTGAGATATGACCAAACGTAACATTACCTCCCCAAAAGCAGGCTTCCAAGGACACAGGCAGGTAGCCAGTGCCCATCCTCTCTCCCCCAACTTGTCAGCAGGGGCAAAAGGTGGAAGAGCTATCAGGGCATCTTTAACCAGGAGCCAGAAAGCCTGATATGTGGCCTAGGGCCAGTCCCTTGCCCTCTGTGAGACTGTTCCCTCATCTGCCCAATGCATACAAAGTCACAAGTCCTGGTACCAGGAGAATCCAATTCACAATGAAGGGAAAGGCTTAACATCAAAACTCAGCACTGGTCCCCAGACTCTAGGAGCCTACAGCGGGATCCTGAGGCTGGGGCCGGGGCGGCAGGCAGGGATGGCAGACACCAGGGTCCTCAGCTAGACTAGGGAGACACTAGGGAGTCCTTCTTCTCCAAGAACTAGAAATAAACAGTAACCCATCTGTACATCTCCCCACTCCAGGAGTGAGTGAGAGGAATAAGTGTATACCCAGAAATGTGGCTCTTTCCAAAGCCAGGAAAATCCCCTATGTGTGCACCAAGTGCTCAATTAATACTCTAGAGAAAGCTATTAATTAAGGAGGTCAGGCTGTGGTCACAGAAGCCATCTTCAGTCCATTGATTTCTCCACACCCATCCGCCTCTCAAACCAGAAGAAATTACAACATTAAGGTATAAGATCAGACTCCAGGCCGGGTGCAGTGGCTCATGCCTGTAATCCTAATACTTTAGGAGGCTAAAGCAGGAGGATAAATTGAAGCCAGAGTCTGAGACCAACCTGAGCAATATAGCAAGACCCCTATCTCTACAAAAAACAAACAAAAAAAATTAGCCAGGCTAGTTATGATTTTTTTTTTTTTGAGACAGAGTCTCAAGCTGTCGCCCTGGATAGAGTGCCATGGCATCACAGCTCACAGCAACCTCAAACTCTTGGGCTTAAGCAATTCTCTTGCTTCAGCCTCCCAAGTAGCTGGGACTACAGGCACCTGCAACAACACCTGGCTGTTTTTTCTTGTTATTGTTGCCATTGTTGTTTTAACTGGCCCTGGCCAGGTTCAAACCAGCCAGCCTCAGTGTATGTGGCCAGTGCCCTACTCACTGAGCTACAGGCACCACCAGTCAGGCCAATTATAAATGGTGCATGCCTATAGTCCCAGCTGTACTTGAGAGGCTGAGGCAGGAGGATTGATTGAACCCAGAAGTTTGAGGGTGAAGAGAACTATGTTGGCGTCACTGCACTACAGCCTGAGTGACAGACGGAGAGAGACCCTATCTCCAAAAATATATATATATATATATCAGTCTTCAGGAAAAATAGCCAGACAGGGCTGGAAAACATAGACAAGATGATGGAGTTCTCTGGGAAAGGTTAGCCCACGCCTCAAATCTCTCTCCAGCCCCCCTTGGTCTGCTGAGCTCCTCCTGGCCAGCTCCTCTCTCCTCCCACCTTGGAGGGTCTCACCACCTTGCAGAACACTGACGCTCACCAAATTCCCCCCCTGCCCCTGCCCAAGGTCTCCATCCAGCTACCGCAAGCCAAATTTCAAATTCCAAAATAAAAACGTCTGATAACAAGCCCCAGCCGGAAAGACTGATGCACTTTCCTATTGTTATGGTATTTTTAGCACAGGCTCTGGATTCGTTTAGAGACTCACGTTCAGAAAGGGAAAATATTTTTTTTGAGAACTGGCAAGGAGAGCATAAGAGCCTCCTACGTAAGGAACTGCCACTTATTCCGTGCCAGGCCAAAGCCCCTGGCCCAGGTCCTGGGAGCGTGTTTGTGGCAAGCTCGCTGGCAGACTTGCCAGACCTCACTCCAGTCCTGCTCCTTAGGCACCAAAAACAGCTGGGAGGCCTGGCACGGAGAGCAGGCAAAGGACTGAGGGCTCAGCAGGACACCAAGGCTCTGGCCAGCCACCTAGTCCCAACCAGTGGGGGGCTTAGGGACCCCATTCAGAGGCCAATCCTTAGGGACCCTGATGGACACCAAAGTCACGGCTTACTGCAGCATCCCTCTCCTGCCTGAACAGACCAGTGTCATCCAGGCCAGATTGGACAGGAAGATCAAGACCCTGTAGGAAACCTCTGAGGAAGGACTGAGACAGCATCACCTGTCTGTTTCTGCCTCTGTAGCTCTCAATCACAGAGGGTTCCCAAGTTCAACTCCCATCACCCACTGTAGTCAGGCTATACTCTCATTCTTCAGGATGGTCAGCCACACTTGCTTCCTCCTCTCCCCCTCCTCCTTGAGGTCATAGGGTGTGGTATGATGGTCACAGTAGGGAAAAATCCAAACAGCCCAGTCCCTATGCCTCCATGTCCTCACCCCAAAACTCACCAGCTTCTGCTTCACAATCTGCTTAGACCCTCAGGGATCCTGTATCACCACATGAAGGGAGAACCCCAAGGTTGGTCAGGGGCTCTTCCTGGTGGCTTCAGAGAGCCCTGTAGGGTGCAACGTGATGGACTTGTCAGCCTATCCTTGAGGCTGAGGCTGTTCACCAGCTGAGCAGGCTCTGGGATGTGGAGCTGCCTCCAAGGCAGTGTGTCCTCCTCTGTTTATATAGCAGAAACCAGAGCTGGCCTCTGGGGATGGGGGGGAGTTGCTTCAGGCCCTCTTGGCTGGGCCTGACTTTGGCCCAGGTCAGCAAGAGCCCAAAATAGTCAGCTGACGGGAGCCCCGGCATGAGCGTGACCCTGGGCCCGTGCCCGGGCCTGGCAGACAGGTGCCCACGTCACAAGACCAGCAGCCCTAGCACTCATGGGGCTCGGCTGGCAGCCCCTCAGGGTGGCCTTGGCAGTGTATCTGGCATGGGAGTCCCACCCAATCACCACCATCACCCAGACAACGGGATAAACATAAAGAATTCTGCCCACCATGGCTGCTGTATACCCAGAGGGAAAGCTGGGCACACAAGAAGCTGGGTCTGGGCTGCCGGTAGTGGTAAAGGCTGAGCAAAGGGAGGGACACCTGGCCACTGCTCTCATCTTCACTCACGTGCTTCCCAAGTCCAGATTTCCGGCTGACTAGAGAACACCTGCTTCGCCCACTTACAGTAATTCCTCTCCCTGTCCCCAGCCTAAGGCTGGTGGCACAGAGCCTACTGCCAGCAGGAGGCCAGGTGCACACACAGCCCAGTCCCCAGAACAGGAGGCCCTGCTTCCAAGAGCTTTCCCTTCCACATAGGCTCAGAATGGAAACTCCTCCTTCCTGTCCCAGTCCTCTAGGATTCTCTGAGCCCTGAAACTACCCCTGCATAAGCCCACAGTGTTTGGGACTGTGAGTGGAGACACTGAGCCGGCTCCAGTTTCCTCAGGGATCTCTCAAGGCCTGAGGGGGCTATTGCTCAGAGATGGCCTGCTGTCTTGGGGAAGGAGGAAGGGAATCACAGGGCCCCTGTCCATGTGCCAATATGAGCTCTCCCTCCTCAGGCATGGTAACCAGGACTACAGTGCCCTTACCCTATCCCAGTATGTCAGGTGCCCCAGGGAAGGCCAGATAGAAACTCCATTCCTACCCTCTACCCTGCACCACAGATCCACTTGTGCCTTTTCTAGACACACCCTCAGACAAGGAAGGCATATCCTCCACCCTGAGACCAGGCTTCTGGGCCAGGCAGAAGCCAGGAAACCTGGATCCTAGGCTTACTGCAGGATCCTTGGAAAGTCACTTCTCCCTTCTGTAGCTCCATTTCCTCATCTGCAAGAGGTGGAGATATGCTAGATGACCAATGATCCCTATGGTCACAGTCATAAGTCAGGTTCCCTCTCAAGGATATTGGATGGATAATGGAAGTCTGTCTCTGCCTTTCCATTCATACAGGGCACCCCTCCCCAATACCATAGACCCCACAGAACCTATAGGCTTGTCATGATGAGGAGGGATGGCCACCACCCTTTCAGAGAGGGAGGGCTGGCCCAGGCCTTCCCTTTGTGCACTCTGCTATGCAGTGTTTACATCTGGACATAGGCTAGCTGCCCCCTGCCATGGCTGTCCCGCTATACTCCCTGCCCACCCCCCAGCGACCCTATACCACTTTACCAGCTTCCTGGAACCAGGCACATGCTGCCTTGGGAACAAATGTCATCTTCCCTCCCCCCACTAGCCCTTGTCACCCGGGCCCAGAGACCTCCAGCTCATCCTGCTCAGATAATAAGGCTTCCCCCATACCCACCTCCACATTACCCCCACCTCTGAAGAAATCAGATCTTCCCATGCTGAGCAGAACTGTGCCTGCCACCTCTGCAGGGCTTCCCCCTCCATCCCCCAAACCACATCCGCTTCATGCAGCTCCACACCCACCTCTGTCCCAAACCCCACCTGCTCGGAGGCCCCAGGGGTGTTCAAAGGACAACAGTAAAGCACTTACCTCTCTGGATGAGCCAACAGGCCTTGGCCAGCATTCACACTACCCCTCAGCATTCAGGGCCAGGCAGAAGGAGCCAGGATACCAGGGAGGGGCAGGAGCTGGCCTCTGTCCATGGTGGAGGCCTATGGAGGGAGAGTCAGTGTGAGAGAAACCAGCCAGCAGATACGTTCCCTGGAGTCAGTACAGCAGGAAACACAGCAGGAGCAGGGCCTAGGCCACAAGAGGGGGACAAGCCAGTCCAGGGACCGCTCTAGGCTGGTAGTCCAAGCCTGGGGGCCCATGCCTCAGGCAATCAGCTCTGAGGGTGTTGGGTGTGGTCAGGAGATGCAAGCAGCATCTGGGCATCCCAGAGCTCCAGAGACAAATACCAGCCCCTGGCCCCTCTGCCTCATTCCCCTCCCAGCTCTCGGCCCTTGATGTACACAAAAGGGCATTTTGCAGGCAGAGAGAAGGGAGCTATTGTGAGCACAGAGCAGAATATCCCTCTCTTGTTAAGGGGCTCCAGCTCAGCCCCTGAAATCTTTCTCAGAGGCCCTGAAAGGGCAGGGGCTCCATGCCCTGTCTCAGGCAGTCTAGCCTTCTAACCAGAGCAAAGGGGACGCTCAGAAATCTCTGTGGAGATCTCCAGTCCCTAAATGGGAAGGCCCAACTTAAGAATAGAGCAGTTAGGCTCGGCGCCTGTGGCTCAGGCTGCTAAGGCGCCAGCCACATACACCTAAGGTGGCGGGTTCGAATCCCCAGCCCGGGCCCGCCAAACAACAATGATGGCTGCAACCAAAAAACG
>NW_003852438.1:6256130-6264701 GCF_000181295.1 Otolemur garnettii | reverse complement strand
AAAAAAAAAAAAAAGAATAGAGCAGTTAGGAGCTCGAACTGTCTGGGTTCAGATGCTGGCTCCCTTAATTATCACCTTGAGCAAATAACATAATCTCATTGTGTCTCACATTCCTCGTCTGTACAAATGATGTAATCTCTAAACTTAACAATTACAGGGGGCCAGGTATGGTGGCTCATGTCTGCAGTCCCAGCTACTTAGAAGGCTGAGGCAGGAGGATCGCTAGAGACCAGGAGTTCAATGTTATAGTGAGCTATGATAACACCACTGCGCTTCAGCCTGGGGAACAGCAAAGCGAGACCCTATCTCAAACAAGAAAAAGAAAGAAAGAAAAAAACAAAACAAAACAAAACAATCATCGGGTTATCATCAGGCTTAAAAGGATATAAAGTGGAGCAGTGCCTGTGGCTCAAAGGAGTAGGGCGCCAGCCCCATGTACCAGAGGTGACGGGTTCAAACCCAGCCCCGGCCAAAAACTACAAAAAAAAAAAGGATTTAAAGTGTAAAGGTCTTAGACTAGTGCTGGATGCACCTACTTGCTACCAACCCATTATTAGGAGAAATTATATGAGGACACACAAAAGCTAACCCCAGACTGTCCTTGCTCATCTAAACCACTTCTGAGCACCGAGCCTCTCCTGGGTGGAAGCCAATTGCATGCCCACTCCACCCTCAGCCTCTTCAGCTCCCTCAGCCTCTTCAGCTCTCTCTGCCCCACTGGGGCCAATGCCTCCTTCAGCCAGGGCACCGCAACCCATACCTCTCCTTTTCTTCTCCCATCTCATCCAATGCTCTTCTCTTAACTGGACTCAGAGGGAGGGCAGGACCAGCCAAGCCTTGGCCCTCACTGGTTACTGGACTGCCTCATGTGGAGATGAGGTCTGGGAAAGAAGTGGATATTTCCATGTTGGGAGTTGGGGGCAAGAAGCAGGGCCCCAGAGGGTGGGCAATGGGTATTCTCACCTTCTCATCCTCTCGACCTCTGCTCCAGAGTCCAAAGACCAAAAGGAGCTCCTCTGACCATGGTACCCAGATTCTCTCAGCACCATTCATGTTCCTATGGCTATCATGGGGATCAGGAAGTGAAGGCCACAGGAGAAAAGGAGGGCAGAAGGGAAGATTGGAACATCGAGCACTTTCAACTCCAAAAGGAAAGTAAAACGAGGCTTCAAACCTGCCCCAGCCCACGGACTACACCTGCTTCCTGGAATGACAGTGCCATCCTCCCAAGCCCCGGAAATGGGTCTGTATGTGCACCCAGCCTTCCCTTTTCTCCCTACCAGCCCACAGCTGAGGAGGAAGAGAAGGAAGGGCCAAATTCTACCTACCACAGTCAGGCCAACCTGAGTACCCAGACCTCCCCATCTGTGTCTGGCTCCCACATGGTGCCCCCAAATGATCCCTAACATCTTAGAATAAGGATCTGATACCCTCTCTTGTCCCAGATCAAAATCCCCCCCCCAACAGTCACACTGCAAGCACTTACTGAAGACCCTCCATGGAGCTGGGCGGTGTCCCCTGAACAGGGAGAGCAAAGAACAAGCCCATCAAGGTCCCAGGGCCCCAGGAGCTCATGGTGGGAAAGTGATCCACAATCAGCTACTACAGTCAGCACAGCGCAGAGGGCAAACTGAGGGCTAAGTAGACATGGAGGAGGAGAAAGTGGTCCCCCCAAATGGGATAGAGCATCAGGCCAGACAACAATACCCTGCTCCTGTTCCCCTCCTCACCTCACCTCATCCACCCCACTCACAGTGCTCCAGCCTCACAGGCCTTCATTCCCCACCCACAGCCTTTGCATTGGCTGTTCCTCTACCTGGAAAGTCACTGCCCTACATCTGGATGGCTGGCTCCACCTCAGCAATCGGACTGTGATTCCCATGTCATTTCCTCAAACAGCCTGCACCCTCACACCACATTAGCTCACTTTAATTCTCTCCATAGGCCTAATGTTATTCATGTGTTCGCTTGTTTATCACCAGTCTACCCAACTAGAACATGTCTGTCTCAATCCCCTCAGTCTCCAGTCTCCAACCCTGCTCAACACAAGCAGGTGCTCAGTAACTGTGTGTAGAATGTGGGGCGGGGGGACCCACACATGCCTGCACTGGAGCTGGGCTGAGAGGAGGGTCACTAGGTGGAGAGAGCATTCCAGCTGAGGTGCTATCCAATCCTGACTGCAGCTCTGTCCCCTTCCTGGGCCCACCAGAAACCTCCTTCTATTCCTTCCTATCAAGTATTGAGTCTTCTTGTAACCAAACTTCTCTTTGCAACAGGACATGGCTGACAGATTCTCTGCAACCCTGGTGACCTCCTGGGCACAAACTCTACATTGGCCAATGTCCCCACTGAAAAATGGGCATGTTACTATTATTAGCAATACCAACAGCAGCTAATATTTGTTGAACATGTGCTAGATACATTAACTAATCATTTTACATGCATTTTCTCATCTCAGCCTCACAATGCTATTGAGAAGGAATTATTATTATGCATATTTTACCAATGAGGAAACTAAGGCCCAGAAACATTAAGCAACCTGTCCAAGGTCACACAGCTAGGAATTGGCAAAGCTGGGATCAGAACCCAGGGGGCTCAACCAGATAGCCCAGGACCAAACATCCTCCCCAAACCTCCTTGGACCTATTTAGTGGATAGAGGCCTCAGATTGCACAGAGGAGTCTGACTGCCCTCACCCAGGGAGCAGGTGGGAAGCTGGGGGCCTGGGTTGCTGGGTGTTTGAGCCAGTCACTGGGCCTAAATCCAGAGGTGATCTTAACCGCAGCACAGGTCTTGGTATTTATCATCAGTCATGTTCATCTTGTTAGTCTTGGCCCATCCTTCTGCACTGTTGCCTTCGTTTAGAATCTTGATTTTATCATATTGTACACTTGTCATTCCTCTCAGCGCTGGATCACTACAAAGAGTCAGCTGGCTGCCTTTTCCAGTCTTCATCCAAGTGGCTGATCTAAATGTTCACTTAGAGTAACGTCTAGGATCAACTCCTGTAACCACTACTACAAGGGGCCCAAAGCCAGGCGACAGTAGCCCCTAATCCATCAACACTCTTTGGGTGTAACAGTTGTGAATGTACCTACCTCCTCGCAGTCTGCGTTTTCTCAGCGCACTAGCCCCAAACCCAAATTAATGATTCTCTCTGATCCACCTCTGCAGCATTTCTCTTGTCCCCAACATCACCTATCCAAAATGGAGACGTAAAAGGGGGATGTCCCAATGTCAAGAACTCTGCCCTCCGCTCTCCCCCAAACACAAGGCCACTATCTAGAGAGAAGACGCTGCGGCTGCAAACAACGCCCGGGACTCAAGTCCGAATCTCAGCTCTACGCTGAGACCCTCTTCAGCTTTGGTTTCTCTACTCAGTCCCCAGAAGGGGATGCGACGCGCAATGCCTGTCCCTTCCGGCTGGGTCTCCTGGCAGCCGAGCTCCAGAGCTCCTGGAACCCGTTCCCCACAGCCGGCGGGGAAATGGAAGGAATTTCTCTGGCCTGGCCACCTTCAGCGCCCCTCGCGGGCCAAACCCCACCCTTGGCGGGCTGGGGAAAGACAGCGTTGGCCGTCGCACTCTGGGGCTGACTCGCAGCCAGCGGGTTCCGCTGGAAATCCAGTCCCTTCCCCCACTCCCCAGTTTCCAAGCAGGACTCCCCGCGTGGCACCGAGCCCGTCCCAAGGGATACACCGCTACTCCCCGGCCTCTCCGGGGGACCCCCTCACGCCCTCCCCCGGTGGCCCCCTCACCTGGCCGGGCAGGCTCGGCTCGCATCTCCACCCCCGCTTTCCGGGGCCCCGCACCAGCCGGCTCGGAGCCGCTCCACGCAGCAGGGGCGCCCATGCCGGGAAGCCGGGGGTCGCGGGGCCCCAACCAATCCCGCCGCCGCCACCTCGCGATCCTGCAGCCGCGCCGCTGCAGCTCGGAGCCCCCCGCCCCCGGGGAGCCCCCAGCCCCGCGGTTCCGGCCGCGGCTGCGCCCCCCGCCCCCGCGGCCGCCCGCGCGCCGTCGCGGCCCGGGCGCGCCTCCCCCGGCGGGCGGGCGGGGACCGTGACGCGAGCCCATTGACGTCTCCGGAATCCCGGCGGCGGCGGCCGACGCAGCCTCATCAATGGGGCTAAAAATAGCGGCTCCCGGAATAGCCGCGAGCGCCCCGCCCCACGTCCCCCCCTGCGCACCCGCTGCACACCGTTACATAACCCGCTCCGCTGCGGCTGGGTAGGGGTAGCTGGTTTTCAGGTGAGAGTTCCGAGGCCTCGCTAACATCCCCCGGAGGCAGCAAACCAGAACTCCATTATAAAGTTACCTGGGGCTTCCCCTGAGCAAGAAGTGGAAAGAGTGAGGCTCAGAGAGGCCCGACGCCGTGTCCAAAGTAACACAGCGATTATGCTGCTTATGGGGACAGGGCCCCGGGCCTCTGAGCCTGTGGTCACCGTGCTCCCCGGCCTCCTCCGGCATTTCTTGGCCTGCAGGCCACCCCAAAGGCAAGGGATGCAGGTAGAAGAGCAAGCCGCTTCCATACAAGAAGGCAGTTTACAGAGAAAAAGGACTTCTCCAGAGGGTGAAATTTCTCCTGAAAAGAAGCACTCCCAGAGCCAGGGGTGCAGGCAGAGGCAAAGTCCAGGTGATGGATTCACTGATCTGGCTGCTCCTATACTACCGTGTGACCTAGGACAAGTCACTTAACCTCTCTGATGCTCCATTTCCTCACCTACAAAATGAGTATAGTAATACTATCCACCTTTTCTGGTGATCAAGGCAAAGGAACAGCGGTGAAGGTGCCTTGTACACAGTAGTCACTCAGAGTTAGTTTTCTTCCTTGCTTTCTCCTAGGATTCTGACTCCAAAGGAGTGCCTAATGCAGGAAATACTTAGTTAGAGGCCTACCACAGAGGCCAGGAAGCCCTGGGAGGCCCACCCTCCTCTGACCAGACTCTCCAAGCGCAGGCCTCCCCAGTGAGACCCTTCCTGAGAATAGGGGTACTTGGTAAGTTTCTCCTTCCCATGTGACTGGAGTCCTCTTTGGAAATGAGAGAACCATCTTGTCCTGAGCAAATCCTATTCCCCCAACAGTTGCCCACTCAGGAGTGACTGGTCAGGAAACCACTATTCAGTAAGGCCAAGGTTGGAGCAATGAGGCTGGGGTCTGGCTAGGTGGGGTTGGGGGCTATCATATCTGTTCCTGCACTGCCAGACCAGAGGGGAACACCATTAGGAACGATCCAATCCTGTGCCCTGCTGCACCACTCTCTAGCCCCTACTTAGTTTTGGAGCCACCTTAAATTTTGAGCATGCTATACAATCCTCAGCACCCGGGCCAGGCCCCACGCAGCAAAGAATCTCCTGCATTCAAAATTCTCCAAAAGGGTCCCCACACCCCCACTGAGCCCTCATTCCAGGGGCCAAATTCCTCTCCCCACTCCCCTGTCCACCCCCAGAAATCCTTTTCTGGACCTATCCTAAATTTCTGGTGCAACTAAGATCTTCCTTTCTCTCCTTCATAATGATCCCAACAACCTTTTTTTTTTTTTTTTCTCAAAATCACCTTCTCAAAACCTGTACATTTCTCTTCCAGATTCAAGTGTTAGGTCAATTACAGATAAACTGAGGCTTCAAAAATGGCAGAGTGTGGGGTAGAGGGTAAGGGGCCAGCTTTTCTTCTCTTGCCCCACTACCTCCCTCCTTCCTACCCCAGCAGCTCCTTTCAAATGGGCTTCCTAAAGAAGCAACTACCCCACCTCCTCTTTTTCTTTCTTGTTCCACAAGTCTAACTTTTGAAACACATTTTAAAATATTTGCCTGTGTAGGAGAAATACATTTATTTAGACAGGAAGGGAAAAAAAGGCTCAGTTACCAGTTTTTCCATGAAGGCTTCCAGCCCACAGAGGTCTCTCCTTTCCATAAATACTTTTAGCACAACTTGTCTTTATTATATACTCTCCTATTTATAATCAAATATATATGTTAAAATGTGTAACTCTAAAACATACACACTTTAGGTAGCTTGAGAGGGCAGCATGACATGGTGGGAGAAACACAGCCTCAAGAGGCCTGGGCTTGACGATGGTTATAGGGAAGACTGTGGAGGTGCCTTTTACACAGCAGGCACTCAGAGCTAGTTTTCTTCCTTGCTTTCCTCTAGGAGTCTGACTTCTCCAACCCACAAAAGATTCCAACTCTTACCAGCTGTGTGACTTCAGAAAAGTTATTTGCCCTCTCTGGGCTTAAGTTTCTTCATTTGAAACATGAAGATGATAACATAACTACCTCACAGGATGTCATTGAGAGTGCAGTGGGCTGGGTACATGGCTTATGCCTGTAATCCTAATACTTTGAGAGGTGGAGGCAGGAGGATCCCTTGAGCCAAGGAGTTAGAGACCTGCCTCTGCAAGAGTGAGACCCATCTTTACTAAAATTATAGAAAAAAAAATTAGCCAAGTGTTGTGGCACACATCTGTAGTACCAGCTACTTAGGAAGCTGAGGCAAAAGGATTGCTAGAGCCCAGGAGTTTGAGGTTGCTATGAGCTAGGCTGACCCCATGGTACTCCAGCCTGGGCAACAAAGTGAAACTCTGTCTCAAAATATATACACGGGTTGGCCACAAAGTTCATGTGCAATTTACTATGTTAAACCATTTTAAATTACACACAAACTTTTGTCCACTCTGTATACTTAATTTTTTAAAAGGGTTTATTTTTATTTTTATTTTTGGAGACAGTCTCTCTTTGTTGCCCCAACCTAGAATGCCATAGTGTGACAGCTCACATAGTGTGCTGCTCATAGCAACCTCAAACTCCTGGGCTCAGGGAATCTTCTTGCCTCAGCCTCCTGAGTAACTGGAACTACAGGCACAAACCCTGGCAGTTGTTTAGAGATGAGCCTCGCTCTTGCTCATGCTGGTCTCCAACTCCTGAGCTCAAGCAATCCACCTGCCTCAGCCTCCCAGAGTGAAAAAATTTCTTTAAAAAGAGTGCATTTGGCTCAGCACCTGTATGTCAGTGGTTAGGGCGCCAGCCACATACACCAAGGCTGTCAGGTTCGAACCCGGCCAGGCCTGCCAAACAACAATGACAACTACAACAACAACAACAACAAAAGAAAAATAGCGGGGCATTGTGGCAGGTGCCTGTAGTCCCAGCTACTTAGGAGGCTGAAGCAATAGAATCGCTTAAGCCCAAGAGTTTGAGGTTGCTATGAGCTGTGACACCACGGCACTCTACTGAGGGTGACAAAGTGAGACTGTTTCTAAAAAAAAAAAAAAAAGAGTGCATCTTGCATGGACACGGTGGCTCATGCCTATAATCTTAACACTCTGGGATGCTGAGGCCGGTGGATTGCCTGAGCTCCAGAGTTCAAGACCAGCCTGAGCCAGAGAAACACCTTGTCCCTAAAAAAAAATAGCCAACTTTGTGGGGGGCATCTATAGTTCCAGCTACTTGGGAGACTGAGGCAAAAGAATCTCTTAAGCCCAAGAGTTTGAGGTTGCTGGGAGCTACGATGCCGCAGCACTCTACCAAGGGCAACAAAGTAAGATTCTGTCTCAAAAAAAATCCCCACCTCTTTGATAGTAGAGACAAAGCAGTAAGCAAGGAGTGTGGCACATAGTGGTGGATCTGCCTTTTCCCTATAAGAGGACTCCAGGGAGAGTCAGGGCTAGGACTTTGTCTTCCAGTTGCACATCTAGGGTGTTTACCCTAGTTTTGTCCAGCTGGTATGTTTATTTAGTAGGCTGGGAGTGCTACGCATATATGGGCAATGTCACTTCTTAGTGTCATTATAAATGTCTAGTAAATCTCAGCCCTCTCTTTGACCAGGTCACTCAGCTAGTCAGTGGCCAAGCCAGAACCACAGCCCTGGTCTTCTGCCTACTAGACCAGTGCTCTTTATATCCACAATCTTATTCCTTCATACCCAGCCCTTCCTCTTTCTACACAAATTCCAGGAACTACTTCATAGCCCCTATTGCAATTAGGAAGGCTGAGGAGCAAGAAAGTGAGCTACTTGCATGGCTCAGGGGCTAGGAGTAGAGGGAAAACAGGTACCCTGGCCAGTGCAGTCCCACATTTTGTAAAATTCCAAAGCGGACATGGTCTTGCAGTAGAAAGCTGGTCCCTAGCCTGATGGGAAGGCATGACACAAGAACAGGTATGAAAACTGTTAGAAGATCCAAGAAGCAGCCTCCAAGAGGCACGGAGCTGGCAGTGGAGTAGAATCTAGAGGGCTAATCTCAGAGGTCTCCCTGGAGGAAGAGAATGTGGGGTGCAGTGTGAGAGACAGGACTAGGCAGGTACAGAGAGGGAGGGTGGCCTATGGAGGAAAGCTCATAGGTATGGCTGAAGTGCTGAGGGTAGACAGCAGTAAGCTAGGTGAGCCAAAGGATCCTGGATGCTCAGCCAGACTCTTGGTGGTCTTCCCCACTGCCCCTCCTTCCCAAAATAGCAGAGACTGGCACCTGTAGCTCAGCGGCTGGGGCGCCAGCCACACACACTAAAGCTGCAAGTTTGACTCCAGCCCAGGCCTGCCAAATGACAATGACAACTACCAAAAAAAAAAAAAAAAAAAA
>NW_003852438.1:6253881-6255968 GCF_000181295.1 Otolemur garnettii | reverse complement strand
AAAAAAAAAAAAAAAAGTAGCAGAGACCCTCGATTCCACTCCACCTCCTTCCTGGAGCACTAGGGGTAGGGGTAGAGGATGTCAAGGGAGTTCCCTGGCCCATTGGGGCCCAGCAGGGGCTTCCCTGCTCAGGCTCTGTCCATGAGTAAGGAGAGGGACTGTGGAGGGGATTCCCTTTATGGTTTGCCTCCTCATCTTGAGGTTCAGGGAGTACCTGGCTGGAGTATCCCCCCGTCCAGGTTTAAGAGCAATTCAAGGACAAAAAAAAAAACCCAAAAAAACGGGGACACAAAGACAAGGCCTTCCTGGGGCTGTCCCAAAGATCGGGCCGTCTAGGGACATCACCCAGATGGAGTTTCATGCTCCAAATTACATAAGATTGAAGAGACCCTGCTTGGTGCTTTTCGGAGCGCATTCACATTTACTCTCCGCTTGGCATAGGAGGCCAGCAGGGCCAACAGAAGAAAGGGGCCAAGGTCGCCAGACTGGAAATGGCAAAACTGGAATGAATGCAAGGGTTCCCATTAAAAAAAAAAAAAAATCCTCTGTAATCCTATTTTTTAAATTACAAAATCAAACATGCTCGTTGTAAACAAATGCAGACGTTACAGAACCGCATGATTTATGAAGTGAGAAGCCCGCGCCACTCCCAAAGGAGCCGAAGTTTGGTAATCCTCTGGCCTCTGCCTCCAGATTTCTCTCAACTTCGCCAGAGATCGGATCTGGCCCAGCGGGCCCTCCCTGAGGGGCCTGCGACCGGAACGCCGGGCCGGAAGGAACAGGGCCGGGCTCCACCGCAGCGCGGCGGCCTCGGCCGAGCCCCACGCCGCGCTCCCGGGGGCGGCCGAGCTGCCCAGCGCCAGGCCTGGCTGCGCCGGGTGGGGCCCGGGGAAGCCGGTACGTCAGGAGGCCGTCCACAGGGAGCCGCGCCAGGTCCAGCCAGGATTCCATTACATCACCCAGCGGCTCTCAGCGGAGCCCTAGCTCCGAAAACACCGCTGCAAACCATTGGCTAGCATACTTCCCCTCCAACCAATAGCATGAGAGTATGTAAATAAGTCATTGAGCCAACGCTTCCTGTGGGCCTGGTGTATGCAAATAGACGTCATTGAGAGGCGGGTGGGTGCCCGGGGATGAGAGGGGTAAAGGGGGACCCGAAATATGTAGAGTGCTAGTTTGGGGGATTACAATACCAAATCAGTTTTAGCCAGTCCTAAGAAGAACGGAGTGTAATTAGGGGCGAACGTCCTTAATTCTTGAGTTGTCTTTCAGTTAAACCCCGTTGCTTGGAGACTCTGTGATCCTAAGAAAGGCTGCAAAAACTGCTTAGGTCAACTTGGAAATCAGGGAAGGAAGAAATAAAGAGGTACAGAAAGCTGGAACATACTTCAGAGAACACCTAGGCCTAGCCTCTTGCTGGGGACAAGTAGAGAACAAAACAGACGTAGCCTGTACCCATATGTACAGCCCAGCAGGATAAATTAATATTAAACAATCTTAAAAATAAGTAATAAGTGCCACTGTATCAGTCAGAGTTCTCCAGGGAGACAGAATCCAATAGGAGACAGATATGTACACACACACACACACACACATATATATACGGTGTATATGTATATTGAGTAGGTCTGACAAGTTCTTGAACTCATCCTAGAAGAAATGCTACTTATCTCATTGTTGAGTATCACTACAGTCACCAGATGGCCAAGGTGACTGCAGTGAAATGCAGCACTTTTTCTAGGATGAGTTGAAGAATTTAATTGTCAGTTCTTGTGTTGTGTGTATGTTACAGTGTGTGTGTGGTATACGTAGAAAGACAGACAGAAATATTTTATTGTGAGAAATTGGTTTGCATGATTATGGAGGCTGAGAAGTCCTACCATCTATCATGAAAAGCTGAAGGCTCAGGGAAATCAGTGGTGCTGTTCCAGTCTGAGTCTGCAGGTTCGAGAACCAGGAGCATTGATACTTGAGGGTAGGAAAAGATGAATGTCTCAGCTCAAATAAAGAGAGCAAGTTTGCCCTTTGTGGGGTTGTTGTTGTTTTTCTTTCTTTTTTTTTTTTTTTTTTTTTGCAGTTTTTGGCTG
>NW_003852438.1:6219545-6253121 GCF_000181295.1 Otolemur garnettii | reverse complement strand
AAATTGTAACATTTTGCGAACCATCCAGGCATCCCTTAACCCAGTCAAATTGACACATAAAATTTACTATCACAACTATAAAGAGAAAATGAAATGCAGAATGTCAACGAGATATTTCAGGGGTAATTGTGATTTTGGTGGGAAGTGGATAAGAGAATGCTTCTTCAAGAAAGTGGTTTTTAGACTAAAGGGAATTAATCAGGTGGAGAGTGGGGAACAGGGGCAAGTTCCAGGGAGAAGAAACAGTATGTGGGAAGGCCCAGAAGTAGGGAAGAGCTTGGCTTATTAGAGCAGCACCATGAGGCAGGTGCCTGAAGCCCAGTGACAAAGCGGAAACTCCCCAGCCCAGTTATGCATGGCCTCGGGACAGGCACTGTGCTGACTACTTTCCTCACTTTGTTTCTACTTTCTTTCAACACTCTCTAAGATGTGCACTATTTTAGTATCCAGTTTCCAAAAGGTTAATTAACATACCCAGCTGAGAAGTAGCAGAGCACGGATTTATATCTAGACCACTGCGGCCTCAGAGTCTCCACTCAGAGCCATTATGTCATTGTCTCCTAGAAAGGAACCAGAGGGAACCAGAGGTTCAGAGAGGTAAAGTGGTTTGCTCTGCATTTCATGGCTTGCCACAGAGCTGGGACCCACAGAGAGGTTTGCAGATTTTCATTCTGCACATGTCACTGTGCTGTGAAGGGAGACAGGGCTCAAGAAAGGGGAGAGGAACAGGCAGGGTGGGTAAGGAAAGGGTCCTCCTTGTCCAAAATCGAGCTTAGGGTTCACTGGGGGTAGAAACAGGTAGAAGTTGTTAAGTACCATCTCTGGGGGTGCTGCTGGCCAGCAGGCAGCCGCGGGGAGGCTGTGGGAGGCCTGGCCCACTGGGACAGCCCGGATTAGCTGGATCTTGTGTGCCGTCCCTGTTGCCAGGCGACACTGCTCCTGCTTTCACCAGCACAGCCAGCTCTGGTTACCAGTGACAACCCCTGGGGGAGAGTGCCTAGGGAGACATGAGGCAGGCAGGAGGACACTGGAGGAGGCCAAGCCCTTCCCAGACAGGTTTACCTAGCAGTGGGGTGGACATACGTATTTCACAGCCTTTGCCAGGGGCTCAGAACTCCGGGACCCGCAGGCACATAGGAGGGTTCAGGGGCCTGGGCAGGACCTGGGCACAGGCAGAGCCTTCCAGGGTGTGCTGCTGCAGGAGTTTGGAGGGGAACCCTGCCTCCACACCTGAGCACTAAGGAGAGCTGTGAAGTGTGTGCGTGTGTCCATGCCATCACTGGACAGGGCAGAGGATCTGTGGTCAGGAAGGTGGGGCAACTCACACACCTTCCATTGCTCTGTTAGAAAATGGCCTACACTTCTCCAGCTGGGGGCTTCCTACCTGTTAGAGGGTCCTGGAATCACGGAGCAAATAGGTCCCAAATCCTTGGGAGTGCCTATTCCACTAAAAGATTTGGAGTATAATAATTAGGTTATTTAATTTAAAACATTAATATTTTTAGAGAGAGAGGTTTTTTTTTGTTTGCTTTTTGCAGTTTTTGGCCGGGCTGGGTTTGAACCCGCCACCTCTGGCATATGGGGCCAGCGCCCTACTCCCTTGAGCCACAGGTGCCACCCAAGGTTTTTTGTTTTTTTGAGGTGTAGGTACCTTAAAGGAACAGAATTGGAGCAGGCAGAATTGTAATTCTTAGTGCACAATTGCCACATACTAGGACAATACCTCCCACACCTAGGTGGTCTGCAGCAGGCTAGCCAAGGTGCTCTCTTGGGAGTAGAGGTATGTGTGCCTGGCCCCTAGAGGGGGCATGTGGTCTGCTCTCTCCAGTGGGCAACAGGGTGTTGGGTGCCTCTGGGTCCCAGGGCCACAAAAGAAGTGACAGAGTAAAGAGTGGGCTGACGAGAATGGGAGGTGATAGGATGTAAGTGGAATACAACTCTAGAATAAGGGTGCCTGTTTCCCACCCCCAAATTCTCAGGTCCTCTTCTCTGCTTGGGAGCCTTCAGCAGAGAACCCAGAGGAGTGGGGCTCCCAGCTGACTGCAGAGATCTCAGTGCTTGCTCTGGACAAGGACCTGGCTCCGAGCCTCCAGAGGCTGCCAGTGGCACAGTGTGGCTGTGAGACTTGTGAGAGGGACCACCCCGCAGGCACTCACACCATAAATGTCCAGACACGGAACTTTGGAACTGTCCTTTACAGGCCAGCCAGGGCAACCTCCCAGGGAGAGCTGGGTAACCTGAGTTGCTGGCAGGCCCTCAGGTCACTTCAGGAGCACAGGGTGATCAGCTGATGCTCTGTGACCATCCATCATACCTCCCAGCCCAGCCAGACACAGCTATGGCTATTTCCAGTCCTGGGTATGGAGCAGCTTATGTAACAGGCTAGAGGCTAGGGCTTGGTTGAGGGCATCTGTGGCAGAGGTGAGGCTCCTGCCTCCCACTGTCAGGCCAGCCCCTAAGAGCCCCTGCTCTACCCATGGAGACCTGGGGAGAGCCCTGAGTCCTGGGTGGGATTACTGTGGACAACACCTGTCAGCACCCTTTTCACTTCCTGGCCCAGAAGATGGCCTAGTCGCCATCCTTCCATGATGATGAGGCCTCTTAGCATCTTCTCCCTCACCTCCTCAGCCCTGCCCAGCCTCTGAGCTCTCTCCCTCCCCTCCACCCTTGGAAGAAGAAGTAAATGTGCCAGCTGCTGCCCCCTTCATGGAACACAGTGCCCCTCTTGGTAGCCTCTTACCCACTCTTGCCAGCACTGGGAGGGCTATCTTGGTGCATAGTTAGGCTGGGCTCAAGCACATTTATTCACAGAGTGGGTTTAGGTGTGCTTTGGAAGTTTGCTGAGTCTCAGTTTCCCATCTGGGAAATGGAATGAGAATATCTCTTTTGGGGTGTCCTTGTAACCATGAGGGCTTAAGAACACACTCCAGGAGGTAAATGGCTCAGGGTCTGAATCCCAGCCCTGTCTGTATGCCCTTGAGCTAGTTACTGAAGCTCTCTGTGCCTCAGTTTCCATATGTGTAGAACAAGGACAGCGATACCACCTGCCTCCCTGGGTGGTTATGAGGACCCAGTGAGGTTTCATGTATAAAACACTTAAACAGTCCCTGGCACAAGGTCAGCGCCATGTAAATGTTGGCTATAATTAGACAATGTTTGGAGATCACTTTCCTCAGCCTTGGCTTCTAATAAGCTCTTGGTGAAAGATAGTTGTTATTTTTAACTTCTTCCTTCTCCTTCACAATCTTAATCTCCTTTATAAACCCATCTTCATTTAGCCTTGTAATTCCCTTTAAGTATCCTCTAATCCTTCCTCTTTCATTGCCAATCTGCTGACACTACCAATAACGTTGTATATAAATTATATTTGGCCCATGTTTATATTCACAAAACATTTCCCATGCACTCCTGTCTGGACTTCACATCAGACTCATAAGTGAGCAGTGCAGTTCATGTCATTGCCCTCATTTTGAGAGCCTGGGACAGGGTGTGACCTGTTCAGAAGCATCAGCTGCTGAGGGTTGTGTCCAAGCCACCAATGAGGGTATTCCAATCTTGGGCACCAGAGCCACCGGATGATGCAGCCAGGGCATGCCAACTCCGTGCTGCCATGGGCAGATTAGCGTAGGGGGCCCTCCTGCTTCCGGTCCTAGCCCTTGAAGTGCCCACAGAATCGAAGGAGAGAGTCCTGTGGATTTTATAAATACCTTCCATCCTAGCATTAGCCACAGGAGCTCCCAAAGTTTTGTGCGGTGGTGTCCTCTACCGGACATAAGCGGCATTGCAGCCTCTTATAAAAGAGAAAGGGGGACGGGAGACTCTATATCCACACAAAAATCTATCCAGGGCCTACTATGGACCAGGCACTCGCCTAGAAACCACGCGGGTGAGGGAGACACTCAAAAAGTTCCTACCTCCACTGAGGTACATTCTAGAGAAGGGATATAGATAAAATATAGATAATGTTACATAATGAGAAGAGCTATGAAAAAAAGTAGCAGGGCAGGTGCCTGGTGAATGACTGAGATGCTAGTGATAAAGGTAGGGTGACCAGACGTCCCGCTTTTGAACAATTTGTCCTGCGTCCCTCGGCATTTTAAAAAAATCCCGATTTTTGGAAAGAATGCACGAACAGGTGGGAAAACAGGAAGGGAATATACAGTTTTCGGCTGCCATGTGGCTATTTCGCCAGAATATGAGTTTTATATTATTTTTGTTAATTTTATAATGTTAAACTTTAATAATAACAAATAATTGCTGAGAAGCGATTATCGAGAACTGCTTATCAAAGTTTGACTTGTTGTCAGGCCCTGCCCTGCCCTGTCCCCTCCCCACCCCCTGGCCATGTTGTCCCGCCTTACCGATGTTAAAATCTGGTCACCCTAGATAAAGGCAGTCAGGGGAAGGCTTCTTGGAGGTAGCAGCAATGTAGCAGGGACAGGAGGGATGTGAGGGAAAGACCTTACACGAAGGAAGGCCATTAAGACACAGGAAGAGTGGGAAAGTGCTGAGATGGGGAGATTCTGGGTGCACTGGAGGCCGCTGAGGCCCAGCAGCGCTGGGCAGAGAGCAAAGCCAAAGAGACCGTGTCCTCCCACTCCTTTCTGACCACTATGGCTCATGTAGAAGGCAGAGCACTGTGCAGGCTTTCCCATAGCCCTTGAAGCAGGCGCTCCTGGCATTACTACCATTTTGCAGGTGAGGAAACTGAGGCAGAGGAAAATAGAGATTATGTGGTTTGCTCAAGAACAGAAATATAAAGTTACAGTACAGAGACTTGAATTCAGACTTCTCTGACTCTAGAATCCAGGATTTTAACTATAAGCTATGCACTTGGGGAGAAAAAATAAATAAAAGCAGGACCCAAAGCCGCACGTAAAAGATAGCCACGATTGTATTAGAAACGTATGTATATTCAGGAAAAAGCCTAATACACCACTCCTAGTGGTCTCTAGGGGGTGAATTAAGCTTCTCTCCTTTCACTGTGGGGCCTGGGAGGGGGAGAAAGATGAACCCTTCTCCTGCCTTGCCCATAGGCAGGAGAGAAGGCCCTTGGTATTGATAACAAACACATTTCCTTTCTTCACGACTGTGCAGAACTTCAAACCTTTGTATAGCTGGGGCTGAGACCAACATTTACATATTCCAGTCCTCACGTCAAGGAAAGGAAGGGGAGGGCGAAGAGATCAAGGAAGGTGGGAGACCAGGAGGCCCGGAGCCGGGACGGCGAGGTGTGGCAGTTCGCGAGTCTTCCCGGCAGAGGGCGACGCCGCCCCGCAAGTCCGCCTGGGCCACGCCCCCTGCTGGGACTCTCCGATCGAGGGAGGGGAGACTCTTGAGAGTAGGGAGCAGCGCCATGAGGCTGCGGTTTGAGAGGCGGCTGCCAGCGGGAAAGTGAAGGGCCGGGCTCAGAAAAGAAGCGGGGAGCCACAGGGGAAGGTGTTGGCGTCCGGGACAAGGTCAGGAGTGCGGGGGCGCCGCGCGTCTGCGGCCGGGCGCGCGAGCTGGAGGAGCGGAGCGAGGTGGGCGTGTGCGAGAAGGTCCCCGCGTGGGCTGGGGGCGCGGTGCACGGCGTCTCAGGCACTTCCTGAAGCGGCGGGATTTGCTGCTCCGAAGAGGCGGTTACTCACTCTGGCACTGCCACCTGCTTCCCTCCCAGCTCCCAGGAAAACACAACCCATGTCCTCATCTCCGCTCCCGCTCAGCTGGTGGCGGCTGCATCCCCAGGTTGGAGCCTGCCTCTGCAGTTCAGCCCTCAGCCCCTCAACCTCAGGGTTGTGGGGAGGATGGTGCCCAGCTGACTCCACTAGCGTGACACTCCTTACCCCCACACCACTTCATAAAGTCCACAACTTGAAGGTCAGCCTTGCAGCCTTTCGGGCAACGCGCAGAGTTCCAATCCCCAGCACTACCACCAGTCTGATCTCTCCATTCTGACCCCCAAAACTGGTCTCCATCCGAATCCCTAAGCTCTGACCGTGTAACTCCCTGCCCTCCCCTCAGCCTCTGCACCGACTACCCCGGCTCAGCCCCAGGTCGGGGATCCTCTGTAGGGTCCCACCCCATTCCCAACCAAAGTGGAGACATCCATGCATCCACCTGCTGGGTCGTTCTACAGCTCCTGGTTTGTAGGGAAGATGGCCATCATCCATACCAAAGCTTCTACCCTGAGGCAGAAAGTGGTTCCGGACTAGAGGGAGGCTTAGGTCCTCAGCTCCCCCAGGGGAAACCACCTCAGGAGGTGGGAGGCCAAATTCTGTCAGTATTTTCAGTTCCAAGGTTTTGTGTTGGAGCTGTCTTCCCCTCTCGCCCTCCTTACAGCCACCCCTTCAGGCCTTTCTTAGCCCTGCTCCACACTCTGAAGTCTCTAGAATCATCTTTCAACATCCTTTCAATAAAACCCTTTGGAGCAACTCAGGTGCTTTTGAAAATACCAATGCCCCTGCCCACCCCAGAACTCCCGGATCAGAATCCTGAGGGTAGGGCTAGGTCCCTACCAGATGTTAAACCTCCACCAGGAGATTCGCTGCTGTAGTTGGGAAAACACTTGTCTTGCCTATGTTCTTCCAGAGACCATGGTCCTCAGAGAGAGCACAGCTAGAGCCCCACTTTCGATCCAGTGAGATTTGGAGGGCTCCTAAAGAAGGTGCTACATGTCACTCTGGGGGGCTGCTGAACAGATCAGACCAGATGTGAGGAAGGCTGTTAAATAATGTTGTAGGGTGGCCATGGGGAAGGAGACAAAGAGGCAGTTTTTGCATGGTTTTTACTTTTTGTATAAATTTGTGCGTTTTCTTCTGAAAGGCCAAACTCCAGAAAGGGAAATTACCAAGGTTTAAGAGATCTCCTTTACACAAAAATTCTTCTGCTAGGCAACTTGGTGGTCTCCCTGCTCCTGGGAGGCCACCATATTGACACCACTCAAACCCCCATCTCTTAAATAAATAAGTAAATAAATAAATTCTGTGTCTTGCAGTTTAGCAAGTTTGCTTTTTCCTGCCCCTCCTCTAGCTTTCAGACAACAGGGCAGAGGAGGTATGTTGGTTGAAATCAGTTAAGTTGAATGTTCTAAACTGTGTTCATTCATTCCTTCACACATGCCGGCCTTCGTGAAATCTATGCTGCCTAAATACCCACCCACTCAGTGTCAACCACAGGTCAGGACACAGAAGCAAATGGGATAGGGCTCACGCCTTCTTTCCGGAGCCCACAGTGGGGGATGAGCAGAGGCAATGGGGAGCAGATGGGATGGAAGGATGTCAGAACACTTCAGAGAAACGGTTGTGGCGTTTAGAGGAGGCTCCACTTTGTAAGAGTGTGGAGCAGGGCTAAGAAAGGCCTGAAGGGGTGGCTGTAAGGAGGGCAAGAGGGGAAGACGTTCGCAGATTGGCTGATGGGAGAACCCCGCTCCTGCCCTCTATCCTCGAGGTTCAGAGAGGTGCAGTGCTCGCGATCACCACCAGGGGTCAGCGCACTGCCCTACTCCGCAGAGCTACGTCGCTGGGCTATTGTACTCTAGCCAGGAGCCCTCCGTGGTCTCTCTGCCCTGGTTACAGCCCGTGTTCTTTCTCTCTCACGTCCCTGAGCCCATCACCTTAAGGTCATTTCATCCGTCACTGCAGAACCAGGAAACATCCCAACCAGACAACCTGACGTCTCTCTTGACCTGGGGAATCCCACAGCCTCCCTCATTTCCCCAGTTTTGTGGGTGTCTGGCTGGTGGGCAGAAAGTGCCGCCTGCTGTCTCACCTCTTCTTCTTCTGCCAGCAGCTCCAGCTCTCTGGTTTGGTCTCTAGGGTATATGGGAGTGTCCATGGGTTCACTCCGTCAGACAGATTTTCTCACATGTGCCAGTAATGCTCTCTAAGACAAGCCCTTACTGTGTGGCCCAAACCAAGTCCCGAGAGCCTTCCCCTCTCCCCTGCTCTGAGGGGATGTTATCTCTGCACTCCAGGACAGCATCCACACGCACTGACCTCTGATCTCTCTGGATCATGCCCTCCTCCTTTGCTCTCTCGCAGAACTCTGATGCTGCTCTTTCACAGTACCCCTCCCCACACTCCCACCTTTTCTCCCACAGGTGAGTCCCACAGCCTTGCAGACTCAATAGATTCCTCTCCAACTCTTTGACCTTGTCCTCACACCCATTCCTCCTTCCTCTGGTCTATGGGGATCTCAGACCAGAACCCCATCTGTGGGGCCATGTCCTTATCCCATCACACACAAGACCTGGAGTGGAGTTTATTCTCCTCCCCTGGAATTGGTGGGGACCCCTTCTGTCCTGGCCTGGGGGAAGGAACTCCTCAGAGTCCCCTGAGGCTTTGAGAGGAGCAGCAGGCTGGTGGGAGGCAACAGAGGGGAGGCAGGGTAGAGGGAATACCGACCACACAATATTCTAAGTCTCTGCTCCTCTTCCCATCCACCCCCACCCCCTCCGCCAAACACGATCCCTGGGTTAATTTTTAGCATTGCAGCTCGCACATTAGTCACTCCCTGTCACCCACCTACACGGCAGGAGGCTGCTGTGCTGGTGCCGTCATCTCATCAGCTGAGAGGTGGGATCCAGCCCCACCCTGGGTAACCCTCCCCCTGGGTGCACCAGGCCAGCCAGGAGCCCCCATCGAGGGAGCATTGACATCACCCCCAAGACTAGCTGCATGGCAGCGGGTGGGGCAGACTAGTGGGAGAAGGTTTGGAAATCTCCTCTGGGACCAAAAATCCAGGAAAACCCCACCCTTACCCAGTAAGGTGCTAGTCTATGCCCAAGCATTTGGTCTCCTGGCAGCCCTGGTCTCTGAGAACAAAGGTGTGAGGGCCCCTCCCCCAGATCTGAGCCCCTGGGAGCTGCTGTTTGTCATCGCTGCATAGCAGCTGTTCAAACAGGGAGCTCAGGGAAGCTCCATTTTCTTAATCAAATATCCTCCCTTCCCAGGACTGGGGTGGAGGGGTGTGCAGGGCAGCCAGGTGCAGGTGCCCTGGAGCCACCCTCTAGTCCCAAAGGGATTTTGTGAGAAGGGCCCACAGCTGCTGGCTACAGATGGAGCAGAGGAGGGGCTGAGGTGGAAGGCGGCAGTTACTCCTATGCGGGCAGCCCCAAGGAGGCATGGCTCATTCAGCATGTTTCTTGAACTCTTCCTGCCTGCCAGGCTCTGTATTATACCCTGAGGTGCAACTTTAAAGAAGGCTGGGAGGTTGGTTCCTGTCCTCACAAAGGCAGGAGATAGAATCAAGAGTTGCCAACATAATTACCCATTGGAAGATGTCAAAAAGAAAAAAATAGGGATCTCTAGGTAAAGAATAATGGGGACAGAGAACTACTCCAGATCAGATCAGGGGAAGCTCTCTGAGAAGGTGATGATGGAGTAATCAGTCTTGCAGAGAATACTCCAGGCAAAGAGAAGAGCACTGTCAAAGGCCAGAGGCAGAAAGGGGCTTGGCTTAATAGGAACAGAAAGAATAGTATGGTTTAGATATAATAAGTGACATGGAAAGAGAAACAACTTGAGATTACAGAGAGAGGCAGGGACCAGGTCCCAGAGGGTCTCATGCAGGGCATTCCAATATAGTTGCAGAGGCTGGGTACTGCACAAAGGCTGGCTCCCAGGTCCTAAACTGTGGGGCCTTTGTGTCTACTGTCAACTCAAGAGAAAGGGATGCTTTTTTTGTGATTTGTCGCCCCAAGAGACAATGTGTTAAGGACAGGCCCATAGTAAAGAGTTTGGACTTTATTCTTTTATCCCAGGAGAAACCATAATGAGTTTAAACAGAGGAGGGTTGTGATCAATTTTTCCTTTTGAAAGCTCTGCTCTGACTTCTGTGTAGAAAACGGATGGTCTGGGGGAAAGAGAGGAAATAGGGAGTCCACCCCGGAGGCAAGTACAGTGGTACAGGAAGGATGGCGGTGGAGAGGTGGCATATCTGGGAGGGGGCCCACTTAGATTTCGCTTAAGCCACCCAGTATATGTTGGTAGAGCACTAGAACATGAGTCTCAATCCCAGGGCCACCTATCCCAGTAGCTTGCTTATGATCCCAGATAGCTCACATGCCCTAGGTCACCTCAAAGGTGGTGACCATGTCTTGGATATGACTCAGCACACACTCTATAGAGGGTCTACTACATGCTAGTATCAGGCAAGAAGGAAGCAGTGACTAAGCAAAAAAGGTCCCTGTGTCCTGCTGCAAGGAGCATGCATCCTAAGGGGTGGGGAGAGCAAGCAAAAATCAGGATCTGTAAGAGTCAAGACAATTTCAGATGATGGTATGTACTATAATGGAACTAAAACCGGGTAGGAAGGCCTCTGGGAGGCAGAGCTGAGGACTGAAGGAGCCGCCTGAGGGAAAAGCAAATGCAGGAACTCTGATGGGGGGGGTGGAGAGTGGGGGGGTCCTGAGGTGTACCAGGTACAGCAGTAGCAGCTGCACAAGGGCAAGGGGGCCCCAGCAGGTCAGAAACCAGTGCACTGGAGTTAGATCTCATTCTAGGAGTATTGGAAACTAGTGAATTATAGAATAGAGCAGTGAAGTGAGCAGTGATGGGGTCCTGTCACAGGTAGGATGGATGATGGCTAAAGTTGTCAGTAGATCTGTCTTCTGCCCCTCAGGGGGGACCTCAGATTGATAACAAAGGGACACAGGGCATACTTATTTCCACAGGGATAGTTAAGGACTTTAGATAAGCCTTGGCCACCACCTGCTATAGGTATCTGGGGAGGGAAGCTCAAGACATATCTAAACAAGAGGCCCAAGTTCTGAGGAGGGGTGTGGCGCCTCTAGTTCAGGCCCATACATGTCAGTTGAAACCTCCCATGCTATTTCCCGGACTTTAGGCTACAAGAAAATGAGATATAAGACATAGTGAGTGTGTGTTTGGGGGTGCTGCATGGTGGAGCCAGAGCTTTCCTGAGCCCAATCCTCCCCCTCAGGTAGTCACCACACTGACACAGATGCAAAATACCGTCAATTTTATACACTTTGTGGTTCAGAAGCGACAATATGCAAAATGGTGGAACAGTCTGTGCTGCCCCGACCCCACCTGAATATGCTGGCTCCTGTTCCCCAAGGGGCACAGAACTCAAGACCCCTGTCCTAGGACCCCATTAGTTTTATAGGCCCCTAGGAGGGTCCAAGCCCTTAGTGGCCAAGGCCAGGAGGGAGAGGGCCAGCACCTATGCCCCTGGGGCCCACTGGTCCACTGGGACTGTGTGTGTGGAGGGTAGGGAATGACCCACCATCGGCCATTTCTCCCCAAGGCTAAGGGCAGGGGGAGCAGGTAAAGCTGAGGAGAGGGCTTCATGGGACAGGGTCCCCCACTCCAGGGTGGGGGACTGTTCCTGGATACCCCACAAGGCACTACTGACCCCGACTGTACAATAACACACCCTATCTTTGGCCCCCAAACCTCTCTCAACCCCAAAGTTCTCCCTCTGCCCCGGCTCCCACTATGGTTTAGGGGAGGAAAAGAGAAGGGGTCTGGGGCCCCCATTCCCTCAGTGAGACAAGCCAGGAACCACTCAAGCCCGCCAGGGCTCACTAGGACCCTCTCCCGCTGCTCTGGACTCCTGGGGTCCTCCTGGCCCAGCACCCCCACTTTGCACTTGCTGTTACTTGGAATAAATAAATAAATACTTCCCCTGCCCACCCTGGCCCTACAGCTGGCTCTCCTCCTCCTCTAGGGAGCGATTGAGTCCAGGGATGAACTTGAGCAGCCGCCGGCGGAAGCTGCGATACTTGGTTTTGCGCAGGCCACACAGGGCCTGCTCTCGGGCCTCAGTCCAGAGTGTGCCTCCGCCGCCCCCGGGGCCTGCACAGCGCACACTGGCGCTGCGGCTCAGCGTGGCCCGCGACCCAGGGCACAACCCAGGATCCGGGGCCAGGGCAGTGCCCCCCAGGGTGCGGGTCGGGGGCGGCGGGGGTGGCAAAACCGGTGGCTCAGAGTCCCCAAAGAAGCATGTGTGGTAGACAGCGTCATCAGTGGCATCGCCCCCAGCCCGCCGGGCACACCCACGGGGACCCCCAGGCACAGCAAGCAGAGGCCCGAATGGCAGCGAGCCAGGGAGCAGGCCCGCACCATAGAGGCAGGAGCGCACCGACTCCAGGGTGTCATAGATGCTGGGATCCTTCACCACGAGGCCTGAAAGTGTGCAGGGAGAGCCATCAGGCCCAGGGCATAAGTGTCCTCTACAAAGGCATGAGTGCAGGATCAGAGTGCCTTCCCAGCAACCCTATGTGTCCCTGACAAGTAGCAAACCTGAGCCCCTATCCCCTGGTCTGCCAAACAGGAATCACAACTAAGAACCTTGGGAGGAGACTACTTAGGACACAAGAGCCTCAGAAAGGATGGAAACAAGTTCCTGAGCCCCAGTGTTCCCATCTGTAAAATGGAGCTGATATTACCTAGTGTCTAGATGAGTGTATCTAGTGCTTACTGGCAGAGGGCTATTGTAACCATAACTAACAATGTGTGTGTAGCAGCCCAGGAGAGGACTGTATCCAGAGTAGTAGCTCAACAAACCTTTCTTCACTTTGGAGATGGGACTAACCCACTAGCTCTGAGGGGGAAGCACAGGTAGGAGAGAACATGGCCAGTGGCATCCCCAGTCTACTCACCATGCACCAGCCGCTGCTCCTGCACCATTAGGGACCTGTATTCTCCCCACTTCTCATACAGGGTTTGCTGCAAGAGACAGCCACACCCCACTGTCAGGAGCTACCAAGAGGCTAGCAGGATGTGGGCAGAGTGAGGGATCAGGGAACAGGCAGAAGAAACCTTAAGGTTGAAGAAGGCACAGATACAAATAGTCTCCTAAAAAAGAGTAAGATCTGAAGGGCAGCGGCTTGGGAAGAGGAGGGTGGAGACGGGACTTCCTGGGCCCCCTTACCTTCAGGTACTGCAGGCGAGCCTCCAATTCTGCCTTCCGAATTGATGTCCCATACAGAGTTTCTAGTCTGAGGAGGTTGGAGAATCAAAGGCTGAGTGAGCCCACAGGCTGAGGAAACACCAAGAGGCTGAGCTCAGGAACCCTCAGGTACCACAGCACCTAGACGTACCTGAGAACATTGCCAGATGCCTTAATGATGTCAACAATCTCTCGATGTCGGATGCCTTCCACATTCAGGCCATTGACACTGGCGATTGTGTCCCCTGGCAGGCAGAGAGGGGTTCAGCATCTGCCATATGGGGCATGATGGAAGAACCCCAGCCCCCTACCTTAGCCAGAAAGGAGAAGGGTAGCAAGCCCCACGAATACTCCTGAACTCCCTGACTCCTCAGTTTCTGGGGACACCTCCTCTGATATCCCTCTTGCCCCATCAAAAACACAAACACGCTATCAGAACTACACCACTCTTCCCTGCCTGCAGTGATTACCAGCTTGTCCTGGGCTGGCACCCCAGCAGAGAGGCCAAGGAGCTCAGAGGGACTGGGCCCTCATCCACTCACACCCAGACCTTACCCTCATGAAGCTGTCTTCAAAGGTTGTACACTCCCAGGCCCCTGTGCTGCCCCCAGAGTTGATTATTTCTGTCCATCCCACACCTGTCATGAGACTCAGTCAAGACAGAAAGGGGGTGAGAAGCATCTGCCTGGGAACCAAGCCTGGGCTCAGGCATGAGGCCTCAGCTTCTGATTCCCTGTGCCACTGTGGAGCCTCCTGACCTCAGGCAGGGCATGCCACTGTCTCAGAGGGCTCCTTTCCCATTTATGAAATAGCATGGATCCCTGCTGTGGCTACCTCAGGGTCAATAGGGAGAGAGAGCACGAAACTCTTTGCAATGTTGTGATATACCCCTTGGCTACTGCTATGGCTTGAATATGGTCTGTCCCTACCAAAACTCAGGTTGAGGCTTCATCCGTAGTATAACCATGTTGAAAGGCGGTAGGACCTTTGAGAGGCCTTTGGGTCCTAAGCGATTTGCCCTTAGGATTAATGCTGTTTGCTGGGAGTGAGTTCTCACTCTGCCAGAATAATTAGATGCCTCAAGAGCAGGTCATTATAAAGTGAGCTCACTGCTCTGTTTTGTGTCTTTAGCGTTTACTTGCCATTCTTGTGGGTGCACCTGCCATGAAATGCTGCCCAACCTTGAATTTCCCATTCTCCAGGACTGTGAACTAAATAAACTTCTTTCCTTTATAAATTACCCAGAAAACAAACTAAGACAGCTACCAAAGGCTGTTTTGTAAGTGGCAAGGGTCTAAAGGTTTAGGAGCAAAAACTATGATAGAATTGAGGGGAGAGCAATGATACATGCAGTGTCCCTTCCCCTTCCTGTAACCTGGAGACTCTAGATTTGCTCGATCCTAGGGCTCCCCTACTGAGGCATCACTGCCTTATAAGAAGTAACATAGGTCCCCCAGAGTAGGCAAGGTGGAAGGCTGCATAGGCCTGACACTTAGAATCAAACAGATCTAGTGGAATATGGCTTCTTTCTCAGCTCCTGAGTAGGCTGATTGCCAGATTGCCAAGAGGGAGCAAAACAGTAGCACAGCAATATCCTCTGCTTGCCAGGCCCCAATGCTGTGTCCAGGGAAATCCGCATATATTATTACCCCCATTTTGCAGATGGGGCTGTGGAGGATCACACAGTAAATGGTAAAGTTACTGGATCCATTCTTTCTTCTGGATTTCTCAAACTAAGAGGAGGAAGGAGAATTGATTGCAGGAGAGATTTTTCACTCCTTCTGTTTGGGAGTAAGGTCATGGCCATTTCCCAGACCCCTGTGTTCTAGGTGCAGGCCCCACCTGGTGTAAGCCCTGCCAGCTGGGCAGGGCTGGACTCGTGAACCCGGCAGACAAAGGTCACCATCTCCACTCGCTGCTCTTCCCGGTGGTGAAGGCCATAGGTCTGTAACAAACAAGGACACCTTCAGCCGGGGAGCAGGATGGGTCTATCCATCCTCAGACTGGCCTTCCAACCCTTCATCCCTCTGGGCACAGCTTCTCCCACCTGAATCTCAAAGCCGAAGGTCTGGTTATCCTCCTTCTCCAAGGTCAGCACTTTCCTGCAGGACACACAGGGTCAAGACTATCAGGACTGAAAGGAGTGTGGCATTCTTATGGTTTGTACCTACCAGGAGGTCAAAGTCTAGTCTAAAATATTCCAGCAGGACTCATGGTTTCCAGTGACAACTCACTCTCATCACAGATTATGGGAATGTCTTTCCCATACCCAACTGCAGTCGCCCTCATGGAGCTATACAGAATCAGCCCAGCCTCTGCTGCGGGAGGGAGGCCCTGGGCCTGGCTAGCCCCCAGAGGGGATGGGCTGAGTTCTTCAGAAACACCAGCCCCAGAGTACCACTTACTGGCGAGCTGAGGCCCCAAATTCAGCCCCAGCCTGGCGCCTCCTCTGCTCTACAGCACTGGGGAAAGGCCTGATCCCTCCCCCTGAGGCCAGTCACGAGGCTCAGCCAGGCCACAGCTGCTCCTCCCAGTTGCGGTAGGGCCAGCCCACCAGATGTGAGGCTGGGGGGAGGGGAGGGGAGACTGGAGGCCGCCCCTTCCCGCACTGAAGGCCTGCCCACTGGATACAATGGTCTGGAGCTACTCCAGACCCTGGCCTGCTGGGGGAGTCCAGAGTTTCCTCTGCCCACTCCCACCCCCTTCCTTCCCGCCCAGCCAGAGTCAGAGCTCAAGCAGCCTCCAAAGGCCCCTTCAAGTCTCATAGCCTGAGACAGGCCCAGGAGACCAGGCGCCTCAGCTCCCAGCCTGACCCAGATATTCCCCCCAGATGCTGAGCAGCACCTCCCAGCTCCAACCTGAGCTCTTCTGCTCTCTTTGAACAGCAGGCCTTTCCCCCTCTGTGGCACTGGAAAAGGGAGCAGGGTGACCAGCAGTCCCACATCTATCCCGGTGTTCTTGGGTTCAGCAAAGGGCCAGATAAATATTTTAGGCTTTTTTTGTAGGCCCCATATAGCTGCTGTCATATGCTGCTTTTGTTTTTATTTTTTGCAAGCCCTTTTAAAAACATAGAAATGATTATTAGCTCAAGGGCCAAACAGGCCAATCTGGCCAGCTGGCGTGGTTTGCTGATCCATTTCAGAGGAAGCCAAGACTAAATCAAGGAGAGATAATGGGTGGAGAAGGGCAACTATGGGGTTCCAGGTCATGGAGTCAGCACCTACTTCTTCCCACAATTTCACTCCCTCCTGAGAGGGCTGCCACGGGGTGGGGAGGGGCGCAGAATGGGACTGAGATTTTGGAGGCAGAGGCAGTCAGATCTAAGCAGCTGGACATAACTTGGTGAGAGACTGGGCCAAGGGCCTTGCAGGAGAGTCCAGAAGGCCTAGTTAGGACATCCCCACAAACTTCGCCTACTTCCCTCACCTCCCAGTTCTGATGATCCAGATCTCCCCAGGGAGGGGTAACTAGCAGGGGCTGGGGGTGGGATGAAGAGTACCTAATGACTCAAAAGTCCCCACCTCCTTTCTCTGCCACCTCTTCACACAGCCCACACCCCCACCTGCCCCTCTCTCCCAGCAGGGGAGCCATAGTTAAAAGGTAGAGAATGACTCCCACTACATCCAGCAGGGCTGAGATGCTGTCTGCTCCCCCCACCCTAGCACCTCACCCTTTTGGACCCTTTTGGCAGGGGCTGGGTGGAGGTGACTCACCGCTGCTGTTCAGGACTCTGGCTGAGACTCTTCCAGCGGAATCCTGAGCCCTGGGATGGAAAACAGAGGAGAAAGAGCAAGTGAGAGGGAGTCTGTCCTTGAGCAAATGCTGAGAGCCCTACTCTAGGAGGTCCCTCACCTGGACTCTAGCTCTGGGCACAGCATCCACTTCCTGTTGCCTGTCTGTCCTTTCTCAACACTACACCTGCTTAGATGCCAATTGCTACTATTGTATCACTCCTTTGCTTTCTCCCCAGGCTATAATCCCACACCTGGGACTATAGGGTCAACCATCCCCTTGGGTTCCAGATGCAGGGATCTCTAAGCCTCCTGCAGGGGTAGGAGTGGGGGGTATTACTCTTGAATGACCTCCACCCCATGGCCCATGTCTGTAGGAGCTCAGGCCTTCCAGATTCTGAAACTTGGGGCTCTTTCCCAGTGGGATTCAAAGAAGGGCAGGTATCCAAATCCCTGTTTTCACCTATCAAGGTATTCTAGGGGCCCTCTAACAGTTGGGTATCTCCATCTAATTTCTTAGCCAAAGACAGCGTGGCTGGGGGTCAAGGGACTGGCAATCCTAGCCAGACTGTATAAGAACAGGAAACAGAGGTGCCAAGTCTTCTAAAGCACAGGCTATTTAGGGAGCAGCAATATATCCCAGCTCCAGGTGACCAGTTGTGCCCAGCTATGTCTCAGTCTCTTGACATTGTCTTACATTTTATTGCTCTCTGGGACCAAAAAATCTTTTAAGTCAAACTTGACAATAAGTCTCACTAAACTTAAGGACAGAGTTTGGCAGTTCTTTTTGTGGGGCAAAGTGGCAGAGCTGAAGTTTCCTGTACCTTCAGGGACCTTGATTAAACTAGTCTTTTTCCCTTTCTAAATTTTTGATCCTTGGAGAAAGCCCAGTCCCAGAGCAGCCTTATCCCCTCAAGAGCCAAACAGCCCAGGACCTTCAGGTCGGTGCCTTTGTTAACCCTTCCCCCAGGCTGCCTGGAGGCAAGGAGAAGGAGGCCCTCTTTTTCCAGAACCAAAGATTAGTCTCAAGGGAGGGGACAGTTCCCAAATGGACCAAGGAGGACGGACTGAGCAGCACAGAGAGACCCCTTTGTCTTTCAACCCGATTTTCATAAAATGCAAATTCTCAACAAGCTATTCATTGTGTGGGGGGGAGCTGGGGGCCAGGGTTGAAGGAGGAGGGCTGAGTGGGGAAAGGCCACAACCCCCTCTCTTTAACCTGGGTCTGAAGTCACTTCTCAATGCTCAGGTCCCCCGGCCAGCGGAAGAACCCGGAGGAGGGGGAGACTCAGGGTCGGGCGCGGCCCGCATCCTTCCTGCCCCACGGGCGCCTTGAGACCCCTCCCACTGCGTCCGGTTCCGGCTGAAGTTTAGGGACCTCTGACCCTCGCACCCCGCACGTCAGGGGCAAGGCAGCCAGCCCCATACCAGGAATCCTGGTGTCCCCTCGAAGAGTGTGCTCTCCGGAGTCAGCGGTGCCCCACGCACGCCTCAGTGTAAGAACGCACGCGGTGCGGCCGCTGGCTCACCCTTCCCACCCAGAGCTCTGGGACCCTCAAGCAGTCTAGGGCGAGCGGCCGGCCGCATCCCTAGCCTTCCCAGTTCCAACTGGAGAAGCCCGGGAGAGGAAGTCTTGGGGCTAGGGAGTCCTGGGGACTTCCAGACACCTGGGCACCGAGAGGCGGGGCATAGGAGCAGAAAGGCAGATGGAACGAGCAGGAGAAAGTGGGTGCTGGGGAAGAGTCCAGGAAGGAGAGAGGGAGCCAGACGGGGCGGCGACGCGTGGGGAGTGGAGTTGAGAGCCGCCGATTGGGGGGGTGGGGGGGCGGCCTGAAGGCGAGAGCCACAGCCTCCGGAGCAGCGGGGGCCGCCAGCAGGGACGCTCGCTCCTTCTCAGGAAGGGGCTGAGGGGAATCTATGGGGCTCGTGGCCGGGCTGGGAAAGAAGGTGGGAGACCCAGTGGATCCCGAGAATACTGTGAGGTCAGCAGGCACTGATGGGGGATGAAGGGGGTTGAGCAGGTCTCGAGGAAGGGACGCTGGGGGCCACTGGAGCTGAGTGAGGGTAGGGGGACTCACCTTTCGGCGGGGCAGGGTGCCCCCGGACACTGCAAGCGCGCGATACAGCTCTGCAGGGTGGTAGTCCTCCAGCGCAGCATACAGCTCGTCCCCGGGGGACCCAGAGGTGGCGGCTGCAGCAGGGGAGCCCGAAGCCCGGGTCGGGGCGGGAGCGACTTCCGAGTCCGGAGCCCGGGTGGCGGGGTCCGGGGCTGCCGCCACCTCCTCTTTCTGCTGCAGCTTCCTGAGTCGGCGGAGGGTCATGGCTCCGGCGCTGGGCGCCCCTCGGTAGCGGCGTTGGCTCCGCTTCGCGGGGCTGGCAGCGGCTCGGGGATGCCAGCCGGGCTGGCGGTGGGTGTCCTCCCTTTATAGGCTCCAGTAACCCCCGGCCGGGCGCTGCCTCCGGTGGCCTCGCCCCCAGCGCAGCAGGCCCCGCCCCGTGGGTGGTGACTGCCCCGGAGCCCCGCCCACAGAGCTCGACGGCCGCTGGGGCTGGAGAAAGTCACCGCGGGGGCAGGAGGGAGAGGGCATCCCGTGGCGGGGCCGGGAGTCTACACGTAGAGGTGATCTGAGGGGGAGCATTACGCGCGATGTCGATTCATGGGGGAGGGGGCACGGTAACGTGTCACTGTAAAGAAGCTGGGGGTCCAGGGCAAGCTTCCAGGAGACCCAGGGGGTTGCGGGGGACTCTAGGCCAGGGAGAGAGGCAGGGCTTGTGCAAGAAGGGGTGAAGTCCCTGAAGGAGGAGGCAGGAGATGCCACTGAACTGTCTGCGCAAGAGTGAGAGGGCCCTGGCTTTCCCCCTTTACACAGCTGTCCCGGAAGAGCAGAAAGGGGCTACCTCCCTTTCCCACGTCTAAGGGAAAAGGAAGAGGTGGAAACCGTGAAAGCAGTAGGCTTAATTCTGGCCTGTACCCTCTGATGCCTGCTGGATACACCTTTCCTCTGCTCCTGATGTGGGGCTCAGGTCCCCTTTCCCAACAGAGCCTTACTATGGAGTTGACTTGCGGGTTGAGGATGAGCCCAAGCTGAGTGGGTGCTCAGGAGGAGGAAGCGGTCTTCAGCCATTCTCTGACCCTGTCTTACAGACCATCCCCCCCCCATTATGTTTGTTACCATGACTGCCAGCCTGTAGGAGAGGCGGGCGGGGATGGTCCAGCCGAGTCTCTGTCGTCAGTGATGCCTGAATAAGAAGTGAGAGGAGGAAGTGGAAGGCGGCGTCTGGTGTCTAAAGAGCGGCTAGCCATCACAGGACATCAGCACCACAAGCTGGAGCTCTGTGTCTGGACATCAGCCACTAAGCAGAGGCCAGGAATGCACTGTCCTTTATGGTTAACATTTTCTGAGCATTCCCTGTGTGCTGTGCACACTGTTCTGGGTATGCTTTTATATACATGTATCAACTCATTTGGTCTTTAGAACAACCCTGTGAAATAAGTGTCATCGTCATTTCTTACAGATGAGAAAATGGGGTAATTTGCCACTGTCACCCAGTGCAGTCTTCAGTTCCTCAATCCAACATCTGCTCTGTGTCAGGTACTGATAGGGCACTGGGGTCACAGAGGCTCTTGGTCTGGTGGGGAGTGGTACATTGCATGTGTGCTAGACACATGGCATGTGCTGTATTAGGAGCACTGAGGGGCAAGTGGCCACATCCATTTGAGGAGGGCAGAGATGGCTTTCTGTCTCCTGCCTATCTCTGTTCAGAGGTCTGCTTCCTTCCCCTTGCCACCTTCTCTTATCTCCTTTACTGTGTTTCTTCCCCTCTTGCAGCCTTCTGGGCCCTACCTCCTGCAGGAGGTGTGGGTGGGAAAGGGTGCTTCCACCCCTCAGTGATCTTGCAAGTCCAGATGGCAGCAAGCATGCTAGATGGGGGCAGGGGAGGGTGGGGACTCTGGGAGCTCAGAGCTCCCTCCTTCCCTCCCTCAGTGCCTTCCTCTCCCTCCTCCCCCTCTCCCAGCACCTCCAAGTGGCCATCAGCTGAGAGGCCGAGGGGGTGTCAGTGGGGAAACATAGGACTCTATTGTGAAGCATTAGCACAGATGGACCCCTGGACCGTCTGTTGCCTGCTCCTGACAGACGGCATCTGTGGTGGGGGTGGGGGTGGGAGGCGCAAAAGGCAGGAGAGGCAATGGTTTCTATTCTATTGGTTCCGGTGCTTACTTCAGAAAGGATCCATCCAAAGGGCATCTCACATCACCTCTTCTGTGAAGAAACCACCTTGCCTAACCCAGAGGGACACTTCCTTGCCTGAAGCCTGGAGAATTGGAGTCCACAGGTGTGGGGCACGGAACCTGTATCTAACATCCCTGTTGAACCCTTCCTCCTTCAGGCTGACATGGGGGCTGAGCCTTCTCAGATTATGCAGATCTGGTTGCCTCCCTGCCTCCAAGTGAAAGACCACCACCAAAGGACTGAAGTTCTCACCTGGGTTTCCTCTTCCTGCCAAGTGGGGAAGCCCTAGAGAACCCCAGAGTAAGGTAGGGCCCAGGAAATGATATACATGATTTCCTCAAATCCTGGGATTTCAGAGCCATAAAAGGCCTTATGGTAATGAAAAGATGCTGTGTGGTCTACACCCTCATTTAGCAGAGGCAACTGATGAGGGGTGGTGGGGGAAGAACAGCACTAGGACCCACTAGAACCCAGGTCTCCTGAGACTGTTTAATTCAGCTGCTGGAAGCTTCCTAAGAGCTCAGAGATTCCTGTCTGCTGCCTTCTCCCAATCTCTGCAGTTTCTCCAAGGAGAGGATGGGAGCCAAGAATTCCACTTTGTGGAGTGGTGATGCCCTCTGGTGGCCATTAGTCTCTCAGTGGAAACTAACCCAGATGGAAAGGCTGGCTAATACCAGGCTCCACCTGGAATCCCATCCCTGTTTAAGGATTCCCAGGGAGCCTCTCCCTCCTAAGAGGATCTATGTTCAGCTAAGAAGCCAAACTCCACGTTGGTCACTGAATTCTGGAATCTCACACCTGACAGGAAGTTGTTTTTTAGATTGAAGACGGTGCTGCCTCTGCAGGTGAAATTCAGCAGGGAGAAGGTAGACAGCCGGTGCAGTAAGCTTCACATGCCAGGCAGTATATATGAGATGCCTGAAGCTTTGCCTTCTCCAACTCTCCACAACTTCCTCCTAAGCTGGAGTCTCCTGAGCATCTGTTCTTCTCATCCTATCTTCTGCAATCCTTTAAGGCTTGGGGGTGGGGAAGTATTCTGCACCTAGCCTGCCACTTCATACCAGGATACCTCCTCCTCCATACTTCTTCCAGGAAACCTCCCTGCAAAACCCATTGTTCTGGCTCCTCAGACATTTGTCCTCAATCTGTACCTTGTTCCCAAACAAGTCTCTCAGAATGAGCTCCCAGGTTTGCATCCTTTTTCTCCAGCTGCCCTGACTCCTGGCACTCAGGATGGGGTTGGACCTATGCTGAAGGGCAACACCCAGTGATGACCAATCCCTTGCCAGATGTGTAACAGCAGCCTCCCATGGAGGAGAGGAGAAGAGCTGAATTGTGCCCCACTGACCCACTCAAGTTCTAGCATGCCATCAGGAAGTCAGGGCACTTGAGTCTGGAGTGTACCAGCTAAGGTTCCTTTAGAGCCTAACTCAAGCCTCAGAGCTCTAGCATAGTTATTTCAGGGCCCAGAACCAGCAGAATAGTTCACTGGGGTCTCTTCTCTGAGTACTACCACTGCTGCTTAGCTGGGGCAGTGGGAGGAGTAAGGCTTAGCTCTGGGCTGTCAGGAATGAGAGGCTGGGCCCCAGTCACATGACATCACCTCTTGTAGGAGGTATGGACAGCTGGTGGGCAGCTGACCCAGCAGGGAGTGGCATTGTTAATGGCTCCTATTACCAAATAATTTCCAGGGGATAGTGTCTGTGCACAGACTGGGGGAAGGGGAGGTCCAGCAGCAGGGTTGATCCAGCATAACCCAAATACCTGATGCTGGGGAGTCTGAGAGTATGGGCCAGGTAGATGTGTGATTATTTGCATTGAGTATGAGTAGTCTCGGGGTCTAGTCCTGCCCTGAGGCCAGGGAACATCTTGCCTCTTGGATGGAGAGGGCAAAGTGTGTCTGGCTTGAATAGGATGGCAGGTCAGAAGGAAGGTTAACTCCAGTTTTCCTTAGAGCATCTGCATACCACTCTTGAGACACAGGGTATGTGCTATCTTACCCTACCTCATTTCAGAACAGGTTCAGATAACAAAGATAGACAATGACCCCCTTTAGGGTCCCAGACTCCCCAGATCTCTTCCTTCTTGGCAGACATACCTGCTCAGTTGCTTCATCCCTGGTTCCCTCAGGGGACAGTATCATGGACCTACCTCCCCAATCCCTAAATATATGCAAGTCCGCCAGGCTAAATCTTCCCATTTACTCTCAATTGAAGGCAGTCCCCTTCTTCCCCTTGTAGTTTGCAACTGGTTATGCCCCAAATCTGTTTATTCTACTCACTGTCCTTCCCTTTCCTCCCAGCTGTTCTTGCTCTGCCACTATTGCAATTGCCTCTTAAAGCCAATCTTCCCAAAAGATAAATAGGATCACATCACTCCCCTGCTTAAAATCATCTGCTATGGCCTGAATGTTGGTGTCCCCTCAAAATTCATTATGTTGGAACCTAATACTCAACGTTTTTGGTTTTTTTTTTTTTTGAGATGAGTCTCACTTATGTTACCCTCATTAGAGTGCTGTGGTATCACAACTCACAGCAACCTCTAACTCTTGGGCTTAAGCAATTCTCCTGCCTCAGCTTCCCAAGTAGCTGGGACTACAGTATTTGCCACAATACTAGTTTTTGTATTTTTAGTAGAGATGGGGGTCTTGTTCTTGTTCAGGCTGGTCTTGAACTCCTGAGCTCAAGTAATCCACCACCTCAGGCTCCCAGAGTGCTTAGGATTATAGGCATGAGCCACTATACCCAGCCTTTTGTGCAGGTGTTTTAAGATCAGAAGAGTAAATCCCATAACGTGGGTGGATTTTATCCCACCAACTAAAGTCCTTGAGAGAAAAGACTGGGGTGTCCTGAGGAAGAATGCTGTCCTCAGACTCAGGACTACATCATTCTTCTCAAGGTCTCTAGCCTGCTGGTTTGCCTTGCAGATTTAGGACTTGCCAGTCCCCATAACCATGAGTCAGTCAAGTCTTGAAAATGAATCTCTGTATATGCCTATATCTATCTGTATGTGCATTCATTTTATTGGTGCTGTTTCTCTGGAGAACGCTAATAAACACCATTCCTGGCTAGATCCAAAGTGCTCTTTCCCCCTTTTCCACCTTTGTTGGTCATGCCTCCTATGTTTCTCAGTCAGTCTCGTGAACTCTACTATTCCTGATTTTGTTTAGGTTGTTTGGCAAGCATGTTTTCAGGACTACAGAAAGTCAGAAGACATATGGCCTGAAGGACAGAAATTTAACCTGTCAGAGACAAAAACTCAAGGAATGCAGCATTCAAATAAGTCAGTTGTCTTTTGTCACAAGGCTTAAAAAGGTGAAACACTATTGGTAACCTTCAAGGACACAGGAAGAGGTACCAGAACAGTCATCACTCTGATTCCAAAATGGTAAAGTTGAGCCTGCAATCTATAGCCTAATGAATTTTAGGTCCATGCCTGGCAAGATGACTGATTATTCATAGATGGCCTGTAAAGGGCCTTCATTCAGTCTGTGTTGAGATTCACTACCAACCATGTTGCCTGTCCTGCTGTAGAAGCTGCAGCCATGATGATAATTCAGCTAGAGATTTGGGCTTCTTCTGTTACCTTTGTGGATAGATTTATGTCTAGAACACAACAATTAGCAGTTATCAGATTACTGGGACAGATGCTAAACTCAAAGCAAACTTCTAGAGGTACATTGATTTTCTCCAGTCCAACAGTTTCAAACAGTTAAGAATAACAGAAAACTCAGGATAATAATCAGAATTTAAAAATCATGATAGACTATGGCAATGGGCAGGTTCTGTGGTGAAATTTAATAGGGTAAAAAAAATAAGATCCTGCAATTGAGTTCAAAATACCACCTTCATGTGAACAGGATGGAAGAGAAAGTAGTTTGATTTTCACCAAGAGATGAAGTGCAGTCCTGGGATGTGATCTGCAGGTATTGGGCAGTGTGTAGGATTCCCCATTCTGGTCTGTGTGGTCAGTTAATACCCAAACTCTAGCTATGTTCAGGAGAGCAGACAGCCTGGATGAAGAACATGGAACCATGAGGCAGGGCAGTGTGGTGGAAAGGGGGCTGTGGTCTGGCTTGACCCAAGGTCTTTTCATCCATAATCCAGGTGATTTTGAGCAATTTATCTAACTTCTGTAATTCTCCATTTCCTAATCCATAAAAAGAATATAGTAAGAGCCACTTCGTATGGTTGTTTTGAGGATTAAAGCAGTTAATATATGTAATGCAAAGTTTGGCACACTGCTTAGCACACAGTGAGTTCTTGCTATTTGCTAATATTAACTGAAGAAATTCAAAGCTTTGCCAGAAGATTCATAACATGACAGCTGCCTTCAAGTATTTTAAGGGACCTTATAAGGGAAGAGAGCGTAACTGCTCTGCAAACCCTGTAGAAGTCACAGGGAGGTTTCCTATCTCTACAGAAGGAAGACCTCTTGCTGAGCAGCATGGCCTGCTATCCTCCTAAGTGCTAGAGCAGGAAGCCAAAGCCACTTGGCAGGGATGCTGCAGGGCAGAGGAGTGACTGATGGTTAAATAGAGGACCTTTCAGGTCCCGTCTAACCTGTACACAAGGATTCTAGGACTTGCTATTTGAGATCCCTTCAGCTTGGAGATAAAGGACATTCACTTCCATCCATGCACTGAAAACACCAGTCACCATTGAAGACTCCTAATTTTAGGAGGGAGAGAAGCACAACTGAGAAGGTCCATGCCTCCAAAACACAATAGCACAAGGCCCTCTTTTGTGAACAGAGAAAAGCACTGAGGGTGGTGCCTGTGGCTCAAGGAGTAAGGCACAGGCCCCATATGCCGGAGGTGGCAGGTTCAAACCCAGACCCGCCAAAAGCTGAAAAAAAAAAGAAAAGCACTGAAAGACGGACTCCAACAAAGCCCAGGGGAAGGGTGCGTGGTGTATGTCCCGGGTTCCCTGACAACAACAGGCCCTCCCACTGTGAACCACATGGCAAGTCTCAGGAAGCCCCAGGTTGCTCAGATCAGCACCTCCACTGACTGATCTGTGCATGAACACCAGCCCCAGCCAGCAGGAAGGTAGAAGCACTACCTCATACACCAGTCCCCAGCTGTCCTGACAAAAGCTGGGCGGTCATTCTACACACATAAGACAGCACCAGGAAAGCTCTGTGAATAAAACTTTTAATAATGTACAGCAGAAATTGGACAGGCTCATTCTTATATTAAAACAAAAGATTTCCTATATTACAATATATTTACATTTGCATACTGAAGAGGTAAAGTGTCTAAGTGGCTATTTTACAGTCCTTTCTAATAAAATGTACAAAAACAAACAGAAGTACCGAGATTGCCGTTCGGGGGCCTTAGTGGCGACATAAGAACGGGCTTGGACTTGGTCTGTGAACCCAGGATCCAGAGGTGCAGGTAGTCCTATGGATCAGGGTTAGCCTCGGGGGGCCAAAACACGGCTTGAGTTTCTCCCCAGCTCTTGCTTGGTGTTAAGAGTGGCAAAGGTAGGTACAGGAGCCTCCCCCAAACCTGCTCCATCTTCCCAAAGGTGGAGGAGTTGGACTACCTGTATGGTGAGGGCAGAAGGGCCATCTGAGGAGTGGCTGGGTGGATATTTGTTGGCAGACATCAGAGGCTAGTTTAGACTCCAGGTAGAGGAGTCTAAGTTCCACCATCACCTATAACCTGCCAGGGCTCTGCTGCAGGGTGGACAGGTGGGAGGTCAGCAAGGGAAAGAAGGGCCCCCTAATGACACAAGTGGTATTGAAGGGAAATTAGTCAGTGGCCAGTAAATTGGCCCAAAGGGTTAGAGGAAGATCTCCTTTAATGCAAGGAAAGAAGCAATACATCAGGCAAATAAATAGAAGAGGCAGGAGCACTGGGGAGACTGAGGGCAGGAGAGGGCTTTGGCAGGGACCTGCTGGGCTGGAGGCAGAGATGCTCTAAGGCTGCACACAGAATGCCCCTCCCGGGGGCGGGGGGGCAGGAAGGGGCCTCAGAATGAATGCAGTGATTTGGGTCGCACCTGGGGCTCTAACCCCAGGCCTTGTTGTCCACCACCAGTCTCTTTGCAGTGGATGGCAGGGTTCCTCTTTCTTCAGTGGTCTTCTATAAGAACAATAGATTCAGGCTCAAAAGGGTCTCAGAACCAATTATGAAACCTTCTGGTCTCAAAACAGGCACCCACTTACTTGAATCAGCTCCTTCTTCAGTGGTCTGGGAGTAGGACCCAAGCCTATCTTGTTTACAGATGTATTCCCAGCGCCTGGCACAGTGCCTGGTACCCAGCAGGCTCTCAGTACACATCTGTTGAATAAATGCCTGGAGAGGGTGCAACCAGCTGGACAATGTACAAAAGGCTAGGGTCCTGAAGCAAAAGCCGCTCCCAAAATGGGGGTGGAGGCTGAGAGGGCAAGCCTGAGAGACTGAGCCCCCAGGGCAAAGAGGAAACCTCACTACTGAGTGGGGACTGGCTCAGGAGCAAGGACAAACATTTCCAGTGTGACTGAGCTATGTGCGTTCCATTAGAGGATTTTTGGTTTTTTTTTTCTTTTTAGGGATTTCTTTAAAAACAAATAGATTGAGAGGTAATCACACAGAGATGGTTTTCCTTTTACAAAAACTTAACAATATTAAAAAAAAAAAGTTAAAATCCAAACCCTCCCAATAAAATTAAAAAAAGAAATCAAACCACTCCAGTTAAAAGTTATGGCTTCAAAGTTATTATATTCCTAAGATATGCTGACCAAATCACCACCCACAGCCATGCTTCTAGACTTCATTAAGAATGACACTCAGTTAAGTGACATACTCTGCGCAGGCTGCTCCTTTAGTAGGGCCCCTGAAGTAGATGTGAATCTCTTTTCTTCCCTCCACCCAGATCAGGTAATCCAGTAAAAGAGGACCCATGCAGATGCCCCACCCACCCCAGACCCCTCCCTACTCTTCCCTTGCCCTTCCCTTCCCCACCCCAAACCCACCACCACCAAAAATATACAATGTTGTTTCCAGAATCTGGGATGTGAAAGACAGATGTGACATTCCAATCTGAGTCCCAAGATCTAGCTTCACATTCCTGGCCCTTCCTCAATGGTGCTTAGCATGATGTCCGTGGGCTGGATCATTCCTGTGGCTGACACTGACCACAACCAAGACTTCCAACACTTTTGCCAAGATTCCTTCCCTGCCCACCCTTGCCCCTCCCTCACATTTTGACCCAAAAGCCTCTTCTGCCATGGACAACTGGGCCAGCTTTGGTTCCACAGTCTGAAATGGAGGAGGAGAGCTGTGTTGACACTGGGTGAGCAGAGCAGCCTGCTGGACACCGAGTACCACTGAGGATAAGGGGCTGGGGGGGAGGGAAGACCTCCGGGGAAGGGCACCAGGGAAACTAGATGCTCTCACTGTTCAGCAGAGGCACCAGCACGCACAGACAGCATGACAACCACACCCCCGACCTGCACATGCAGGGAAAGCTCAAGCAGGTGAGTGCGCACCTACAGACACACACATACACACACATGAAAGGGCGTGGCACGAACCAGGCACAATGGGGACGCACCTCGGCCATGCACACACGCTGACAGACAGGCGGCAGATTAAGTCTCCACTGGCAGTCCCTCCGGTGTCAGTACAAGGGAGGAGGGAGCACATGGCTCAGAGCTGCCTGTGAAAGGGGCTGTACTTCCAGTTCCTCCGGGTCACCTTGGTGTGCTGTGGGCTGGTCCCTGGAGGAAACCCTCAGCACATCTCAGCATTAGCAACAGCTCAGCTCCTCCTGGCCCCGCCCAGGCCACCCCTTCAGCACTCCTGGCTATATGCCAGATGCACAGGCTTTGCAGGACTTCTCACTACAACCAGGTTGAGCTGTGGCATTGAGTTCTCCACACAATTCGCTCCCAGAGTCTCCATGCCTTTAGGAGGTAAATAGAAAAGGTGTCTGTGTCTCAAACCCAACATGGGAGTGAGCGAGTCTCCCGGGCTCTATCCCTCTTTCAGGCCAGGGCTTCTGGCCAGAGGGCTGGGCAGAAACGAGAGGTAGGCCTCCATCATACGCTCAACATGGCAGCTGTATGTAGTTCTCGCTGCCCAGAGGTGCACGTAGGGGAGAGGGAGCAGGGTTAGATCTTCACATCTTCCTGCACACTGAGCTGTGAGAGGGTCTTCTTGATGCGCAGAGCAGTCAGGCGGGCTGCACCATTGGCATACCAACACTCCCGCATCATCTTCCCCATCACCCGTAACGCCTGCACAGAGAGACCCAGAGGCCATCAACAATGCCTTGGAGAAGCCTGTCTGGTGCCTAGGCTCTTGCTCACTTCCCTGCTGCCTCCCCTCAGCACAGAGTCTAGGGGAACCTCCCCTCCCACCAATAGACTGAACAAGGGAAAATGCTTCCTAAGCCTCCTTTCCCCTCGGCTCTTTCTACCTTAAGGGACAGGTTGTACAGGTACAAGGGAAAGGTGCAGCTGAAGACCAGCTCTTTTAGCCTCACCCTTATCCTCTGAAGTAAACCCTGCCCTGAGGGTTCTGAAGAACACTTTGAAGGCGTCAGATAAAATGTGAATTAAGCAATTTTGTTCTTAAATGTAAAATGCCCTCTAGTGGTTATACTCTTTAAAAGCAGAGCCAACCTTTCTCCATTTCATTACCAAGTGAGAAAGTCCTGGGGCTCTGACGGACAGCAGTCGGACAGCAGGCGCAGGCGATGAGAGTCAGCACCCCTGTGCTGCACCTGCAGTCTGCAGAGAGCAGCTCTTCCTGCTCTCACCATACACACAAAGGCAACTGACTAAGGTGAAAGATGCATTAGCAAACTGGAGTGTGGTAATCATTTTGCTGTGTATGTATATCAAAGCAGTATGTTGTACAACGTAATTATAATTTATTAATTATACCTCAATAAAATTAGGAAAAAAGTAAAAGAAACCAGCAAAGCAGAGACATGAAAAGGAGGCCAGTGTGCACTTAACCAGGCAGACACTGCCCCTGAAGATGTGAAGACTCCAAAATTCTATGATTAGCAGTAATGTTGTAAATTTGTCTTCCTTTCAATTATTTCCATAAAATTTCATCCACTCCCTCCCATTTCATCCCCTATCTCTTCTAAATTCAAATTATCTATCCTAATCCCACCCCCATCTCACCTGCCACCCTCCTGCCTCCTGTGGTTTTTTTTTTTTTTTTTTGAGACAGAGCCTCAAGCTGTCGCCTTGGGTAGAATGCTGTGGCATCACAGCTCACAGCAACCTCCAACTCCTGGGCTTAAGCGATTCTCTTGCCACAGCCTCCCAAGTAGCTGGGACCACAGGTGCCTGCCACAACGCCTGGCTATTTTTTGGTTGCATCCATCATTGTTGTTTGGTGGGCCCGGGCTGGATTCAAACCCACCACCTTAGGTGTATGTGGCTAGTGCCTTAACTACTTGACCCACAGGTGCTGAGCCTCCTTCTGTGTTTTTTTTGGAAAGGCCACTCCCCTCACAGGTACATGCTCTCGCTGAGTGTGCCTCTCATTCTCCTCTACTCTGTCTACGAGCTGCTTCTATAGGTGCCTCTTCCTAACTCTCCTTATTGAGCTCAGCGCATCTCCAGGGCCCCAGAGCCATTTTTCTAGTTTGCCATGTTGAATACCTCCAAATAAAGTTTTCTTTGTCTCTGTTGACCACCTCCTTTATCTGTGTCCTGTGTCAATTCCAAAGAGTACCCTCTAGTATCCAGGACAAAGAACTGTAGCCCCAAAGGGCTCAGTATATAACAGTATACATGTAAACAGTATATAATAACTGATGCTCCCAGGGAATACACCTTGGAGGCTGACCCCATTATCAAAAAAGTTTTTTCTAAGCTAGAGAAATCAGGCAGATGGAAAAGCCACAGGAGGCAAGGAAACTTCCTACCTCATAACTCTGCCACCAGTTGGGGATGTTGGGACGTAGCTTCTGGTCACATACGACCTTTCGCATTTCTTCAATGGAAGGGTCAGAGGGCACTAAATCATAATATGGCAGCTGATACTCTTCATGGACTCCTGAGAGAAAAGAAAATATCTACCTAAGTTATCAAAAGAATGAAGATTATTTAAAACCCAATGACAACATCTACATTGTGATTTGTAAACACCAAGATAAACTAGGGCTCCTTGAAGAAGTTGGTTGATTCTAGGTATGGGATAAGAAATAAACAAGAGTAGCCAGGAACACTTTGATCATACCAAAAAAACAAAGAAAACTGTCAGAAAACTCGGTTTATATCAAAAGGCACCAACTTGGCCACATGTGGTGACTGGTATCTGTAATCCCAGCATTTTGGTTGGACAAGGCAAGAGAACTGCTTGATCAAGGCTAGGAGTTTGAGCCTCCTAGGCAACTTAGCAAGAGCCTATTTCTATAAAAAATTTTTTAAATGGTTAGCTAGGTATGGGGGTGCATGCCTATAGTCTTAACTACACTTAGGAGGCAGATGCAAAAGATAACTTGAGCCCAGAAGTTCAAGGCTGTAGTGATCTATGATTATGCTGCTGGGTCACTCCAGCCTGGGTGACAGGAGACCCTCTCTCCCTTTAAGAAAAAGAAAGAAAGCCAACAAAATTTGAAAACCTAACTGGTCAAAGATGAAAGCATCTAAGTAACAATAAGACCAATAACTTCAGTAGAAACATGTTTTTTTTTTTTTAGAGAGTGAGTCTCACTTTGTCACGTAGAGTGTTGTGGCGTCACAGCTCACAGCAACCTCCAGCTCTTGGGCTTAGGTGATTCTCTTGCCTTAGCCTCTCAAGTAGCTGGGACTACAGGCGCCCGCCACAACACCCGGCTATTTTTTTGTTGCAGTTTGGCCAGGGCCAGGTTTGAACCTGCCACCCTCAGTATACTGAGCCAGAGCCCTACTCACTGAGTCACAGGTGCTGCCCAGAAATGAGTATTTTTAAATCTACTATTTCATTATATAGTAGAACTTCTGTAAGTTGACCAACTAAGAGACTGCAACAAACTGGTCAATATACAAAGGTGGTCAACATAAGGAACAAGGGCTGCCAGGCCTGATGGCTCATGCCTGTAATTCTAGCAGTCTGAGAGGCCAAGGCCAGGGTGGATTGCTTAAGATCAAGAATTCAAGACCAGTCTGAGCAAGAGTTAGACCTCATCTCTACTAAAAATACAAAAACTAGCTAGTCATTATGATGGGCGTCTGTAGTCCCAGCTATTAGGGAGGCTAAGGCAAGAGGATCTCTCAAGCCCAGGAGTTTGAGGTTATTGTAAGCTATGAAGCCATGGCACTCCACCCCAGGGCAACAACAAAAAAAGGAACTAGGCCTACTGTACTGATATATACATCCAGTACATGTCTGGTAAATAAAAATTAGGTCATCTGGTGGCGCCCGTAGCACAGTGGTTATGGCACCAGCCACATACACTCAGCCTGGGCCAGCTAAACAATGACAACTACAACAAAAAATAGGTGAGCGTTGTGGCAGGCGCCTGTAGTCCCAGCTACTTGGGAGGCTGAGGCAAGAGAATTGCTTAAGTCCAAGAGTTTGAAGTTGCTGTGATGCCATGGTACTCTACCGAGGGTGACATAGTGAGACTCTGCCTCCAAAAAAAAAAAATTAGGTCAACTTAAGGAGTTGGGCAATGTAGGGAGGTGGTCAGCTATGAAGGTTCCACTGTAATTCAAAAAAAAAGAAACTTCATTAACCTTTTCAGGGTGCTATTTTGGAAAGACTTCATTTTGAAAAATGGTAAATAAAAAGAATCAAGTAGTTTTCTTGCCTTCCTACACAAACTTTGGAAACCAAATAGATAATTAGGGGAAGTTTCGCTTTAAAAAAATCTAGTTAATCTATGAAACTAGTAAAATCAGGGTGGCAAATAAATGTTAATATTATATACTTAGCCCCAAATTCTGGATGTCATGAGAAAGAAAAAAGGAATTTATTCACCTATGTGACTAGGTTTTTCTTTTCTTTTTTTTTGAGACAGAGTCTCACTTTGTCCCTGGCAGTATCATGCAGTGGCATCACAACTCACAGCAACCTCAAACTCCTGTGCTCAAGTGATTCTCTTGCCTCAGCCTCCCAAGAGGCTGGGACTATAGGTGCCCTCCACAACGCCTGACTACTTTTAAAGATGGGGGTCTTGTTCTTAAACCATGTGCTCAGGCAATCTGCCTGCCTCGGCCTCGCAGAGTGTTGGGGGGTTTTCTTTTTTTTTTTTTTTTTTTTTTTGAGGTGGCACCCGGATTTGAACTGGGAGATTTTTATCATCTGGTTTATCTGCATATACTGATCAAAACTGAAGCAGTCCAATTCCATAAGTTATACTTGGGCACCTTTCCCATAATTTGGATCTTACCAAACATCATAGATAGAATGAGGGTAGTAATATATAAAAGAGTTTCACTGGAAGACTCACTAGTTCTTTTTATTTATTTATTTATTATTATTTCTTTTTTTGAGACAGAGTCTCAAGCTATTGTCCAGTGCCATGGCGTCCCAGCTCACAGCAACCTCAAACTCTTGGGCTTACATGATTCTCTTGCCTCAGCCTCCCAAGTAGCTGGGACTACAGGCTCCTGCCAAAATGCCTGGCTATTTTTTTTGTTGCAATTGTCATTGTTGTTTTTTTTAGCTGGCCCAGGTCAGGTTCGAAGCTGCCAGCCTCTGTGTATGTGACCAGTGCCCTACCCACTGAGCTATGGGTGCTGGCTCACTAGTTCTTTTTAATTCAATCACTTCC
>NW_003852438.1:6211481-6219411 GCF_000181295.1 Otolemur garnettii | reverse complement strand
AGGTTCCTGAATTTGATCATGTGGCAGAATACTTGGAGGTTATCCTAAAACACTGATATACAAAGCTAGTGATAATAAGTGTTTTCTGCTGAATCTGAAATTATCTTTTACTGGATCCTGAAGTTACAAATGCCACTTTAAAAAAAAAAAGAGCATTTTTTTTTAATTATGAGAAGGGAAAAAAACTCATTTTGAGAAAATTTTTCTATGAATACTTGCAAATTTAGAAATTACCACTATTATTTCAGTGTTGAAACACCAGGGTTCCCCAGGAAAGTGGCTTGAAAGCCAGTGTGTTAGAATATACAGCCTTCAATGTAAAGGACAGTTCCACATTAATCCCGTGCTATTCGCACCCAGGGCATTTCCCCCACATCTATGGAATAATAAAGACAATGTGTTTCTTTGTTTAAAGCCAAATGAGACTACAGGATGGTTACCACAAGGAAAAACACCATTCAACAAGCTGGTCCAAGGAGTAAACCCCCCCTTAGCACAGCTGCCTCCGAGACTCTCCTCCTTTGATGACAACCCTAAGTTTGATTCAGGCTCTGACAGCAGCATCCAAAAGGCGGTAAAAAGAAAGAGCAGTAAAGTACCAGCCCCTGTGGTGATCCAGCATTCTGGAACTGGGAGGCAGGAGCAAGAGAAGACAAAAGAAAAGAAAGTTACCTCCAGAATTGCATCTTCGAGCAATCTCCCAATATACCAGCCCGAGGGCATAGATATCAGCACATTTAAAGGAGTCAAAATGTTTCATGTTAATGGTTTCATCAAGTACTTCAGGGGCCATGTATCTGCAACAGCAAAACACATACAGTCACACACAGAAAATTATGATCTATTTTTTTGTTGTTGTTGTTGCTGCAGTTTTTGGCCAGGGCCAGGTTTGAACCTGCTGCCCCCAGTTTATGGGGCCAGTGCCCTACTCCTTGAGCCATAGGCGCTGCCCTGATCGGTCTCTCTAAATCAAAGTATCAACTTAAGGGGCTTCTGAATGTGGGAGAGCATCATCCACAAAGTCATTTGAGGAATAGGAAGTGAACTCATCTCTTCATTGCAAACTCCCACGTTTTATATTGGAATCTGAACACTTCAACACAGATTTGGCAATACTAGGTTACTCTTGTGTGTATCTCTATTTTTAACCATCAAGATCTGAAACACGCCTGGCAGAAGTCCTTGTTCTATGGGTCACATGAGCAGTAATGGTACATAAATCTGGTTGCTACTGGGGTCTCTCACTTTACTGAATGTAGCTACAATGATAACTTGAACTTAAATTTCTTTCTTTTTTTTTTTTTTTGAGACAGAATCTCATCCTATGTCCCTGAGCATAGTACGATGGCATCATAGCTCACTGCAACCTCAGACTCGGGCTGCGGGCATCCCGCTGCCTCAGCCTCCAGAAGCCGCTGGGATTACAGGCGCTTACCAAGGTCCCTGGCTGGGTTGTTCCTTTTTTTTTTTTAGGAGTCTGGGTTTCTCTCTCAGGCAGACAAGTCACGAACTCCTGAGCTCAAGCAATTCTCCTTCTTCAGCCTCCCACAGTGCTGGGATTACAAGTGTGAACCACCATGCCCAGCTTAAATTTCATTCTGAACTTCTTCTGTTATCCTACCTGACCTGACTTGGTAGACATGTAGAAAAAAAATTTTTTTTTTAAGAGTCAGGGTCTTGCTCTGTCATTCATGCTGGAATGTAGCGGTGTAATCATAGCTCATAACAACTTCAAACTCCTGGGCTCAAGTGATCTTCCTCCCTCAGTCCCTAGTAGGTAGGACTACAGGCACAGGCCACCACACCTAATTTTTTAAATTTTTGTAGAAAAAAAATTTTTTTTTTTTTTTTGTAGATATGGGGTCTCAATATGTTGCCTAGGCTGGTCTTGAACTCTTGGCTTCAAGGCTTCAAGTGATCCTCCTGCCTTGGCCTCTCAAAATGCTGGCATCAGGGTCTGAGCCACCATGCCTAACCAGATATATAGGGGGAGAATTTTTTTTTTAATAAAAAGAATGAAAAGGAAGAAAAAAAGGTCAGTGCTAATAGTACCTGGATATGGGAAAACTAATTCTAGAGGAGGTCAGTGGCACCCTTAGTGACTCTGGATAGTTATCCTGTCCTCACAAGAAATCAAGAATCATCTCAGGCCCCACATTTTGGTGTCTCTGTAGCTGCAATCAAAAAAAATCATTTTATTCATAAGGATAAATTTGTACTAGATTGTTTATCGCAGCTCAATTTATAATCACCAAGATGCGGAAACAACCTAATTGCCCATCAACTCAGGAATGGATTAACAAATTGTGGTACATGCACACTAATGGAATACTGTTCAGCCATAAAAAGATGGTGACTTCCCATCTTTTGTAATATCCTGTATAGAGTTGAAACACATTATTCTTAGTATCACAAGAATGGAAAAGTATCCAATGTACTCAATACTAATAGGAAGCCAGCAGACGATCTGATGCATACCCACATAGAAGAAAAACTCATTTCAATTAAAGTTGGGGTGGAGAGGGAAGGGGGTTGGGGTACTCTCACTGAATGGGCATGGGGTGCGGGTGTTTGGCACACCATTTATGTGTGGGACATTATGACAAGAGGGACTCTACCTAACAAAATCAAATATTTTGACCTGGTGGTTTATACCCTCACATTAACCTGAAATAAAAAAAAGAAAGAAAGAAAGAAAAGGCTCTATGCCTATAGCTCAGCAGCTAGGGCACCAGCCACATACACTGGAGCTGGCGGGTTCGAATCCAGCCTGGGCCTGCTACACAACAATGACCACTACAACTAAAAAATAGCCGGGCATTGTGGCAGGTGCCTGTAGTCCCAGCTACTTGGGAGGCTGAGGCAAGAGAATTGCTTAAGCCCAAGAGTTTGAGGTTGCGGTGATCTGTGACGCCATGGCATTCTTCTGAGGGTGACAAAGTGAAACTCTGTCAAAAAAAAAAGGAATGAAGGATGGGAGGGAGGAGCGTGATTTAAATAAAATTCATTTAGGGGCTCAGCACCTGTAGCACAGTGGTTATGGTGCCAGCCACAGACGCCAAGGGTGGCGAGTTCGAACCCGACCCTGGCCAGCTAAACAATGGCCGGGCATTGTGGTGGACACCTGTAGTCCCAGCTACTTGGAGAGGCTGAGGCAAGAGAATCGCTTAAGCCCAAGAGTTTGAGGTTGCTGTGAGCTGTGATGCCACTGCACTCTACCAAGGGCAACATAGTGAGACTCTGTCTCAAAAAAAAACAAAAAAACAAAAAAACAAAAAAACCCAAAAAAACTCATTTAGGTTCAGAAAACAGATCCCCTCTTCCTTGTTCTATCAAAAGACAGTCTCATTTCCAACTCAGGCAGTCCATCTGCAATCACAATTCTTACTTCTTACTCCACTTCTCTATGACATGAGAAGGAAGCCCATAATCCTAATGGTGCCCCCACCCCACCTGGATCCCCTCTGCTGAAGCTCTGCAAACCTGCTCTTACCAACCCTCAAGCGAAGCACATATAGCCTCCTTCCACACTCTCTGCACAAGCCCCACCCTGGACTGGCAAGCCTGGTGTCTACTGCCCTTCTAAATCCTGCTCCATAGATTCCTTCTCACCCCCCACAAAATACCACCAACACATATAGGATGTTATGGAGGTATGCTCTTAGAACTTTTATCTGTTAAATGCAACTGTATAGCTTTCTCATGTACATATGGGAAAGGGCACACATGGGACACTCAATACAAGCTTTTGAGCAAGGGCAGAGGCCCAGGCCTTCCTACCGTTTGGTCCCCACCCTCTGGTTTGGGGCAATGTCGATGGTGTCAGTTACTGCATCATGACGGACAGCCAGGCCCAGATCTGCGATGGCACACATGCCATTTTTCTTTACCAAGATATTCTTTGACTTTAAGTCTCGGTGAGCAATTCCAGGCTTCCCTGTCAGGGAAAAAAAAATAAAATAAATAACACACAACAGATTTGAGCTTTAGCTTTGCCTTCCACTAACTCTATGACTCTGAAAAAGTGACAACCCATTGTACCTTGATCTTCTCATCTATAAAATCAAAATGATGGTACTTACTTCACAGAAGTGTTGTGAGGAACGAGTGCATTGATGCAGGTGAATATAAAGTGTATGCATATTAGCTACTATTGCTGGAGTATTAATACTACTGTTACTCACGTTCCCTGAAAGTGCTTAGTATGCTCAGGTAAAGGAATTCTGAGGATTCTAGAAGTTGCTGGGTTGGCTAGTATCAGAACCAAAGAGGCCCAGGGATCAAGGATAAGGACTACTCTCAGCACTGGAAGGTTAGTAAAAGGACCCAGCTTTCAGGTTGGTTTTCTCTCATGGACACCAATAGCTACCTAGTGCCCTGGTCGACCAGGCATCAGGGATCACACCTGCCACTATGACAAGATCAGGATCTCCCAAAGAACCAACATTACAGTCAATAGGCAGTGAAGCTCAAGGTCTTTTTCCCTTGAAGAAAACCTTCCTAGATTAGTAAAGCTCAGGGTCCAGTCAACTAACAAGCCAGCCATCCCTAACAATGAATGTATAAAATTGCTAAACTGATGTTCCTGTTATGTTTATCTTTTTAGCTTCATTCTTTGTTTGATTTTGATTTTTTTTTTTTGAGACAGAGCCTCAAGCTGTCACCCTGGGTAGAGTGCCGTGGCATCACAGCTCACAGCAACCTCCAACTCCTGGGCTCAAGCGAGTCTCCTGCCTCAGCCTCCCAAGTAGCTGGGACTACAGGCGCCCGCCACAACGCCTGGCCATTTTTTGGTTGCAGCCATCATTGTTGTTTGGCGGGCCCGGGCTGGGGATTCGAACCCACCACCTTAGGTGTATGTGGCTGGCGCCTTAGCTGCTTGAGCCACAGGCGCCGAGCCTAATTTTGATTTTTTTAAACATGGGGTCTCACTATGTTGCCCAAGCTAAAGCACAGTGTCTATCAGTGCACCTGTGCCACCATGCCCAGCCCCATAGTTGCATTCTTCTGCATGCACAATGTAGGCCTCTGGGATGATTATTCCTTGATAATGAACAGCCGTGTCAGGATAGCAATTGACAAACAACTGACCACTGACATCATAAAGTTCCTGAAGGTGTTCAAAAGATAGGTGAAGAGAACACCCTACAGACATCTCTTGTTTTCATGCCAAGCTCAAATCTCAAATCTCCCTCCTTTAGATAGTTCGGTCCGAACTTTCTCAGATTTAGTTCTAAGAGCTAAATCAGGATGGTACAGCCTTTGGAATCCTACCCTGCTTCACCGCTCTGAGGCTAGCCCACTCACCTTGTGTGCCCACAATCTCCATGTGCAGGTGTGCCAGCCCACTAGCAGCGGATAAGGCCAGCTTGATCATCCCCTCAATTGTCACTGTGTATCGGTTAAGATAATCAAACAAGGAGCCATGCTCATGATAGTCCGAGACAAGCCACAGCTGTGTCCAGGTGCCATTATCTGCAGAGAACCACAGATGAGTTCCAGAAAAGGCCCAACTATCAGCAGAAAGGCTAAAATTGGAAAGGATGAACATGTACAATGCAAAATCCAATTAAGACTCCTGAATTTATTATACATTTCTTCACTCTACATCTCTAGATATCACCTCAACACCATGCCATGACATTTACAGTAGTCTACGAGCTTTAAGCTCCAGTAAAGATAGAAGAACAAACACCTGCTCCCACATTTCTTTTAGGTGGGCTGTAGGATTCTGAATAGCACTTCATTTTTATGCCAAATTTGAAATGTGAAGTATCCAGGAAAGAGAAAGCATTTGCTCAGGGAAACAGGTATCACTATATTGGTCTGAATATTGCTTGGATCCTGGCAAGACTTGGCTCATCTACAGGTAAGTATCAAAACGGGCTGCATTCACTAGCACCAAGGAGAAAGGCCCTGCAGGTTCTTCTCTGTGTCCCAGGACCTCAGAACACAGCCCAACCACAGCACTTGTCTCATTTGTAATGTTTCTTTTCAGTTTGTTGCTCTTACCAGGCCAAGAGCTCTCTGTGAGAGTAGAAAAGATCTCCTGTATGCATTATTATATTCCAAGCCAAAAAATGCTTTCAACACATGAATAACCCACTTCCAAGTATTCCCAGAGAGTTCATCTTATCTTTCAGAAGAGCAATGGAAGGTGGACAGCACACACTTGATTTTCTCTCTTTTATACATGGGCCAGGCAATGAGAAGGGTAGGGGGATAGGAGACACCAAAAGCAGAAATCTAATTAAGCTATGCTGCTACTGATAGGAAGACTGGAAAGTGGATTACAATCTTCAGAATTCCAGGCTGGTGCTAGCTCCAGGGTATAATGCTATATAGATCACATTAAAAAGGCAAGAATGAAGGAGTCCAGTTTTTCTCCTTCCCTGGCCCTAATGTGGGTTTTGACAGCCAAATCCCTACCCCCACAAGCTGCCAGAATCAATAAAAGGAGCAGCTCCTGGAAACACACAAATTTTGGCCTCTCTTATCACAAAGAACCCACCCAACACACTGCTTTTTACTCTCTAATCAGCCTTGAAGTCCTTAGGACTCTGCCAATAAGTTAAGAGAAGATATATTTTGATCCTTTAAGATATAAGATTTAAATTTTATCAAAAGGTGATGCTGGGTGGCACCTGTGGCTCAAAAGGGTAGGACTCTGGCCCCACATGCTGGAGGTGGCAGATGCGAACCCAACCCCCAATCAAAAAAAAAAAAAAAAAAAGATGACGCTATTTTTTTTTTTTTTTTTTTTTTGAGACAAGAGTCTTACTATGTCACCCTTGGTAGAGTGCCGGAGTATCACAGCTCGCAGCAACCTCAAACTCTTGGACTTAAGCGATTCTCTTGCCTCAGCCTCCCAAGTAGCTGGAATTACAGGCGCCCGCCATAATGCCCAGCTATTTTTTTGGTTGTAGTTATCATTGTTCTTTAGCAGGCCCAGGATGGGTTTAAACCCGCCAGCCCCTGTGTATGTGGCCAGCACGACTGAGCAATGGGCGCCGAGCCAAGCTAATGCTATTCTGAAAGAATAGCTTATTCAGAGGGAGTAAAACACTCTCTCTTCTCCTTTTTCCCTCTTATGACAGTCCAAGATTCTTCACCTTAAGGGCAGCTGAGGCCTACAACCCCCCACAGCAACATGAGGAATGAGCAGGCTCCTGCTGTTTCAGGAACAAAAAGTGAAGACTTAGCGTCTCCCAGAGGCTTTGTACACACTTAACTTCTAAAACTCACCATACTGCATAAGCAGGCTGAACAACCACGAGATTTCTAAAACGTAAACCAGTCACCTCCTGGCCATCCTTCTGCACACCAGGTGCACGTCTGTTCCTCACCTGTGGCTCAGGGCTATGAGGGCCTATGACTGTGTATTACTCTTATGAGGGATGACCCAAGCAGCTGGCAAAGGTCCTGGCCCACAGCAGTCAACAAATGATACTGTATTCATCAATGAAATTTCAATTACTGCCCACTATCTTCAGAATAAAATATAATTCTCTAAGAAAAGCCATGTCTGGGTCAAGCATGGCGGCTCACCCCTGTAATGCTAGTACTCTGGGAGGCCGAGATGGGTGGATCGCCTGAGCTCAGGAGTTCAAGACTAGCCTGAGCAAGAGCAAGACCCTGTCTCTAAATTTAGCTGGGCATTGGCAGGCACTTGTATTCCCAGTCACTCGGGAGGCTGAGACAAGAGAATCACTTGAGCCCAGAAGTTTGAGGTTGCTGTGAGCTGTGATGCCATGGCTCTCTACCAAGGGTGATAGGTGAGACTCTGTATCAAAAAAAAAAAAGAAAGAAAAGAAAAGAAAAGCCATGTCTTGGGCTGTGGCACAGTTAGTCCAACTTTCTCCTCTCTTCTGCATATGTCCACAGTTTCCTTCCCACTGTTTTTTCTTCCGGACCAACTTTTTTTTTTTTT
>NW_003852438.1:6209437-6211297 GCF_000181295.1 Otolemur garnettii | reverse complement strand
GGCTGGATTCGAACCTGCCACCTTAGGTGTACGTGGCTGGTGCCTTAGCCGCTTGAGCCACAGGCGCCGAGCCCCGGACCAACTTTTGCCACCATTAGCTCGATCAAGCTCAGGTGAAACTCACCCTGAATTTGTGCTCACCTCCTATAATCAATCATTAGTTTACTCACCTCTTTGCTAGTGAGATCCTCAAAAATAGGAATGTGCAAAATAAAAAGTTTTTTTAAAAAGGCTTGTACCCTAATTCTTTGTATCCTCAATGAATCCCAAATTAAAAAAAAAAAAAAGGAATGTGTCTGGGCACACAAGATTCAAAAATTAAAACATGAAAAGAAGAGAGAGGAAGGAGAAAACAAGGGACCTTAGGTACAAGCCACAACAAAAGCTGAGTCTGAAGGCCACTAGGGGACACTTCATAGATGACACATTTTCCTGGCAGAGTTGAGGCCACAATTCCTCCTCCTAGTGATTTTCAAAATAAACTTACTGGAGCTCCTGCAGGGATCACACTGGAGATGGATTTGGGAGAGTGTTATAAAAGAGAAATTAAACAGGTAGGGTGAGCAGTTATGTATTATTTATCTGTTTAATAACACTGGTTGTTTATCTGCTCGATAACATGGAAACCATGACTGCATTCAGGCCCTCTTTCTCTGGGTATCAACAATGAAGGCAAAAGATCTGTGTGTCCCACAATTGTACACCTTTCCCAGCCATCCTCCATCTGGGAATGCTGTCACCTTTGGGACACCCCATATTCCAGCTCTTTACCTTTATTGTCAGCAGCAATAAATCCAAGAATGTTTTCGTGGCGCAACATGACCGTCTGGTATATCTCTGCTTCCCGGAACCAAGACCGTTCTTCACGAGATGAGAAAATTTTCACAGCTACGTCACCACCCCTCCAGCGCCCACGCCATACTTCCCCAAAACGACCTTTGCCAATAATCTCCTGTAAAACGATGGTTCGGGCCACTGTGCGCTGGACAAAGAGGGGTAACCCTGTGAACCAAAAAATGGAAAGAAACTTTACATTGCAAATTTGCCAAACTTTGCAACTCCCACATTCAATGGCACAGTGGAAAGGCCCTTAAAACAGTGTCTTTGTTCTACAACAGTCCATTAATCATGGAGAGCTGCTGCCGCCCCTGCACCATGTCCAGATGATCTACCAGAGGTCTGAGCCGAGTGAGGGCTGAGCCAGGAGGGGACTGGGAGTGAGTAAACATAGAAAGGGTGACACATAGGATGAGCAGCTCCTTAGCTAAGCCACTGCTCCTCTCAGTTAACATAGATGACAGATTTGAATGTAAATTTTTACTAGAGTTGCTACTATCAAAAATTTTATATTTTATTACCTAATAGTGAGAGCTCACAGTATGTTCTAATAAAGTATCTCATTCGGAATAAAAAGAAACAAATTCTTCCTGTAAGTTATAGTGTGAATGTTGATTTTGGGGGGGGGCGGGAGGTGGTTCAGGGAGTCTAATAATAAGGAAAAGACCTTTGAGAAAATAAGTAGTTATGTCAACGGGACAAAACACTATACCATCCTTCAAAATGTTAAATATGAACTTAGACCATATACACACAGAAAAAGTCCAAGAAAAAGTTATAAATAATATTATAGGGCTGGGTGCAGTAGCTCACGCCTGTAATCCTAGCACTCTGGGAGACTGAGGCAGGTGGATAGCTTAAGTTCACAAGTTTGAGACCAGCCTAAGCAAACGTGAGACCCCGTCTCTACTTAAAAAAAAAAAAAGGAAAGCCTCAGCGCCTGTGGCTCAAGTGGCTAAGGCGCCAACCACATACATCTAAGGTGGCGGGTTCGAATCCAGCCCAGGCCTGCCAAACAACAAT
>NW_003852438.1:6207060-6208991 GCF_000181295.1 Otolemur garnettii | reverse complement strand
AGCTACTTGGGAGGCGGAGGCAGGAGACTCGCTTGAGCCCAGGAGTTGGAGGTTGCTGTGAGCAGTGAAGCCACAGCACTCTACCCAGGGGGACAGCTCGAGGCTCTGTCTCAAAATAAATAAATAAATAAATAAATAATATTGCATGAAAAATAAGCCTCCTATTTTACACAGAATGACTGAATTGTGGTAAATAAGATGTGTAGGGTGCGCCTGTGGCTCAAGAGGGTAGGGTACTGGCCCCATATGCCGGAGGTAGTAGGTTCAAACCCAGCCCCGGCCAAAAAAAAAAAAAAAATAAATAAAATGTGTAAAAACAGATGAAGTCATACGTGACCACATCTCCGTAATTACACTGCTGAATTTAGGGTACAAGTGATTTTTATAGAGTGGTGATAGCTGGGCCTTTAGTGTACCTGTCACCTGAATGGTGTATATTATACCCATTAGGTAGTTTTTCTTCCCTCATTTCCCTCCCACCCCTACTCCTTTGAATGTAAATGTTTGGGCAGATTTACCAGCTCTGCAGCCAGACAGCTGTGGGTCAATCTATCCAAATTTACTTTATTCTGGAAGGAGGAGGAAAGGGTGCAGAGGACATGCAGTGGAGACTTGTGCACAGGAGCTGCTTTCTGGCTCTTCTGCTCTGCCCATTAGCCACTAGAGGGCAGTGCTGCCTGGCCCAAACAGCCGCCTGATCTTGTTCACCCAGACCAAAGCTCTCCTAACAGGTGAAATTGAGACTATGCTTATTCCGAAATTATATTGTGTTTATAAAACTCATTTTTGCTTCATTTGACTCAGTGTATTGCAATCACCCTTACTGTTATGACTGAGTGTTAACTCTCTTACTCCCAACCTAGCCTGGCAGATGTGAACTACCATTTACTGCAGGCATATTACATACTGGGCTCTATGCTGAGGGATTTACATAAATCATCTCATTTCTTTACTACTACCTGTAAGGAAGGTACTGTTATTATTCCCATTTTACAGATGATAAAATGAAGGCTCAAGGAGGAAAAAAGTTGGGGAACGCACTCAGATTCACACATACAGTAAGTGACAGGCAGGGATTAAATCTAGGACGAATTCCATAAATCTAGGCTTTTGGTAATTTTTTTTTTCTTAGCTAGGGCTGAGTTTGAACCCGCCACCTCCAGCACATGGGGTCGGTGCCCTACTCTTTTGAGCCACAGGCGCTGCCCCTAGGCTTTTAACAGTAACACTATAGCACCACCACCATGTCAAATTAGACTCCTCCTCTCCATGCACATGTCCTACTACCTCTGGCTCTTCTGGAAGACTTCCAACAGGACTTTCTGCCTCCCATCTCACCCTGCTTTTGCCCTGCAAACTCACACACAGCCCTGCCCCACCCTACCCTTCCTAATAGGAGACTGGTAAAGAGATGAATTCATCATCTTCCACAACACTGCCAGAATTCCTTCCAAAGGAAAAACATGCACATTCATTTTCCTACATGAAAACTTGTAATAGATAGATGCTGCTTACTTACAAGATAAAGTATGGCCCCAGAGGTCCTTTACACCTGGGCCAGCCTGTCTTTCCCTACCCTCCGGCATGAACACATCATGCTGATATCCTTATCATAAGTTCCTTAAATACACAGTGGGTCTTCATGCCTTTTTGCTCAAGGTATTTTCACTAGCCTGGAATGTTCTCTGCCCTCTTATCTCTCTTAAAAATATCAACTCACTAGTGCCATGCCTGTGGCTCAGTGAGTAGGGTGCCGGCCCCATATACCAAGGGTGGTGGGTTTGAACCTGGCCCCAGCCAAACTGCAACAAAAAAACAGCCGGGCATTGTGGCTGGCACCTATAGTCCCAGCTACTCAGGAGACTGAGGCAAGAGAATCGCTTAAGCCCAAGAGCTGGAAGTTGCTATGAGCTGTGACACCACGGCACTCC
>NW_003852438.1:6199216-6206766 GCF_000181295.1 Otolemur garnettii | reverse complement strand
CCAACTCATTTTTCAAGACTCTTTCAAATATATCCTCTTTTCTGAGACTCCTCTCAGCAATCCCTGCCTCTTTTAATTTTGTATCCTATATCACCCAAAAGATATTTAGTGTATATATATTAAAATGCATTAAAAGTTGTAAGAGCAGTATAGACTTATTACTTTAAAAGCCACCTTATTAAAAAGCTAATACTTGAGAGCTCTGTATATTCTGAATGAAGGATGGACTAAATCACACAGACAGAAATGATTGTTAACCATTTTACTCCAGACAACTAAATAGTCCTTCCATAGCTTCAGTCTGTTTAAGATAAAAAACACATGCGTTTTTTATCTTAAACAGACTCTGGAAAATCCTATTTACTCACTTTTAGCAGCAAATCAAGTCCCCCAGCCAGTGAGGCAGTTCTAACCACTGCCCTACCTCTTTCAGCAAGAACGAGCCCTAGATTTCTTTTCTGTTTCTAAAAATATGCAGTTTTTAAATATATCCATCATTTTGGTGTTCTCTCTGCAGAGCTTAATAAAAGCAAAACTATTGAAATTCAGGAGATGTCACAGCTCAAAGTACTCCTTGTGTCAAGAAAGAGTGTCTGACCATGACTGATGGCATAATTTCCCTATAGAATAACAGTTTTGTCCCACAACAAAGAAACATACACAAAAACATACCATTCTCACAAATAAGATCTTGTGTGTTTTAGCTAGAATGACAACAGTTATCTTTGTGTATATTTTCTAAGAATGAAATACCACTGTCACTAAAATGATGATTTATCTTCATTAAAAAATCTTTTGCAGTCATGTTCGCATCTAATAGCTTGCTGAGCTATATATACCCTGACACCTAAATAACCCAATCCCCTTTATCTTAAATTCTGGTCTCATGCCAAGGTCCAATGTCTGGTTCAGTTCCCTCATTTGAGACAGACTCAGTCAACAACAGGCCCTACAGGAAATGGTGCTGATGCTATGCTGGAAGCCCAAGTTGCCTGTTTTAACCTACACCAAAAAACCCTCGGGCAACTAGTACAAGTCAATCATTCACCAAATCCCAACTCTAAACTTCACTCAATGTCCTTAAACTCCCCTTGTGGTTGCTCAGAGATCAATGATTAGCTGTCACCACCTCACAGGAATCCAGCACACTCCTGTTTCTCAAAAGGGGCCCTTAAATTGAGCACTCCACTGCTCAGGTGGAACCGGCCAAATTTTAATAGCTGTTATGTACAACTGTAAGACTCAAAGAGAGGGTTTCTGCAATGGAGAGTTTTGCACTAGATCACTGGAATCCTAGGGAATAAAAGATTTTCTGTGAACCCATTATCTTATCTTATTATATGCCAGACTCCAAAAGAAGGGGAATTATGAAACCAAATGACTCAATGCTGGTAGAAACAAAGGCAGGGCCTTCTGGCCTTCTTCATAAACACTCTGTCTTGCTGGGAAATGGTGATGAAAGCCAACAACAGACATGAGATCCTGGAGAACTCAATACCTGAGCCAGACCCTGAAGTGGAGAGATCGTAGACAAGATCCTGGAGCGTCTTGTCTTTGGAGAGACACATCTCACATGAGGGATCCTCCATATCCAGTCTCTGGCGGTTGTGATAGACACGCTGATGATAGTTAATGACAAGGAAAACAATGATGATGATGAGAAATAGAAGGAACACTGGGCCGGCAATAATGCCTACCAGCTCCACAGGGCCCCACATGGAAGAGTGCTCAGGCTCCTTGAGGTGACCTGGGTCAAGTGAGAGAAGGGAGGGAAAGAACAAGAGTGAAAACAAGGGAAAGCCATGGCCTTACTTATCCCCAGCATCTACCCCAAAGTGACAGACACTCCCTTCCCTCTGGATGTGTTCAGGTTCTCCTGCTCTCTCTGGTCTTACTGGGTCTGTCTATCTGCCCAGATGCTCTCAGATGCCAGACTCCTTCAGTTAAGGTGCTTCTTTCAATCCACAACCCACTTTGCCATTTCACAGCATTTCATGGTACTGTCCCCACCTCAGGCCACCAACAGATGCCAGCTCCTACCCTTCAACTTACCATAGCTCCTCTAAGCTCTCTTCTAGTCTCTCCCTCCTTTGAGCCCCACAGTGATACCTTCTAAATGGTGGACTGGCAAAGAGATGGTATATGGTATTCTTTAGTCTTCATCACTGTCCTTTTCCTATTCTAGCGCCTCCTCACACCTGGCCATCACCCTCCCCTTCACATGGCCCTGGGGCCATCTTCTAGATCAGTCCCATACCCTCCTGTGGCACCCCTGTGCTTAGTCCTTTCACTCTTCACCACTGCTGAGGTTACCCAGCCAGTACCCAGAATAAGCCAGCAGCCCCAGAACTGACTTGAACATCTGCCTCCCTCATCCTTTAATCTGCAAAACTGACCTGGAGGAACCCCGTCCCTTGTCACCTAGGGAACATCCAAAGGCACTTTCACTATCATCAAACCAAGGGATTGGGGTAGAATAGAGAAGTGTGAAACGACGGGGGTGCCCTACCTCCAAGATGAGCCAATAGTCCAACAAGGGCGTCCACTCACCACTGGGCACCCTCAGGTCGATCTTGTTGCAGAAGTCAGTATAGCAGCAGTGTGTGTTGCGCAGATCCTCCGAGCTCAGGCAGTAGAAGGGCTTCCCGGCGGGGACCAGTTCCACTTTGGGGATGCAGGTGCGCACATGATGCTCCATCCCATCCAGGTTGAAAATGGAAACCATGCAGGCCCCATCTGTTTCACATGTGTAGTTGGCCTGTAGGCAGCTGGTGCACGCACACTGTAGAGCTGCAGGGAATTTGGGAGCAGACATTGACATTGATGGTGAGATCTTTTCCAGGTCCTTTTCCAAACTTAGAATCTAATCCCTTAGCATACATGATGTTCCAAAATAAGGAGCCTTTATAGAGATGAGGCCAGAAAGACATCTTCAACTGGGATGCATCTTTCACCTGTTCATTCGGCTCACAAGTAAGGCTTTCGCAGCATTCGCAGCACCGCCATTTCCGCTACAGTGCTCTAATTTATGCTTCTGAGAGATAAAGGAACTCCTTTTTCTTCAAACTGAGATGCCTGATAGGAGGAAGCCATCTTCCCTTTGGACAATACAGGACCCCACACCCCTACACACACTCCATGCAAAGCGGCCTAGGGTGCCTTGGAGCCATCACCAATCCCATCTTCTGCAGGCACCAGGCCTGCCTGCAGCTTCCAGAATGCAATGTGCGTGCTCTCACACATGCTGCTGCTGCAATGCTTTTTTTCTGCCTTATTCTTACAAATCCTTCAAAATTCAACTCAAATGTCACTTCCTTTGAAAAGCTTCCCCTGACTAGTCCATTATTACCCTCCTGCCTTTAGTCGACTGCTCCTCCCATGAAAGACAAAAAGGATCTCCTCCTCCAAAGACAAGAATTTGGGTGCCTATTTCATAAACTTACTGTGAGGACTAAGTGAGGTAATGCAACAACAACAACCAAAAAAGTGCTCATTAAGTTTAACCCACTCCCAAAAGGCCCCTAAATAGCAGACACACATACAGAAAAAAAATTTTTTTTCAAGTAGTTTACACAATCACCTCTGGGACTAATAAGTTTTACTAAGTATGTATCATACCTAAGTGTGTCCTACTTGACAGGAAATTACTGTAAATGAATTTGGCGCCTCTGAAAGCCTGTTCAGCAGCCCTGGAATCTGAAATCCTTTATTTATCTAACAAGAATAGCGCAGACAGCAGCAGTTGGTTCTCTCCAACACTGTCTCCCATGAGACTAACCTAGCCCTGACCTCTTGGGATGGGCAGGAGTGTAGCTCTGGCCACCAGAACACTGAGGCTGGGACTCGCAGTGCTGACTGCAGCATTCACCATCGGGAGATGGAGGTGCTGGGGCCCACCCAACCCCAGACTGCACACTAAGTGAACGCTATCTGGATGTCAAGTGGGAATAAGCTCCCACTAAACCCCTAGAAAAGAGATATTTATGACCAGTCCCATGAAAAGCTACCCTGCCATAACGCGCCCATTCAGGCTGTAAATAGTCTATCTTCGTCTCCTCCTCCAATACTCTGGAAGGCATCTCTTGGCTATCAAACTCAAAGACAGATTCTAAATATCTCCACAACCAACTCTTTCCTCAGGCTTTCTATAAATGAGACAACCCCTTGCTATTCCCACATCCTCCCTCCAAAAACAAAGGAGAGACAGCACTGACAGCAGACAAGAAGGTGAAGGTCCTCACTTTATGGCCTGTTGTATTTTTTCATACTTGATCAGATGGAGAAATTTCAAAACATGAAGCTACCTGCTGAAGAGTATGGGTAGTGTTATTTATTAAAGGCAGAAAGTTAAAGTAGACACCTGTTAGACTAGGATCTAAACTGTACAAAGGATTTTTAAAAATAAATTTCTCCTGAAGTTCAGTTCTAATCCTTGTACACAAGAAAGACTAGGTAACCTCATTTTTCCTCCCCAAACCTTTATCTGCTCCTTCTTTTATTCTTTTTGCTTTTAAATATACTTCTGCAATTCTCCAAATACTTGCATCTTTTACTCATGCTGGAATCCTATTAATACAAGACAGCTAACTCCCATTCCTGTGTCAGTGGGGGCAATCAGGCACAGAAGGGGTCCCCATGGACAGCATATCTTTCGATACACATGTTGTGATGTCCAGTAAAGAGAACAGCATTGGGTCTATTTTGAGAAGCAAGAAAGAGAAAATTAACAACTTCAAGAGAGAACTATTCTGAGCACAGTGAGACACCCAGGGCCAAACCCACAGTTGCCTTTCAGAAAAGAGCTCACTTCAGAGTCCACCAATTAGTGGGGCAGAATAGGCAGGAGCCTCCGATTCCAGATATTTATGCTCCTTTCCTTGGTTCACGGCCTCTTTCACAGTGATTCATTCTGGAGAATGAACACACCCACACGTGGCTCATTATTTTTGGGAAGTACTTAAACAATCTTGGTGTAAGACAGGAAAGAACAAAAGTGGTGAAATCTATGCTAGACAGGATGAAGAACGGAACTGGGGGCTGGGCCATGTGGGTTTGTGATAAGGAACTGGGTGAGTTCCTGAGCCTATCTGGGCCTCAACTGCCCAGCTGGAAAACACCATACATCTTACAGAAATGGTTGAAGATTAGCTAACCATCTATTAAGTGCTGTGGGTCCTCTGAGAAAGGCTCACCCTACATATATCTGTATATTTACAGATGAGTGAAAAGTGTGAGAAAGATATATTTTTAAGATAATCATCACTGCTGTCCACACCCCTGAAACAGTTTGAATTGGCCATCTCCAGGAGCCATACCAGGTATCATGGGACCGGGAAAGGTCCAAATACCAGCTCTAATACTAGTCACATGACCTAGATCAAGTTACTAACCTTCTTGTACCCCAGTTTTCTTTCTTTCTTTCTTTTAAGACAGAGTCTCGCTCTGTCACCCTGGATAGAGTACCCTGGCATCACAGCAACCTCAAACTCCTAGGCTTTAGCAATCCTCTTACCTCTGCCTCCCGAGTAGCTGGGACTACAGGTGCCAGCTACAACACCCAGCTAGTATTTCGGGGTTTTTGGTTGTTTTTTTTCTTTTTCCTATTTTTGTAGAGATGGGGTCTCATTCTTGCTCCAGCTGGTCTTGAACTCCCAAGCTCAAGCAATCCACCCTGCTCAGCCTCCCAGAGTGCTGGGATTATAGGCATGAGCCACCCTGCCCAGCCATCTGCTGGTTTCCTAATTTGTAAAGTAGAAGTGTTAATAACTACAGTCATATATTACTTAATGATGGGGACATATTCTGAGAAATGCAATGTTAGGCAATTTTGTTGCTGTGTGACCCTCACAGAGTGTGTTTGTACACAGACCCAGGTAGGTAGACTACTACACACACAGGCTATTTGGTAGAGCCTATTGCCCCTAGGCTACCAACCTGTACAGGATGTTACTGTGCTGAATACTGTAGGCAACCATAACACATGGTTAAGTATCTGTGTACCTAAACATAGAAAAGGTACAGTAAAAATACTGTGTTATAATCTCATGGGACCACTGTCATACACGTGGGTCCACTGTTGCTAAACGTCATGTGGTGCCTTGACTATAGTTCAAAAGACTGTATAAGAATTACATGAAATAGTAATTCTTAAAATAGTAATTTTAAAAGTACTTAACAAATAAGTGTTCAATACATATTCATTTCTCCTCTCAATGTAAGACCTAAAAACAAAACAAAACAATACCACCCACTAATTAGGAAGTAGCAAGTTTCAGCAAGAAATTACAGTTCAAGTCTCAGCTTTGCCAGTAACTAGTCTCATGGCTCCAGGCAAGTTACTTAACCTCTTCTCAACCTCATTTTCCTCATGATTAACCAGAAAGAAGAGAATGAACTAAATGACCTCTATAATCCTTTCCAGCTGTAAGTTTGAATCTAGTTTTCTTTTTAAATTCACAATGTTTTGCATCATTGATCCAGCAAGGGAACGATTCCGCTTTGTCTTACATACTTTTTCCTTCTTTTTTTGTTTTTTTGTTTTTTTTTTTTTTTTTGAGACAGTCTCATTCAGAGTGCCATGGCATCATAGCTCACAGCAACCTCAAACTTTCCAGCTCAAGTGATGCTCCTGCCTCAATCTCCTGAGTAGCTGGGACTACCAGCGCCTGCCACAACGCTCTGCTATTTTTAGAGACAGGGTGTTACTCTTGCTCAGGCTGGTCTCAAATTCCTGAGCTCAGGCAATCCACCCACCTCAGCCTCTCAGAGTGCTAGGATTATAGTTGTGAGCCACTGCGCCCAGCCTCTTTTCAGAAATTTTTTCTTTTTTGTTTTTTTAAAGAGAGCAGGTATCATTCTACCACTCAGGCTGAAGTACAGTGGTGTGATCATAGCTCACAGTGACCTCAAATTCCTAGGCTCAAGAGATCCTCCTGCCTCACCATTCCAGATAGCTAGGATTAACCAGCAAGCATGACGATCATGCCTGGCTAATTTTTCTTATTTTTTGAAGAGACAGGGTCTCATTATATTGTCCAGGCTGGTTTCAAACTTCTGGCCTCAAGTGATCCTCCTGTCTTGGCTCCCCAAAGTGCTGGGATTACTGGAGTGAGCCACTGCTACCAGTGCCTAAAGATGGACACTTTGGCCAATCTTCTATTAATATTTCACTGAAACAAAATAAGTGATAACCAAATTATAAAAATATCTGAATTTACTATAAATTTAGTATACTAAATCAAAAACATTAAACTCAGTTCTTCGAAAAGCTAATCTGACTAATGACAACAGCTCCTTATCTATTTCATAGTGGCTCATCAGTTTAAAAAAGTCTATACACACATATACAAACAATACATACCTCAAACTCTCCTTATTCCACAATTGAAGAGTTACATAGTAGAAACACAATTTGGAAAACCAAATCACAGAAGTAACAAAATCATTCTACAGGCTCGGCGCCTATAGCTCAACCGGCTAAGGTGCCAGCCACATACACCTAAGGTGGCAGGTTCGAATCCCCAGCCCGGACCTGCCAAACAACAATGACG
>NW_003852438.1:6181777-6198946 GCF_000181295.1 Otolemur garnettii | reverse complement strand
AACAACAACAAGGGCTGCAACCAAAAAATAGCCAGGTGTTGTGGCGGGCGCCTGTAGTCCCAGCTACTTGGGAGGCAGAAGCAGGAGAATCGCTTGAGCCCAGGAGTGGGAGGTTACTGTGAGCTGTGATGCCACAGCATTCTACCCAGGGTGACAGCTTGAGGCTCTGTTTCAAAAAAAGGAAGAAAGAAAGTGGTCAGAACAAAAAGCGTCCCTAGCATAGACTTTTGTTATTAACTAAACAAAACTAAACTAAAGCTGGGCAAGGGGTTTGTGTCTATAAATCCTAGCACTTTGAGAGACTAGGTGGGAGGATTGCTTGAGCCCAGGAGTTTGAGACCAACCTGAGCAACACAGTAAGACTCTGTCTCTATAAAAAAATTAAAATAAAAAATTAGATGGGGTGCAGTGGCTCACATTTGTAATCCTAGCACTCTGGGGGGCCAAGGTGGAAAGACTGCTTGAGCTCAGGAGTCAGCCTGATTGCAAGCCAAGACCCCCATCTCTACGAAAATTAGAAAAATTAGCCAGGAGTGGCATTACACACCTGTAGTCCCAGCTATTCAGCAGGCTGAGGCAGGAGGATTGCTTGAGTCTAGGAGTTTGAGGTTGCAATGAGCTATCATGACACCACTGGACTCTACTCAGCGTAACAGAGCAAAAGTCCATCTCAATAAAAAATAAAACAATTAGCTGGGCATGGTGGTGAGCACCTGTAGTTCCAGCTCCTCAAGTGGCTGAGGCAGGAGGATTGCTTGAGCCCAGGAATTTGAGGTTGCAGTGAGCTATGATGATCTCACTGCACTCTAGCCCACTATGTCTTTAAAAAATAAATAAATAAAACAAGGGCGGCACCTGTGGCTTAGTGGGTGGGGCACCGGCCCCATATACTGAGGGTGGCAGGTTCAAACCTGGCCCCGGCCTAACTGCAACAAAAAAATGGCCAGGCGTTGCAGCAGGCACCTGTAGTCCCAGCTACTTGGGAGGCTGAGGCAAGAGAATCACCTAAGCCCAAGAGTTGGAGGTTGCTATGAGCTGTGTGATGCCATGGAACTCTACCAAGGGCGATAAAATGAGACTCTATGGCCTCTACAAAATAAATAAATAAAATAGGCTCGGCGCCTATAGCTCAACCGGGTAAGGCGCCAGCCACGTACACCCAAGGTGGTGGGTTCGAATCCCCAGCCTGGACCCGCCAAACAACAATGACGGCTGCAACCAAAAAATAGCCGGGCGTTGTGGCGGGCGCCTGTGGTCCCAGCTACTTGGGAGGCGGAGGCAGGAAACTCGCTTGAGCCCAGGAGTTGGAGGTTGCTGTGAGCTATAATGCCATGGCACTCTGCTCAGGGGGACAGCTTGAGGCTCTGTCTCAAAAATAAATAAATAAATAAATAAATAAAACAATAAACCCACCTAGAGACAAAACCACCTTGGCAGGATTTAAACATGGTTCCAACATATCATTAGAAAGTGGTCTGTGTTAGAACATAAATGCAAATTTGATTTATGAGAGAGGTTGTATTTTAAGAAGGGCTGACATATCTCAACCTGGGCATACTTGTTTAGCGCCTATCATGAAGGCATCTAACACAGCTGGGCTCAGAAAAAAACAGGGCACCCAGTGATGCCACGGCTTAGTGGGCACTCCCAGGAATTCCCAGGGTTAGACTCAGCCACTTGGCCCAATAAACTGTGGCAGATCAAGACCAGGAATGGGGTGAGATACAAAGTGACAGCACACCCTCAAAAGGTAAGAGGCACCTGCAAAACACCCCACACTATTCTAATAGATGAAAGTCCAGGAAATGTGTACCCTTTTTGAAGCTATGAATTTTACCATATGTTAATTACTTCTTGGGGATAAGAAAGTTCATAAATTTCACACTCGTTCTAGAGCACTGTCCTGTTCAGGTACACTAAACTTGCCTCTTTCAAATTCCATCAGGCAACCTTCTAGTTCTAGAGTATCCAAGGGGTAGCCCAATCAGCCTGTTTTGGCCTTACTCTTTGTGATTTCTTAACTTAGTCATACACTGCCTCTCAGCCCTCATCCTACCAGATGAGACCATCCATCAGACAGGCCACCTCCCTAAGGACAGCGTACTACAACCAGGATTTTATTTCTCCCTGGACCTTACCTAAAGCTCTAGTTTCCTTGGGACAGAACAAAGACCGTAACCCTGCACAACTCTGATTTCAGGATCAGAGAGACTAGCTTCATTTCAGGGTAGGAAGTTTTCTGCTTTGTTTTCCACAGGGAAACTGTATAGCTAGAGTATGTTATTTTACCAAGAGTTTTCATCATTCTCTTGTGCGATCCCCTTAGGATCGCAGGGAACCAAGGCAGGTGTAGCCGCCCTACAGTTTCAGAGAAGCAGCTAAGAGGCTCCCAGATGGCAAACTAGCAAACCAGAGAGCCACATCTCCAGCATAGGTCTCTGGACCCTAAAACCAGTGTTTTTCCACACCATCATATAGCATTTCACAACATTCTGACAACGTCCGGCACTCCCAGCCCTCAGAATCACAGCCACACTAGGAACTTGTTCAGAAGGATCAGACTCTTTGTCCTAAGAGTATTAATTACATCACCCTGAACACATTCTTACCTTCAAAGCATCAAATTTACTCTGCTGGTTTTCTGACCAAAGAGCCTCCCTACGCCTTTCCACAGTTTATCTCCAGGGATTCAGTGTTACAGCCTGAGATAACAGTGTCACTGAAAACTTCCAAGTTTCACCATGAGTTCTTTACTTCACATTGGCGACTTTACCAAGATCATAGAATTAGCGCTTTACCCCTACTTTATTTTATAAGACAGTTCTTTTTTTAAGAAATTATTAGAAATGAAGTCTCACTATGTTGCTCTGGCTGGAGTGTAATGGCTATTCACAGGTGGGATCACTACCCTCGAACTCCACTCCCCCCCCCCCAAGATCCTCTAGCCTCAGCCTCAAGAGTAGCTAGGGCTACAAGGGCATGCCACTGTACCCAGCTAAGACAGCTCTTTACACACAGTGTAAATTCCTTTAATCCCTTTGTACTTTAAAATAGCTACCTTGTACAGAACTTATTAAGGTCTTTGAAAGTCCAGATCAAGTCTTCCCCTTTATTCAGATGCATATTTACCTCCTAAAAAAAGTTCCAGATTACTAGAATGCCTGGACCTTAGAGAAATCACACTTTCATCTTCTCTGAAGTGGGTAATAATGTTTTCTTGGGTTCAGTGGTGCTAACTTTTATTACACTGTAGATCCCACCAGCATAACAACCATGGTCTCCCTGGGAATCTCTTTATAGACAGGAGTAACAGGTTAGTCTAACAGTCTTCTGATTAAAATGCCAAAGAAACAGACTGTATTCCATTCACCGCTGTATCTTCAGGTTTGAATTATAATAGGCCCACACTAAATATGTGCTCCAAACATGACCATTTGGTTGAGCACCATGGCTCATACCTATAATCCTGGCACTTTAGGAGGCCAAGGCAGGAAGACGGCTTGTGGCCAGTTTATGACCAGCCTGAGCAAGAGCAAGTCCCTGTCTCTCTTTCAAGATGGAAGAAAAAGAATATTGTTCCATATGGCTGTGTAACAAATTACCCCAAAGCTTGTGACAAAAACAACCATTTATTCTTACTAGGATTCTGTGGGACAGGAAGTTGGGCAAGGCAGCAGGGACAACTTATATCTACTCCACAACATCTGGGGCTTCACATGGGAGACTTCGGAGCCGGGGCTGGAATCATCTGAGAGCCTTTGTTCTTCTTTATGTGGTCCTCTCCAAGTAGGTTGACAGTCCTTTACATGGTATGTGTGGGATAATAAATGTTTCAGATTTCTGATTTTTTTGGATTTTGTAATTGCATATACATACTGCTCCAATGAGCATTTGAGTATGACCTTAGAATGTGTTGGCACTCAAAAAAGTTTCAGGTTTTAGACATTTGGGATTTTGGACTAGGGATGCTCTGTAGTCCCTTTGTGTGGGCTAGCCTTGAGCTCCTTGAAGCATGATAGTTGGTTTCCCTAGAGCAAGACCCCAAAAGGAATGAACCAGACAGAAAACTGTATCATTTTAATGGCCTTAGAAGTCACAGAGTATCACATCTGCCCTATGCTACAGGTTGAAGCAGTCAAGACCACACCCAAATTCAAGGGGGAAGAGGCACAGACCCCATCTGTTAGTGGAAAGAATGTCACAAAGTTGCATTATAAAAAGAATAGGAAGGGATAGGAGATACTGTTGCAATCACTTAGGAGATACAATTTGACACAAGATCCACTCCTTTAATTTGTTCTAAAACATCCTATACTTGTACCTTTATCACTACTTAAATTCAGAATAAAATAGCATTTATTACAAAGTAACTATGAAGACACGATTGGTTTTTTTTTTTTTTTTTTTTTTTGAGACAGAGCCTCAAGCTGTCCCCCTAGATAGAGTGCTGTGGCATTACAGCTCACAGCAACCTCCAACTCCTGGGCTCAAGCGAGTCTCCTGCCTCCGCCTCCCAAGTAGCTGGGACCACAGGCGCCCGCCACAACGCCTGGCTATTTTTTTTGCAGCCATCATTGTTGCTTGGTGGGCCCGGGCTGGATTCGAACCCACCATCTTAGGTGTACGTGGCTGGCGCCTTAGCCACTTGAGCCACAGGTGCCAAGCTGACACGATTGGTTTTAATCTTAACTTTAACCACCTCAAAAGGTATCTAACCTCTACAACTTATCTACTTCAAAAGAATTTGGGGATGTGGTTTTTCTGTTTGTTTGTTTGCAGTTTTTGGCCAGGGCTGGGTTTGAACCTGCCACCTCTGGTATATGGAGCTGGCGCTCTACTCCTTTGAGCCACAGGCACTGCCCAGGGGATGTGTTTTTTCATAGTAAGCTTCTCAATAAAAATGGAGGAAATAATTCTTTTGGTTTTCCTGCTATCTTCTCTATCACTGGGAATACCTTTAAGAAGCACCCTGGCTCGGCACCTGTGGCTCAGGTGGCTAAGGCGCCAGCCACATACACCTAAGGTGGCGGGTTCGAATCCAGCCCAGGCCCGCCAAACAACAATGATGGATGCAACCAAAAAAAAGCCGGGCGTTGTGGCGGGCACCTGTGGTCCCAGCTACTTGGGAGGCGGAGGCAGGAGACGCGCTTGAGCCCAGAGTTGGAGGTTGCTGTGAGCTGTGAGGCCACGGCACTCTACCCAGGGTGACAGCTTGAGGCTCTGTCTCAAAAAAATAAAAAAAGCAGCACCTTAACCCTAACCTCAAATTCCTGGGCTCAAGCAATCTTCCTGCCTCAGCCTCCAGAACAGCTGGGACTATAGGCAAGCACCACTGTGCCTGGCTAGTTTTTCTATATTTACTATTTTGCTCTGGCTGGTCTCAAACTCCTGAGCTCAAGCAGGAGGAGACATACCTCCACTTCCCCAAGTGCTATATTTTCTTCATTTTTTTAGAGACAAGGTCTCACTCTTTTGTCCAGGCTAGAGAGCACTAGCATAATCACAGCACACTGTAACCTCAAACACCTCGGCTCACATGATCCTCCTACCACAGCCTCCCAAGTAGCTAGAACTATGGGACTACAGTGCCACCATGCCCAGCTAATATTTTTATTTTTTGTAGAGATGAGGGTGAGGGTCTCACTATTTTGCCCAGGCTGGTCTTCGCTTCAACCAATCCTCCCCTCTTAGCCTACCACAGTGTCACGACTCAAATGTATTTCAAATTCAAATGCAAATCAAAATGACAAAGAGACACTATTTCACACATGATAGGAAAGCCATAAGAAAATGAAAAAGAAAAATAACAAGTGTTGGTGAAGATTCAGAGAACTGGAAACTTATACCTTAGTAATAGGAATGTAAAAGCGTATGCTGTTGTGGAAAAAAGTTTTATGGTACCTCAATAAATCAAGCACAGAATTACCATATAACCGAGCAATTTACTTCTAGGTATAGACACAAAAGAATTGAACTGTGTTCAAAAACTTGTACATGAATAGTCCTAACAGTAGCACAATAGCCAAAAGGTACAAACAACTGAATGTCCAAATGATGAATGAATAAACAAAATATTGTCTATTCAGATGACAGATTATTCAGCCATAAAAGGAAATAAACTATTAATACATGCTACAATACGGATGAACCTTAAAAACAGTATGTTAGGTAAAAGAAGCCACATATTATAATTCCACTGATATGAAATATCCAGGCTCGGCGCCTGTGGCTCAACCGGCTAAGGCGCCAGCCACGTACACCTAAGGTGGCGGGTTCGAATCCCCAGCCCGGACCCGCCAAACAACAATGACGGCTGCAACCAAAAAATGGCCGGGCGTTGTGGCGGGCGCCTGTAATCCCAGTTACTTGGGAGGCGGAGGCAGGAGACTCGCTTGAGCCCAGGAGTTGGAGGTTGCTGTGAGCTGTAATGCCACGGCACTCTGCCCAGGGGGACAGCTTGAGGCTCTGTCTCAAAAAAAAAAAAAAAAAAAAAAAAGAAATATCCAGAAAGCAGATTCATAGTTTGGTGGAGGGGGGGCCTGAGGGAGGAGAGTGACTGCTTAATGGATACAGGGGTAATGAAAGCATTCTGGGAATCAGATAGTGGTGATGGCCTGTACAACATTATGAAGGTAATTAACATCAATAAATGGCATACTTTAAAATGGTCAAAATGATAAATTTTTTGTCATCCATATTTTAACACAACTTAAAACTACTACCATAAATTCATATTTGCAGGCTCGGTGGCTAGCAGGTTCGAACCCAGCCTGGGCCAGCTAAACAATGACAACTGCAACAAAAAATAGCCAGGCGGTGTGGCGGGAGCCTGTAGTCCCAACTACTTGGGAGGCAGAGGAAAGAGAATCGCTTAAGCTCAAAAGTTTGAGGTTGCTGTTAGCTGTGACACCATGGCACTCTACCAAGGATGATACAGTGAGACTCTGTCTCAAAAAAATAAAATAATTCATATTTGCAAAACAACGTGTACAATATAATCTCAGTTATTAAAAAAACCCTAATCCATGCACAGGAAAATAAAATGGAGGTACTGCATTTTTCAAACTGTCTTCTTCTTGAATCCCTAAGTGTTCCACAATGTCCCAGGAACCTCTGAACTCCATAAAGAGGGAACTAATGTCCTCTTTACCATGTTCTCACTGTATCTAGCACAAGCCTGGCAAATAACATTGTGCTTAACAAATCTTAGCCCAATAACTTAAGGGACAGGGGTGAGTCTGCCAGAGTTGCTTAGCTTTTATTCATTTTATGTTTCTACGTTATCATTTTTTAAAGAGTCCCATTGTTTTAAAAAGCATCATTTGGGGCGGTGCCTGTGGCCCAAAGGAGAAGAGCGCCAGCCCCATATGCCGAAGGTGGCGGGTTCAAACCCAGCCCCGGCCAAAAACTGCAAAAAAATAAAAAGCATCATTTGACAGCCATTGATATAGACAATTGCCAAAATGTTCGTGAAAATCTGAATCAGGTTAAAAAAGAAGTGTCTGACACAAAACTGTCACAAAATAACGTTTTGTTCTCTTGGGGGAAAAATGGTTGGGAAAGCAGTAACTGGGAACTGATGATAGCATACCAGAAGCCAAAGTTCTAATCAGCCTAAGAATTTTTTTTTTTTTTTTTTTTTTTTGGAGACAGAGCTTCAAGCTATCTCCCTGGGTAGAGTGCCATGGCATCAAACGAGTCTCTTGCCTCTGCCTCCCAAGTAGCTAAGACCACAGATGCCCACCACAACGCCCAGCTATTTTTTGGTTGCAGCCATCATTGTTGTTTTGGCGGGCCCGGGCTGGATTCAAACCTACCACCTTAGGTGTATGTGGCTGGTGCCTTAGCCACTTGAGCCATAGGCACTGAGCCTAGCCTAAGTATTAATAATAAAATCTTGTAGCAGTAAAGCCATCACATACTATTGGTGTACACGCACACACACACACAGACTCAAGTTACATTTTCACTTTTCACAATCATCAAAGTTAGATTTAAAAGAATTAAAGCAAACAAAAAGCTTTCAAATACCTAAGAACTACATACAATAAAGTCAAATTTTATATGTGCCATTGGTGGGATCTAGGAAAGAAAAAAAAAGTACTGGTAAAAAGCACTTATGAAAAAAGTACAACTGACTTAATAAAGGAAGCTATTTGTATGCGGGGGAGGGTGTAAGAACCACAGATTTAACAATAAGACACTTGATAAGCTTGGCATTTAATTCTGATCTGGGAAAAGGTCTTGGAATAGGGTTTGCATAAGAGAGAGGTGTTTGAAAAGCCAGCTCCACACCATATCCATTCCACAAACTGCCTTTCTGACATTCTACTTGGAGACAAACCCAACCCTAGAGAGCTGTTTAAACAAGTTCAACATTAAGCCTCAGGTCCAGAGAATGAAGGCTTTGTTCTCACTCAAAAGAGACGTTTGATGTTTATGCTAAGGAGGCCTGTCATTGCAACTTAATTTATGGCTAACTGTAAATACCTGAACATCTAGCAAGGGCCCACCTGCTACCCCAAGAGACTATCAAGGTATAACTGGAATGAGTGGTATTGTTACGAGGGTGTCCAGTGTTCCTGGGACCTGAACGTGTATACTCAGCTGTCAGACTACTTACCAGGACTTGTATTTCTCGTTAGCTTTCAGTTTATAATAAAAGGTAAAACTGTTCTGTTTTCTGTCTTTGCTGCATCTAAATAGACACTTCTGGCTCATTAGGACAAGGAAGGATATTTATCACTGGTATTCTCTTCCTGACCTATTTACTATACTATGGATGAGTGGAGAGCAGACAGCGTATGTCACAGTTCTGCGTGAGAAGAGGGATAGGAATGACTGTTTCAGGCAATTGGGACAATGAGGGGAAAAAAAACAAAAGAATCAGCCAAACTGAGAATAAAACTAATGAGGTTGAGAGATCAAGTTCATTTGGCTGGAATAAAATGGGTAGGTGGTAGAATAAACACAGATGAAAGAGGTGAGGTAGGAAGAGAGATTATTATGTTCCAAGTAACTTACAAATAAGTGTTCACAACATTTTTAAGTGACTAGGATAAGAAAAAATATAGATGTATTCACACACAATACACATACACACAAAGAGATGATAAAATTACAGCAGAACATAATTAGAAATATTTACCTAGGAGTTTGCTGAGGAGGGAAAAGAAATGAATGAATTCATTAAACAAATTTATTAAGTACTTAAAATATATAAGACTCAGTGAAAGGTTAAAGCCATTAAGAAGGATAAGTCAGTTCTTTGGATCAACTTTTTGTAGAAAAAAAGAAAGGGGCTCAGTGCCCATAGCATAGTGGTTATGGTGCCAGCCACATACACCGAGGCTGGAGGGTTCAAACCTGGCCTGGGCCAGCTAAACGACAATTGCAACAAAAAATAGCCAGGTGTTGTGGCAGATGCCTGTAGTTCCAGCTACTTGGGAGGCTGAGGCAAGAGAATCACTTAAGCCCAAGTGTTTGAGGTTGCTGTGAGCTTTGATGCCACAGCACTCTACCCAGGGTAACATAGTAAGACTCTGTCTCAAAAGAAAAAAAGAAAGGAAGGAAGAGGGATCTGGATGTCAGATGTAAACACTGATTGAATTTGATTCAATCTAATCTACTACAAGTATAAAGGGTAATTACAAACACACCAAGGTAATACATGAGGATTTCGGCAAAGTGAGTTCTCGAACTACCAAAAAATAAAATAAAATAAAGAACAGAAAAGAAAAAAAGCTTCAATGCTCAAACTTAACTCAAATGCATAATCCCTCCACCCTCCAAACACTCACAAATATCTAAGAAAAGGTTGCAGGCAGATGAAAACCACATTATCCAGGGACTTCTTTTCATATGTGAGCAATGAGATTGCTGAGCACCGAGTCTCAAGTACCCTCAAGCCTACCTTGAGGTATTTCTCATTATTTCCCTCTCCTGCCTTTCTTCCCTTCATCATCACCATCTGACTCATCTTCACCCCACATGCACATCTTTTAAAAGAACCCCTATTTTTTTACTAGTTCACAGTTTCTGCAGGTCAGAAGTCCAGGCACAGCATGACTAGTGTCAGTTAGGGCTGCTTTCTTATCTAAGATTGGGTCCTCTTCTAGCTTACTGCTCATTAGCAAGATCTGTTGCCTTGCAGTTGAAGGTCTAAGGTCCCTACTGTCCTCCTAGCTATCAGCTGGGGATTATTCGCAGCTTCTGGAGTTGGCTTGCAGTTCCTTGCTTGTTGGGATAGGCAGTTTAAGACAGAGATGTGTGCCTGCTTCTAAGCCAGCTGAAGCATCTCTGACTTCCTCTTCTGCATCAGCTGAGAAATCTTTCTGCTTTTAAAGGAGTTCTATTAGTTCAGGCCCACATGAGAGACTATCTGAAGGTCAAGTGACTGAGACCTTAATTACACATGCAAAGATTAGTGTTTGACTGAATAACTGGAACAGGTAAATGAACACCTAAGGCTGGGAATCTTAGGCAAGTGGGAAGCAGAGGGTGGACTGTGGTAGGCACACTTTATTTTTGTTTACTGTCTATCTCACCTGCCAGAAAGTAAGCTTCAAGAGGAAAGGCAGTTTTGTCTCCTTTGGTTTACTGCTGTATCCTGAGCACTTACAACAGTGCCTGGCATAAGGCAAGTGCTCAATAAATATGTGTTAAGAGACTCTTTAGCTCAGCACCCGTAGCTCAGTGGTTAAGGTGCCGGCCACATATACCAGGGCTGGCAGGTTCAAACCTGGCCTGGGCCTGCCAAACAATGACAACTACAACAAAAAAATAGCTGGGCATTGTGGTGTGCACCTGTAGTCCCAGATACTTGGGAGGCTGAGGCAAGAGAATCGCTTAAGCCCAAGAGTTTGAGGTTGCTGTGATCTATGACACCAAGGCACTCTACCATAGGTAACTTAGTGAGACTGTCTCAAAAAAAAGATAGACTCTTTAGATCACCACTGGAGGTACGCAACACACATACATATGTTTAGTTTGCAGTATGGAAATAAGACTTTTTTTTTGAGACAGTCTCACTATGTCGCCCTCAGTAGAGTGCCACAGTGTCACAGCTCACCACAACCTCAAACTCTTGGGCTCAAGTGATTCTCTTGCCTCAGTCGCCCAAGTAGCTGGGACTACAGGAGCCTGCAACAATGCTTGGCTATTTTTTTACTGCAGTTGTCATTGTTGTTTAGTAGGCCTGGGCTGGGTTCAAACCTGCTTGCCTCAGTGTATATGGCCAGCACTCTAACCACTGAGCTACAGGCACCGAGACAGATTCCACGTTTTAATTTACCTGCTCACTAAAATTTGTTTCTAATGGGTGGCAACTGTGGCTCAGTGAGTAGGGCACCAGCCCCATATACTGAGGGTGGTGGGTTCAAACCTGGCCCTGGCCAAACAGCAATAAAAGATGGCCGGGCATTGTGGCAGGCACCTATGGTCCCAGCTGCTCTGGAGACTAAGACAAGAGAATCACCTAAGCCCAAGAGCTGGAGGTTGCTGTGAGCTGAGATGCCACAGCACTCTACCAAGGTAGACAGAGTAATACTCTGTCTCCAAAAATCAAAATTGTTTCTAACCCCAAAAATCAATGCTCATGATACTTCCCTAGTCATTCACAGAAATGCACAGCAACAGTGAAGAATCTGTGCCATTCATGCTCCCAACTGAGGTCAAACAAAGCAACACTCTACCTTCTTGTTTCAGCTCTCATATTGTAAACAAGAGTCCTTTTTACAGTATATTTAGTGCCTTATTTTTTTTGCTGATTATTTTGTTGTTTAAAATTATCCCCGCAACTAGGGTTCCTAAGCACAAGAAGATAGTGATATGCCTTACAGAGAAAAATCATGTTAGATAAACTTGGTCAAGGCCTGAGTTAATAATGATGTTGTCAGTTAAGTTCAATGTTAATATATCAACAATATCTACTAAATAAGATGTCTTTAAAACAGAAACACATGTGACCAGAGGCTCACAGGAACCTAACTCTATATTTCTCCTAGGAACAATGGTTCAGGATCTGTTAATTTGGTAGCAACTTTATAGAACTACTGCAAATAATAAGTTGACTATACTAGCCCCATTTTTTTTTTTTTTTTTGAGACAGAACCTCAAGCTGTCGCCCTCAGTAGAGTACTGTAGCATCACAGCTCACAGCAACCTCCAACTCCTGGGCTTAAGCGATTCTCTTGCCACAGCCTCCCAAGTAGCTGGGACTACAGGCACCCATTGCAATGCCCAGCTATTTTTTGGTTGTAGCCATCACTGTTGTTTGGCAGGCCTGGGCTGGATTTGAACCCACCAGCTCTGGTGTATGTGTCTGGTGTCTCAGCCACTTGAGCTACAGGCGCCAAGCCTATTAGCCCCATTTTATAGATAGAACTGAGAAGTGTGAAATGGCAGCTCCAGTCACACTATAGTACATCATCCTGGTTTCTTTCACAGCCCTCATGACTGTTAGCTGTGTTTACTTATTTATTTTCAGTATAATCCACCGCAATTGTAAATTCCGTAACAGCACAGATTTAGAGACTTTTGTTCATCTTGTTCTGTGATTTCCCCACGCCAAAAACTATTCTAGGCACATACCCAACAGAATGAAAAAAGAAATCTCCTATATGTAACTGTAAATATTAGGGGTGATGTGACACTTTAAAGGGAAAGGCCATTACTTTCATTATGTTAAATTCAAAACATTTAGCAAGACAAATCCAAGTTTAAGACTAGGTAGAGAAAGAAGAAAACCAAAAAGACCAGAGTAGCCTGAAGTGGCGCTGTCTCTGAAACCCAGAAAGCAGATAAGATTGGCTGGGATGGAAACTTCACAGCTAAACCAAACTCTGGAGACTCCAGAGTGAGGGAGAGAGAGACATTCTCTGAAACAGTATTTTTGCTTGGTGTTCCATTTATCCATAATGGAGAAGCCAACAGCCAGAGAGAACAGACTAGAGCAGAGATGGTGCCTATGAAACCTAAGATCAGGTGAAACCATGCATGAGACAGAAAAACTGAGAAGAGCAAAAAACCCAGAGCAGGTATTTGAACCTGGTCATGAGGCAATGGCTGCAGAGTTTAAGAAATTCAAATTAGACTGCAGGGAAACACGGGTCTGAGGCACTGACTACTTACAAGGGTACAAGCCCTAGAGGAACTGATGGTCTGTGGATGCCTGCAGCATATCCAACAACAGAGGGATAAGAGGACTCTAGGATTTTCTTTTTATAAATACAGAAAGGAAAATGAGATGAGACCCTCTTACATCAACTCCTATTACATCAGACAAATACCACAAAAACTCAAGACAAAGGCGTGAGATTCCAGAATTAATGTTCACTGCTGTTCTGAGTAAAATCTGAACAGTAAACAATAAAGATTTTAAAATTAAAACAAAAGAGCCACTTCAGTACTCTAATTTAACCTTCAAAAATAAAGATAACCTAAAGCGCCATGAACTGAGAATTCCATTCCACCTCAACACCCTGTACTCCTTAGTTATTATGAGAACAGACTGCAACGCAATTCAACTCATGTTCCAAAATGCAACAAGCCGCTTCAACAGGACATGCTGAAAGAAGCAGCACGTCTCATCATTTACTGATTCATATTTTGGTAGCAAGGTTACAATTAGCTCACCGGTGGAGAATAAACCTATTTATAACACAGCAGTCCACCTGAAAGACACAATCATCTAAAAAGGTTTTTAGAGGAAAATAAAGTGCAGCTTCTTCCTGTACTGACTGCAGATTCCCAAGGTCCTTTCAGATGAAGTCCTCAATCTAACCTTCTTGTGTTCATAGTCACCATTCTGGCCACCTCTCAGCCTCTATGTTCTTATGTAACATTTACATAGTGCCATAAACATACCCAGAGTTGCGTAAGAATTAAAACGTTGCCAAACCAATAAAGCCTAAAGCAGGTCACTCCCTCTAGACTGCCTTTGATTAGCACAGGTATGCTGCCTGGTCTACGACGCCTGCCAGAGACAGAAATTAACTGGAGGAAATCTAAAACAGTTCTACAAAAAAGCACAAGTAAGAAGAAAGTAACCCACTGTGACATGTGGTACATCTATCAATCAGAGTATATTATTCTGCCCCATAAGATAAAAAGTAAACCAACATTGCTTATTCACTGAAGTCAGAAACTGTGTCTAAAAATACCTCCCTGCCAACTGGCTATCAGTAAGTCAGTCTCACAAATGTCCCAGTAAGAGTGTCACAGAATATTTCCTTACTTTACAGAGGGAAAACTGAGGCAGTCACAGAAAGGTTAAGTTACTTGTTCAAGGACAACCTATAAGAGAGCAAAGTTCTAGGGCTGAAAATCAGCCTCCTCCCTCCATCTGGCTCTAACCTTTAACCAAAGTAGCCATTTTAATATGTTTTATCACATCTGTTCCAGGAGCTGTTTAAACAGAGCTAATCAGAGTTTCTATTTTCTTCTACAACAGTTCACTTCCACTGTATTTAAAATCCATGTCCACTCAACAAAATTACAGGACTTGGCTTGAAATTAGATTTTTAATCTGTTCACAGAAATTCAAAATGTTCCTATGAGAACGTCAAATGTCTCTCTTGTTGCTTTTATCTTAAGAAATGAATATCACGTTCTACTGCTACTAACTCAATTTTACATTTTTAAATACTAACGTGAAAATTCCAAAGCTAGGCCTTAAAACATGGTACACCTACAAATGGATGCTGTTTCTAATTTAAACTCACTCTCTTTATCACTGGCCTCTTACCAAGTCCTACTTAATTCATTAATTAACAGAAACACCTATCCCTTACTGCCCTTATATCATGTCCAACTTCCAGGTATCAGGGCTGCCTAGTTTTGCCACACCTCAGCCCACATAGGGGAGCACTATATAGGAAATGCAGGGGAGGAGAGAAAAAAATCAACTTCTTGTTACCCTACAGCCTTAATTTTCCCAGAACTGACGTTTTACTTTAAGTCTTTTGCAACAGTGGTCTCCATAACATGCACTATTGGCAACTAGATGTGTCCCGGAAAAAACTGCAGTGTCTGGCCAAGAAGTTTAAAGGCCTTGGAGAATGTTTGCTGGACACACAACCTAATTTCCAATTACCAAAAAAAGAAACTAACTTCCCATTATGCCCACCCACCTTCACCCCAACAAACATGCATTTTAGGAAGGTTACAAAAAAATGAACTCTGCCCCATTTAGAACCAGTTGGATTATCAATTAAACATTCTTAACTAGGCTCACAAGAACAACTTTAATAACACTACACCAAATCAGTGGGGAAAGGACTATTAAAAATCTTGGATATATTAAGGGCAGGATAAAAATTCCTGTGCAAGGAATTTAAAGATTTAGTCATACATACATACATAAAAAGACAAACCTGAAGGTTGAGTCTTCTTTCTCTTTTACTATCCCACTAGAGAACATTATGTTGCACAGTCCCAAAAAATGGCCTATAATAAGGCCCAGTAAACATCCTTATTCATGAAAATCATTACCTCACTGCAAATGTCAGACTCTGTTCATACACCTTCATAATGTTTATCAGACCCCATGGCAGACACCCAGCCCACAGAGCATCGAGGACCAAGAACACACACGAGGTGCTTACCAGAAGCATTAGCCAGTGAACAAAGACCACACTGCACAGGATACACCACTGGGAACAAATATCAAAACCAGAGATAATGAATTTGTTTTTGAGACTCCAAAGTGGCATGGTGTCTTTTCTTTATTGTCTGGTTTGTTAAAGAAGCCTGAACCCACCTGAGAATCATTATTTTTAGTGGAGAGGAGAGCCTCAGAATGCACACTTGATCTCCTACTGCTGGAAGGTTAGGGGCTGCTGAGAAGTCAAAGCAGCAGGCTTTGTACATCGGAAGAGAATACAATCCTGATCATCTTTCCCAGATCCATCTGTGGGTCAATAATCACTTCAATATAACTGCCAAATATAACCTTCATCTGCTACCCCAATGCCAAAACACATCGAAGATGACTCTCTTAAATGAAATATTTTAGGGTTTCATCTGCTCTTCTCAGCCCCCAAAGCCTCATAAACAACACACCCAGTGGAGTGTCCCACAGAATGGTACCCACCTCCCTAGTGGGAAGGGTGGGGGTGGTGTCAGGCAGCAGCAGGCTGTGGGGGTTGGAAGACAAGAGGTGTGTGAGGGTGAGGGAACTGAGGGTGGGGGGGCTGGTCAGGGAAGAGGGACAGTGTGGGAAGGTAAATAAGCCCTGACCAAGGGCTGGAGAGACGCTCCAGAGGTGGGATCTTTAAATAATCTTGGGGGTTGGAGGCAAGTTCTAGGATTTCACCTGAAAGGCATCCACAAAGTGATTAACTGAATAGGCCCCCTGAGGTGGGATGGGGGAGGCGAGAAGGAAAGCAACTATCCCTAGATTCAGACTAACCCTTGAGGAACTAGGTTTCATAGGGTTAGAGAGGCTCCAAAGCCAAGCTCCAAAAATGTTTAGGGGCCTGTCCGACCCACTTCCTCCAAATAGCTTCCACAGGGCATGTGTGCGGGGGTGTGGGGGGTGTGGGGGGGTGTTTGCCCCACTGAACTCAAGGGACTGAGTGAAGGGGAAATGTGACTCCCTTTCCCAGAACATTAAAGAGGGAAGGGAAGAAACACCTCAAGTGCAGGACCTGAAAGGTTAGAGACCCCTTCTCCTTGTGGCCTGAGGTGCGCAAAGACTCTCACCAGCAAGATACCTCGGAGAAGCAGAGACCCCACTGTCCGATCCCCACAATCTTGGCGGGAGAAAAGACACCCCCAGGAGCATCTGGAGGGAGGGAATAAAGCCCCCCGACCCTCGACACGCTGAGGGGCAGAAACCACGGACCTCCAAATCCTGGGGAAGGAAGCCCGGACTCTCATCTATGGAATATAAGGGTGCGGGGAGCGCGACCCCCGAGAGCCCCCCGAATCCAGTTCCGCATGGAAGAGGGCTCGGGTCCCCAGGGGCCCGGCATGAGCTGGGTCGCGGCTGAGCGGCAGCGCCTCAGAGGTCGGAGGAAGCTGACAGAGGGTCACTCCGACTCCTCCGCGCCCCCCGCCCGGCCATATTGTGCGCGTGGGGAGGGGGCGCACTGTAGCCCAGGGACCGCGGCTCAAGGCCTCGCCCTCAACCAGCCCTCTCCATCCCGGCCCCCGCCCCCAGCCCCG
>NW_003852438.1:6174139-6181499 GCF_000181295.1 Otolemur garnettii | reverse complement strand
GGTCAAATCCAAGAGTTTGAGGTTATTATGAGCTGTTAAAGGGGAGTGTCCGTGTTAAAGGGGTGGGCGGGGTTCGCGCCTCGGCCAACCACACGGGTCGGTGAGGAGAGAAGCGCGGAGGAGGCCAGGGACCGACGTGCAGCCTCCGCCCTCTCCTGCACCCGACGCCGCGCAGAATTATCTTATCAGCACCTATCCCCCGCCCCCAGTCGAATATTTTACGACTCCGGTGCGTGTTCTGGTTCCTCCAACCCGGCTGCTTAGAATCTAGCCTCGTCGCGTCACGCCGGGATCGTCGCGACGGTCTCCTAACCTGTTTGCCTACCCGGCCTTGCCCCCTGCAATCCTCTGGACACTGTAACCTGTATCATGGAATCATGGCATGCCCCTTTTCAAAACCTACCGAGGCTTTTTAATGATGATACTCAAATCTTGGCCAAGATTCCGTGTCAGGCACTCCCATTCTGCTGGTAGAACCCTTTTGGTAAACAATTTGGTATGATATATCAAATGCCTTAAAATATTAACACCCATTTACCCGGTATTATCTCCTGTCTTCAAGAAATTGTAAGAGAAGAGAACAAACATTTAACGCAAAAACGTTAACTTGTGTATTTATCATTGTAAAAAGCCAGAAACAAAGAAAGCAATAATAGAAGACTTAAATAACTTATGGCCCATCCATATGATGAAACATTATTTAGTAATTAAAAATAATGTTTACAAAAAATGATATGAGAAAATGTTCATGAGATAATGTTAAATGAAAAAGGAAAATATAAAACAGTTTATGGTATTATTCAGATTTTACTACCGACATATATATTTGCACTGAAAAAAGACTGGAACATTTGCCAATATTATCAGTAGTTATGCGGAGAATAATTTTTTACCTTTTTTTTTTTTCAGAGACAGAGTCTCACTTTGTTGCCCTTGGTAGAGTGCTATGGTATCACAGCTCACAGCAACCTCAAACTCTTGGGCTAAGTGATTCTCTTGCCTCAGCCTCCAGAGTAGCTGGGACCAAAGGCACCTGCCACAACACTGGCTATTTTTTGTTGCAGTTTGGCCAGGGCCAGGCTTGAACCCGCCACCCTGGGTATATGGGGCTGGCGCCCTACTCACTGAGCCACAGGCACCACCCTTTTTTACTTTTTCTTTAAACTTTAAGTAATTTCTAAATATTTTCCTAATAAATATTTCTTTCAATCTTAGAAAAAATGATTATGAAAGTTTGAGGAAATCACCCCTTCTCTTCTTGGAAAGAGTTCACTTTCTTTAGCTTAAGAAACCACTTGAGATCATGAAGAGGGAAGGGTCTTTGGAACCAGAGAATTCCGAATCTGAATTCTGCTTCTTAATGGCTGAGAAAATGTGAGCAAGGTTTGAACCTCTCTAAGCACGGTTTCATCATCTGAGAACTAAGGGTGGAGAGAATGTCCACTAGGGGAAAAAACTCTCAAATGGAATCCTCACTTTTATAAGTTGTCACTTATCTGGTGAACATGCCCATCCTCATATCCAGAAAAAAACGTTAACTGTAGACACACTCACCAAATACAACACACACAAACACACAAGTGCAAAGTCATGTGTCTACAGGTTGGTCAGTGTAGCTACATGAGTAAACATCTTTTGTTCCACCCTCCCTGGCCTCCCCAAATAGGCTCATCTTCCACCTATGCCATCTAATAGGTCTTTCAAATTATGCTCTCTCCACCCAGCTGTGATGGACACAGTGCTAGGTTTAGTTTCCTAGGGTTGCTGTACCAAAAAGTGCAACAAATTGGTAGCATAAAAACAACCATAATTTATTCTCTCCTAGTTCTGGTTGCTAGAAATCTGAAACCATAGTAATGGCAAGGCCATGCTCTCTCCAAAGCCTCAGGGAAGAATCCTTATTGCTGCTTCTACTTTCTGGTGATTCACAGAATCTTTGGTATTCTTTGGCTTGTGCCTCTATTTTCATATGGTTGTCTTTGCTCTGTGTCTGTACCTCTGTGTCCAAATTTCACTCTTTTCTTCAGGACACCTATGATTGTATTAGAGCCCTTTGATTACATCTGCAAAGATCCTACTTCCAAGTAAGGCCACATCCACAGGGTCTCCACAAAAGTGGAGAGGGGGCACTATTTAGGCCAGTACAGTCACCAACTCCAACTCCTGCAGTTGGAGCACATCTCTGAGGCCAAGGAGGAAGGAACTGTCCCGTATGCTTGCTAATGCTGCCACTGTGGCTGCAAGACCAGGGTTCCAGAAAGGACCTGTGGTTGCTTTACTCATGTTAACATCAATCACATACCCAAATATACAGACCAGGAAGCCAGAATGCTGGATCCACAGACTAAATGCTACCTGCATTAGCTTACTTTGGGCATGACTTTGGGCAAGATATTTTACCTCCCTAAACCTCAATTCACTCACCTATGAAATGGGTCTAATAATAGTTCTATCACATAGAGATGTGAGGATTGATAAGATATTGTATGCAAAGCACTTAACATAATCCCTGGCATATAGGAAGAAATATAGTCCCAGCTACTTGGGAGGCTGAGGCAAGAGAATCGCTTGAGCCCAGGAGTTTGAGGTTGCTGTGAGCTGTGATACCATGGCATTCTACTGAGGGCGACATAGTAAGACTCTATTTCAAAAAAAAAAAAAGAAAAAAAAAAAGGTTGGGTGCGGTGGCTCACGCCTGTAATCCTAGCAATCTGCGAGGTTGAGGCAAGTGGATTTCCTGAGCTCACAGGTTTGAGACCAGCCTGAGCAAGAGTGAGACCCTGTCTCTAAAAATAGCTGAGCTTGTAGCAGGTGCCTATAGTCCCAGCTACTCAGGAGGATCACTTGAGCCCAAGAGTTTGAGGTTGCTGTGAGCTATGACTTCACAGCACTCTACAGAAGGCAAAAAAGTGAGACCCTATCTCAAAAAAAAAAAAAGAGAGAGAGAGAGAGAATAGAAAAACTAGCTGGACATGGTGGTGGGAACCTATAGTCCCAGCTACTTGGGAGGCTGAGCAAGAAAATAGGTCAAATCCAAGAGTTTGAGGTTATTATGAGCTGTGATGCCATGGCACTCTAACCCGGGCACAGAGTGAGACTCTGTCTCAAAAAAAGAAAAGAAATGACAAGATTGATTGGATATGGGAGGTGAAAAAAGGGGGTAGCTCAATGATTCCAGGATAATTTGACTGGCTGTCCAGTAGTTCCATTCAGTAGAGTAGGAAAGGCAGGTTTAGGAAAAAGAAAATGAATTCCTTGTTGAATATACTGGGTTTGAAAGGCTACCTGTAGGTACCTGCAGCCACAGACATGTGGCTTTGGAAGTCAGCAGCATATCATAATTGTCCAAACAACTCCAGGGAGCATGAGATTCTAGAAGTACACCAACACCGGCAAGAAAGAGGAGACAGAGAAGGAACAGTTACATGAGTAGGAAGAAAACCTGGAGAGAACAGAATCATGAAAACCAAGTCAGGAGAGGCATTCAAGAGGTCTCCAGAGTCTAAAGTTGAGAAGAAGCCAAGGAGAGGGGAACAAGAGGCTCCTAGATTTGATATCTTGAAGACCATTGATGATATTTACTTGAGCAGGTTCAGTACAGGGTGGGATAGAGGCCTAAATTCAGGGGCTACAAGTGAATAGGAAGGGAAGGCTTAGAAAGACTGTGTGTCAAATGTTCTTTAAAAGAATTTGGTGGGCAGCACCTGTGGCTCAGTGGGTAGGGTGCCGGCCCCATATACTGAGGGCAGCAGGTTCAAACCAGGCCCCGCCAAACTGCAACAACAACAAAAAAATAGCCAGGCATTATGGCGAGTGCCTGTAGTCCCAGCTACTTGGGAGGCTGAGGCAGAAGAATCGCCTAGGCCCAGGAGTTGGAGGTTGCTGTGAGCTGTGTGATGCCATGGCACTCTACTGAAGGTGATAAAGTGAGACTCTGTCTCTACAAAAGAAAAAGAAAATTTTGGCTGTGATGGGAGATTTATATTTCCTTCAGAATGAGACACCATCTTCTTTGAGCAAAACTTCAACTCAAAATGATCAATAAACTAGCCAAAAAGTGAAGAATCCTCAAGTCAAAAACTAAGGAACAAGGCCAGGTGCGGTGGCTTATGCCTGTAATCCCAGCACTGTGGGAGACTGAGACGGGTAGATTGCATGAGCTCACAGGTTCGAGACCAACCTGAGCAAAGCAAGACCCTGTCCGCTCCCCCCCCCCAAAAAAAATAGCCAGGGATGATGGCAGGTGCCTGTTGTCCCAGCTACTTGGGACACTGAGACAAGAGAATCGCTTGAGCCCAAGAGTTTGAGGTTGCTGTGAGCTATGACACTATGGTATTCTACCAAGGGTGACAAAGTGAAACTCTTTCTCAAACAAACAAACAAATTAAGGAGTAGGCTGGGTATGGTGGCATGTGCCTACCTACACATAAGGCTAAGGTGGAGGATCACTTGAGCCCAGGAGTTTGAGGTTGCAGTGAGCTATGACGATGCCACTGCACTCTAGCTTGGGCAACAGAGTAAGACCCTGTCTCTTAATAAAAAAATTTAAAAAATATTGAGCTCAGGTGTGATTGCTCACACCTATAATCCTAGCACTCTGGGAGGCCAAGGCAGGTGGATTGCTCACAGGGTTGAGACCAGCCTCCAGCCTGAGCCAGAATGAGACCTCATCTCTAAAAATAGCCAGGCGTTGGGGTGGATGCCTATAGTTCCACCTACTTAGGAGGCTGAGGCAAGAAAATCGCTTGAGCCCAAGAGTTTGAGGTTGCTGTGAACTGTGACGCCACGCCACACCAAGGTTGACAAAGTGAGACTTTGTCTAAAAAAAAATTGAGGGTGAAATAAAAAATGTGTAAGTTATATATGAATTCATGCATACTTTACTAATTATTAGGTATTTAGTAATAGATGAGAGACAGAGTATCTAAACCCCATATTAAGGAAATGAAGGAAATAGGATGAGAAAAAATAATCCAGGGCAGTACCTGTGGCTCAAAAGGGTAGGGCGCTGGTCTCATATGCCAGAGATGGCAGGTTCAAACCCAGCCTTGGCCAAAAATGGCAAGAAAAAAAAATAAATAAAATAAAACAAAATTCAAAAAAAAAAAAGAAGAAGAAGAGGAAGAAACTTGCATTTAAAAAAAAGAGAAAAAGAAAAAATAATCCAAACTGAGGTAAGAAAGGAAAGGTAAAAGACAGTACACATTGAGTATTCCTAACCTAAAAATTCAAAATATAAAATGCTCCAAAATCTGAAACCTTTTGAGTACCAACATGATACTCATTGAAGCATTCTGGATTTCAAATTTTCAGATTAGCAATGTTCAACATCCAGGAGTTCAAGACCAAGCTGAGTAACAGTGAGACAAATCTCTACATTTGAAAAATACAATAGAAAAACTAGCAGGGCCCTGTGGTGCATTTCTGTAGTCCCAGCTACTGTGGAAGCTGAGGCTAGAGGATCACTTGAGCTCAGGAGTTTGAGGTTGCAATGAGCTACAGTGATGCCACTGCATTCTAGCTTGAGCAACAGAGTGAGACCCTGTCTTCAAAAAATAAAAAATCCTTCTAAGGCTTTTCTTGATCACTTTCTACTCCAGAGGCCATTGCTTTTTTTTTTTTTTTTTTTTGGCTCAGGCTGGTCTCAAACTCCTGAGCTCAAGTGATCCTTCCATCTTGGCCTTCCAGAGTCCTAGGATTATAGGCTCAGCCACCATACCTGGTCTATTGCATTTTTTTTTTTTAAATAAGCAAGGCTTTTCTTTTCTCTTCTCTTCCTTTCCTTTCCTTTTCTTCTCTCTCTCTCTCTTTTTCTTTCTTTCTTTCTTTTTTTAGACAGTCTCACTATGTCACCCTCAGTACAGTGCTGTGGCATCATAGCTCCCAGCAACCTCAAACTCTTGGGCTCAAGCAATCTTCTTGCCTCAGCCTCCCAAGTAACTGGGACTACAAGTGCCCAACACAATGCCCAGCTAGTTTTTCTATTTTTAGTAGAGATGGGTCTCACTCTTGCTCAGGCTGGTCTCGCACGCCTGGGCTCAAGCAATCTACCCAACTTTGGCCTCCGAGAGTGCTAGGATTATAGATGTGACCCACTGTGCCTACTGTTTTTTTTTTCCTTTGAGACAGGGTCTCCGTGCTGTGGCATCATAGCTCTCCGCAACCTCAAGCTCTTGGGCTCAAGCGATCCTCTTGCCTCAGTTTTTCTTTTCTTTTCTTTTTTTTTTTTTTTTGAGACAGAGCCTCAAGCTATCCCCCTGGGTAGAGTGCCATGGCATCACGCTCACAGCAACCTCCAACTCCTGGGCTCAAGCGAGTCTCCTGCCTCAGCCTCCCAAGTAGCTGGGACTACAGGCGCCCGCCACAACGCCTGGCCATTTTTTGGTTGCAGCCATCGTTGTTGTTTGGTGGGCCTGGGCTGGGGATTCGAACCCGCCACCTTAGGTGTATGTGGCTGGCGCCTTAGCCGCTTGAGCCACAGGCGCCGAGCCGCCTCAGTTTTTCATTTTTAGTAGAGACAGGGTCTTGAGCTTGCTCAGGCTGGTCTTGAACTTATGAGCTCAGGCAATCTCTACCCGCCTCATTCTCCCAGAGCACTAGAATTATGGGTGTGAACCACCTCTCCCGGCCATTTTTAAAACTCTCTCACTGACCTCGTACTCCCCCAGTGCCTCCTTGGCAAATAGGCCTTTGCCCTCAGCCTTTATGATTCATATCACCGTTCCTATCCAGGCATGCCCACTAGCTAAACAGGATTGCTCTCTTGCTCGTTGTTTTGTTGTAGATCTCACAATTTTTTTTTTTTTGGCAGTTTTTGGGCAGGGCTGGGTTTAAACCCACCACCTCCGATACATGGGGCCGGCACCCTGCTCCTTTGAGCCAAAGGCACCACCCTGGATCTCACAACTTTTGCCTGCCTGGCTGGCCTCCTCTTCTCTGTGCCCTTGTTTATACCACAATCCATCACTTCACAGGGTGTCTGCTACAAAGCCCCACCTCCTGGCCCCTCTCCTTCCAGTCCCCCAGTTTTCCTCCACATGACATGTTCCAAGAAAGCCCCCTCCATTCCTCATCTCCCTTCTCCAGAACTTACAGGCTCCCTGTTGCCTATAACACCAAGCCCAAAGCACAGTGTTCCAAACCTAGAGAGGATTTTAGAAATTATTTAATTTCATGCTTTTATTTTATCATGGTAAAACTGAGGCCCAGAGAAGATAAATGACTAGGCTAGGACCAAGACAAAATGGCAGTCCAGACCTCTGTGTGACAAGAGCTTACTATCTATCCCGGAGTGTTCCCCTACACCTAAAACTAGAATTCAGAGGCTGAACATTGACTCTCCTAAGAATTTTATACAGAT
>NW_003852438.1:6160427-6173554 GCF_000181295.1 Otolemur garnettii | reverse complement strand
GGGGGTTCTTCTCAGATCCTATGAGATCTGGCTATACTTCCCAGTACTGGGTTCTCTGAAATTCACATCTGTCTTCCCAGGAAATCCTCTTTTCACTTCTACTGGCTTGAGTGTGTTTGCCCCTGTCACCTATGTGTCCTGGCTGGAACACCAGCTCAAGTAATTCTACCAGCTCAGGGCCTGACTCCTCGGGAAGCCTCCCCCCCTCCTCTGTTTTCGTCTCATCTTCCCAGACAGATCATAAGCCCTGCCATGGCAGCAGTCACCTCCCTTTCCCTCCCAATGTTCAGCACATACTTGTTGATTGATTGCATCTTCTAACTTTGGGGATGCCTATTTCCAATTTTACCATTTAAAGTCATCATTGCTGCTGCCATGTCATGTAATACCAAATCCACGTATCAATCCATCATTTATGTGTCCTTGGAACATGTATTGAGTGTCCATGTGCCAGACACTCGGGCTAGGCCAGGGAATGATGATAAAATTCCCAGTTGACTCCCTCCAGAAGTTCACAGTCCAGAAGGGAAATACAAATCTTCCTCACCAAACTGGTCACACCAACACAGACTTTGGTTTCATGATCCCAGCCATATACAAACACACATACTCCAGACATGACTATTAGCCCTGTCACGTTGTCGCACATGCTCAGACCTGGGCTCTCTCCTGTTTTTCTCCTTCCTTACACCAAGTACCACCCTGTTCCCTCCCTGGCCTCTCAGGGAGCTCAGCTCCAGGTGTCCAGGAGTCCTCACTCTGCCTACTCCCTTTCCTTTTGATACCTCATTTTCTGTGGTATGGGAATTAACACTATAGTCTAAGTGTGTGTGTGTATACATGCCTTTATTCTATTTTAAGACCCCAGCACTTTGTAAAAACCTGGTGGAGAATCCTGCCAAAACCCCAGGGTGGGGGAGGGGAGGCCAGGCAATTTGAGCCCAGGGCAGACCGTGTCTGGGGAGCCAGGTTAGCCGCCGCCAGCTGCAGAGCCTGGGCTCAGACTGACGCCGTTAACTGCTGGTTTCCTGGCCCGCTCTAGCCCAGCTTGGCCCGGTCCATCCACCTCCTCTTTGCTGTGTCTAGTCCTCGTTCCTCTCCATGACTTGCTCAGGAGTTTGCCCACCAGGCATCATATAAAATTGTTGTGTTTCTGGAAACACACACACATGCAGAGAAGCCTTGAAATTCTTCTTGGAACAGGTCCAGGGATTTATTTATGAAATTCCCAGGGGGTGGGAGAGACAGAAGTCTGGACTTTGCAGACTGAGTGCTGTGCCGTCATCTCATCAACAGAACCACCAGCTCTAGTGTGCACTTACTAAATGCCCACTGAGTGCCTCCGCTGGGCTGGAGGGGGCTGGGGAGCCATGACAGGTGCTCAGTACTCAAGGCAGCAGGAATGACTTCCCTCCCCCTCCACTCACCTCCCCATATGAGAGGAAAAACCAGACATGGTATTGACATATGTCAGCCATGGTCCCCCCGATGCCGACCTCCCTGCTCCCTCTCCCACCAGCCCCAACCTCCTCACTTTCATGCTCTCCTTCTCCCCAAGTCTGTAGCCTCTCTCCCCCTTGAACACCCGTACTTAGAACATGCTGTCCTGTGGACAGATATGTGGGTCCTCAAAAAAAAAAAAAAAAAAAGGCTTCAGGGCTAGTTTCTACACCAGTGAGAACTTGGGAGCAAGCAGTAGTGTGCTCAGGATACTACTCCAGTCCTTTGCAGTTGGCATGGAACAGAAATGAGGTTTATTTCCAGGAGCAGAAGCTGGACAAAGCTACAGCATCCACGCCTTTTAGGGTGTTTTCCAGGTTCTCCCCCAGAATTTTAGGTGCATGTTTCAAGGGGAGCTAGATGGAAGCAGGCAGACAGATTATAGAGTTGGAGAGAAGGTCCTAACTCTGCTTCCAGGGACCAGATATGCAGAAACTTTCTGCTCCAAGACAGGCCTTCAGGCCTCTGCTCCTTATCTAGCCCACCATGTCCAAGGGACCTTGGCAGGGCTTGAGACTTCTGTTGCCTCCCTTAGCTTTGTAGAGGTGGAAAGGGTGGGTCTAAATGTATCTTTAGTTTCCCATGTATATCCTGACTTTGAGGAGGAAGCCATATGATCAATATCTGTGGAATCACTGGTGTTATGCAAATATTGTGACTTTTATTCCAAGACTTTAGAGGTAAGCTCCCAGTTGAAAATATGGATTAATCTATCAGAGATTATTAGATGATTAGACAGATGAAAGACAGATAGACAGAGGGCCACTGCACTTGCCACAGGGAATGGGAGACCTTTTTTTGTCTCACTCTGTCACCCTGAGTAGAGATCCCTACCTGCGGTACGGAGGGTGGCATCATCGTAGCTCATAGCAACTTCAAACTCCCGGGTTCAAGCTATCCTCTTGCCTCACCCTCCTGAGTAGCTGAAACTATAGGCATAATCTATAATGCCTGGCTAATTTTTTCTATTTTTAGTACACACAGGCTGTTGCTCTTGCTCAGGCTGGTCTTGAACTCTTGAGCTCAAACAATCCACCCTCCTCAGCCTCCCAGAGTTCTGGGATTACTGGTGTGAGCCACCTCACCCGGCTTGGAATGAGAGACTTTTATCATCAAAGGTCATCATCCAGAAAGCAATCAAATCAGGGGACTAATAATAAAATATATTAAATAAAAGAACAAAGTGGCTCCTGCCCGTAATCCTAGCACTTTGAGAGGCCAAGGTGGGTGGATTGCCTGAGTTCTCGGGTTGGAGACCAGCCTGAGCCAGAGCAAGACATCGTCTCTAAAAATAGCCAGGCATTGTGGTAGCTACCTGTAGTTCTAGCTACTTGGGAGGCTGAGGCAAGAGAACTGCTTGAGCCCAAGAGTTTGAGGTTGCTGTGAGCTGTGATGCCATGGCATTCAACCGAGGGCGAGGACGACAAAGTGAGACTCTGTCTCAAAAACAAACAAACAAAAAGTAACACTGGAAGAACAAAAGGGAAAGGAACTTATAGGGATGACAAAACCTTCCCTAACCCTAAGCAGCTTAGGCTCTCTTGGTTTAGAAATAAAAAATACCCCAAAGTCTCAAGCACCTCATAGACCTTCCTAAACTTCTCCTTCCATTGGGCAGTGCTAGTCTGGTTACCCAGAATGAGCTAGGATGGGGAGATATGCCAGCTAGCCGCCTCTCCCAGGTGAGGCAAGCGGGTGTGGGCAGGCTCACCTGAGACGGAAGCCTCTTGTGAGTGGGCGGACCCATCCCTGGTGGAGAGGAGGGCAGCCTCCACCTGCCAGGGCTTGTGTTCATGCCCGGGCCTGTGTAGCACATGTGAGTGTATCCATGTTAGGGAAGCGTTAGCACAGCACTAGAGACACAGAAACAGCTTTAAAAGGAAGCTGCCCTAAGTAGCCATTATCCTCCTCTTAGGCTAATGGCAAATGTAGTCAAAGGAAGCTGTTGAAAGCCCAGATCTGTTTCTAGGCACCTTAAAGGAAAGACCATGGGCTCTAGGTTCAGACAGATCTGAGTTCAAATCCCAGCTCTATTTCTTACTAGCTGTGTGATTTGGAAAGCATCACTTTACCTCTCTGACTGCTGAGTTTCTCATTTGTAATAAGGAAATAATAATTTTTAATGTTGAAAAAATTTTGTAAGGGCAGCACCTGTGGCTCAGTGAGTAGGGCACTGGCCCCATATACAAAGGCTGGCGGGTTTGAACCCAGTCCCAGCCAAACTGCAACAAAAAAACAGCTGGAATAGCTGGGCGTTGTGGCAGGCTCTTGTAGTCCCAGCTACTCAGGAGGCTGAGGCAAGAGAATCCCCTAAGCCTAAGAGCTGGAGGTTGCTATGAGCTGTGACGCCACAGCACTCTACTGAGGGTGACAAAGTGAGACTCTGTCTCTAAAAAAAAAAAAATTAAAAAAAGCCCTTTATCAATTACTAAAGGCTACTGAGATGAGAATTATGACTTCCAAGAGGTCAATAATGCAGGCCCTGAAGTGAGACTGCCAGTTTTTAAGCTCACCCCACCTCTGTCTCTTCAGCCTATAAAACAGGGATAACAATGGTACCTTACCTCATAGGCTTTTCCTGAAGGCCAAATGAGTCACTAGCATATAGCACATCTAATGTTATTACTGGGCCACAGTAAGTGCTCAAAACACTGCGTAGAACTGGTGCTCAAACCTCTGCTCAAACCCTTGTCCCAGGACCCAGCTCCACTGCAGAGCCCCTGTCCCAGCTTGCCCTGCCTGTGGCTTCCAGCCAGTTTTTTCTTACTGTAAAATCTGGTTTTTCCTCAAGCTGGTCCTTCCCAGGCATGCTGTTGTCATGGGAACCTACAGAGGCCGCTTGGGTTTGGGGGAGAAAGGGGTTGTGGATTAAAGCCAAAGAATCCCACCACTGAGATTGCAGCCACCACAGTAGTGGGCTAGCCGCTATCCTAGCCCCCCAGAATAGAGCCAGACAGCGGGGGCCCAGAAGGGGTGTCTATCTGTGGAGGCTTGCTCCCACCCTGGCCCCACCTACTGTTGAGTGTTCAGTGAGCCCCAAAGTAAAGCCACCACCTGGGTGAGTGAAGCCCCAGGATTCAATACTCTCTGCCACCATTTTTCTAGCATCTTTTTAAGAATGGAGCCATGGTACTGAACCTCATTGTTTCTTCATGGGGCTGAACAAATGCAAGGCTTAGGGGCTTTGTTGGATATACTGCTACCCTTCACCTTAAGACAAATGGTCTTATCTCCAGGATACATACAATCAGCTTCCCTTAAAAGATGGGGAACCTGAGGCCTCAGAGCAGCCAAGTGACTTCTTGAGTCATTTAGCCAGTAAAATGGCTGGAACCCAAGGCTTTTGATCTTTACCATTACCCTTAGATGTCTGGGGCCATAGGGGAGCTTGCCCTGGCCTGGAGTGGGGGAGGGATGGACCAGAAGTTGGTCTCCATAACCTGGTGCCTTCCATCTGTCCTCCTTTGGGAGGGGATTCTTAGGGGACAAAAGCCACTCTCCTCCCCCACTAAAATTCCACTCCTGAAAATTAAGGCAGACCTTTTACGTTCTTAAAGAGCAAAACAGGAACACAGCAAGAGCTTTAAAGAATTTCATAAACTTGGACTTCATAATTCCACTCCTAGGAATCATTCCGAGGATGTCCACATATGCTTCTTGACCCAACAATTCCAGTTGTAGGAATCCATTCGAAGGAAGTACTTTAAGCAGACGTATGTAGGAAGACCTGACTTAGGAATGTCTTCACAGTTTCTTTCTTTCTTTTTTTTTTTTAAACATTTCTTTTTCTTTATTTTATTTAATTAATTAATTAAATTTATTTTGTTGTTGTTGTTGTTGTTGCAGTTTTTGGCCGGGGCCAGGTTTGAACCCACCACCTCTGGCATATGGGGCTAGTACCCTACTTCTTGAACCACAGGCACCTCCCCATCTTCACAGTTTCATCTGAAATCGTAAAATATCAGACACAAATTAATGTCCCAAAATAGATACCTTCACATAAGTTACATCTGTACCAAAGGGTTGTAGAAAAATATTTAATGACACAAAAAGATGTTTATGGTATACAGTTAAGGTGGGAAAAAGCGAGTTATGAAATATGTCTGGTATAACGTTTGTTTGTTATGCATAAGAAAGAGCTGAAAGGATATATAGCAAAATGTTTGTAAGTGTTCTCTCTGAGTGGTAATAACTGCAATTTTTTTTTTTTTTTTTTTTTGCAATTTTTGGCCAGGGCTGGGTTTGAACCCACCACCTCTGGCATATGGGGCCTGCGTCCTACTCCTTTGAGCCACAGGCACCGCCCAAAATTGCAAATGTTTTCTTCTTGATTGTCTACATCACCAACATTTTCAAAGATGATTATGTATTACTTTTATAATTAAAATAATCAACAAAAGCTCATTTAAAAATAGAACTTATCCACAAAGATCTACATTGCAGCTTGATTTATGATAGAAAAAACCAGAAAGCATATCTTTATAGGGAATGGCTTAATAAGTTACATAATACCCTATATTAAATATCATACAATCATTCATATAATTACGACGTCTGTGTAGGAATACTAAAATACTTATTATATGTTATGTGAAAAATACCAGACACATTGGGTGGTGCCTGTGGCTCAAAGGAGTAGGGCGCCAGCCCCATATACCGGTTCAAACCCAGCCCCAGCCAAAAACTGCAAAAAAATAAAATAAAATAAATACCAGACACAGAATGGAATGTGTACTATGATTAGAAGTATGCAAAGCATGTATGCAATGAAAATATTTCTTTCAATTTGGTGAAGTGAGATTATATGCAGTTTTTCCATCTTTTTCAAAATCACCAAAATACAATTCTTTGCCTTTGGGAAGAGATACCATGAAGCACTAGGCCTTGTTTCTGAAACTATTGTACAGGAATGAGCCTCATTCATCTACAGAGTACATATTAATAATATTATTTGTTGGGTCTCTACTATATATGTACATTTCTAATTTTCAGAATAACTGTTTCACACAATATGTAAATTACTTAGGACAGGCTTGATGCCTGTGACTTAAGTGGCTAAGGCGCCAGCCACATACACCTAAACTGGCGGGTTCGAATCCAGCCCAGGCCCGCCAAACAATGATGATGGCCGCAAACAAAAAATAGCCAGGTGTTGTGGCAGGCATCTGTAATCCCAGCTACTTGGGAGGCAGAGGCAGGAGAATTGCTTGAGCCTAGGAGTTGGAGGTTGCCATGAGCTGTGATGCTACAGTACTCTACTCAGGGTGACAGCTTAAGGCTCTATCTCAAAAAAAAAAAATTACTCAGGACAGTGGTTCTCAACCTTCCTAATGCCTCTTAATGCTGTAACCTTTAATTCAGTTCCTCATGTTGTGGTGACCCTCAACCATAAAATCATTTTCGTTGCTACTTCATAACTGTAATTTTGCTACTGTTATGAATCTTAATGTAAATATCTGATATGCAGGATGTATTTTCATTGTTATAAAGGGGTTGTGACCCACAGTTGAGAACCACTGACTTAGGACTTTGTTGGTTTCAAGTAATAGAAATCCTGTCTAGCTATTTGGGGAAAAGGATTTTTTTTTTCTTTTGTTTTGTTTTAGTTGAAGGATGCAGGGCTTCCTCACAGGCAGCTAGCCTCAGTCAGTCATGGGAACCGGGACACTAATATACAAGACCTTCTTTCTTTCCGTCCTCTCTCCTTTTCTGGGCCTTCTCTTCATCTGAGTATTGGCATCCATCTACTTTCACACAGACCAGCTTTTTCTGCTTCCCAGCCACATAGGGACATAGGGCTCTTGACAGCCATAGGGTCTGTATAGCGGCATAGGAAGAGTCCAGTGTGACTCTTTGGGTTCTTGTTCCTAACTGGGGATGTCAGACTGAGGGTGTCACTCACTGTGGGGAGTGGGCTGTGTCATGTTTGACTAACAAGGCTGCCAAGAAAAGCCACAGTGCCTATCTGGATAAGGAAGAAGGGTCAGTTCCCAGAAAAGGCAAGTTGAAGTCCATGGGTGAAGGTGGGTCAGGTGGCTGGAAGAAATTATAATGTATGTTAGACATGGTAGGTATTTTTATGGCTCTTTCTACAGATGAGTCTTAGAGAGGCCTAAGGTTCTACAGCTTGAAAATGTCAGAACTGGAATTCAGATACAGGTTGGCCTTTCTCCAAAGTCCACTCAGTTATACCACCCACTAATTTACTGATAAATGCGAGCCAGCCAGGCTTCGGAATATCCCAGACAGAAGGACACTGTGTGCAAAGCCCTGGAGGCAAAAAGGAACTAACTGTGGGTCTAAGGAGCTGAAAGAAAGAAGTCCAGTGGCGCTGGAGCACAAAGAAGGAGGAGGGCGTGGAGGAAGATATGGCCCGGGCTAAGGGCCAGGTCAGATCAATAATGGCCTGTTAATTTGGGGCTTTAACTTCCTTTGCAAGGAAGCAGAGCACTGTGGAATAAGGATTTGTATTTTAGAGGGACATCCCCAACTGCAGTGTGAAGGATGGTTGTGGGTAGGGGGGTCAGGATAGCTGCAGGAGACCAGGAGGGGATGCCACCACATAGGTGAGAATGATGGCAGCTGGGACTAGGGTCAGGAGATGGCAGTGGGGCTGAGATCCAGCAGGAGGTAGGATGAACAAGACTTTATGTTCACTGCTTGATGGGGGTTGAGCCTCTGTTGACAGGGAGAAGGAAGTCGGGGCAAATCTTGTGTGCTTACTTGGCTAGTAGCACCATTCTCCAAACATCCAGACGGAGCAGGCATGGGGAGTTCTGTTTCAGACGTACAAATTTGACACACCTGAGAGTCTTTCAAGGAGGCATCCAGAAGAAGGTGGACCTTGAGGTCAGGAGCTCAGGAAGAAAGGCATGAACTGAAGACATAGATCTGAAAGTCACCAGTGAGCATGAAAACCAAGATGTGCAGCTCACCCAGCAGGTATGTGTGGAGGGAGAAGAGGACCTAGGCCAAAGCATCTGGAACACCAGCATTTAAGAGAAACTCACAAAGAAGTCTGGGAAGGAGCCAGGGGAGAGAAAGGAGGGAGGGCTGGGAGGAAGAAAACTCAGAGGCAGGAGCGGGCAGTGAAATAAGGAAGACCAAAGGTGTTTGCAGGGTTTACCAACAAGGAAGCCAGTGGTAACCTCCAAGTTATCAGTTTCCCCACGACGGCAGGAGAGGTGTGGGCTTGAGGATTCCTGTGGCCGCCAGTTACACTTGATAGGAAGGGTAAGTTGAGGATTCATTCAGAAGAATGAAGGGTCATTTAAGAGTGAGGAAGCGGGGCCGAGTGTGATGGCTCACGTCTGTAATCCTAGCACTCTGGGAAGCCGAGGAGGATGGATTCCTTGAACTCAGGAGTCTGAGACCAGCCTGAGCAAAAGTGAGACCTTTGCCTCTACTAAAAATAGAAAAATTAGCTGGGCCTTGTGGTGGGTACCTGTAGTCCCAGCTACTTGAGAAACTGAGGCATGAGGATTGCTTGAGCCCAGAAATTTGAGGTTGCTGTGAGCAATGATGATTTCACAGTACTCAACCCCAGGGTGACAGAGTGAGATTCTGTCTCAAAAGTTAAAAAAAAAAAAAAAAAAGACTGAGGAATCTGAAAGGTAGGAGAGAGGAGTGATAAGACACAGGTGAAGCTGGCTGTGGTGGCTCACCTCTATAATCCTAGCTCTCTGGGAGGCTGAGCCCAGCAGATTGCTTGAGCTCAGGAAGTTTGAGACCAGCCTAAGCAAGAGCGAGACCCCATCTGTAAACAAAAATAGCCGGGCATAGTGGTGGGCGCCTGTAGTCCCAGCTACTTAGGAGGCTGAGACAAGAGGATCACTTGAGCCCAGGAGTTTAAGGTTGCTGTGAGCTATGATATCATGGTATTCTATCAAGGAGGACAAAGTGAGACTCTGTCTCAAAAAAAAAAAAAAAGACATATGTGAGTTTTTATGGTGTCTACTGCTCACACCTGTAATGCCAGCACTTTGAGAGGCCAAGGTGGGAGGATCTCGTGGCTTCAGTGAGCTATGATCATGCCACTGAACCTTTGCCTGGGCAACAGAGCAGGACCCTGTTTCTCAAAAAATAAAAATAGGCTGGGCAGCCATAGTACAGTGGTTACGGCGGCAGCCATATACATCAAGGGTGGCGGATTCGAACCCGTCCCTGGTCAGCTAATCGACTACAACAAAAAAATAGCTGGGTGTTGTGGTGGGCGCCTGTGGTCCCAGCTACTCGGGAGGCTGAGGCAAGAGAATTGGCCCAAGAGTTGGAGGTTCCTGTGAGCTGTGATGCCACAGCACTCTACCAAGGGTAACATAGTGAGACTCTGTCTCAAATAAATAAATAAATAAATAAAAGAGCAAAATCAGTGTGGTGGGCTTCAGTTCTTCAGTTGTTAGTCATTGACAGTATAGAATATTTGAAAGAGACTTATTGGAAGATCTGAGGGTCACAATCCTCTCTTTAAAGAACTGTGAGAAATCTGTTTTTATGCTTCTATGTCAATACTATTAGATTAAATTCTTTTTTTTTTTTTTTTTTTTTTTTGAGACAGAGCCTCATGCTGTCCCCCTGGGTAGAGTGCCGTGGCATTACAGCTCACAGCAACTTCCAACTCCTGGGCTCAAGCGAGTCTCCTGCCTCCGCCTCCCAAGTAGCTGGGACCACAGGCGCCCGCCACAACGCCCGGCTATTTTTTTTTTTTTTTTTTTTGGTTGCAGCCATCATTGTTTTTTTGGCGGGTCCGGGCTGGGGATTCGAACCCGCCACCTTAGGTGTACGTGGCTGGCGCCTTAGCCGGTTGAGCTATAGGCGCTGAGCCTAGATTAAATCTTAAATTCACACCTGAAATACAACAAATGTACAAATCTGGAATATATGTGGACAAGCCAGTTTGAATGACTGAATATCGGTCAAAAAAAAAAAAGCAGATAAGTAATTTTCTTCATTTCAGGTACATACAGTAACACAAAATATTACCTAGTGGTTGGGAAAGAATCATTTGTAATTAGCATAGAAATTGTTTGCAATGTAAATGAGCGTTTCTGAAGTACTTGACTATGCTCAAAAACAGTACTTTAGTATTTTAAGAATTCCCCTTGTGGGGTGAAACCACTTTATATCTATTTTAAGACCTTGTTAAGTCTGCTTAAATGTAGTTAATTTTTTTTTTCTGGAAAAGATACCGGCTACATCAGAAAACAGTTTCTGGCAAAGGTAAGCTTGTGCAACTGTGCACTGCACAAGTGCTTTCCAAAGGCCATTTCCACCAGAGAGCAGATCTGATCGCCAGAGATTGTTACTAAGGGAACAGTAGGGCATGAATATAAATTTCGTTTCTCAAAAGACCTAACTAAAGTATTGATCCAAAGAGAGCAGCCAGTGAGTACAGGATGAGGGGCCTTTTTCTAATTGAGACAAATAGGAAAATAGAAACATACACGTGTGTTTATGTCATCGTAGGCTTTCCCCTCGCCTTACAAATCTCTCCTGTTTAGCTGTGGCCTAGATGACAAGGCCAGGGAGATAGGAGAGCAAGGATCTGGAGAGCAAACTGAAGGTGCTGACACCAAGCTGGACTGCAGCTCTGCAGAACTGAAACCAGGAACACTAGTAGCAAGGACAGTGCACTATCACTGGTATTATTATTTTGGATGGGGTTGGTTTTGTTTTGAGATAAAGTCTCACTCTGTCACCCTGGTTAGAGTGCCATGGCATCATCACAGCTCACAGTAACCTCACCCTTGGGCTTTAGCAATCCTCTTGCCTCAGCCTCTCAAGTAACTAGGACTGACTACAGGCGCTCACCATGATGCCTGGCTAGTTTGTTTGTTTATTTACTTATTTACAGAGTTTCACTTTGTTACCCTCAGTAGAGTGCACTGACATCATAGCTCACAGCAACCTCAAACTCTTGGACTCAAGCAATCCTCTTGCCTCAGCCTTCTGAGTAGCTGGGACTACAAGTGTCTGCCATAAGGCCCGGTTATTTTTAGAGATGGGGTCTTATTCTTGCTTAGGCTGGTGTTGAACTCCTGAGCTCAGGCAATCTGCCTGCTTCCACCTCCCAGAGTGCAAGGATTATAGGCATGAACCACCCTGCCCAGCCTTCCAACTGCACATTCTATCCAGTGATCCAGTGTTTCCAACACTAATAATCTAGCCTTTCTTCACCAACATTTTAACTGCTTTATTGAGATATAATTTGTGCACTAAACAATTCACCCATTTAAAGTGGATTTTAGTATATCCACAGCATTGTACAACCATTATCACAATCAACTTCAGAACATTTTCATTGCTCCTCACAAAGCGTAACACATACATTGTAGCCATCATTTTCACTAATTTTTGATGCAATCTTTATCACATGTCAGTTCCAGGTGTCTATGGACCTGTTTCTGTATTATGTTCCACTTGTCTTGTATTATTCTACTTTTCTTTTGAAACACAGCCTCACTTTGTTGCCTTTGGTAGAGTGCTGTGGCATCACAGCTCACAGCAACCTCAAACTCTTGGGCTCAAGTGATTCTATTATCTCGGCCTCCTGAGTAGCTGGGACTAAAAGTACTTGCCACAACACCCGGCTATTTTTAGAGACAGGGTCTCATTCTTGCTCAGGCTGGTCTCAAACTCCTGAGCTCAAGCAATCCACCTGCCTCAGTCTCCCAAAGTGCTAGGATTGAAGGCATGAGCCACTGTGCCCAGACCTATTCTACTTTTCTGTGATATGCCCTGTCATCTGTGAGAGCGAGTCTCCCCCACTTTGTACTTCTTCAAAATTGACTTCGCCAAATTCACAGATACCTTTGACCCAGGAATCTCATTTATTATTATTATTTTTTTTAATTTATTTTTTATTAGATCATACTTGTATACATTAATTCTATCATAGGATACAGTGTGTTGCTTCCATATGCAGTTTGGAAAATTCTCATTTTTTAGAATGTTCCTTACAGATACACTTGAATAAAGCAAAATGATGTAGATGCAAGTTCATTCATTATAGCATTATTTATAATTGTCCCAAACTGGAAACAACCAAAACTTCTAAAAATAGAGGACTGGTTTAATTATAGTGCATTTAACAGTGGAATATTATTCTGTAATAACAAAGTGAAAGTTCTCTATGTGCTGATCTGTAAAAATCTCCAAGATATATTATTAAGTAAAAAACAGTAAGGTGCAGGATAGAATATATAATATACTACTGTATATTATACAGCGGGAGGGAGATCAAGGATCCATGTTCAAATTTACTTGAATATATATAAAAACACTTTGGACAGACAGATGCATAAGAAAGCAAGACTAGTGCTTCTCTGGCAATGAGGGAACCCAAGCAGATGGGAGACACGGGTGTGAAGGAGACATTTCACTGTCCACCTTTGACACATTTGTTTTTGAATCATTTGAATGCATAACTTATTCTGAAAATAATCTAAAATAAAAAAAATAATAAACTACTAAGGAAAACACTGACTTAATTTTTTTTTTTTTGAGACAGAGCCTCAAGCTGTCACCCTGGGTAAAGTGCTGTGGCGTCACAACTCACAGCAACCTCCAACTCCTGGGCTTAAGCAATTCTCTTGCCTCAGCCTCCCGAGTAGCTGGGACTACAGGCGCCT
>NW_003852438.1:6137446-6159797 GCF_000181295.1 Otolemur garnettii | reverse complement strand
AAAAAAAAAGAAACCAGGAGAAAGTCTCCAACTTATATATGGTTATTGGTTTTCTTTTAAACACTGGTCATTTAGAACCTCTATTCCACTTCTTTCTGTTTGGCTGTCTTATTAAGGAATTGCATCTCTGGAGAGGTGGGGGAAAGAATCATTGACCATAAATCTTTAAAATACCTTCTGTCCAAGAGTGATGGCTTCTAGAAGCACAAGTGGCAGGCGAAGCCTCATCACCCACCTGGCGGCAAGTTATCTCAACTGCAGGCTAAGCACTTAGGAAAACTGCCTTTGTCCTGCCGAGCTTACAAATCCAAGCCCTAAAAGGGCAGTAGAGTATGCCTTGAAAATTTGTTTGCTTTATTTTTCTAAACATCAATCCAGCCTCTCCTACTGAAGGATCATAGATCCCAAATTAGTAGAGTCAAAATTAATGAGATTTTTCCAGTAATGAGCCTGAGACTAAAATTATGGAAAACCCACTAATTATAGACTATCCTGCCACCTAACCACCACTTGGATTCAGGCCTCTGGGAGGAGGGAGGGGGAGAGAAGAGGGATGGCTGCAGATGCAACCTAAGATGAACTGTCCTTCCTTCCTGTTGCCACTGCCCCTTACCCTAGTCTGGGGGACTCAGCATCCAGTGTTCACGCCTCCCATCCTGACCCAGGCCAACCTAGGGCCCACATCTGAGAGCTATGTAAGTCTTCAGGCTAAATTCCTGGAAACCATAAAATGGGGATCATAGTGGAGGTGGGGGCATGCTTTCCCTCAATTCTGGGAAGTAGTTGGGGGGCGGGGTTGTGCTGGGAGAAGGAAGAGGGGTAGAAAAGGCAGACAAAATGCCCATTATACCCAAGCCTGTCAATTTCCTTTTTTCATCTCTTTATCAGTGTTTGTGACTGAGCTTCTTATCAACAGGAAACGCCTGCCTGGGGGGATGAGGCAGGTCCAGGGGGACTGGACAGGACTGGGAATTATGGGTAGTATGTTGCTGCTAGGCAGCCAGACTTGAGTGCCCTGTGATTCCCAGGACCCAGTAAGGCTCCTGGGTTCCTTCCTTGTCATCTGGTAATCCTTTGATCCACAAAAAGATGACAGCACACCAGACAGGCCCTGAGGCTAGAAGGTCTACAGGAGAGAGTCTTGGGTGGGGCTCCAGCCCTGACCCTCTATGACCAAGAACAGGTCACCAAATAGCTCAAGCTGTAGAATGAAGAGAATTGTCTTTGCCCCTAATTTCCACCAACTACCTCCTTCCTTTCCAGGTGAGGAGAGGCCAAGTGTCCATCCAAGGTCACCAATACTTAGTGACAGTCATCCCACCTGCCCTTCTAGTGTGTTTGCCTTGGAGCCCTCAGAGAATGGGCCTGGTCACGCATTTGAGCATCCAAGCCTGGGACAAATAAAGTGCTTGGCACAGACCTCCAGATGAAGACGAAGAAGGGGACTCTAGCACTGATTGACCTCCTACTATGTGCCAGGTGCTTTAAAAGTACTAAGACTAGGATCCAGATCTCTCAGACAGGGCTCCCAGGAGAGAGACAGACTGAGGGTCAGACTTCCCAGGAGACAAAGATCAAATCTCAGTGCTGGAAATAAATGCCCATGAGGAATATCTAGGCCAAGTAAAGCTTTATGGGTGGCTGAGAGAAACAGGTTTATCCATCTAGACATCTTCCTTCAAACTGGTAGAAAGCTGACTAGAGAGCTCAGGGACTGGCTGTTCTCATGATAGGAGAGGCAGGAAGGTTTATGTAGAATAGAGGAGGGGTTACCTGGCTGCCTGCTGCTCACCCTCTGCTCAGCAGTCCCTGAGCTACCAGCCTCTGCTTTTGGTGATGGTGGTAATGAAGGAAATTCCCTTTCCTGCCCCCGTGTCTGGACAACCCTACTCTCCCCCCACCTCACCATTCGTTCCTGCAGGTGGGGATGTAGGTCAGTAAGAGTGGGTGGATGAGAAAGAACAGAGAAGACTCATCCAGACATGACACCCTGCAGGGCAGCAGTGACAACACTTTAACCTGAAAACTGCCTGAAAATAGACTGTGTCTATGACATTATGCAAATCATATGCAAAGTCAAGAAGCCCTCTGTCTCTATTTCTAGCAAACTGAACGAACGTGGCCCTGGTGGAAGCAGCTCTTCCAAGAGTCGCCCACCCAGAGTGACGACTGCACAGCTAGCATCAGTTCCAGCAGTGGCAGTGGGAGACTGGACTTAGGACGCCCACCCCCACTCCACACCCAGGGCTGGGCCTTCTGGGCAGGAGGACTTTGCCTCTCTCTCCGGCTGTTGATGTTAATGTCAGTTGAGGATGTGGAGGAAGCAAAGCACTTCCCTTGGTGCCAGGCAGGATTGAGAAAGGACAGCGCCTTTGAAGGCAGAGAGAAATGTCCATGAGGGCCTGCATGCCATGAGGCCTTGGCAGTGTAAGGGAAGGGGCAGTCAGCAACATCAAGGCTCATGCTCTAGGAGCGACCTTCGCTGCCCCTACTTTGACATGCTATAACACCCATCACCCTTTAGAGAGGGCCCTTCCCATCTAGACGATCCTCTCCCTCTTTGTACAGGTGGAGAAACGGGGGCCTGGGAGCCCCCAGGAAATCAGGCCAAAGCCGAGGGGACTGTGGGTTTTCCTCCTTTCCAAGGCAGTCAGGTTCCTGGAGGCTACGTGGAGGCACATGTGGGTGAGGACACCAGGACATCCCAAGGACTCTTCTGACCCTGTAGAGGAAGAAGGAGCAGTTCTCCTTTCCCAGATCGTGCTCGGCATTCATGTAACTCTTTCCCGGCAATTATCCCACTGCCCTTCTCCCCACTCTCCAACCATGGCGTGGACATCAGGTGGGGACGTAAGGAGCCGTGGGGAGAGGAAAGACTGCCTTAGCTGTATACTGGAAATGCTATTTCCTCAAAGCTGGTCTAAGAGGCCGGGCGACCTCTGGGAAGGCTCTGTCCGTCCCGCCGGGATCCATGGACCCACCGTGGGCGGCTTCAGGCATGTGGCGAACCTGGGGCTGCAGCGAACAGGCGAGGTCGTCTGTGGCAAAAGGGACTGGGGCGTCCTCCCTGCGTTTCCCCTAAGAGGGCGTCTAATACAAAGGCTAAGGTTCTCAACCTGTGCGTCGCGACCCACGGGAACTGTATTAAAGGGCCGCGGCATTAGGAAGGTTGAGAACTAGTGGGCTAAGCATTTTCTAGTCTGGGCAGTCCCACCGACAAGGCCCCGCCCAGCTTCCTTCTGTACCTGCCTCCTGGTGGCATGTACTCGCCCCCAACTTCCGGAGGTGGAGGTGGGGAGGGACGTCGAGGTGCTTCTATTGTGGGATGGGGACCCCATTTGAGCAGGGAATTGAGAGAGAGGAAGGTGGGCCCAAGCTGCCTCTGCGCAAGGACTCGCAAAGCTCCTCGCTAGATGTGGCTTCCCGGACCGTCCCCGCGAAGCAGAAGGTCGGCGGAGCGCACGCACGCACGCTGGCGCGGGGGCGGTGGTAGGCGGTGCCGCCCTGCCGGGAAAGGCCCGCGGGCCTCTGCAGGGGTGGGGGTGGGGAGCCGCCGGGCAGCCGGACGGCCAGCAGAGGGCGACTTGGCGGGCGCGGCGACCAGCCTGCTCACCGTGCAGGATCAGAACTGAGAGTTGGGCCTCCGCGAGGCTCTAAGCAGGAGGTTGGGAAACTCTTGACTTGTCCAAGGGCAAAGCGAGGGCGTGTACCCTGGGATCTGGTCCCCGCCCCTCTCGGGTTCCTCTGGACGTCTGCGACTCTCCATGCGGAGCCATCTACCTGGGAAGACCTGCCAGGAGCTCAGGATTCAGCCATGGTTTATTTAGGACATACTATGTACTAGGCATGTACGTCGCTCTCCCACAAACAGCATCTCCACGGAAGAGAAGTGTGATTTCGACCCTGTAATGACTGCCTGCACACAGACAGAAGAATTAGCAGACTTCTTTTAGCAATGCCACCTCCTTCACGCCCTGGCCACTGGGCCCCTTCTCTGGACCTCCACACGTCTCTGCACCTCCTGCCTCAGACCTTCTCTTAGGGATTTTCCAGCCCTTAGGGAGCTGCTGACTCCAGTTCTTGGCTGTGGAATCTCAGGAGGAGTTTGCCTAAAAATCCTGTAGACATAAAATCTTTCAGGAGGGGGACTGATTTGTGGGCTGGGTGGGTTCCAGTGACCAGAGGACATGCGATCTCTGCCCCGATTATCTGGGAACCCAGCCAGTCCATTCAGCTTTCTCTTTTTACCCAGTTTCACTTCCTGATTCTCCTCTGGGCCTTGCACAAGGCTGGGAGACAGGCCTGGGAAAGTGTCCTAGTGGGGATAGTGAAGGACATACAAGAAGCCCACCTGGAGAGACTGCACTGGGTCATTTAGGGCAAGAGGTAGGTGGGTGAGTTTCTTTACTGCCTTGCCCCAGGGCTCAGGGCTGCTAGGCCAGGTGCTCTGAAGCTTGGCGCTGTCCTTATCTGTAGCCTGAGCCCTCCCTCAAACTCTACCTCCAATCCGCCTCCTTCCAGCCCATTCACCCACCCAGGGTCCAGGATAATCTGCTGGTACATGAACATACACCCTTGACATTTCCAAATGCCAGACTTCGTGTGTCTCTCCTGGAACTACACTTGCTGAGTTCTCCTAGGACACATACTCTCTGGGTCCTGGCCAAGGGTGTGGGCCTGGGCTGGGGCCAGTGAGGAACAGGAACCTGTGTGCTAGTGGCTTCTTCAATGGAGCCAAATTTCTTTTGAGTCTTGAAGGCTCTAGGGGAAGCTACCCCATCAGTCCTAGGGCAGAGAAGGCCAAGCCACAGTGAGGGGCTACCTTGTTGGTCAGAAGACCCCAGGCTGTCTGAGCCCAGGGATGGCCACTGGCATGGTTTAAGGCAAAAAATAGAACTTGCAAAATTAGACTCAGAGGAACTTCAGACGTTCCTGGACTCAGATACAGTTATTTTCAAATCCCATCTTGAGGCAAATTGCCAGGACCTGGGGCTTAAGGAGTAGATGACACTGATGAACTTAGCTCTGACACAGGCTGAAATTTCAAAGAGAACTAAGAAGCAGCAGCTTCAAAGGACATCAGGACCAAATCTTCTTATATGTAGATGAAGAAACAAAGGTCTCAAGACAGTGAAGGCCCCACTCTTGTCACATGGCACAAGTGCCCAGGATTAGACCTGAGTCTTGACCCCCCCCCCAAGTCTCTGCCTGCCATACCCAGCCTCAACCAACCCCACTCCTCTAGTTATTCTGAGAGTCCTGAGTTTTACTCACTGGCCTATCTGACCTACCACCTTTCCACTGGCTTATGATCCTGCCACACCCGCAAACAGACCTCTTGGGTTTTAAAGCCCTAATAAATCAGCAAAGAAGATAGGGGGAAGAGGAACCAGGCCAGGCCCCAGATCTCCCAGCAGTTGGGATTCAGCTAGCCAGGGTCTTGTCAGGGAGATAGAGAGCCCTAGGCATCATGGAACTGAGAGACAAACTCATGGAAGGAAACTGAAGGGCCCTGGCTCTCGGGGGCTTGTGCCAGAGGTGGAGGCCTGGCAGGGTAGAGTGTCTGCTGAGGGCTGGACAGGGCCCTGTGCCACCCCGGAGGCTCTGGTGGGGTAGTGGGGTTGACCAAGGGCAGGCCCAGGCTCAGAGCCCAAGACTGGGATTCCCTGACTTGGCCATCTGGCTGTGGAACTTCTGCATCCTGTCATAGCATTGGTAGAGGGTGTACCCTGCTGGCGGTGGGGGTGAATAGAGAGCCAGGCGTCAGGGAGCCTGCTACTTTGAGCAAGCCAGACAGCAGGGGATCAGATTTCATCCCAGCTGTATTTTTGGCTGGATGGTCTGGGGCTGAGCTAGGCAGACACAGCTGCCCCATAGAGGGCCACCCCCTCCCCAGCACACACACACACACACACACCCCCTCTACTCAGGCCACCACCCATTGCACCCCACCCCCACTGCAGGCAGAGGGGAGTCAGATGCCTCTGGGTTAGTGGATCACTTTGGGCTTCTCTGGACTGTTGCTGATTTTCTGTAGTGTCTTCTTGATCCTCAGCGCAGTGAGTCGGGCAGAGGGGTTGGGGTACCAGCACTCCCGCATCATCTGAGCCAGGCCTGAGAGGACCTGGAGATCAGGGAGAGAGGCAGAGGAGAAGAGGCACAGATGTGGGTCAGACAAGATGAAAGGAAGGAGGTGTGGAAGATGACTCTGTAACTGGTAGATATGGGTGGGAGAGAAAGGATGAAAAGACAGTGATAGGAAGATTAGAAAGGATGGCAGGAGGAAAGACAGAGTGGTGAGAGGGAGAATTCAGGGAACCAGCAAGGATGAGAAGAGAAAGATAAAATGGAAGAGGGAAAGTAGAGTGAGGAAGGGGATGGAGAGGGCAGAGAAGACAGGAAGAGAGCTCAGATCTTCAGAAGCATTCAGGTGCCTGGCGAGTAGTGTATATAGAACACCTTAACCCTGATCTCTCCGAGATCTTTGGGAAAGCCAGCTTTGGGGTCCCCACATCCCCGTCTACAGCCTGAGACTCCAGGGTGAACAGCAGGATCTCCCAGTCCCTCCACCAGCCCTCCATTGGCTGGGCCCAGTGGACCATGCAAGTAAGGGTGGTGAGAACAGCCCTGAAAAATGTATGTACCAGGGAGGAACCAACACCATCCCAGGAAGCTCAGTGGTTCTAGAATGAGCCAGTCCTACATCCTTTGGCTCCTGAAAGTGAGTGTAGGTGTGTGCTCACAGGAATGCATATGTGTGGCTGGTTGTGGATATGTATGCTGTGCAGAAAGGTACATGTGTCTATGTATGGATATACATACATATTTGTATACATTCTTTCAATAAATACTTATTGAGTGCCTATTGTGTGCCAAATATTATGATAGGTAACAGTGATATGAGGATGAGTGAAAGACATGACCTTTATCCTCGTGGGACCAACAGTATGGCATATATACACAGGGGGAAGTATCTGGGAGTGTATATTTAGAAGCATATGCATGCTTGTATGTGTTTGTATAAGTATATGAAGTGTTTTGAGAAAAAACTAACACATATAACAAAGGCTCAACACAGACTCCACGATAAGAAATCCACAGTGGCTCACACCTGTAATCCCAGTGCTCTGGAAGGCCAAGGCAGGAGCACCCTTTGAGCTCAGGAATTTGAGACCAGCCTGAGAAATAGTGAGACCCCCATGTCCACTAAAATTAGAAAATATTAGTTGGGCACTGTGGCAGGAGCCTGTAGTCCCAGCTACTCGGGAGGCTGAGGCAGGAGGATCACTAGAATCCAGGAATTTAAGGTTCCTGTGAGCTAAGCAGCTAGGCTGACACCATGGCACTCTAGCCTGGGCAACAGAGTGAGACTCTGTCTCAAAAAAAAAAAAAAAAAAAGAAAGAAAGAAAGAAATGAAAAGAAGGAAGAAAAGAAAGAGAGAGAAAATGTAGCAGAGAGCCTCTGACTTTTCACAGGTCTGGTAAAGGGATCTGAAAATCCCAGAATGACCAGAGGGGTCCTGGGATGGGGAGCATGAGCCAGGGGTGTGAGAGGGAAAAGCCAGAGAGGTGCCTTCCACCAGGGTACCTGAAATCTATCAGGGTGATGTGGAGACCTCAGACATAAATTCCCAGGCCCAGGAATCCCAGCTGTCAGCCACTACCCCACACCACCACAGCCCCAGCAGAGGCCTCACCGGGTCTGCAGCCAGCCGGTTAGGAATGGTGGGGGTCTGCTGATCAACACACACCACCTTCCGCATGTCCTCAAAGCTCGGGTCATTGGGCACCACGTCATAGAAGGGTGGTCTGTAGTCCTCCACAATGCCTGAAGATGGGGGGCACACGGGATAATCACTTGGGACTCCAGGGAGCCCCAACACCACCAGAGAAGAGCCTTGCCCACCCTCCGTCCTAAGGGCTAGAAAACCAGTTGCCTGGCCATGCTATCCCTGACAGGGACACTATAATATAATGTTAATATATATTAATACAATAATCATATAATAAATACATTTATAATTCATATAAATCACTGCCATTTGTTTTCCACTTCCCATGTGCCAGGCACTGTGCTAGAAACGCTTTGTATGCATATCCTGTTAGTCTTCACAGCAGCCCTATCAGGTCAGCACCATTATTACCTCCACTTTACAGACGAACTAGCGGTTGCTTAGAAGAAGTTGAGCTTAAGGTTACGCAGCAAATAATGGCAGAGTCAAGACTCAAACCCTCTCTGATTCCTGGGCCACTCTCACTCTGGTCTTTCCTCAGCTGCCTTCTGCCCAGGCCCCAGGCAATGTTCCCAAGCACGAGCTACCACAGAAGCACAATAATTACAACACCAAATGTTTACTGAGCACTTACTATGTGCCAGGCACTGTCCTAAGTACTCTTCATTAAATCCTCACACAGTCCTATGAGGTAAGGAATCCTCTTAGCTCTACTGTATAAGCCAAGAAATTAAGGCCAGAGCATTTAGGAGACGTGTCTAAGATCTACAGACTGAGACAGAGCTAGGATTTAGGCACAGGAAGTCTAACACCAAAACTTGTGCTCTTGACTTCCAAGCGACACTTAGGAGCACCTGGTGAACTGCTGTATGAGGATACAACAAGGACAAGGGGCAGAAAATATCTCTCCTAAGAGAAAGGGATATTTGCCTAGGTCCAAGCAACATCCATCTACTGTGAGGATGGCACAGTCCTCCACTGAACCCTGTAGCCTCCCCATCTCATGCCAGTGCGTGGTCCTTAGTAGGAGCTTTCCAAAGACAATGCCTATGGAGCAACAGATAGCCTGGGGGCCGTGGCCAAACAGGCCGCAACCTCAGTGGAGCCTTCACCAGCTGTTCTCCCCATGGCGAGCTTCCAGGCCAGCCCCTGTGCCGGTTGCGTCCTAATCAGTGCTGTACAGAGGCCTGAGTGTGTCTAATGGGCCTTTAATCAGTGCTGGGGCTGACACCAGATTACAGTGTTTATAATGAGCTGCGAATCTGTGCAGGGCTGGGGGTGGAGGAGCTTCCCCAAGCTGCCCAGGAGCCTGTAGGCGGCCTCCCTCCCAGCCCTTCCTCTCTGGCCTGCAGCCTCGTCCAAAGGGTCTTGCCTTCTTGCAGGTGCCCCCAGGCCCTGACTCCAGCCTCCTAGAGCCCACTCTGACAGTTCAAGCCAAGAGACTCAAGGAATCTGAGCCCCTCTAGAGCCTCCTAGAGGGACTGGTGACACCTCAGCGTCTATTGCCAGTTGATAACCACTGAAAGCAAATGAAGTTTGGCTTGGAGCTGCTCAGGAGATGAGCAGGTCCTTTTCCCCAGGGAACAGGGGTCCAGTCACACTTCCTGGGATTATCCCAAAACCATCAGGACTCCTGGCAGCCCCTCCCCATGGACAGCCTCCACAAAGGCTAATGACCTTCCCTCCAGTCCAGATGACCACTCCTGCTCCATCCACCCCAGGGCTGCCCAGATAGGTTGCTCTGCCTGTCTCATGGAAACCTGCAGCAATAATGAGGCAGCAACCAGCAGGCAGTGCAGACACAGATACGGTCTGCACTGGATGGACAAAGAAATTGAGAACCAGAGAGGTTTAAGTGAGCACAGTGGTGATAACAACACTGGATCCAGAGTCAGATTGCCTGGTTTCACACCCTGATGCTGCCTTTAGCCAGCTGTAATTCTGTGCTTCAGTCTACTCATCCATAAGATGGAGAAAATACCATGTCAGTCATTCATCCTATTACAACAATAATGGCCACTAATATTTAGTTCTAGATATTCTAAATGCTTTACTTGGATTATCTCAACAACTAGAGGCTATGTTTATTTCCATCTTATAAACGAGGCACAAAATCAGGAACAATCCTAGCACTCTGGGAGGCTGAGGTAGGTAGACTGCCTGAGTTCACAGGTTCAAGATCAGCCTGAGCAAGAGTGAGACCCCTTCCCTGAAAAAAATAGCTGGGTGTTGTGGCAGGCACCTGTAGTCCCAGCTCCACAGGAGGCTGAGGCAAGAGACTTGAGCCCAACAGTTAGAGGTTGAGGTGAGCTATGACGCCACAGCACTCAACCCCAGGGCTCCACTGCACTCAATCCCAGGGTGACTGAGACTGTCTCAAAAAAAAAAAAAAAAATCAGGAACACAACCCACTCAGTCTGATTCCAAGCCTATGTTCTTAACCACTAAGTAATACTACCGTCCTGCCAAGCAAGAGAAGGAAATAATACATGTAAAGTATTACATATATACTGGCATCTGGCACATATTTAAGTTCAATGTTAACTTCTATTAAATGTTAACTTCTTTTTTTTTCTTTTTTGAGACGGAGCCTCAAGCTCTCACCCTGGGTAGAGTGCTATGGCATTGCAGCTCACAGCAACCTCCAACTCCCGGGCTCAAGCGATTCTCCTGTCTCCGCCTCCCAAGTAGCTAGGACTACAGGCACCTGCCACAACGCCTGGCTATTTTTTGGTTGCAGCTGTCGTTGTTGTTTGGTGGGCCCGGGCTGGATTTGAACCCAGCAGCTCAAATGTATGTGGCTGGTGCCTTAGCCGCTTGAGCCACAGGCGCCAAGCCTAAATGTTAACTTCTATTAATATACATATATTTTTTGAGACAGAGTCTCACTACGTCACCCTCAGTAGAGTGCTGTGGCGTCCCAATTCATGGCAAACTCAACCTCTTGGGCTTAAGCGATTCTCTTGCCTCAGCCTCCCAAGTAGCTGGGACTACAGGCGCTGGCCACAATGCCTGACAATGACTGCAGTTGTCATTGTTGTTTAGCAGGCCCAGGCTGGGCTCAAACCTGCCAGCTTTGGTATATGTGGCTGGCGCCCTACTCACTGAACTACAGGCACTGAGCCTAATATTTTTGTTATCACTTACCCAAGATTTCATAGCCAGTCTTACACACAGACTCATAGACTCAGATGAACCTTAAAAGATCACTTTGCTGAACTCGTTGGTGGGTGAAAGAGAAGGGATGCCAGGAGGTCTGGCTTCAAGTCACTCCTGACATGGGCATCAGACTTAGCAGGAAGCTCTGTCTCTATCTGTCCCACTCCCCTTCCCCGACCCTGTGAGCCCTCACCATTGACAATGGTCCGGCGGGCGATCTCCCACAGCACCAGGCCAAAGGCCCAGATGTCGGTCCACTTGTAGGACTCAAAGCAGTCAGTGCGAATCTGTTCGTCTAACACCTCAGGTGCCATGTACCGCTTGGTGCCCACTCTTGGGTTGTTGCCAATGTCCAGGTAATCACTACCCTGGGAGTGCATCACAGCCAGACCTGTGGATAGGAGGCCTGTCACTCCTGTGCCTCATTTGAGCCCACAGATGGCATCCCCAGAAGCTGGGGCTCAGGGTACAGGCAACATGGGGATGGAGAGAGACAGTGGGACACAGGGGGGAAGTCTAGGGAGACCTGTACTGAGATGGGCTGAAAGACAGCCACAGGGAGCAAGGCCTTCTAGGGTACCTTTTGCAAAACACAGAGGCCAGTGGGAAGCGATTTAATTAGCGAAGACCAGCATGAGACCCAGGTGTGGTATAGGCGTTTGGCCTTGAAAGGGGCATTAAGACAACTTGGGTCTTGCAGAGGTGAAATGAAACAACATACATCTTTAAGTTTCAAGTGCCAATCTTGGTCTCCACCCACAGGCAGAGAGGGAGAGCTGGTGAAGGCCCCCCTCCACGGCCCAGTGAAGGGCCTGCTCGCCCCTCCCCCTCAGGGCCAGCCCCCCTGAGAAGGGCTTGTTCCTGTTCTCCCTCCTGCTCACCCAGGTCTGCGATGCAGCACTGCAGGTTGCTCTTGACCAGCACATTGCGGCTCTTGAGGTCGCGGTGAGCGATGGCTGGTTTGCCCTGTGTGCCAAAGATCTCCACGTGCAGGTGTGCCAGGCCACAGGCCGCCGACACAGCAAGCCTCAAGGCCAGCTGGGGCTCTAGCGTCTGCCTCTGCAGAAAGTCGTAGAGCGAGCCGTGTTCGTGGTAGTGCGTGATGAGCCACAGCTGCGTGCTAGAGTTGCGGGAGGTCATATCTGATGCGATGAAGCCTGTCGCAGAAGGGTTGGATGACTCCACTAAAGGGCCAGGGCTGAGGGAGGCTAGCCTGGGGTGAATTTGAGGAGCTGGGAGCACAGTGGGGTAGGGGCAGAGGGAATGAGTTGGGGCAGGCAAAGCTGGAGTGGGTGTGAAGGTTGATCTGGCTTAGGTTAGAGGCTGAGGCTGAAGGTAGGCTTCAAGGTTATGTCAACATCTGGAGGTCTGTGGACTCCAGCCCCAAGTGTGGCCTTGCCTAGAATGTTGTCATGTCTGAGCAGCACGGTGTTATAGATCTCAGTCTCCCGGAACCAGGACTGTTCATCCCTCGAGGAGAAGATCTTGATGGCCACACTCTCACCATGCCACAAGCCACGCCACACCTCACCATAGCGGCCCTTTCCTGATCCGGTGGCCAGAGGGGAGGGTGAGGGTAATACACAGAGACCCCGAAGAACCCCCCAACCTGATGCTGTGCTGACCTTATATGCAGAACCTCAGAGGTTTATACTTAGCTTAATCCAGACCCAAACCCAGCACTGCCCACCCCCAGCTGCTTCCTGTTCCACCCTGGCTCCTGCAGAAGGATCTAGCCCTGGCCAGTTTCCAGCCCACTCTGCCCTGCAGAATTGCCATCCTGACCCAGGCTTCATCCCTCCTGTGACTCTAGAAGCCCAGAGCTTCCTTATCCTCCCAGGCTCACGGGAGCCCTTGGTCCCCATTCCCCAGGCTCACCCACTGCTCACCCACACATTCCACCAGGGTGACCTGCCGTGCCACTGTCCTCTGCACCAGGAAGGGGAGCCCTGAGCCACTGCCTGTGGTGCAGTCACTGTCCAGGATGTCCTGAGGGTACCGAAAGGCTACTGAGAGGTTGCCCCCCACCTGCAGTCCCCTTCTCTGTCCCCAATCTGGGACCTGCTGTTGTGTTACTTGCCCAGCTCCTTGCCTGCTCTAGTTTGACCCCTCTGATTCTGTGGTACCTATCTGCCCCCCATCCTCCTCCATGTCCCAAGTCCCCAGACCCAAACCTCAAACATGCTGTCCCCCTTCTCAGATGACTTGAGGATGAGGCTGGACTCTCCCAGCTTGCTGTGCAGGCCCTGCTGCTTCTCCTGCTTTCGCCGGACATGCCACAGGCCCAGGGCACCCAGGGCCACCAGGGCCAGCAAGGCCAGCATGGGGCTCAGGATCAGAAGCAGAGGCAGCTGGTCATCTTCTCTTGGCTGCTCCGAAGGAGTTTGGGTGGCTGGGGGAGAGGGAGGCTGAGGCCTTGCTGCCATCAGGCCAGCTCCCTCCACCTTGGGCCAGACTGTTCTGCCAGTAACAACCCAGAAGTGCTTCCCCCCAAGCCACCCCATCCCCAACTAACTAGAGCATGAAAGGAAAGCAAGGTAGGGAGGGCAGGGTCCGAGCAGATGGGGTGCGGGTGCAGAGGCAGCTGGACACACCCTTCAGTTGCAGGGATACGTTGTGGTTGCAGAGGTGGCTGTAGCAGCAGTGGTGGTGGACGAACTCAGTGGGGTGTCCCTTGCAGGGCTCATGGTTCAGGCTCCCACAGCCCCGCTCTTCATGGAGCTGTTTGCCTGCCTCCCGTACCAGCACTACTGTGCACCAAGCCCCCTGGCAGGTAGGCCCCCTGCAATACGGGTTATCACACGTGCAGGTCACCAGCGGGCCCTGAGAGGGCTTCATGGGGTCACCTGGGAGACACACAGGAAGCTCAGCCTCTGGGCCCAGCTTCCAGAGGCTCAGCCCAGCACCCATCTCTGTCCTGCTGCCCTCTACCCTCTGACCCCTCAAACAAACTCCCTCCATCCTCAGGTCCTCCTTCCTTTAGAGGCTTTCACCCAGCCAAGGACAGCTGACACTGTGAGAAGGAGGATTCTGTTCCCTCCTGGATCCTAGGAACTCCTCTTCCACTTCCAGGTCTGGCCCTGGCCCCCAGCCCCAGCCCAGAGGGCCTGAGCAGCTGACAATCCCTCTCCCTCCACCCTTGAGCACCAGCCTGCAGGCCTGGATAAAGAGAGGACAGGAGAAACTGGAAGCTCAGTCTAACTGAACCTTACTATCCCTACCCTCCAGCCAAGCTCCTAAGTCCTTCTTCTCCCAGCTCCTCAAATTCACCCCAGCTAGGGCTGAACTGGACCCAGATAGCCCTTTCTCTACCTAGGACCTCATTCTCTAACTGCTCCCCCATTACTCACCACAGGTCAGGCCCAAGGCCATCAGTAGCATCAGAAAACCCTTCCTGGGGCAGCCCAATATCATGGTCCCTGGAGAGAGGAGCAGAAGAAGTGCAATAAAGGTCTCTAAAATGTGACAGCTTCCTCCCACCTAGAGGAAATCACTGAGAGTTTTTCTGGGGGGGAGGCAGGGAGACTGCCTCCCCACTCCCTGAGTCTGCCTGTGGGGCGGGGCCTATAGGGGAAGTCCTGGTTCACTTCCCCATGGAAACCATCCTGTTAGGGGTGAAGGGTGGAGAGCCACGTTTAAGTAATTGAGAACTTGGGGGAACCCCAGCTCTGTACCCCTGCTGCTAAGCTCAGGCTGAAAGCAGGTTGGGAGGGCCACAGAGGGTGCCAGGCTGGGGTAGAAGGCAAATCTCTTCAGTAGCCCACTCCTGCCCTCTGCCTCTTGCCCACCCCTCCCAGCCTCCATCTCTGCCCACCCTTTCCCAGTGTCCCCTGCCCCCCCCCCCCCCCCCCCCCCCCCCCCTTCCCCCTTGTCCCCCCCCCCCCCCCCCCCAGCTCTGGCTGCCTCAAACATAAACAGGCTCCTGTCTTCACTTCCTGCCATTCAGGGCCCCGCCAGGCCAGGAACAGGAATCAAGATTGTTTAGATTGGGGTCTGGATAGAACAGGCAGCAGTCACGCACAGCAGGGCATATTAAGGGCACATTCTCAGGGCAGGCTAGAGTCGCTATAAGGTCTGGGACCCCACATGACATACTCTTAGGAGGATACCTGTGAATCACAAAGTCCAGCTCCTTATTTTAGAAAAGAGGGAGTTAAGGTTCAGGGAGGAGAGAAGACTCATCCAGGGACCAATAGAATCCTTTCAGAGGCAGCAGCAGGAGTACAATCAGGTTTCCAGATTTGCAGTCCAGTGTTCTTTCTACTGTGTCTTGATCCAATGGTGGCAACCCAGTCTAAGCCCTCAGGGTTGTAACAACCATGCAAAGCTTGGGCAGTGCCGGGTCATGTCAGGTATAAAGGAACTTTTCTATAACTCACCAGAGGGAGGTGAGTATAAGATGCTCACTCTGAGCCATCCTTTGACCCCCTTCCCTCTTCCTGCTGTCCTAGGAAAGCCTCAGGGGATGGCTAGTGATGTGGGAGGGGAAGTGAAACATACTTAGACGTTGGCTAATCCTGAACTTTTCCAGAAGTTTGGTGGAGAGTGTTAAGGGGAGTAAGTCTAGACTATGCTAGTCCCAACCCAGATCCCAAACCAACTAGTGCTTCAGAAGCCAACCACTCTTCATTTCTTAAAGATACAGAATCAGAAGATATGGGCGGTACTGTGGAAGATCTGTGAGGTTGGTGGTGCGGGGTTGAAGCAAGCGGAGCCATCGTGTCGCACAAACAAATTTACTATTCAGACAAATATGACGACGAGGAGTTCGTACCGGCATGTCATGTTGCCCAAGGATATAGCCAAACTGGTCCCTAAAACACATTTGATGTCTGAATCTGAGTGGAGGAATCTTGGTGTTCAGCAGAGTCAGGGGTGGGTCCATTATATGATCCATGAACCAGAACCTCACATCTTGCTGTTCTGGCGCCCACTACCCAAGAAGCCAAAGTAATGAAGCTGCCAAGCCGCTTTTCAGCCTGAAGCTTTAATCAGCTGTCCTTTCTAAGGTCTTTCTTTCTTTTTTTTTTTTTTTGAGACAGAGCCTCAAGCTGGCCCCCTAGGTGGAGTGCCATGGCATTACAGCTCACAGCAACCTCCAACTCCTGGGCTCAAGCGAGTCTCCTGCCTCCGCCTCCCACGTAGCTGGGACCACAGGCACCCGCCACAACGCCCGGCCATTTTTTTGGTTGCAGCCATCATTGTTGTTTGGCGGGCCCGGGCTGGGGATTCGAACCCGCCACCTTAGGTGTATGTGGCTGGCGCCTTAGCCGCTTGAGCCACAGGCGCCGAGCCAAGAAAAAAATCTTGATTAAAGAAGAAGTTTTTATAATCTTAAAAAAAACAAAAAGATTTTTGAGACAAAGTCTCACTTTGTTGTTGATGATAGAGTGCTCTCAGCAACCTCAAACTCTTGGGCTCAAGTGATTCTCTTGCTTCAGTCTCCCAAGTAGCTGGGACTAAGGGTGCCTGCCACAACACCCAGCTATTTTTAGAGATAGGGTCTTACTCTTGCTCAGGCTGGTCTTGAACCTGTGAGCTCAGGCAATCTACCTGCCTTGGCCTCCCAGAGTGCTAGGATTATAGGCATGAGCCACTGCACCTGGCCCAATGAGGACTTTCTGAAGGGTGAAACATGTGCGGTTAGGTGTCTGGGGACTGAATCCCCTGGCAGGGCAAGGGAGGGAGACTGTCATTTGGCATGACATGATGATGCTAATGGGGCTGGGAATATGGCCATATAATCTAAGAATGGTGTCCATTGAAGACCCATGATGCTGAGCCTCTGAGGGCAGGATGTCTGGGAGTGGGCTGGGGGGCTTCGTGGGCCTCTCTGGCTGGTGGCAGGTCTAGCCTTCCTGCCTGGGCTTCCTCTGCCCCAGAGGCCCAGGCTTGGGGAGGAAACAGAGGCCTGGGCTGCTGCAGCTGTGTCCCCAGCCTTTGCCTGACCTCCTGCCTCTTGCCCCTCCCAGCAGCTAGTGAGGACTCTGGAAAGCCCTCTGCAGTGGAACTGGAGGTGAGAGGGAGAGAGAGCCCCTGAGAAGCTGAATCTGCCCCTGGGATACTAGTAGGAAGCCATCCTCAATGGCCTTTGCTTGCCCAGAAAGCAATTAAGAAGAGTATGAGGTGGGAAGAAAAAAGTGGCTAACAATAAGGATAAAATCGGGCACCCTTTTAGGGTCCTCTACCCATGGTTCCAATTCTCTGACCAGGCCCCAGTCCGCCCTCTCACCTACTTTATTACATGTTGGAAACATCTGAAGTGCTTGGTTAGCAAGGCATATTCTCTGGTCTCACCCATATTCCAGATTCTGATTCAGTCCCTCTGGGACTAGCAAGATATAAGCATTTTTTTAAAAAGTTCCTCAGGGATTCTGATCAGTTTGTGTGAGCAGTAAACTTCAAGAAATGTGTTCTACATAACACAGAGACTGGTTCCTAGGCTTTCATTTCTCTGTACAGGGCCCTGCTGGATGAGTGGGAGTGGGATGTAGAGGGAGGGAACTCTTACTCCCAGCCAGGGACCTTCCCAAGGTTAAACACCAAGGCCAGGGACTTGGTGACAATATGGAATCAAGGCCTGGTAGCATTTGCAGAATATACCACTGGTCTAATCCTGGGAATGTGACAGAGTACAATTGGGACTGACTGATTTTTAACTGGGCCCAGTTAAGGTTAAATACGGAAGGGTGCTAAGTCCTGACCCAGGGCCTAGTCCAAGCTCAAAGCTTACTCTAAACCATTTGCCCTGAAATCTGACCAGGGCACAGTGGAATCCTCTCACTCATAAGCAAACCTTCAGTGAAAGATCTCCTGCTGATAGAAGCATCACTGTTTTTGGCCAGAAACCACAAATGTTAAACTAATTTCAAACATTAGTTTAACACCATAAAATACTTAACAATAACAGTTAAACTTCTCTGAGTACTAATTATGTGCTAAGTACTGAGCTTTCCTGGCTTATCTTAATTAATCTTCACAACAATCTGATGGAGAAACTGAGGCCCAAGGATGCTAAATTTCTTGGTCATAGTCACCAACTGTGCCTTGATAAACTTCAGTTGCTGATAACAAATCTTTCCTTGGTCATTGTTATTCCTCCAATTGTTTGGAATTAGATGAGTCCCTCAAACGGAGGAAAAAGATATGGGTCTTAGAAGACATGAACAAATTTCCCACTGCTGTTGGCATTGACGGGTCTTCTACTTAGGTTTGTTTAAATGCAAAGACAGTGTTGCTGCCCAGTAATCATCTTTTGCCATAGACTTAGTCAAAGTCTGAGACTCAGCGAGGGACAGCCAGAGTGAGAATGTGCCTGGAAAGAGATTGTCCATCTTTCTCCAACTTACTTGAGGGATTGCTAAAACCCACTCCCACCAGGAGCAATGGCTCAGCACAGCAGTGATTGTCACAGGGCTGCATCAAGCACAATCATCTTGCCTCACCCCGCATGTCAGGAGATCTTACCTAGCAGAGGACCACACTGAGCTGTTTATATGGGATTCCCCTTACAATTCGTCCACATCATTTCATTACCCCCTTACAGTGCTGTGATGTAGTAGAACAAGCCTGGATTTTAGGGCCTCAAAGAGGCTATGCAGGCAGCATACTAAACCCCAGAGATCAGGGTATGGGCTCTGCGTCATAAAGACCTGGGTTCAATTCTTGCCCTTGCCACTTAGAGCTGTGCAATTTAGAGCAGGTTACTTAAACTTTCTGAGGCTTTATCTCATATATAAAATGGGAATAATAATGCTTATTTCACAGGTATAACGTAGTAAAATTATTTGGTAGAGTACTAGGAAGTACATAGTAAGCACTTAATGTTACCCAACTCCCAACCGTGCCATTTATGCCATCCAAGGAGCTTTGGACAAGTCATTCAAGTTTGAATCTGTTGGTGGCCCCTGTGGCTCAGTGAGTAGGGCACCAGCCCCATATACCAAGGGTGGAGGGTTCAAACCCAGCCCTGGCCAAACTGCAACAACAAAAACAAAAAGTTTGAATCCATTTCCTCTTCTATATAATGGGCATTGAAACCTCTCTTCTACTAGGTAGTGGCCAGCATTACATGAGAAAAAATATATCTAAGCATCTGTATAGTAAGTACTCAATAAATGACATTCGTTTTTAACAACCCAATGAAGTAAGAGGACGGTCACTAGGAAAAATGGGGTAATGGGGGATCAGACAAGAGAGATCCTCATTCAGCCAGAGCTGCCCATATATATGTGTCCATAAAGCTCATGTGCAATTTAAAATAGTTGTCTATTTATTTTATTTTATTTTTGAAATAGAGTCTCAGTCACCCTGAGGTCAAGTGACTTCATGCTATTATCACAGCTCAAACTCTTGGGCTCAACCGATTCTCTTGCCTCAGCGACCTGAGCATCTGGGACTATAGGCGCCCACCGTTACTCCTGGCTATTTTTTAGAGACAGGGTCTCAGTCTTGCTCAAGCTGGTCTCAAACTTCTGAGTTCAAGTGATCTGGTCACCTCAGCCTCCCAGAGTGCTCAGATTACAAGCATGAGCCACCGCGCAGCCAGTTGTATATTTTAAATTGTACACGAACTTTATGGATACCCGGTATAGAGGGTGAAAGCTATTGCCTATTGTGCCGCTGACTTTGGAGAAGAAAAGGAGTGTGTGCGGCCAGCCCAGAGACAGGCTTAACAGCAGTGGCCTCCAGGGCAGACTGAAAACCTGGGGACCCAGCCGGAAAGGAGACTGGGATCCCCTTTAGCCTGGATCCTGAAGCAAGACTATGGTACGGGGATTGCCTGACCACACAGATTTGTGGTGAGGTCTGATGGAGCTACCATGTCAGTTTCCTTAAGTAAGAGCTGCAAGGGCTGGTGCAGGCAAGGTGGGCTCCAAGGCAAGGCTCAAAAAAGTTGAAAGTGGATACTCACACCCAGTTCAACCCAGCAGCCTGGAAGGATACATAATCCCTCTTCTATAGTGAAGCAAGACAATTTCTGCCCATTTTATGGATAACGATAGGAGAACAGACAACTTAAGCGACTTGCCCCGGGTCACCCGACTGAAGCAAAGTTTTCTGATTTCCCATCCGGGTTCCTTCCAGCCATCTCTCAGTCTCAGGTGGGGTAATGGCAGATATGTGGGGACAGGGAGGGAACAGCTTACCGTTCCTGATGAGTTGGGACTGACCCAACTCCACCTCTCGAGGTATCTGTAAGATATGCCCCCACGGAAGGGCCTACTGGGGCGAGATCAGGCCACCCCTCTCCTGGGTGTCTCCCCCACATCCACTCACCTCTGGGCCGACACTGTGGGCAGCCGTGCGCGAATGTGCAAGGGGCGGAGGCCGCCTCCCCTCTCTGGCGACGGCCGGCTGCGGAGGCTGGGCAAGCACTGGACAGTGGCCCTGGAGGCTGGGGAGGGGTCGGGCGCGGCCCCGGAGGGGGCTGGGGCTGGGGAGGGGCTGTTCTGCGCTGCCGGCGCGGCGGCCTCTCGGGACTGGGAAGGGGGCCGGAGCAAAAATGTTTCTTATTCCAGCTTCTTCCTGCCTGGCCCCGCTCCACCACTCCCTCCTAATAAACGGTTTCCTATTGCCCAGCTCGCCGCCCGCCGCCCGTTCGCCCCTAGCTGGGGTTGCCGGCCCCGGCCCCTCCCCCGTGCCGCCCCCAGACCCTCCGGCAGCCGCTGCTCCCGCTGCCCCCAGCCCCTGGACAGCTGGCCCTCACCCCCGCCCGAGCCTCCTACATCCGCCTCCCCGTGGGGGCGGGCCTTGGACTCTGGCCGTGGGGGTCCCGTGCAGTCTTAGCCCAGATCCGCAGGAGCCAGAGCCCAGAACCCGGCGCTGTCTGGCTGCAGAGATGGGAGTGAGGGCCGCTCGCAGCAGCTGAGGGGTCCAGGGGTGTGGATGGAACAGGGTCACGGAAGGAAGGACACGCAGGGGTGGGAGGAGAAGGGACATTACCTGTCCTTACCCCAGCCTCAACCCGGAGTCCTGGAGGCTCAGAGAAGCGAGGTCAGAATTTGGGCCTGGCAAGATCCCAATCATACACTCACCCTTGTCCCATTCGCTCTTTCAAAGCCTCTCCTCACCGGCGCCCAGCATAGAGGTAAACTGGCCCAGATGGAAGGGCTCCGGGTTGGTGGTGAGGATGGTCTGAGCCCCTCTCCAGCACAGCTGGGTGACAAGACTGCCTCGGACTTTCCCCTTCCAGGTAGGCACCCACCCCACCAAATGGAGCTTTAGATAGAGGTGGAGAACAGAGACTCCCTAAGCAGGCTGCTGAGACAAGGCACTGGGAAGGGAAGCAGAATGGCTTCACCTCCCAAAGGGATATGAACTTCCTCCTGATGCCCCTGCAAGGGCTGGGAGCATTGGCATTCATCTTGCTTTGCTTCAGTCATTGAGAGCACCTGAAGGCAGGACTTTGGTTTTATTCCTAGACTGCTGGTATCCACAAAGACCACTAAAGTTGGACCACCTACTAGGAATCCAGGCCAGTTGTGTTACTGCAGGCTAGTGACACCTCTCCATGTTTCAGCCTCCCCATCTGCTAAATAGGCACAGTAAACTGTGCCAGCCTTACAGAGTGGTTGTGAGTATAGGAGGAAAGATGCTCATCTGTGTTCATAACCAAGATGCAGGCTGGCTGAGCCCCACTCGGAATAGGCCCTCAGTGGAGGAGTTTGTTAATTAAATGAATAAATGAAAAGGCTGGGAGGGGGTGGCCTCAGAGCTACATGGAGAGATGTGGGCAGTGGAAGCAGGAGTAGACCTCTAAGATGTCTTGCTCTAATGTGGGGTTCTGCAAGACCGGCCAAGGATCACCACCCTTCAACAGGAATAGAGATTGGGCGACACAACGGCTAAAGGCTCAGACAAGCATCGATTCGTTGACTGACCTCACTTTCTCTGCTGAAACCTTCCCCATTCCTGACCCTGCACACAGTGGCTTCACAACTTGTTGCAAGCGTTGCGAATTCCTAGAACCCCGGCACACCCAGATTTCAGTGTCAAGAGAGAATTGTGTCCTGCAGCCAATAGGAAGTACTATGGGATTACAGTATCTGCTCTTTCAGATTATAGTGGCCACTTCAGCACTCTATTAGCTGGAGAGTGGGGAGCCTGGACGCCTGTCCATCTTTTATACCACTCCCCCACTGCCCAGCTACAGCTTCTGCTCAGCCTTTCCTCCTCCAACCCACGGATGTCTGTCCTAGAAGATGGGAGTTGGGGCTTCCCTAGGGGAAACTTTCAGAATAGGAGCATCAAGATGGACAAGAGCTGATAGTTGCTTATGGCAGCTGGTGGGGATGGAAGACTTTATCTGGACAGGATTTGTAAAGCAGAGTGTATGTTTTGGATTTGGAAGAGAGGACCCAGGAGAAGTATGTTTTGGATTTGGAAGAGAGGACCCAGGAGAAGATGATGGCTTTTCATCATGCTAAGTCTCCTTTACCTCCCCAGAGCACGGAACC
>NW_003852438.1:6136716-6137369 GCF_000181295.1 Otolemur garnettii | reverse complement strand
CCAGGAGAAGATGATGGCTTTTCATCATGCTAAGTCTCCTTTACCTCCCCAGAGCACGGAACCCTCTAAACCCTGATTGGGGCTCTTGTCACAGAAAACCTTGGGGAGGCTTCAGAGGAGGGACTCAGAGTTGGAGAAAGCACTGGAGACTCAGCTCAATGAGGAAAGGGAAAAGGAATGACAGACTGTGTCCAAGTCTACAAGAATTAATTACTCAGAGGGACCAGCTGTTCCCCATATTCAGTGAGGACAGAACTAGAGGAAACAGGCCTAAAGATTTTGATTTAGATACTCAGAGAAAGATTTCCCAGCAGTGCATGAAGCAGAGGCCTGGAGATCCTGGGAAGGGTGTGTGGGGTGAAACCTCCCAGAAGTCCTCATCTGGAGAAGGCGGGCATGTGGAGTCTGGCATGAAGGTAGGGAAATGGACATTTCGACCTTTCAGTATCAGGATCAGCTCTGAGTATTAAGAGCAAGCTGCAGCTCGGCGCCTGTGGCTCAAGTGGCTAAGATGCCAGCCACATACACCTGAGTTGGCGGGTTTGAATCCAGCCCAGGCCCACCAAACAACAATGATGGCTGCAACCAAAAAAATAGCCAGGTGTGGCGGGTGCCTGTGGTCCCAGCTACTTGGGAGGCTGAGGCAGGAGACT
>NW_003852438.1:6125708-6135242 GCF_000181295.1 Otolemur garnettii | reverse complement strand
GTTGTTTTGGCGGGCCTGGGCTGGATTCAAACCCACCACCTTAGGTGTATGTGGCTGGCGCCTTAGCCACTTGAGCCACAGGTGCCCAGCCGATTTTTTTTTTTTTTTTAAGACAGAATCTCACTTTATCGCCCTTGGTAGAGTGCCATAGCGTCACAGCTCACAGCAACCTCCAATTCCTAGGCTTAGGCAATTCTCTTGCCTCAGCCTCCGGAGTAGCTGGGACTACAGGTGCCTGCCACAATGCCCGGCTTTTGTTGTTGTTGTTGTTCCAGTTTTGCCAGGGTCCGGTTCGAACCTCCCACCCTCAGTATATGGGGCCAGTGCCCTACCCACTGAGCCACAGGTCCCGTCCTAATAATATTCTTAATGATATTTGAACAACAGACCTAGCATTTTCATGTTGAATTGGGGCCTACAAATTATGCAGCCAGTTCTGAACTGGGGAGAAAAAGCAAAGGAAGAAAACTAGCAGGGGGTGAGCTGGGCTTTCTCCACTTAAATTGCAGGGGGAAGAATTAAATTAGACAATTTGGGGGTATTCTAAATGCAAGAGATGTGAAAATAGATAGAGTACTCCAGGAGGAAGAACTGTGGGCATGGGGCAGATATCTGTAAATTCCATTTATTCATTGGTTTGACACAATAGGAGAGTTCTGCGAGTGGAATGAAGTCTGAGGAACAGGGAGAAGAAATGACCTCTCTAGGTCTTCTTCAGCTCAGGGCAGAGGTACATGGTGTCTGAAAAGAGGGATAAGCTGTGGATCATGGGGCCTGTGTTCCAGGCCTGGATCACTTCTCTACACCTCAGCTTCTTCCTCTGTTCACTGAGGGCTTTGTACCAGATGATCCTGAAGGTCCTTCCCAGCCTTGTACTACAGATTATATGATCCTCTTTGACGCGAAGATTCAGAGAACTACCTAGTTCCAGTCCTTGTCTCTGTAACTCAGAGGGCAGTTTGGCTGGTGCCTGGGTTTAGGTAGGACAGGGGTAGCCAGAGCTCTGCCCTGCACCTCAGGAAGAGACTGGCAGACAAAGGCCTGATTCCCAGACTTGGAGCCGCCAAGTCATCTTCCTCTTCCTCTCCAGCACTTGCAGATTTCCTCTAGATGGGTTTGTCCACTCCTTGTCCAGCCCTGAGGCCTCAGATGGCTCATCTCAGGATGGAACCTTGAGGAAAGGATGGCATTCCTGGGTAGGAGTCTTGAGGTCAGACGGTGCCCAGGTGACGGTGCAGGGGTGGGTGGGCATGAAACCTGGTCTCTGCTGAGAAGCTGTTTTAGTACCACCTCCTCCCTGCAGTCCAGTGAGCTCTGCTTCACCCCTCCCCAGCCTCCCAGAGGCACTGTTGCCCCCCTGCATAGAGAAAGAGGAGAGTTAATGGCAAGAGCCCAACCTCAGAGTCAGGCCACCTGTGTGAGCTTCAGCATCCATACCCATAAGCAGGGGTTGATAATTCCTTCCTCACACAGTCTCAGACTAGAAACAAAATATCTGTGAAACCCTCTACCAGCTGTGAAGCCCACACAGCCATGTGGTATGTGTCAAGGGAGGGGGCAGAGTGGGGGAGAGAAGAAAGAGCCCTGAGGCAGGAGTCAGGAGACCCCAGGAGGCGTGACTACAGGCTGCTGACCACCAGGGGATGAATATTCAGTGGTGCCTCTTTCACACAGCCATGTGAGGAGTTATTGGACAGGTGATTCTACAGCCACTGGAGGAGGCTGCAAAGGGGAGGCAGCCATTTTGAAAAAAAATTCAAGAAATCCCAAATAAGCACAAGGTGAAATAAATAAATAAAAATTTGCAGAAGAGGGCCGGGCACAGTGACTCTCACCTGTACTCCTAGCATCCTGGGAGGCCAAGGCGGGTGGGTTGCTGGAGCTCAGGAGTTTGAGACCAGCCTGAGCAACAGCAAGACCCCATCTCTACTAAAAATAGAAAAACTGAAGCGAGAGGATCTCTTGAGCCCAGGACTTTGAGGTTGCTGTGAGCTACAATGCCACTGCACTCTACCCAGGGTGACAAAGTGAGAATCTGTATCCATTTTTTTTTTTTTATTATGGAAGAGTTTATTATGAAAATCAACTGTATCCATCTCCAGACTCTCTTGCTGGGGCCAACCCTCTTCTCAAAGTTCCAGGTATTAATTTCTCTGACATTTGCTTCAATAATTCAATGATAAGGGTACACTGTGCTCTCTCTTGATTTGAAAGCTGCACGACGTAGGCCATTTACACTCTCTCCCTCTAATTATTGATCATTATATTATTGTTTTGTAAATTTAAATAATATACTCAAACCTTTAGTTTCTGTTCTATTGGTACTAGACAGTATCTCTTGATTCCTCACAAAATGAGGATCAGGACCACACACTTCCTTGAGGCTGAAATGAGGGAAGATGTGTCGGTTAGCTGAGATGACCGATCTTGTTGTTGGGGATGTTTGGTTGAAACTCTTGAAGTGGGGAGGTGCCTGTAGCTCAAAGGAGTAGGGCGCCGGCCCCATATGCTGGAGGTGGGGGGTTCAAACCCAGCCCTGGCCAAACACTGAAAAAAAAAAAAAAAAAGAAAAAGAAACTCTTGAAATGGAGATGCTGTGAGGGCCTTGCTGAACATGTTGGCCACACAGAAGTTGAGGCAGCAAGCCGTTCGCCTACTCCAATGAAAAGTAAGGACTGAGTTTACTTGGCTGGCAAAGGGTGGTTGCCTGGTAGGTGGTACTGAGGGGACCCTTGCTGCCTGGAGTGAGAGTTTAAGGGGTTAGGGTGACCATTTCCGGTGGGATAGGCTTGGCATTTGCACAGAATCTGAGAGTGGGTAATGGCTCTGGCTGGGAGAGAGTGTTTGGAAGAGGGGGCTGCTTGGCTGGATGAGGCCAGAGCCAGCGGGATTTCCTTCAACTCCAGCCTCTCGGGTGGGTGGGACCGGATTGCTCATGCTGGACACAGGAATCTGCCTTTGTTTCCAGCTGGAGGGGAAATGCCACAAATCCAGCCCCTTCCCTGCTCCTCCAGCACCCGTGCCCAGGCTCTGCCCTTCCTAGGACTAGAGGGCCTGGACTGAGGGCCCACAGGTGAGCACTTGTCTCTAGAACCCCCAAACCCACAGGCCTCTGCCCTTTGTACCCCCAAAGACAGGGCACTGGCACAGATGTAGGAAATGGGGGTCAGAGGGTATCTAGGGCAGGTCTGGAATCAATAGGCATAAAGAGGGATTTAGGTTCAGATCTGCTCAACACTCCCTGTTCCCTCAGAAAGACTGTGGATTTTTACAGCTAATGGCGACACCCAGGTCTGAAGCGGGCACGTAAGGGCAGGGCTTGGGTCTCTCCCAGCAGCCCCAACTCCTGCTCTAGATGGTTAGACAGACTCTGAATCTCCAGCCATGGTCACACAGGCAATGTATGCAGCCGGATGGCTGGGGCAGAGGGGACAGAGGACAACATGGGCCAGGAACCCTAAAGAAGAGGGGTGGCCCTCTCTTTATTTTTTCTTGGGTCAGTGAGTTTATGTTTGTGTGCTTGCGTGACCAAATCTATTGCCCCTCTGTATGCAACAGGGAGTTTATGCGCCACTGGACCTCTGTGTACCTCTGTGCCTAGGAGCCTGCATGTCCCCAGGGAACCCCAGCTGATCATGTGTCTGCATGTGACACTGTCTGTGTGACTGTGGTTGAACTTTCAGAGTCTGTCTAACCCGCTGGCGTAGGCGTTGGCATGGGTGAGGCTGTTGAGGAAGGCCCAAGCCTTGTCTTCAAGACCTCCCCTTCAGGCTCGGCACCTGTGGCTCAAGTGGCTAAGGCACCAGCCACATACACCTAAGGTGGCGGGTTCAAATCCAGCCTGGGCCCACCAAACAACAATGATGGCTGCAACCATAAAATAGCCAGGCGGTTGTGGCGGGCGCCTGTGGTCCCAGCTACTTGGGAGGCGGAAGCAGGAGACTTGCTTGAGCCCAGGAGTTGGAGGTTGCTGTGAGCTGTGATGCCACAGCACTCTACCCAGGAGGACAGCTGGAGGCTCTGCCCCCCCCCCCAAAAATAGACAAAAACCTCCCCTTCAGATCTAAGTATTTTCCTCGATAATGAAAAGCTGTGGGGCTCCCAAGGGAAAGGAAAGGAGGGAGGAGAGCAGGTCTGAACCTCCATGTGAACCCTGGCTGGATGGTAGCTCAGAGGGCCAGCTGAGATCTGATTGGCAAAAGGTCCTGAGAGGCCGGGTGAGGAACACCCTCACCACACATATGTCCTCCCCTACTCCCTGGCCTTCTCCTGGCCCAACAGGGGTTTCCTGGGTATGCTGCGGAATAACTGAGGACACTGCTACTCCCAGGATGAGGGCAGCGCCTGAGAGGAGGAGAGATGGTAAATGCCCCCTAAGCATCCCGGACCTTAGTGGAGCCTGAACTCTGTTCTTTCCTATGCACATGTTTTGAGCCTCACATGGGCCAGGCACTGAGCCAGGGCCAGGGATACAGACATGGTCCTTGCCTACCCAGGAGTGAGTAGGGTTTCCCAGGATCCCCACAAGTGTGGCTGACACCCCAGAGTGTCAGGACAGCCAACTCTGCAGGGCAGGTGCAGGAGCCCCATCTGCCAAGGTGGGGAGCACTCATGTATTCACACACATGTACACGCGCACACACGGGGAGCAGTGCTGCAGTGAGGGGCAGCAGGGCGGGAGGAGTGGGCCTGGGCTGGGGGACATGGAGATGCATAGGAGCTGGTCTGAGAAGGCTGTCTAGAGTGAGTGTGTGTTTTCATCTCAAGGGCCACCAGAACAGTACCCTAGAATCACAGAGGAGTCCCGGGGCCCTCAGGACACATCACCCAGACTCCTCCGCTGCACCCTCAGCTGTTTCCTCCTCTGCTGCTGTGTGGGCAGAATAACAGCCTGCTGCTGACCCACCACAGGAGACCATGTGCCAGGCACTGCTCAGGGCTGCCCATACCTGCACAGCAGCTGGGAACGTCATCATCATTTGATGTCACTCATGAGGTGAGGAGGCTGGGAGAGCCCTGCGCAGTGGGATTCCAAGTGCTGCAGCAGGGCGGCCTGGCATGGCCTGCATCCTGCACAGCTGTGTTGTGGGCTTCCAGTTCCAAAGGCTCAGGGGTTGGGGTGAGGCTGGGAGACCTGGGATGTTACAGGTGGCACGGGCAGAGTAGCTCCGGGCCTGGAGGCTTCTCTCCCTTGTTCAGCCTGAAAGGGTTTCAGGGAGAGGAGAGAAGGCCTCGATCAGGAGCTAGTTGAGGACTAAAGGGAGGAGCAGTTGAGGGAGTGAAGTTGTGGAGGTGGCCAGGGACCACAGAGGTGGGTCTTCCCCAAGGTGGAGAGGCTCCCTCTACTGGACGATGTTGTCCAACCAGGGACCCAGGCTGCACTGTTCATTCCACCAGATCTCCACACCAGCCAGGATGGAGAGGCAGAAAGAGCCACAAACGGCTGAGTTCCTTGGCCTGGGAGGTGCAGCAGTCTCACTTCTGAACAGTGTGGAGTGGGAGGGATAGGCTCAAAGACTCAGAGGAGCCTTTACTGTGGGCAGAGGCCATGCACTGCCATGGAATGAGCACAGGCTTTCCGGTCTCACAGACTTGACTTCCAAGCACCACTTTGCCACTTATGAGCTGTTGACATTGGGCGAGTCGCTTAAGCTTCATAACCCCAGTATCCTCAACTGTAAAATCAGAATGTTGTGAAGATTTAGTAAGAAAATGATATCAATAAGGCCAGGCCCAGTACTAGGTGCTGCATTCACCTTCCACAGCACCTGTAGGGTGCATGCTGTGCTCACCTCCGTTCTGCATACTAGACGCTTAGCAAGGTTAACAGCTTGCCCAAGGTCACGGGCCAACTCCCAGGCCAAAGCATCCCGCTGCCAGGCTGTTCCAAGACTGCAGATGAAGTTTTTTCCCTGCCTGTGATGCCCAATGCTGCAATTTCAGCTGTGGGTGGAGAGGAAAGAACTCCCACTCACCCTGGAGGCCCTGAAATAGCTCAACTGGCTTCCCCAGGCCCTTCCTTAATACCTCACCTCTTAACAGTATTTTATGATCTGCAGAACCCTCTCACCCATATTATCTGAGGAATCCTTCCAATAGCTCAGTTGGCTCCATTTAATAGTTGTGAAATCTGAGGCAAGAGAAACCTAAGTGCCTTGTTCAGAATCAAACAGGTGGTTTAGCCTTGAGCCCGGTCCAGTCCGCCATTGTTGCCCTCAGGGCCATCTGGGAAACATCACACATTATCCAACCCTATTCTCATTTTCACTTCATGTATGTGTTTTCCCCTAATCAAAGAGCAGAATTATTTTTAAATTGTTCACAATATAGTAATACATAATTTAAAAGTCACAGTGCTCTGTGCAGAAGTCCAAAAAATGTATATACTCAGTCCTCAGGGAGATGGAGTCTAATTTCCCACTCCTTTAGCATGAGCTTCATACAGAGGGAGAACAAAGAGGAACCTCACAGTGGAGAAAACTGACAGATAGTACCTGAGTCAGGTGATCAAGGCCGACATCAACAGTGAGAAGTCATGTTCTTATTATAGTATGCCACATATGGCCTTGGTATGATGTGAGGAAAATTCTGCCTATCTGTGATCTTCCTGACAACCCCAGTCTAATCGTAAGAAAAGCATTAGACAAATCCCAATTGAGCGACATTCACAAAATACCTGAGCAGTACAATTCAAAACTGTTAAGAACATCAGAAAAAATGGAAGTCTAAGAAAGTGTCACAGTCACGAAGAGGCGAAGGACATGTCACAATGAAATACAAGAAATATAATGTGGTATTTCAGATGGGATTCTGGAATAGAAAACGGACATTAGGTAAAAACGAAGGAAATCTAAATAAAGTATGAGGCCTCTGGGAGGCTGAGGTGCATGGATGGCTTGAGTTCAGGAGTTCAAGACCCAGCCTGAGCATGAGCAAGACCCCATCTCTACTAAAAACAGAAAAATTAGCCGGGCATTGTGGCAGGCACCTTGTAGTCTCAGCTGCTTGGGAGGCTGAGGCAAGAAGATCTCTTGAGCCCAAGGGTTTGAGGCTGCTGTGGGCTGGGATGACACCCTGGCACTCTACCCAGGGTGACAGAGTGAGACTATCTTAAAAATAAATAAAGTATGGATTCTGAGACAGAGTCTCACTTTGGTAGAGTGCTGTGGCATCATAGCTCACAGCAACCTCAAACTCTTGGGCTCAAGAGATTTTCTTGCCTCAGCCTCTCAAGTAGCTGGGACTAGTGGCACCTGCCACAATGCTGGCTAATTTTAGAGATGAGGTCTTGCTCTGGGTCAGGCTGGTCTCGAACCTGTGAGCTCAGGTAATCCACCCACCTTGGCCGCCCAGAATGCTAAGATTATAGGTGTGAGCCACTGTGCCCAGCCCCAAAGTATGGATCTTAGTTAATAATATGTCAACTTGGTGTCCATAGCTCAGGGGTTAGGGAGCCAGCCACGTGTACCAAGGCTGGCAGGTTCAAATCTGGCCCCGGCTTGCTAAACAACAATGACAACTGCAACAACAAAAAAATAGCCAGGCATTGTGGTATGTGCCTGTAGTCCCATCTACTCGGGAGGCTGAGGCAAGAGAATCACTTAAGCCCAGGAATTTGAGGTTGCTGTGAGCTGTGACGCCATAGCACTCTACTCTACCAAGGGCAACATAGGAAGACCCTATCTCAAAAATAAAATAATGTTTCATATTAAGGCCAGGTGCAGTGGCTCACGCCTATAATCCTAGTACTCTGGAAGGCCAACGCTGATGGACTTCCTGAGTGCAAGAGTTTAAGACCAGCCTGAGCAAGAGCAAGACCCAGTCTCTAAAAATAGCCAAGCATTGTGGCAAGGGCCTGTAATCCCCCTCTCTGGAGGCTGAGGCAAGAGTATCACTGTATCACTTGAGCCCAAGGATTTGAAGTTGCTGTAAGCTATGACACCGTGGTACTCAACTGAGGTGGTCAAAGTGAGACTCTGTCTCAAAAAAAAAAAAAAAAAACCAGAAAAACAAAACCAAAACAAAAATATGTTTCATATTGGTTCATTATTAGTAATAAATGTACTACACTCAAATTAATAATGGGAAACTGGGCTGGATATGTGGGAAATCTGAATGGTCTTCACAACTTTTCTGTAAGGCTGAAACTACTCTAAGAAATGCAATTTATAGTGGGTGGATTGCTTGAGCTTACAAATTTGAAAGCAGCCTGAGCAAGAGCAAGACCCTGTCTGTAAAAATAGCCAGGCATTGCGGTGGGCTCCTATAGTCCCCGCTACTGGGGAGGCTGAGGTAAGAGGATTGGTTGAGCCTAAGAGTTTGAGGTTGCTGTGAGCTACGATGCCATGACGGACTCCAAAAAATAGAAGAAAAAAAAGAAATACAATTTATTATTTTTTTAAATCAAAATATTGAAAAAGGGATTCAGCAGAAAGTTTCCGTCTCACTCCTGGTCAACTGTTGAGTCCTCTTCTGGAGAAATACGCAGGTTTTCTTTCCAGGGATGTTCCGGTGGGGGGGATAGGTTAGTGATAAGAGCCTGGAGGTTGCAACTGCATGGCTGGGTTTCAGCCATGTTTCTCTGCCAGTTTCCAGCTGTGGGACCTGGGCAGCTCCTTCACTTCTCTGTGCCTTTTGTCCTCAGGATTACTGCAAAGGTTAAATATGTTAATGTATACAGTAAGTCGCTTATAAGTGGTGGTGTAATTAATACGAATATAAAAGCATATATTTATATAATAAATGTGTTCAGAAAAAACATCCAAAACTTGTAAATGCCAAAAAAGTTATGAAGTGCCCTTTCAAAGCCATTTTAGATCATTGGCTAATAACCCCACCTATGGGTTATCTAGGGGAAGTTAACTGTCAAAGTGCTTACTGTTCACTATTGATTAGGGCTCAGACTCTCTTACAATGAAAGGTTAACCTGTTTATGATTGATAAATAGCAATATTTTTTGTCTGCTAGAAAAAAGTAAAAAGAGTTATGGTTTTACTGCCAGGTAGGAGTTAACTTTTTCTATCTTACTTTGCAATCTTATTCCAGCATTTTTTTCTCCACTGACTGTCAGTAATGGTTTTTCATTTCTTTCTTTGATCCATCCTGCTGATTCACTCATTAGTAGTTAAAATAAACTTGGTACTCAGTGTATATTTGCATTAGTTATGTTTATCTTTGTGAAACTTTACTTTGACAAATAGGAACACACTCTTCCACCCCTTGGTTATTTTCACTTAATACACATGGATGATAGTTTTCATATCTGAATATAAATTTCCTATTCTTGTTTTATAATATACTGCATACAATATACTATATTGGGCTCGGTGCCTGTAGTTCAGTGGCTAGGGCACCAGCCACATACACCGGAGCTGGCAGATTCAAATCCAGCCTGGGCCTGCCAAACAACAATGACAACTGCAATCAAAAAATAAAAATAACTGAGCATTGTGGTGGGCACCTTTAGTCCCAGCTACTTGGGAGGCTGAGGCAAGAGAATCACTTAAGCCCAAGAGTTTGAGGTTGCTGTGAGCT
>NW_003852438.1:6118855-6125617 GCF_000181295.1 Otolemur garnettii | reverse complement strand
AAGCCCAAGAGTTTGAGGTTGCTGTGAGCTGTGACACCACAGCACTCAACTAAGGGCGACAAAATGAGACTCTGTCTCAAAAAAAAAAAAAAAAAGAATATACTATATGGGTATACAGTAATTACACACCTAATCAACTTAGCATCCCTCCCCCACTTTTTTAGAGCCAAGGTCACCCAGGCTGGAATGCAGTATCTAGATCATTGATCCCTGTAGCCTTGAACTCCTGGTTCAAGCAAATCAATCTTCCTGCCTCAGCCTTCCCAGTAGTAGGACCACAGGCACTACCACACTTGTTTATTTTTAAATTTTTGTGTAGGAATGGGCTTTCACTATGCTGCCCAGTTTGGTCTCAAACTTCTGAGCTCAAGTGATCCTCCTGCCTCAGCCTCCCAAATTGCTGAGATTATAAGCATAAGCCACTGCATCCAGCTGCCAGTCCACTACTGATGGACTCATAGGTTGTTTCCACTGTTTTCCTTTTGCAAAGCAGTCTATATTCTGATATGAAACTATCTTCAAGATGTATTCATTACTTTTGCTGTAATGAATGGCCTTGTACATAGGTTGAGAACAGATTTACTGAGGCAGAGGTGGATGGGAGGGCAGAAGAGGCTGTAAAGGGAAAGGAGCCTAGGGAGGGCCTGATTACCTATTCCCAGGCTGGCCTAGCCCTCCTCCTCCTGCCTCCTTCTCTCCATCCTGAGCTGCTGGTATCTCCAGAGAGGAAGGGCCAGACATCGATGCCCGACAGGACTGGGGTTCGGGTTCCACTGGCTGGAGGTTGAGCATGCCTTGGAGAGAAGGATCTTGGGGACTTGGGGCCTGGGGCTGGTACTGTCCTTGGGCTGTAACCACTGAGGGCACATACTCAATATGCCCTGAGGACTCTGGTAGGGAACAAAGCTTCGGGGACTAAGGACTTCCAAGGGAAGGCAGGGAGCTGGAGGAGGCGGTGGGGCAGTACCCAGCAACTCTGGCACCGACTTGCTTCGGGTGCCCAGTGCAGGTGGGTGGTCAGGGCACAGAGTGTGGCAGGCAGTGGTGAGGAAAGGACTGGCCAGGCTGGTCGTGAGGGTCACAAGGTGGTCTAGAACACCTCCCTCCTGAGGAGACTGGGCAAAAGGGAGACTCAAGGTGGCCTGTAGCCGCTCTAGGAGGGATGGAGCAGCTTGAGCCTGGGCCTGGGCCTGGGCCACAAGCCCGGCCAAGGCCGGCCACTCAGGCTGGTAATGCTGGCTGAGCTGCTCCACTCTAGGCCTCCGCAGTAGCTGCCGGATCCTCCACACTGTGTCGAAGCTGTCAGTGAGCACTGCCCACTCCAGGGCTGTCTTGCCCCTAACAGGATCCACTGCTGTCAGGTCAGCACCTGGGAGGAGACATAGGGGTGATGTGGAGTGGGATAGAGACCGGTGATTAGTGGAAGGGCAGATTCTGTAGCAGCAAGATCGACTGGGTTAGATTCGAAACCATAGAGTCTCATCCTGTTGAAGCTGCAGTCTTGGCGGCCAGTATTGCAACCTGCTGTTTGAGAGAGATGAGGAGATTTATGGCCAGAGAGGGGGAAAGACTTCAGGGGAGTGGTGTGCAGGCTGCCCAGGACAGGTGGTGGCCTGAGTGGCATGCTCTGGGACTGATGGGGGGTGTTCTGCTGCTTCCTTCCCCTGGTTCTTTTCATCACCACACCCCCCTAATCCTGGGGTTGGGGAAGGATCAGTCACTCTGAGGCAAAGAAAGGGGTTTGGAGCTCCCTCCTTCTCCCCTCAAACCCAGTCTGGTGGGGTGGGGCAGGGAAAAGCTAGAGGCTGGCGTCCACTGCACTCTCCACTGCACAGAGAATAATGGGGGCCCACAACTCTATGGACAATGTGGACTACAGTCCCAAACAAGTCTGCACAGCCCAAGCCTCAAGGACACCTCATAATGTTCCCTGAAAGTCTGTCTTGTCAGAGCTGAAGGTCATCCGAGGAAAGCCAACACCCTTCAGATACTGGTGAGGCCTCCAGAGGAAGCCATCTGCCCGGGGCCACTTAGCCAGTGACAGAGCCAGGACTAGACCCCCAGAGTCTGGTTCCAGACATCAGCCTTTTTTTTTTTTTTAGGTTTTCCAGCTGGCTAGGTTACCCTCCTGAGCTTTCCTTCTCTCCTCTCGGCAACTAAATGATAGGTGACTCAGTGTCTGGTGGGGAGCTTGGGGAACAGACTGGAGGCCACACAGCCTGCTCTAAGTCCCACACACCTGCCATGAGGAGGGCTGCCACGCATTCGGAGCGGTCCCGCATAGCAGCCTTCATTAACGCTGTGAGCCCCCTCTGGTCCCGGCGCTCCAGGTCTATGCCGGCATAATAGTTGAGCAGAAGACTCACTAGAGGCACGTGGCCTGCAGGGCACAGAGGGCAGAGCTTGGCCTCTGGGAAAGGAGGTGACAAAGCTCCAAACCCACCCTCTACCCAAGGGGACAGAGCCTGGCACAGGAGAATGTTGTTCAATGAGCATGGGGCTGTCGCCCCATCTGCCCCAGAGGGGCTGGCGGAGGGTGAAGCTCAGCAGCCTCGCACCTGCTTGGGCAGCCAACATGAGTGCTGTGTTCCCTTCTTTGTCCTGCTGGTTCACATCGAGGAAAGAACAGCGACTGAGCAGGGCCACAACACTCCCAAAGCCGTGGTAGCAGGCGATCATGAGGCCTGTCTGAGGGCAGGGCAGCTCAGTCCCCTGCTTTCCTCCAGGGGCTCCCCAATCCCCCTATGTTCTCTAAACCTACTTTTGTCCCAGAAGCTGCCCCAACCCCTGTGAAGACCCACCCTCACCCACTCCCTTCCTCCTAAGGACAAGCAGTGGGTATTGACCAGGAAACCCTCTCAAGAAGTCAGATCAGGATGGTGTGGTGGGAAGACAGAGCTGCCCCTAGCTGTCCTGGGGCATCTCACCCTCCCATTGCGGTCCACCTGGGTGGCCTCCTCTGGAGAGACCCCACCTTCCAGTATGGCTTGGAGCTGGGTGGGGTCATTATGGACACAGGCCCAGTACAGGGCCCCTAGCCTGCAGCCTGGGACAGAGGTCTCACTGCTGGGGCAGGAAAGTGCCTCAGACATGTCCAGCCTTCCACTGCTCTTCCTTTTCCAGTCTGGGCCCAAGAAGGCGAGGCCCCCCTCCTCAGGCAACTGGCATCTATAACAGAGAATGGAGAGGAGCAGTGTCTCTGTGGATCCTGGGGGGAAGGAAAGGGGTCCCAGAAGCTGAAAATCACCCTACTCATACGCCAAGGAAAGACTTTATCCCAGTAGGTGCCTGGCCTCCTCCCTGGGGAGGCAAGTGGACAAGCAGCTGGCCAGGAACCCTAAGCAGGCAGGGGAACGGTTCACTCTAGGTCAGGACCCTAGTGAGATTCACGGGGAGAGGGTCATTAGTTTTTTCTTTCCCACCAGCCCTTACCTGAGGTTGCGAGGGTCTCTATGAGGCAGTCATCACGGGGCACCTGGGGCCAACAGCATCCCCCAGACTTCTCAGAGGCAACCTAAGAGGCTTCCTTCCCAGGAAGCAACGCAGGTAACAGATGGTTGGACTTTCAGAAAGAGCTGCTGCAAACACCTCAGGGCTGAGCTGGATCAAGCCGGGTTAGGAAGGGATTGGGGGCCTGCAGGGGCTGGGGCTCTCATCTCCAAGCAGACCAAGAGCCGCCCCAAGATCCTGTGGAGTGGGCGGGGCCTGTGGCGGGCAGCCCCGCCCTGCCAGGGGCGGGCTCTGAAGGACTTCCCGCCCCGAACGACAGCCCTCACCCTAAGCCTTACGGGGACAGCAGCTGAGCTTACAAACCCAGGCTTTAAAGGCTGTGGGGACCTAATTCCGATGGACTGAAGTCTCCCACCCCAACCCTTGCTTTGGGGGAGTAGAACTTGGGGAAGGTATGATGGTAGGAGAGGGTGTGACTAAATAGGATTGGGAACTACGTGAGGTGGGGCCTCTCGGTATTACCCGGACTTATCTTTTAAGGTTCTGGGGAAATCAAAACATGACAAATTGTTAAATAAGAGTACATAAATTATGATATATTTAATTTAATAGATTAGTTTTAGTTTGGTAAATTAAATATGAAATACTAACTAATAATTATTAAATTATTACTTAAATTAATATTAAATGTAGTGGATTGCTTTTGGACCTCAAGTAGAAAACTGAGCCAGTTGATATTCCTCCATTTGTATCACTCCCACCATCAGATTGTACAAGGCCTTTCATTTTATTTTACTTTATTTAATTTCTCTCTTTCACTCTTAATCCCCACCCCCATTCTCCTCTTTACTAATCAGCACTTATTGATAAACATATATATTTACCAGCACTTATATATTAAAAAATGTACATTTCATTGAAAAAGGTAGTGTTGATTTGTGTGTTTCTAAGTAACATGTTATAAATTGTGCTACAAAGTTCATTGTCTTATTCACTCGATATTGGTTTTTTATTGTTGCTGTTGTTGTTTTGAGACAGTCTCACTATGTCACCCTCGCTACAGTGCTGTGGCATCACAGTTCACAGCAACCTCCAACTCTTGCACTTAAGTGATTCTCTTGCCTCAGCCTCTCAAGTAGCTGGGACTACAGGTGCCTTTCACAATATCCAGCTATTTTCTTGTTGCAGTTGTCATTGTTAGCTGGCCTAGAACGGGTTAGAATTTGCCAGGCTCCGTGCATGCAGCTGGCGCCTTAACCACTGTACTACGGGTGCTGAGCCACTCTATGCTGTGTTTTCAAGATCCACCCTTGTGGGTGGTGCCTGTGGCGCAGTAGGTAGGGCGCCAGCCCCATATACCGAGGGTGGGGAGTTCTAATCTGGCCCCAGCCAAACTGCAACAAAAAAATAGCCGAGCATTGTGGCAGGCACCTATGGTCCCAGCTACTCAGGAGGCTGAGGCAAGAGAATGCCTAAGCCCAAGAGCTGGAGGTTGCTGTGAGCTGTGACTCCACAGCACTCTACCCAGGGCGACATAGTGAGACTCTGTCTCAAAAACAAAAAAACAAAAAAAACCCTTGTTGCTTTATAAACACACAGTGTATCAGTTAGGAGAGCATTTCGTGGTAAGTAACCAAAAGTTGGTGATATCATTTATCACTTGGTGATAAACTGGTTGCTCAACATCAATTCCAAACTCTTCTGAACTGCAGAAACTGGAAAGCTAAAAAAACAACACTTCCCAGATTCCCTTGAGCTGGGAATTTGTGGTTTAGGTTCTGCTCTTGTGCAAGATAAAAATTTGGAACAGAGCCACACAACATGGGACATGCGTTTTGCTGTCACAGGTCATGACAGCTGCAGTGGGCTGCTAGCATGCGGCTTCCTGACTCACCATCTTCCCGTAGTAGGGACTGTTGTTTTCCCAGTTGTGGGCAGAGATCATGTGACTCTCAAAGCTGCGCCTTGTCCCTGGACCTAGAGTTTGCTACTCTATCTTTTTCTGTTTAAACTAATCAGATTTATTTCTCCTGTTTGCAGTTGAACTTTGACACACGTGGCTTAAACAGGGGTTTATTTTTTCACACATGATAAGTTCAGGGATAGGAAGCTGTTGGTGTTGGTTAAACAATTTGATGGTGTCAGGGCCTTGTCTGGGATTCTCTTGACTTTTTCTCCCAGTCACAAGATGATGGCTACATCTTTGCTATCACAGTAAAATGTGGTAGATGTGCAATATGGAATTCTATGCAGCAGTTAGAAGAAATCTACCAGATCCTATGTCAGACATCTCTCATAACCCCCTTCTCTCTAGTCGCCTTTTATTTTATTTATTTTAATATTTTTTCTTGTTTTGAGACAGACTCTCACTCTGTCACTCTGGGTAGAGTGCCATGGTGTCATAGCTCACAACAACCTCAAACTCCTAGGCTCAAGTAATCCTCTTGCCTAGCCTTCCAAGTAGCTAAGACTATAGGAGCCCACCAAAACACCTGGCTAATTTTTCTATTTTTAGTAGAAGATAGTGTCTTGCTCTTGCTCAGTCTCGTCTAGAACTCCTGAGCTCAAACAGTCCACCCACCTCAGCCTCCCAGAGTGCTAGGATTATAATGTGAGCCACAATGTCCAGCTCTGGTCACTTTTTAATTAAGTGTGATCATGTAACACAATTTTGGCCATTGAAATTCATATAGGAGTCTGATGGGGCTCAGTGCCTGTGGCTCAAGCCACATATACCTGAGCTGGCGGCTCGAATCCAGCCCAGGCCCTCCGAACAACAATGACGGCTGCAACCAAAATATAGCCAGGCGTTGTGGTGAGCTACTTGGGAGGCGGAGACAGGAGAATCACTTGAGCCCAGGAATTGGAGGTTGCTGTGAGCTGTGATGCCATAGCACTCTACCTAGGGGGACAGCTTGAGGCTCTGTCTCAAAAAAAAAAGGAGTGCTCCAGAGAAAAACTTTGCTTTCTTAATAAAAAGTGTGCGGTGCACCATTTTACTTCTTTCTTTCCCCTTATTCCTGCTGTAAAGAAATCCACAGTGTGCATCTGCCACTTTTTACTGATCCATTCTTCCCATGATATAAATGCCTAGGTTGTCTCCAACTTCCTGTCACGACAAATACATACCTAGCGGTTGCACAGGTCTCTGAGATTGCTGAGTCATAGCACACACATGCTTTCTGACAGGATACTGTCAGATTGCTCTCTGTTTTGTATTGTATGCGGCACATAAGTGTTTCCCTACATCCTCGCCAACACTTGTCATTATTCAGCATTCTAAATGTTGTCAATCTGATAGTACAGAACAAG
>NW_003852438.1:6115467-6118664 GCF_000181295.1 Otolemur garnettii | reverse complement strand
ATTTTAGATAATAAACCTGTTGTCAGATGAGTTTTAGATGTGGCAACTGCACTACCATCCTTTCTGATAGTTTTATCTATGGTCACCCTCATTGAAAGAAATCTTGATTTTTTTTTGGTGGGGGGCTTTCTATGTTTTAGAGCTTGTTTTGAACTCCTGGCCTCAAGCGACCCTCCTGCCTCCTTGGCCTTCCAAAGTGCTAGGATGACTGGTGTGAGCCACCCTGCCTGGCCCTATGCTAATTATATTCCTCTGCTTTGTAGTCTGTCTGCCTGATGGAATTTTCCATATTTGGGAGGGTTTTTTGTTTGTTTGTTTGTTTTCTTTTCTTTTTTGAGACAGTCTCACAATGTCACCCTCGGTAGAGTGCTGTAGCATCATAGCTCACAGCAACCTCCAATTCTTGGGCTTACGTGATTCTCTTGCCTCAGCCTCCCAAGTAGTTGGGACTACAGGCACTACAATGCCTGGGTATTTTTTGGTTGTAGTTGTCATTGTTGTTTGGCAGGCCCGGGCTGGATTCAAACCCTCCAGCTCTGGTGTATATGGCTGGTGCTCTAGCCACTGAGCTACAAGCGCCAAGCCAGAGTTCTTCATATTTGATTTTCTTCTTCAAATTTTATTTTTATTTATTCATTTATATATTTTTTGCAGTTTTTTGGCCAGGGCTAGGTTTGAACCCGCCACCTCCAACATATGGAGCTGGGGCCTTACTCTTTTGAGCCATAGGTGCCGCCCCAAATTTTATTTTTATTCTTTAATTTGAAATTGCAAATAAGATTGTTGAATCTTTTATTTTATTTTATTGTAGAGACAGAGTCTCACTTTATCACCCTCAGTAGAGTGCTGTCGTGTCACATAGCTCACAGCAATCTCCAACTCCTGGGCTTAGGCGATTCTCTTGCCTCAGCCTCCTGAGTACCTGGGACTACAGGCACCCACCACAATGCCTGGCTATTTTTTTGTTGTTGTTGCAGTTCAGCCAGGGCTGGGTTTGAACCTGTCACCCTCAGTATATGGGACCGGCGCCCTACTCACTGAGCCACAGGCGCCACCATGAATCTTTTAAGCATTTTTCCTGTAATTTAGATAGGAATTTCACTGAATTTATAAATTAATTTAATCCAAAATTTATTCGTTTATTTATTTATTTATGAGACAGAGTTTTACTCTGTTGCCCTAGGTAGAGTACTGTGGCGTCACAGCTCACAGCAACCTCAAACTCTTGGGTTTAAGTGATCCTCTAGCCTCAGCCTCCCCAGTAGCTGGGAGTCCTGGGGCCTGTCACAATGCCTGGCTATTTTTTGTTGCAGTTGTCATTGTTGTTTAGCTGGCTTGGGGCCGGTTCGAACCTGCTACCCTCGGTATATGTGGCTGGCACCACAACCACTGTGCTAGGGGTGCCGAGCCAAGGGTCTCACTCTTGCTCAGGTTGGTCTTGAACTCCTGAGCTCAAGCAATCTATCCACCTCAGCTCCCAGCCAAATTTACATCTTGAAATACTAACTCTAAAGGTGACGACATTATGAGGTGGGGTTTTGGAAGACTGCCTTTATAAGAGACCCTCAAGAGAGTTGCTTTGTTCCTTTCACAAAAGATGGCTGTTTATGAACCAGAAAACTGGCACTCACCATACACTAAAAGTGTTGTCACTTTGGTCTTGCATTTCCCAGTCGCCAGAACTATAACTATATAACAACTATTTTGTTGTTAATATACCACCCAGTCAATGGCATTTTGTTTTATAATAGCCTGAACAGACTAAAGACTAAGATGATATATTTACCCATTTTCCAAGTTTTCCTTTATGTCCTTCAATAGTGTTAAACATCTTGGCTCGGCACTCGTAGCTCCGTGAGTAGGGCGCTGGCCACATACACTGAAGCTGGTGGGTTCGAGCCTGGCCCAGGCCTGCTAAAACAACAATGACATCTGAAACCAAAAAATAGCCAGGCATTGTGGTGGGCACCTGTAATCCCAGCTACTTGGGAGGCTGAGGCAAAGAGAGTCTCTTAAGCCCAAGAGTTTGAGGTTGCTGTGAGTTGTGATGCCAGGGCACAACATACTGAGACTCTGTCTCTAAAAAAAATAGAAAAATGGGTGGCGCCTGTGGCTCAAAGGAGTTAGGCGCCGGCCCCATATGCCAGAGGTGGGTTCAAACATAGTCCCGGCCAAAAACTGCAAAGAAAAGAAAAAGAAAAACTACCAGATTGAGTCACAGTGAGACCCTGTCTCTAAAAATAGCCAGCATTGTGGCGGGCACCTGTAGTCCCAGCTACTTGGGAGGCTGAAGCAAGAAAATCACTTAAGCCCCAGAGTTGGAGGTTGCTGTGAGCGATGATGCCATGGCACTCTACCAAGGGCAAAAAGAAAAGAAAAGAAAAAGTAGCCTGGCACTGGGGCAGGTGCATGTAGTCCAGCTATTCAGGAGGCTGAAGGACATAGAGTGAGACTCTGTCTCAAAAAAATAATAATAATATTAAGTGCTTACGCTGTGGGGGTAATGTAAATTAGTGAAGTATTTTTGGAAAGCATTTTGACAGGATCTGTCAAAATAACAAATGTACATACACATTGACCCAGATAATCTGCTTTTGGAAATCTTTTCCAAAAGAATACAAGCATATGTGAGCAAAGATCTATGGAATATACCTTGCAGTATTGTTTGTAGTAGTAAAAAAACAAATTAGAAACCGCTTAAATGTTCGTCAGTAGGGAAAGGGTTAGAGAAAGTAAGGCACATGAAGATTATGCCTCCATTAAAAGAGAATAAGATAGATCCACATGGACTGCCCTGAAAATAACTCTGAGCCATGTTGTTCATTGGCTGAAAGACAAAGTCAAATGTAATATACACATATGCATAGGCACAAGTATACTGTACACATATATAGTATATATATACACACACAGTGTGTGTACGTGTGCATATATGTATATGGTGTGAACGTGAAGTTGACTACTTACATTTCTTTGTAAATGTCTAGAAAAGGCCGGAACAGTTGTTCTCAATATTAGCTGTACCATGTGATCACTCAAGAACTTTTTATAAATGATGAAGACCCATTCCAGAGTTTCTAAAGTAATTGGCCTAGGGAACAACTTGGGCAAGAGGACTTTTAAAATCTTCCCATGTGATTCTAATGTACAGCCAAGGTTGAAAACCCCTGGAAATATTGATGCTCATTAAAACATAA
>NW_003852438.1:6097221-6114752 GCF_000181295.1 Otolemur garnettii | reverse complement strand
GCCACCTTAGGTGTATGTGGCTGGCGCCTTAGCCACTTGAGCCACAGGCGCCCAGCCTATATTTGCTTTTTAAATCTGTAAATGTTTAACTCTTCCACCAAGACAATTGCTACTTTTTAGCAATAGAAAAAAAAAGAAAAGAATCAGAAATATTTCCCTGAATTTTTTGTCCTCTCCTCCACCCGGCCGCTCTCAAATGCAGTCTGTCAGTTCACGGTTCTATTGCTCATTCATTCGTTCGATAACTATTAATTGAAGACTATAATGTATTCATTATATGTTGTCACTAGTGTGAAATACATGCCTGACACATAATGCTTTTTGCACGTTATCATTAATCTCATTCTTGGCAGTTTTCCTCACCTTGATCATCTTTGTATTCCTACATCTAGCCCTGTATTGGCCACTCAGTAAATGTGAGATACCTGCTACACTCTCTCTGGCCTGAAGAGTCCCCCTCCGCCTGCCAAGCACCATGCGAGAGTGACTGTCAAGAGATAGGGGGACTTGAACCTGTGCAGAGAGGCCTCAAGGACACCTAGCTAGGCAAAAGAAGATTTTGCTTTTCAAATTCTGTCCCCCAAGCCTAGAGAATCCTGGTCCAGCACAGACCACACCCTGCCTCTGCAAGGATCCTGTTTCTGCAAGGCCACTCTCAGTCAGCAGGTGGCAGCCCTGGGCAGGAACTGGAAGAGCATCCCTGCCCCAGAGACTCAGGTTATAGCAGAGGACTCTGGGGTCAGACGCAGAGGTAGGGTCTTCGCAGAGCAGGTGCACAGGAGGAAAGTGTGTGTATGTGGCGGGGGTGTGTTTTCCGATTTTGACCTAAAGGAAGGGGATTTATTTCCTCAGATATTTCTGTAGATCACTTTAGACAACCTGGCTGGGTGCCCAGAATCTGTATGAGGCTTCTTTTACTTTCCACCTGCATTGATGCCCTGTGCTGAGGTGCCTTGTTCAGGCCTCCCTCCTCAGAAGGATTCCATATGGATCCCCTCCCACCTTCCCCCCGTTCCCCAGGCTGGGTCCCGACCCTCCCTGTGTCTTTGCTAAGAGATGACTGTGGTTGTCGGGGAGTGGAGGTTGCTGGTTAATAAGTAAAATACTGGATTGCATTCTGGGTGACACAGGTACATTTCATTCCAGACTTCTGAAGTCTCAGTGTTTTGGTCTTAACAATTAAAAGCAGAGGAACTTTCCGGGTGATCCTCCTTTTGATCACTTAGTGGCTGGGGTTGGGCAGAGTTCACCAGCTGCTCCCTTGCAGCTCTAATCTCTCCTCAGCTTCTCCCTTTGGCGTCTTGTGTTGATACACTACTCCTCCTCTGTCTGTCTTTCCCATGCTTCAACTTTTGATCTTTCTCATCTTGCTGTCTGGCTCTTTCCATCTCTCTATCCCTCGGAGGCTCTCTCTTAAGCCCTGATAACACACACTGTCTGGAGCCTGATTCTCTCTGTCGCTTGCTTCGCCTGTCATCCCATATCTTCAGCCATCTAATCCTTTAGGCTGGGCTCTTGCCCAGAGACTTGACTTGCAGAATTCAATCAGAAGAGAAGGGGGAGGTTTAGGGGAGCAAAGCTACAGAGAAGGAGCTCAGGAAACTTTTTTTTTTTTTTTTGATACGAAGTCTCACTATGTCACCCTCAGTAGAGTGCCGTAGCGTCACAGCTTATAGCAACCTCAACTCTTGGGCTCAAGCGATTCTCTTGCCTCAGCCTCCCAAGTAGCTGGGACTACAGGTGCCTGCCACAACACCCGGCCATTTTCTGTTGCAGTTGTCATTGTTTAGTTGGCCCAGGCCATGTTCGAACCTGCTAGCCTCGGTGTATGTGGCTGGCACCCTACCCACTGAGCTACAGACCCAAACTTTTGAGTCTGGTTTGCAGCATAGACCAGTCACCTTTAGGCAACCGAATGTACTGTCATCTCCTCCTTTCCCTTTCTTCTGGGATCTTTTTCCAGCAGAAGCCCCTCTACTCCCAGCTCCCAGATGTGGTGACAGGTAGAGCTGGGGCCAGGAATCATTGGGGAAATGGCCCAATGCAGCTTAAGTGGGATGAGACTTAGCAGAGTGGGGCACAGAATGGAGGACGTGGCCTCTGACCCCCAGCTCTGGCCCCTTCTGGGGGTCCAGTGTGACCTGCTATAGGTCATGCCCCTTACTCCCTAGCCATGATCTACATCACAAAGCACACAGCTCATAACTCAGTGCTGGCCAGGAAGGTCTGGGATTGATTTAGGGCCTGCTCTGACCAGCTTACCCTCACTGGACTATGGCCTCTGGGGTAGGGGTGTGGAGGAGGGTCATGGGTGAAGTTCAGGCAGTGGGGTCCTGATCACCACTATATCATACCTGTTGCAGATCCTTCTGCACTCCTAGTGCATTGGAGGGGAGGTCCAGGCAAGAATCTCATTGATTAACCCTTTCTCTCTGGCTCAGCTCAGGGCCATGCTAAGGGTGCAGCATTCATTGTCCAATGCGTTTTCAGAGACAGGATCCTCAGGATTCAGGCCCAAGGCACTTTTTTTTTTTTTTTTGAGACAGTCTCAGCCTGTTGCCCTGGATAGAGTGATATGGCGTCATAGCTCACAGCAACCTCAGGCTCCTGGGCTGAAACGATTCTCTTGCCTCAGCCTCCCAAATAGCTGGAACAATGTCTGGCTAGTTTTTCTATTTTTAGTAGAGATGGGGTCTCACTGTTTCTCAGACTGGTCTCAAATTCCTGAGCTCAGGCGATCCACCCACCTGGGCCTCCTAGAGTGCTAGGATTACAGACATGAGCCACTGCGCCCGGCTCATTCAAGGCAAAGACAGCCTCTTTTACTGAGCAAAGAGAGCCTCAGTGCCCACAGAGAGGGCAGTTAAGTGCTAAGTAAGCCCCCATCCCCATCATCACCAAACTTAGTTACAGGGAGCTGCTGAGAGCCAGGTCTCCACAGCCTGGGTTCCAGTCCCCACCAAGGCTCCCTCCCTTTACATGTCTGTTTAGCCTGGTACATTTTGCATCGCTGCTTTTCACTCATCCACCATTCTCTTCTGGCGGTATCACTACTTTGAGTATATCAAACTTTGACCATCACCCACAGTAAATATATTTACATCTGGACCCCAGACCATGAACATAACATATAACTGAGAGCAAAGTCTTATAAAACTCTGATACCCTGTTATGTTTTCTATTCTATTTTGTTGGGAAGGAAAAAAGTTGTTAAAATGATTTAATGGACAACTAAGGGGCTGGCATTTATAAGTTATAAAAAGTAATCTCTTATATTTTTATACTTTTGCAAGTTTAAAAGCCCATTTTACAAACTCGCAATCCAATTCTCTTCATAAAAGCCAATGAGAATGGTAAGGCAGGGTTTTTCATTGACCCATTTTATAGATGAGAAAACGGAGACTCTGAGAGGTTAATGGACCTGCTTGAGATTGTACAGTTGGTGAATGCCAAGGATGGGATATCCAGGTGGGTCTTTTATGGCCCATGGGCCCCTCTGCCCCCTGGTTTCTCTCCTCTGCTGCCCTTCCAATCCAGTTCATTGTCTTTTTCCAGTTTGAAGGCCATCCCCTCTCATGGGGAAGATGGAAGGACATAGCAGCTGAGTAATTCTGTTTTCCATGTCATCTGTTAACACTGCACCATCTGTCAATTCCACCCTCAGCCTCCCACCCTCTACCCAAGGGGCCAGAGTGGGGGAGGAGGCCATTTGCCTGGAGTCTGGGCCTCCAGGACCCCTCCCACCAAGGGACTAAGAACACCCACAGAAAGCTCATTTTCCTGCTCAGAACCAATAGCAGTGGACTAGAATTACAGGGGGACAACCCCAGAGCAAGCCTGGAGAAAGGACTTTCTGAGGTTAGTGGGATAAAACAGCACGAGTCACCCCTCCCCCCTTGTCTTCATGCCTGCCCCTGCACCCCACCTTGGTGAGGCTCCAGAGCTGTGAGGAGGGTAGCTGATCCCAGCAGTAGAATCTCTGCAAGCCGCCTGGAGTAGGGCAGAGTGAGTCCATCTTACAGGGGCCGGGCAGATTTATGGGGCCTCGGGTGTGGCTGGCTGTTACTCAGTCTCTGACTTTTTAATTCCCCAGGCTCCTCACCCACCCGACCCCCTCCCCAGAAGGCCTTTGTGCAGGACAATGAGGAATCTATAAATTCCGGGGAACAGGGACATGGGGGAGGGGAACACCAGCCACTTTGGCTCCCCCCATCCACCCTGAGACCCTGCATAGATAGCAAGGAAAGGCTGCCCTATCCTATCTGATCCACCCTGAAGCCCAGGGAGAAGGGGAGACTGAGCCACAAGGCTGTCTTGACAGATGAAGAAGCTGAAGCACAGAGGCAGAGGGTGTCTCTATTCCCTGTTTCATTCCGTCTAATATATATACATATACCTATTCTCTTCCTTTTATTTGTCTCCCGGTCATTCCCTCACTCAGGCAGTCACTCAGCAAACACCTATGGAGCTCTAGCTCTGTGCTAGGATGGGTACAGAGGAGGGAGTAACTGGTGAGGAGCAGTTGGGGGCTGAGGTTCTAGAGGAGCCAAAGTGAAGCTGCCAGCCCCAACTTTCCTAGCTGGTAACCTGTACCCTCTCCTTTCTGCCATCCATAAGCCCTCTGCAGCTGCTGAAGCACTTTTGTGAATTTTGAGTTTAATCCTGAGGATGACATTGGGAGTTGGTATTACCTATGCCTGGCCTACCATTTTCCATTGCAGCCTCAAGAGGGTAAAGGGTTGACCCAGATCACTCCTCTGGTGAGTTGACATCTGAACCAGAAACCAGGCTGTTCTTTCCTCTGCACCACCCTCAGTGCTATGGGGGTCCAGAGTATGTATGGGGATGGCATGTGACTAACCTTCCTCTTTCACCCCTTTGCCCTAGCTAGCTCTGTGCCTGCTTCTAGGCTGATCCTTCCCTGGTGTCCCTGTGTGGATATGTGTGGGTGGTGTGTCTACTTCACAGGGGAATTGTATGAGTTAAGTTAGTTAAAACATATAACTTAGAATGATGCCTGACAAATAGTAAGCACTCAAAAAGTGTTAGATGCTAAGATTATAGTTACAGCAAACTACCAGTCTGCCCATGTCTGCAAGGCCTCTGGGTGTTTACGCAGGTGGATATAGGTGTTTGCAGCTGGCCCCAAAGACGTGACCAGACAGACTATCATCCACTTCATTCCCCAGGCACTTCTTTCCTTAAATGTATGCAGTATGTATCCAGTAACTCCTAAGTTTGTAACCAGACATTGTGCTGGAGAATAAGAAAGACAAAGTCCCTGAGCTTATGAAGCTGACATTCTGGTAAGTGAAACAGACCACAAACCAAATGAATAAGAAAGATAATTACAGAATGTGGTGAGTCCTATGGAAGAAATATATACGGTTAAGTGATATGCGGGATCGGGCATGTGGGGCTGCTTTAGTATTGTGGTCAGGGATGTTGGGAAGGTGACATTCCTGTGAAGGATTAGGGCAGGGCAGTCCAGGAAAAGGGACCAGGAAGGCCAAGGCCAGAGGTGAGGGAAACCTTGCCAAGTTCAAGGAAGAGAAAGGCAGCCAGTGTGAGTGGCAGAGGGGTGAATGATTGGAAGAGAGGCCAATGTAGGCAAGGGCAGTGGTAAAATGTTGGGACTTCTTCCCAGGGAAGCCAGGGGTGGTTGTTAAGCAGTGAGTGCTATGCCCTTGTTTTTTTCTGATTTGTATTTTTAAATGTTTCCCTGGCTGTTGTGTGAATTGATTGTCTGGGAACCTGGGAGAACAGACCAGAGCCTTTCCAATTGTGCAAGAAAGTAATAGGGACTTGGACAGTTGAGAGGTGGGGGGAGGGGACTGATTTAGGATCTGTCTTTAAGACAGAGGGACAAGATTCAGGGTGAGGGTAGCAAAGGAATTCAGGACGGGAGAAAGGACCAGAGAGCCAAACTGGTTGTTTCTACCCTGGGCCAGAAAAGTCCTTTGGTCCTGCCCCTGCCCAACAGGGGCCAACCCTAGCCATTTGCTCTCTACCCCTTCACAGTCAGCAGTCCCAAATGAAGGGCAGTCCAGGCTGGTTCATTTGGTCTTTTTGCGAGAAAAGGTGTCCCCTGCTCTCCTTCCTACGAGTCAGCACCTGCCAATGGAACCCTATTCACCCACAGCCATGCACCACCTCCTTTTTTATGTCACAACCTGCACAAGGGCACAGTTTCCTTCTCCCCAGCCCAAGCCACTGGCTCAACCAGAAAATCTTCAGAGCTCTTAAGAACCTACCGGCCCGGGGCTTGTTAGTGCCCTGGCCTGAAAACTATTTGGGGGAAGGGGACAGAGGGATAGGATTTGCCTTTCCCAAGGGGCTCCTGTCCCAGGATGAGGGGATGTCTCCACCTGGCACACACCCCCTCTTCCCCTAGAAGCTAGGACACCCGAGCACTGGGCGCCAGAGCCCCTCCCCCGGGACCCCCCGCCAGCCTTGGGCCAGGGGAGGCCCTGGACCCTCTTGCAGGAGCTGGCTAACGAGTCCATCTTCCGGCCCCAGGCTACAGGGCGCGCGCGGGGGGGGGGGGGGGGGTCCGTGCCCTAATTGCTGCCATCTGCTCCTCCTCTTCCTCCCACGGCCTGGGGGAGGGTCCGGACTTGGGTGCTATCGCAGCCCCACCTCTCCCAGCTCCCCCTCTTATGCTAACCCGGGGCCACCGAGCGGGGCGGGGGTTCCGGGGTGGCCCTCGAGCCGCCCACAGAGGTAGTGCGAAGTGAACCCAGAACACCCCACCAGCCTCTTTGGTCGAGGGCAGCCTCAGTCGAAGTCACACAGTGGTGAAAGACAGAGTCCCAACGCGTTCGCCTTCTGCTCCTAGGGGTGGGAGATGTGTGTGGGTGTCCCTCAGAACTGGGCCAATTCGTCTTGGGGTGTGGGCGGAAGGGCACAGACGACACCAAGGCTGAGCCAGGATCCCTGGGGAGGAGGCAGAACTTGGCTCTTCAGAGCAGGCTGGAATTCACCCCCACGCCCTTCCTCCCAACCCTTCACTCCTGAAACCCCCTACCCCACGACTGGGGGACCTTGGGCACCGTTCAGGGTCCTTGTATGTAAAACGAGGACCCAGTTTCCTGCTTCTTGGGTGTGCCAGAGGATTTGATTTCCTAGAACATGAGAGGCCAACACCTGCGGGTGGACGACTTGCTAGTCCTGGGGAGCGCAGGGGCATCAGGCCAGCCCTAGCCTTGGGAAGCCTGTGGGGCTGGGAGGATTGATGACAGGGTCGAGATCGCCTCCTAAAAGGTGCTGTGGCAGAGCTGGGAACCCTGAGAAACAAAGTCAGCTGCTGTGGAAGAGGGAGTTATGAGCTGGTGAAAGCTCTGGGGATTCTGTGTATTGCAGCCTGCTGTGACTGATGATTAGGGTGGGGAGCTCAAGGAATGTTTGTGGATTGCCCCTGCCAGAGCCACTAGGGTTTGTTTGTTAGTTTGTTTGTTTTCTATCTTACGTTGCCCTGGATAGAGTGCTGTGACAGCACAGCTCACAGCAGCCTCAAACTCTTGGGCTTGAGCAATCCTCTTGCCTCAGCCTCCTCAGTAGCTGGGACTACAGGCTCCCACCACAATACCCAGCTGTTTTTTTTATTTTTAGTAGAGGTGGTCTTGCTGTTCCTCAGGCTGGTCACCACTAGGGTTTCAAATAATCTGCCTCATTTTTTCTCATAAGAACACTTTTGCCCAGCACCCAAAGTCTATGTTTTGCTCCTCCTCACCCCTCCCTTCCCTGTATTAACATGTTATCTATGCCAGTCTCTCAAACTCCTCAAGTCAAACCGTCCTCCTACCTCAGCCTCCCAATTAGCTGGGGGTCTAGGTGCGTGTCACTGCACCTGACTAGCTCCTTTTTTTTTTTTCCTCCTTAAATTCTGCTCACTGGAATACTCACAGGGCAAAGGAGAGTCTGGCTGCCTTGCTACAGGAAGCCACTCACCCAGGTCCCCTAGTGGCACATATGTCCTTCCTGTCTAGGACACAGAACCTTGCCTTGTGACTCAGAATGCTTGCTGGCTTCTCCTCCTCTAGCCTTGCTAACTCCCACACACCTGTCTGTCACACAGTTTAGCGCTAAGCTACATCTCTCCCACAGTCATCACAGCACTAGCCTGATAGCCTGATCTCTCAGCATGGGTGAGCCTTGGGGGTGCCAAGCAGGCCTCCTCTTAACGCTGGAGGAGCTGTAGCCAGGTGGCGGGGGCAGGGGGACTGAGACATTGTGGAATCATAGGGACCACTAGACAACCTGAGGGTAATTGCCTTCTGCAGGGGTTAGGTGGACACCTGGGTCAGTGGCTTCTGAACTGAGGTTGGAAGGAGGAAGAGAAGTTTGCCAGGGGCAAAGAGAAGTGGGGCTGCAGGTAGAAGAGCAGTCTGCAAAAACTTGGGAGTGTGAAAGTCTAGCTGCGTCTCTGGAAGAGTGACTAGTTTGATGTGCCTGGGCCAAGAGTGTTGGAGGGAAGGCAACAGGTGTGTGAAAGTAGTCTGAAGTGACACATGGCCAAGGAATTTTGACTTGAGTCTGTTGTAGTGAATTGAAGTATCTGTACAGGAAGGGACAGACAAGGACATTAATGGCCAAAGGACTGGAGCTGATGGCAAGTCAAATGAAAAGGCCAGTGCCAGCTTTGTGATAAAAAGGCTGTTCACTCACCTGGGCCTCAGACCTGGGAGACAGTAGGACCTAGTGGGGACCATGGTGCACAGCTAAGCCCCAGGCTGAAAAGAGATTCCTTTTCAGTCCCAGTTAGTTGTTACCATGCAAGAATGCAAGCCTCTATTGCCATATTCCAGAAAAATTAGAGATGTAGATTTTTAAATAATCTGAAATTTAAAAAATGTAGATTTTTGTGTCACCCCCTGGCTTTAAATGTTGACAATTATTTTTTTAAAAAATTTTAAAATTCTTAGCCCCGTCATGACAGGTGCCTGTGGTCCCAGCTACTTGGGAGGATCCCTAAGAGGATCCCTTGAGTCTCAGTTTGAGGTTGCTGTGAACTATGATGCCATGGCACTCTACCCAGGGCAACAGAGTGAGACTCTGTCTCAAAATAAATAAAATAAAATAAATTCTGTGAATGCCTAAAATAGACACAACACAAACATAACTGAGGACCAGATTTGGCCCATTGGCTTTAGTGCTGCTAAAAAGCTATTAGAAGTATTTCTAGGAGGCCAATGATCTAACAAGCCTGAGTTTTAGGTCGCCTGCTCAGGGGCAGTGTGGAGGAATGGCTGGTAGCAGAAGGTCAGTGGGGGCAGTTGCAATCATCCAGGGGCTGAGGCCTGAACAAAAGCAGCTGACCTAGGAGAGGAGGGAAGACTTCCCAAAACTTCCCCTGCAGTATAGGGGTCTTCAGGGATTAGCCCACCCTGAGAGGGTAAAGTTTAAAGTCTTCTATCCTTTTGTCCCCTTTAAGGGTTTGCAAAAGGAAAAAAAGTCATCTTGTGGGTGAAGAGGCCTAAGTAGAATGGGGATGGCCCTGAAAATCCCCAAGGCTGGGTGCTGGTGGACCACCCCATGGGGCTGGGTAAGACATTCCAAACAGCCTGCAGAGGGAGGGGCCCTGCTGTGGGAGGGGCTCAGGAATCTGGCCTGGCCTTCAGGAAGACCCCAGCCAGCCCTAATGGGAACCACACGTGGGGGAATACGGGATTGGAATACGGGATTGTCTATGACGTTTGGATTTGGAATTGGACACTTGGCTGGGGTCACTCCTACCTGCTTAAGCCTGAGGCCTCCCAGTCTTAGCTCCTTTCCTAATCACTGCCAGACACATTCTGCCCTGCACCCAGCCCTGGGGCCTGCCTGGGTCCTGGAGAGGAGGTGCTTTGGGGGCCCCATTTTCTGCTGTTAAGATAGCATCTAAGCTCTGGGAGAATAGGGTTTTCAGGGAATTCAAGGCTTCCTGCTAAGTGAAGGAGTTGATGCCCTCAGAGATAGCAGACTAAGCTGTTCTTTCCAATGTCCCCCACAACAGTGTTTTCTGAACTTACAACCCTTCCGAAGCCCTTAGCTGCTTTTGGCCTTGTAGAGACTGGTACTTTCCTACCCTCAGTCTCCATCCCTCCCTTGCAGCATCTGTGGGGCTGCTCCCTTGTTCTGGCAATCTTTTTTTTTTTTTTGAGACAAAAAAAGAGTCTCACTTTGTCATCCTCAGTAGAGTGCTGTGGCATCACAGCTCACAGCAACCTCCAGCTCTTGGGCTTAGGCGATTCTCTTGCCTAAGCCTCCTGAGTAGTTGGGACTACAGGTGCCCGTCACAATGCCCAGCTATTCTTTGTTGCAGTTTGGTCAAAGCTGGGTTTGAACCCACCACCCTCAGTATATGGGGCCGGTGCCCTACTCACTGAGCCACAGGTGCAGCCCTCATTCTGGCAGTCTTATACTGCCCCCATTAATTTTCCCCACCATCCTCAGGCATCAGGAGCAGGGAACAACAGTGCAAAGGTCAGGGAAAGAGCCCTGTGAGCAGGTGGTTTGCTCCTGAATATCCTCTGTAAAAACATGGAGGGAAGCACATCTTTCCTAGCATATTTCCTAATACTTTCTTCTCCTGGCCTAGGAACTGGAGCTGTGGGAAAAACATTTCAATGTACTATTGGGGACCCAGAAAAATTCTTGGCCCTTATTTGAGTGTTTGAAGGAGAAGGGGTGCACTTTCTGCTTAAGTCCCTGACACTGCCAACAGAGTCTCCCTCCAGGCCCTCAGGCCCAACCCCTTCCCCCTTGGTACCTTTCTTGAGAACTTCCAGGCAGCCTGCTCAGCATCAGGCCAGGTGCCCAGAAGCTTGGATAGGCTGCATTCCTGGGGGAAGGGAAGAGGAGAGGAGGACTACAAGGAGCCCCCCCCCTTCCAGCCCGGACCCCATTTGTCCCAGACTGAAGATTTCCAGCTATACTGAAGGTGACCAGTATAGCTCCCACAAAGCCCCTGGCAAAGGTAGCAGGGCCAGGGAAATAGGGGCCTCTCCTGGCCTCTGCTAAGTATTAAGCTGTTGTACCCTGGAGCTATTCTTCTCCTAGTGGGACCTGAGGTTCCAGCCTTGATAGGAACTCACAGTGGGCACTAGATGTCTGTGTGGTGAAGTGAACAGGCATGGAGGGGACTAGGTCAAACCCTTGTCAAGACAACCCAACATTCCTTCTGCAGGAATCTCCCAAGCCTCTAGAGAAGGCTTGGGGACTTCCAAAGAGAAATCAAGCCCAGCAGAATGGAAACCAGGCAGCAGTTGTAGAAGAGGACAGGGTGTTGGGAGGAGGGACTGGGCGTTCGGGTAGTCAGTCTCTCTAACCCCACCCATCTCCATCCCCCAGCCCGGTTTCGGGAAGCTCTCCCAATGAATATTTAATAGCTAAGCGCTAGGCCTGATTGAATTTTAATGCAGGCGACCCGAGTCCGGAGCCCAAGTCCAGGCAATTAGTCAGGAGCCATTAACGCTGACGGCGCTGATTTATGGGCAGGCCCAGGCCCGGGGCCAGGGTAGCCCTGACTGTCGGGCGATTGGGGGGGATTGGGCGGACAGGGTCTCCTCGCATCAGCCAATCCCTACGGCTGTCGCGGCCTGCTTTGCATCTCATTTGCATTGACTTTCAGTGGGCAAGCCTGGGGGAGGGGGGCGACGTGAGCGCCTCCCAGAGCCTGACTAAGATTTATGGCTACACCAGGAAAAGTCTCCGTTTTGCAAGTGTAATTCTATCAGACTAGCCTGCGGTTGAAGGGGTCTCCCCCATGCCCTACTAGGGGTCCATTTATGAGGGAAAATTCAGGTGGAAAAAGGAAGAAGCTGAGACTAGGGTCAACCTGGAAACTGGGCACAGCTGCCGCGTCCCAGAACCTAGCAAGGGTTCTGTGATTAGTAGACAGGAGCCTATTAGGTCCTTTACTGTGCGCCCCGCACTGGTCGCCCACCTTCCTGCTCGCTTCTCCTTCCTCTCCGCTCCCCCATCCCCTCGCCTCTCAGACGGAGCTTCTACACTCATGTACACAGGGGCTGTGGGTTTTCGGGGTGTCCCAGAGGGGTCACGTGACGCCACAGAGCTCTCGAAGGAGATGGCCCTCCTCCCCTCCCCGCCCTCATCCCCCTGACCTGTGTACACGAGCTGGGACTCAGCCTGGAGTGCTCTATTGAACTATGCCCGACCCCTTAAATCATAGGTCAAGGATTTAGCCGGCCTGTCTGCTGCCACTCTGGCAGGTGGCCTCCTCCTCACCAGCTCCACCTCTTTCCAAGCCGTCATCCACTGAGGACGTCGTGGAAGGCGGCTTCCTTCCCTTACCAGGCAAGCTTCCCCAAGCGTCCAGGTGTGTCTGTGCTGGCATGGAGGAAGCCCGTGGTCTTTGCTGGGGGCATGGGCGGTGGAGCTGAGTGGACAGAGGTCTGGGGTGGGAGGCCAGTCCCTACAGGGAGGCAGTGGAGAGGTTGGCAGTGAACGGGGAGACATCAATCAAGGAAGGCTTCCTGGAAGAGGTAGGGCAGAGTAGAGAATAGAAGGAAGGGAAGGATGGGGGTGGCAAAGACAAATAAAAGGAGAGGAAATTTTCTGCAGGGGCATCCCCTGTTTGAATCAAGAGAAAGTAAAGTGAAAGCTCAAAAAGCTCCATGCTTACCAGCTGTGGTGAGTACTCTCGCACAGTAGCTGGGCATGAGGCTGACTGCCCAGGCAGATGTGTGAGGAATGATAAAAATTAGCATCTCTATTTAATAAGGACCTACTATGTACCTGGAACTATGCTAAGCACTTTAAATATATCGTTTCATTTACTCTTGATAGTAACCTAATGAAGTATTCTTAGAATTCTTAGAATTCCCGTATTACACCTGAGGATACCGGGGCTTCTAGGGAGATGGGAGCTTGGCCAAGATCACATAGCTAGTAGGTGGCAGAGCCCTTTCTTTTGTCCGCTACTCTATACTGTTCAGGAGTACCTCAAATTCAACTTACACTCCTCTTTTTACCCATAAACTCTGTTCCTCTCCTCTCTTATCTCTCTTTACTAGTATCTACCTGGGGATAAAGACAGATACTGCAAGTAACCTTTACCAAAATCCTGAGAAGTGATCTCATCAACATTGTCACCATGCCTGAAGCTTTGGTGTCATCAATCATTTACAGTTCCACAGTCTGCTTCCTACGGTCCCTATGTTCTGTTCCCTTCTCTCCCCCTGCCTCTGCTTGATTTATGCCCAAGTCATTTTCACTAGGACCAGGTGAGGCAAAACAGGGGCCTTATTGAGCCCTTACTATGTGCCAGGCACTGTACTAGGAGCTTTCCTAATTTTCCTCTCACTAATCCTCACCAGAAGCCTGAGAGTAGGTCCTTTGATTACTAGGGTCTTCTTTTCGCAGATGAGGGGGGTGAAGTCAGAAATCCCCAGCTGTACTGAGCTTGATGGAGGAGCAGGGAGCAAACCCCACTAGATCAAGCCAGTGGGTTCCTAGCCCTCCTCAGCGTTTTCTCCAAACATGCAGCTTCCTAGGCTGCATCTGCACCCCATCTTTGGTTGCCTCTTCTCCTTTCTGACATAAAGGATTATATTTGTCAAGGTGTTTGGGGCTTTGAGTTATGAAACTTTAAAATGGGTTATACAGTACTTATTATGTCACAAAACAGAAGTCCTGAGATGAGGCTGTTGGTTAACTCATTAGCCCAGAAATGTTAACAAGGACCTAGGTTCCTTCTTTGTTTCTTGATTGTTTTCTTTCTCTCTTTTTCTTTCCTTCTTTCATCAACTTTATTGAAATATAATTTATAAGCCTGAGCAAGATAGCAAGACCTCATCTCTGCAAAAAAAAAAAAAAAAAAAAGGAAAAATGAATGAGGCATGGTGGCTCATGCCTTTAATCCCAGCTACTTCAGAGGCTGAGGCAACAGGGAGAATCCATTGAGCCCAGGAGTTCAGAGCTTCAGTAAACTATGATGATGTCTCTGTATTCTAGTCCTGTAACAGAGCAAGACCCTGTCTAAAGAAGAAAAAAAGGAATATAATTTATATGCAATAGAATGCACAGATTTAGGCTGGGTGCAGTGGCTTACCTCTGTAATCCTACCACTCTTAGAGGCCAAAGCAGGTAGATAACTTGAGCTCATGAGTTCAAGATCAGCCTGAGCAAAAAGGGAGACCCCCATCTCTACTAAAAATAGAAAAACTGGGACAAGAGAATCACTTGAGCCCTAGAGTTGGAGGGTGCTGCGAGCTATGACACCATGGCACTCTATCCAGGGCAACAGCTTGAGACTCTGTCTCAAAAAAAAAAAAGCACAGATTTTAAAACTGCAGTTTGTAAATGTGCACCTGGTAGCCACCATTCCAACTAAGATGTGTGGAACATTGACATCGTGTTAACAAATTCATGTCCATAGGCAGTGTCTCCCACCCCCCTACCACAGGTTACCCGCTAATCTGGTTTCCGTTCCTATAGACCCATTTCGCATGTGCTAAACCCTGTTATGAATGGATATACTTTTTTGTGTCTGGCTTTTTTGCTTTACACAATGTTTTTGAGATTTTCCCATTTTATTGGGTTTATCAATAGTTCATTTTTATTACTGAATAGAACTGCATTCTACAGATAGTCTATCATATTTCTTTCTCTTTTCTCTGCCATCTCATGATTTTAGGTTTTGTCCTTATATCCTGACTTCTCTAAAAGTCACAAGTAGATGCTGAAGCTTCAGACATCACATGTAGGCAACATTCAGAGGCCAAGGAAAGCTGTTTCTCCTTCAGCCTTGGTGAAATTGTTCCAGAAGTCCCCCCCCCCGAAAAAAAATCCCCTATGTCTCATAGGTCAAAATTATGTCACATGTCCATTCTTAAATTAAACACTAGCAGAGGGACTGGAATTCCTAAAGGTGCTTCAGACTAATTAAGATTCACATCCTGGGGCTGGGGAGGGGTGCTGAAACCTTCCCTAAAGAACTTGGCAGACTGGTCCCTGTACAAAATCAAGGTTGTATTAGCAAGAAAGCAGGACCGTGGTTGCTGGTAAATACCAATAGTGACTGTTCCATCTGCTCCTTCCTCATTTAATAGGATTCAGATTTGGTGTAAGCATCCATCCCTGAGGAATATAACATGTGTCCAGCCCAGGAGTAAATTGTAATGCATCTAGATCAATCCTAGTAATGTGTCCCTCTAACTAGGGTCTGGTTTAAGTGGGAGGACAGTGGAAAACCCTGCTTGTGGCCACCTAACATTCATTCTCCTCCCTACTTCCTCCTAAATTTTATTTAGAGTTACGCTGTACCTAACTAAACTTAAAAATGAGAAACAAAAAAAAAAACTTTAAAAATGTTTCTATGATTTCTGGCACTAGACATGGCAATGTGACCGAGTTCTGACTAATGAGATGTAAGCAGAACTGTTCTATTGGACATCTAAGAAGGCTATTTAAGGGAGCTGACTCTGCGGAGGAACATTTTGCCCTTCTGTTTTTGTTCCTTTTGTCTATAACGTGCATCTGATGGCTGGAACTCCAGCAGCCATTTTGGAAGGTGGGGTGAATCTGAGAATGAAATCACTTGAGCCAGGTATGGTGGCTTATACCTATCATCCTAGCAACTTGGGAGGCTGAAGCCAGAGGATTGCTTGAGGCCAAGAGTTCCAGCTTTAGCAGCATAGTGAGACCCTGTCTCTAAAAAAATAAGAAAAACTAGCCAGGCATGAGTGGGGCACATTTGTAGTCCCAGCTACTCTGGGAGGCTGAGGCAGGAGGATTGCCTGAACCAAAGAGTTCAAGGCTGCAGTGAGCTATAATCATACTTCTGAACTCCAGCTTTTGTGATAGAACAAGACCCTGTCTCTAAAACAAACAAACAGAAAAATCACACAAGATGACCTAGATTCCGGATGACATTGACACTATGGCACCTACCCATCAGCACTGCCTACCTCCAGTCCTCTGTGAAAGGGAATAATCTTCAATTTTTTTTTTTTTTGAGACAGAGTCTTACTTTGTCACCTTGTGTAGAGTACCATGGTGTCATAACTCATAGCAACCTCAAACTCTTGGGCTAAAGCGATTCCCTTGTCTCAGCCTCCCTATTTGCTTGGACTACAGGCACCTGCCACAATGCCCAGCTACTTTTTAGAGATGGGGGTCTCGCACTTGCTCAGGCAATCCACCCTTGGCCTCCCAGATTACTAGTATTATAGGTGTGAGCCACCGCGGCCAGCCTCCATCTTATTCAAATCACTCTGAGTTTAACTAACCTATGCAACTTAACCTAAACTAACATAGTCTGCAACAGAACTCTGGTCAATGATATGAAAGGGAAATCTGGATATCTTCAGGAAAGATGCCATTGCTCTTAAAAGAGGCACGTGGCACCTAGGGCCAGAAGTTCAAGACCAGCCTGGGCAACATGGCAACATATTGAGACCCCATTCCTACAAAAAATTAAAAAATTATCTGGGCATAGTGATACACACCTAGCTACTCAATAGGCTAAGACAAAAGGTTCACCTGCAATCAGAAGTTTGAGGCTGCAGTGAGCTCTGATCAGGTCACTGCACTCCAGCACTCCAGCCTGGGCAGCAGAATGAGACCTAGCCTTAAAAAAAAAGGAGGCACCTGAGAAAAATTGGGAATTCTTGACCCCTCCAAGGATGCCTAGAACTGCACCCACTGGTTTGTGACCTTGAAGGAAACCATACAGGGATACAGCAGATATGCTGCGGATATTGGAGTACAAAGAGAAAGGAACCTGGGTCCTTAAAGATAATAGAGTCTCTGAATTAGCTCCCTGCCACCATTTCTCAAGACTTCTTATGTAACATACTGTACTTCATCAATTCTAAAATGCATATTTGTTCACATTTTAGCTTTTTGAAATCAGTATACATCTTGCAATCAATGGCATCTTAATCTCTGTCAACCAAATGGCAGCTTTGACTTGGCTGTCTTGTATGTGTGAACTTGGTGTTTTTTGTGGTGTCATGACACGGCAACTATAACCCCATGTTTTGGTCCACAAACCTTGCAAAGACTTTTTGAGTCCCAGCTGATTTTTGACTGTCTGGCAAGGTTCAGAAGGAAATCCTGGGGGTTTATAGTGGATGTGGTAAGCAGCTTGCAAAATGGCCCCCTATGGTCTTAAGATCCCACAGTACATACCTTCATGCCCCACTGTTCTAGGGTTGTTCTGTGTGACCAGCACCATACAGCAGAAATCATATATGTCTCTTTTGATATTGGCTTGTAAAAAGACTACAGCTTCTGTCTTGAATGCTCACTGTGCTCTGTCTTTGATGATTTGCTGCCATGTGCTGAAGACAGTGAGGAGGACTATAGAGGGGCCCAAATAGTGAGGACCTGAGGTATCCAGCCAATGGCCAGCTAAGAGCTACGGTCTGGCAACAGCCATGTGAGTGAACTGGGAAATGGTCTCTCTAGGCCCATGTGACTGCAGCCCCCAGCAGACAGCTGGATTGCAGCATAATGAGACCATGAGCCAAATCCACCCAGCCACTCCCAGATTCTTTCTTCTTCTTTCTTTCTTTTTTTTTTTT
>NW_003852438.1:6062485-6096951 GCF_000181295.1 Otolemur garnettii | reverse complement strand
TTTTTTTTTTTTTTTTTTGAGACAGAGTCTTACTCTGCTCACACCAACCTCCAACTCTTGGGCTTAAGCAATTCTCTTGCCTCAGCCTTCCAAGTAGCTAGGACTACATCTTTTTGTTGTTGTTGTTGCTGTTTGGCAGGCTGGCGCCAGGTTCAAACTTGCTAGCCCCGGTATATGTGGCTGGTGTCCTAGCCACTGAGCTATAGGCGCTGAGCCCACTCCCAGATTCTTGAACCATAGGAAGTATAGGTAAATGCTGGGTGCTTAAAGCTACTAAGATTTGGGATAATTTTTTATGCAGCAATAGATAATTAGTTCAGTAGAGCACTCTTTCAAGAAATATTCCATATCACCAGTACTCTTGCTGGCCCAGATGGTAATGATTCTGTGTAAAAAAAACAGACATTGACAGCTCAGAGTTGAAAAGTAATTCCAAGAATTGGACTCTGAATGTGATAAGGTTTTTAAAAAAACTTTAACCAATTTATTTCACTCAGGTTTTCTTTGTTGCATATATATAAGAATAACTTATGGTAAAAATGTATTGCCACTTTGAGGGGTCAAGGCAAGAGGATCGCTTGAGATCAGGAGTTCAAGACCAGCTTGAGCAAGAGCAAGATCCCATCTCTAAAAAAATAGCCAGGTGTTGGGGCAGCGCCTGTGGCTCAATGAGTAGGGTGCCGGCCCCATATACCAAGGGTGGCGGGTTCAAACCCGGCCCCGGCCAAACTGCAACAAAAAATAGCCCAGTGTTGTGGCAAGCACCTATAGTCCCAGCTACTTGGGAAGCTGAGACAAGAGAATCACCTAAACCCAGGAGTTGGGGGTTGCTGTGAGCTGTGACACCACAGCACTCTACCAAGGGCAATAAAGTGAGACTGTCTCTAAAAAACAAACAAACAAAAATAGCCAGGTGTTGTGGCAGGCAACTGTAGTCCCAGCTACTCAAAAGGCTGAGGCAAAAAAATCACTTGAGCCCAGTAGTTTGAAGTTGCTGTGAGCTATGATGCCATGAAACTTTATCAGGGCAACAAAAGTGAAACTGTCTCAAAAAAATAAAATTCTAAGTGATAAGAAATCATTGTCAGTTTAACTGGCAACGTGTTTTTCTTTCTAATGACCCATAAAACAGCAATACTTCTTAACATCAGTGGCAGCTAAATTGGACCAAATTATTATTTCTTGTTGTATAATACAAGCTGTTGCTAAGGGGTGTTTTCTAGCCCTTCCAGCAAAGAGTCTTAATTCAGGGGCATACAGGAGGAGGGTTGAGAAAGAGGAAGTGAGCAGCAAAGGGAGGAGAGATCAAGTGCAGGAGAGCATAGGGAGAGCTGGTAGCGTTGTGTGGAAATAACTTAAAAATCTTTGTAGGAGGCGGAGCTCAGGGGCTCACGCCTATAATCCTAGCACTCTGGGAGGCTGGGGAGAGTGGATCACCTGAGCTCAGGAGTTCAAGGCCAGCTTGAGCAAGAGTAAGACTGTCTCTACTAAAAAAGGAAAAACTAGCTGGGTGTCGTGGCAAGTGCCTACAGACCAGCTACTTGGGAAAGAGGGCAGGAGGATCGCTTAAGCCCAAGAGTTTAAGGTTCCTGTGAGCTATGATGCCATGACACTACCCAGGGCAACAGAGTGAGACTCTGTCTCAAAAAAAAAAAAAGTATATATATATTTATAATATATAAAATTATATATAAAAATATATATTATAAATATGTATATATATTATAAATGTATGTAGATTCAGGAATTGTTCACTGTTTGTGTTCATCCTGATCCTCCCATGTATTGTTAAGAACCTGGCGCCTAGCAATTGCTGGCTGCATTGGAAATGTTGGTATTTCCCAGACAAAACTAAGGATGTGTGGCCAAACACAAGAGTTTTCCTGTACTTTTAAATTATATTTGCCTCGGCTCGGTGCCTATAGCTCAACCGGCTAAGGCGCCAGCCACGTACACCTAAGGTGGCGGGTTCGAATCCCCAGCCCGGACCTGCCAAAACAACAATGACAGCTGCAACCAAAAAATAGCCAGGCGTTGTGGCAGGCGCCTGTAGTCCCAGCTACTTGGGAGGCGGAGGCAGGAGACTCGCTTGAGCCCAGGAATTGGAGGTTGCTGTGAGCTGTAATGCCACGGCACTCTACCCAGGGGGACAGCTTGAGGCTCTGTCTCAAAAAAAAAAAAAAAAATTATATTTGCCTCCAAAAGCCTGTAAAGTTTATGGTTTATGGCTAATGCAAGGGAATATGGAAACAAGCAGGAGGAGAGACGTTTCCTTGGGGGGTATCAGGTGCTCCTCTTAGCTCCCAAGGGTATGGCCAATTGCTGAGCAAGTGCCCAGGAGCCAGAATTCACCCAGGACATGATAAGTGACTGGGGGTGGGGAACTACTTAGTATTTTGAGCAGTTAAGCATGAATCAGGATTCATAGACTTTTTTTTTTTTAGAGACAGAGTCTCACTCTCTGTGGCCTGGGCTAAAAGCTGGTGTGCAGTGCCATCATCATAGCTCATAGCAACCTCATACTCCTGAACTCAAGCCATCCTCCTGCCTCAGCCTCCCAAAGTGCTAGGATTACAGGCGAGATCCACCAGGCCTGGCCAGGATTCACAGACTGACCGGTCAGCTACTGGTCTTGTAGGCATCATCTTCCCACAGTGGGGGGGGTGGGTATCCATCAACAAACACACTTTACAGAGGGGGAAGCTGGGGCCCAGGGGGTTAAGTTGTCAGGGTAAAGGGCAGACTGGAGAGAAATGGGCAATCTGGCTCAAAAGGCTGCTCATGTCTTAGTCACTATATTTCAGCATTTGAGATCTGGGGGGAATGTGGCAACCACTGATCCAAGCCCCTGATTTTACAGTTGAGGAAGCAGAGCCTGAAGAGGGATCAGGACTTGCCCAAGGTCCACAGGGACAGGGCGGTTGGGCGGGACTAGGCCGCAATGTGGATTACTTTTGGCAAGGGGGGCGGGGCTGCAGGCAGGGATCGCAGCTGCTCTCCCCACCCCGCCCCCAGTGCAGAGTGCCCCTACTTTCCATTTTGGGAAAGGGCACAACTTGATGGGGGGTGTGGGAGGGGAGAGGAGTAGATTCGCGAAGCTGCCTGGCCTCCTTCATTCTCCGGATTCCCGAGGCGGCCATTGTCCGGGAGGAATGTTCGGCCGGCAGCGCCGAGGGCGGGGCCTCTTCCTGTGCCCAGACAAGCCTGCTTTGTGCTCTCCACCCCCGTCCCCTCCTGGCCTTCACCAGCCGGGCCTTCTGAGCACTTTTCAGGGTAGGTCTCTGAGAGATGAAGCTACAACTTGGAGCGGCGTGGGCGGGGGGACCCACCCGGGAAGGTCAGTCTGGGAGGGCTGCCTGGAGGAGATGTGAGAGCACCACCCAGAGGCTCGGGCGAGGGCTCCTCAAAGCTAACAGTCTGCATTCCTGCCCTTGGTTACTAGGACTTTATCCTAAGGCAATAATTAGATGCAAGCACAAAGATGGATGTTACAAGTCTGTTCCTCAAGATTTTATTTCTGGAAACTTGTTAAATTAAATCTTGCACGTCCAAATGATGGAATATTAAGCTGTCATTAACAATTTTGTGGTATAAATCTATTCTACATAGGAAAATATGTTCAAAATATTTGTCTATTGAGCAAAGCAGATTACAAAACAGGGTGAAGTCCCCCCCCCAATAATACAGCATATCCCAAAAGTCTCCACACATACTAGGAAAATTAACAAACTTGCCTGACTCTGGTGTCTTGAAATGTGTCCCCCTTGAGAGGGAGAGGAGATTCAGAGAAAGAGAGAGAGAGAGTGTGTGTGTGTAGAAAGAGGTGGCCAACACATAAAAAAGGTTTTGTAAAATTTTGTAATGAATAGTCTGTACACTTAGCAACAATTTCCCGTTTTTTCTATGTATGGTGAAAACATAGACTAATATTTAGATGACCCCCAAATGTTATCAGTAGTTGTCTCTAGGAGGTGGCATTAAGAAGATGCTTGATTTTTAATTTTTTTGTTTTGTGCTTATCTATATTTTCTAATTTTTGTAAAAGGTATTTTACTTGCATAACTCTATCCACCTGCTGCTCTGAGCTGGCTGTTCTTCACACTGACAGCAGTTTGTCTCCAACATGTCTCCTTCTCTGGGAGGGTAGGCAGAGACAGCTGTTGAGGCATCAGAAAAATGAGCTTAAAAATACTAGCAATAACTCACTTAGCATTTTTTAAAGTGCTTCTACACACATTGTCTTATCCAAATCCCGTCATGATCCTGTGAGGTCACATCATCACCTTTCTCCAGGTGAAGAGACAAACTCCTGGAGGTTAAGTGGCTCCTCCAGGGGCAGTGCAGAAAAGTGATGGAGCTGGGATTTAGCCCAAGGTTTCTGATCTTCAACCAGTGTGTCCCAGTACCTCCCCTTTCGTGTCTACCACATCTAGCATTTGCTTGTCTCTCTCCCCCACTGACCCTGAATTTCTTTAGGAAGCACAGGAGTCTTATTCAAGTCTAGTAGACCTAGGGATCAGAATGTGCTGTTGAATGAAAGAATGAATGAACATTTGGACCTGGAACTCTGGAAGAGCCGGATATGGCAGATCCACAAACTTGTTCTTTGTAGCCTGTTTTCATTTGTGTTTTTGTTTAAGAAACAAGGGTCTTGGCTTGGTGCCTGTGGCTCAAGTGGCTAAGGTGCCAGCCACATACACCTGAGCTGGCGGGTTCAAATCCAGCCTGGCCCACCAACAATGACGGCTGCAACCAAAAAATAGCCAGGCGTTGTGGCAGGCACCTGTAGTCCCAGCTACCTGGGAAGTGGAGGCAGGAGAACAGCTTGAGCCCAGGAGGTGGAGGTTGCTGTGATGCTACCGCACTCTACCCAGGGCGACAGATAGAGGCTCTGTCTCAGGAAAAAAAAAAAGAGACAAGGGTCTCCTTCTGTTGCCCAGGCTGGTGTGCACTGACCTATCATACCTCACTGCAGCCTCCATCTCCTGGGCTCAAGCAATCCTCCCACCTCATCCTCCAAAGTAGTGGGATTACAGGTGCATACCACCACACCTGGCTAATTTTTAAATTTTTTTGTAGAGACTGGGTGTAGCTGTGTCACCCAGGTTAGTCCCAAACTCCCAACTGGCCTCCTGAAGTACTGGGATTATAAGAATGAGCCACTACACCTAGCCTGTGTATTTTTATACTTGCTATATTTTCTGCATTTGTGTCTCTTTTGTTCTTTTTCTTTTTGAAAAAGTTTTTGGAAAATGGCTGACAGCAAGAGTTGCCGCCAGAACAGCTTTGACTAAACCTTAATCAAAGTATGAAAGGGGCCAGGATTGGTTCCCTCCCTACTACACACATCAGTAGTTGGAGGAAGCCACTCTTGAGGTCGAGGGAGTGGAGAGGAGGCCCTTGGTCAGTTCCCTTCCCTACCTGAAGGGAGGGTTTCTGTCCAAGACCAATGCCTGAGAAGGATGAGATTCCACACACTGAGTCTTGCTGAGCATGCACCCTTCCACAGCCTCACAGTCCCCCCACTCAAAGAAGTGGAGGTTCAAGGGGGAGCTGTGGTTCCAGAAGTCAGGCCAGTTAGGGAAGGCATCCTGGAGGAGAGACCTGGAAGGCTGGTTCAGAAAGGGGAGGAGAGAGGGGCTAAAGGAGAGAAGTGGGGGAACCTGCCTTGGTAGTCTGGTCCTGGGTAATTTAAGTACAACCAGATGTGCTGGGAATCTCCTGTCAGTCTCCAGTGAAGGCAGAGTGGGGGTGGGGAGATCTCTGGGCCACTTGGATTTCCAATTCCCATTCTGCCCTGGGTCTGTAAGTTTTAAGGAGGGAAGAAGCCCAGTGGAGTTCCAGATGGGCTTGCATATTAAAGAGCGGGTCATGCACCATGAGGGGGAGTCATCTGCCTTAGGAAAGGATAGGATGGGCTCTAAGAAGCAGTGTTCAGGGCTCAATCCAGGAACCTAGGGGGAAAAAAAAGATTTGAAAAGCTCTTTGGTGGAGCTCTAGCTCTTCTGGGGTGAGGGACAGCTAGGGAAGGCTTTACAGAGAAGGGCACACTTCAGTTGGGTGTGAAGAATGAATAGCTTACCAGGCAAAGTAGGGACATAAGATTCCAGGCAGAGAGACTCAGAGGTATTAGAGTGGTGTGGATGTTTAGTGAGAGGTTCTATGGATCTATAAAGTATATGGTGGGATTAATTTGGGGTTAGTCTAAAGGCTGTTTTATACAACAGGGGTGGGGGGGGTAGGATGTATTTCTGCTTACAGACCAAACAACTTCCTGAGAAGTGGAAGGCCTAGCCCTTCTTTTTCTGGCTGATTGGCCTGCAAGGCCCAGTTCCCAATGCCTCATCAGTCCTGCTGAAACCTCCACCAGCTTACTGTTTATGAACATATAAACAGGGTCTCACACCTTAGGGTCAGGTGTGGAGTGGGGATTTTGGAAGTGGGATATTAGGGTCACCAAGTGCTGAGCTTTAGGGGAGGGGGGTTGGCAGTCAGCTCCAGTTCATCCTCTCAAGTCTTATATAGTGGGGCTGAGCTGGATCTGCCCAGAGGAGGCAGAACTTTTTCTTATTCCTCTAGAGGGACCCTAAAAAGCATGTGGAGTAGGGATCAGACCCAGGCAGAGCTGTAGCTCAGTGGAAAGGCAAAGCTGGTATGAATTCATAAACAGTAAGCTGGTGGAGATTTCAGCAGGACTGATGAGGCATTGGGAACTGGGCCTTGCAGGCCAATCAGCCAGAAAAAGAAGGGCTAGGCCTTCATTTCTCAGGAGACCAGTCCAAGCAAGGTAGCAGCCAGCTGGGTGTGGTGTCCTCTGGGCACACACCCCAATCCCCTAGCCCAGACACACTTCCTTCCTTTCTTGCTCATAATGACTCCTGAGTGGCTGATCAGAGGTCCACAAAGAGAGACCTCCCCACCCTTTCCTCTTCCTCTCTTCCATTTCTTTCTCCCTTCCTCCCCTCTACCCCATCCCCTTCCCAGGGGCCCTTTTCTTTCCTTCCTTTTCACCCCACCTCCTCCTCCCTCTCTGGCTTCCATGTCCTCCTCTTAACTTTCCTTTCTCCCAATCACCAAAACCTTTAATGGTGATTCTCCTTAGGCCAGCGGAGTAATTTTTCTTAATGTTTTCAGAAAGCCCTTGTTTCAAGTATCTGGACACCCCAACATACACCCCCGTACACACACACACACACACACACACTCATATACCCATAGCAGGTGCTGAACCCAGTTGCACACCCAAGACACCTCCCACCTTCTCTGGGGATTCCCACCTTACATGTGATACAAGGAAAGGGGCTGGGAAAGAAAGGAGGGCCCTCTGAAGAAGCCAGGCATTACCGCCATCATTACAGCTATTATTATCCAATCCATTGCTGGGCACTTGACCTGCCTAGGGATGATCACAACGACCTCAGCAGGAGGCCCTCACGGCAGGACAGGTCTCTTGACTGAGACAGCCAGAAGGGTCAGCCCAGAGTCCTCAGAGATCAGACCTCCAGGGCCCCACCCAGGAGGGCAGGAGGTAGAGATATGATGAAGGGCCATTTGCCAGGATTGAGTATTTGTCAGCCCAGGAGGGGAGATGATGTATTAACAGGACTTTAATGAGCTCAGGGAGGGGGAGCCACACTTCATTGCCTGAGCACTGGTGCAGGATGGGAGGTAGAGGGAAGAAGTGATCAAACTCTCCCTCCCTTAATGTGACCCACTGCAGTTTGCCCATCAGAAACAATTCAGTACTGCTAAAATGCTGACTTTACCTCACAGAGTCCAGCAAAGGCCTTCTCCAGCATGCTGACCCACTCAACTAGCTTACTAGCAAGGCCTTCCTTAGGTATACCTTGTCCTTCCTATCAGCACAGGAAGGTCCTTTACTCCTGGGCTCCTGAATCCCAGCTCCAAGGGAGTACATAGTCAATTCCTTCCTTCAAGCTGGGCCCCTCAGTCCAGCCCGACTCTTGTCACCCACTCCCACTCAGAAGCCTGGTAGAGTATGGTCCCCAGGAACATCTAGCAGCAATGCCAGGCTTGGCCTCCTGGAACTAATTCTGCTGGCTGAGGTTGCTCAGCTCATGTGGACATCTGTTCCTCCCTTAACTACTGTCTTTGGCCCTTGGGAAGACTGACGGGTCGGAGTGGAAAGAATGAGTGGATTCTAGATCTGACTTTGCTGTGTGGTCCCAGGCAGGTCACTTCTCTCTGAGCCTCAGATGCTCCATCAGTAAAGAAATATTCAAGGAGTTCCTTCCAGCTCTGTTATCCTGTGACTGTCCCTCCAGCAAGAGGTTAGCTGTCCTGGGATGAGGGCTATGAGTCCCTTCATCCTGCCTTTCTGATTCTATAGCCAGGGGCTGCCCTAGCACTCTGAGCCTTGGCACATCTGTCCTTTGTGCCAAGGTATGGCTTTGGGGTGTGGTGTAGAGAGAATTCTGGGAGTAGAAAAGACCTTCATCTTTGTGAGTTTTAGAACCTGCTTGGATGCTGGTCTTTTTTTTTTTTTTTTTCTTTTGGAGACAGAATCTCACTGTGGTGCCCAAGCCAGATTGCCATGGCTTCAGGCTGGCTCACAGCAACCTCAAATTCCTGGGCTCGGGTGATCCTCCTGCTTCTCCTAAGTAGCTGGGACTACAGGTGCCACCACAATGTTTTTCTATTTTTAGTAGAGATAGGGTCTCACTATGTTGCTCAGGCTGGTCTCAAACTCCTGAGCTCAAGTGGTCCTCTTGCCTTGGCCTCTAGAGTGCTAGGATTACAGGTGTGAGCCACCCCCCCCACCTGGATGTTGGTCTTGCTTCCATATAGAGAGTGGGAAAGAAATGGGAGCTATCTACAGGGATGCCCCAGGCTTGTCCCATCCCAGACCCTCCAGAGGACTGACTCCTTAGGAGAAGGGAAGGGTAGTGTTTAGAATTCTGAAAAATGCAGAGGACAGAGCCCTGCTGTCCAGGCTGGGAGGATAATGGTCACAGGGCCAATCTTGCCCTATTGACACTCAGGCTGAGCAGCCACCCAAAAGGAAAAAACTCCTCAGAACAGAGGAGCCTTAGGTATGCCCTTGGGTGGAAACACTGATGACCTTGGGACACTCAATGCTCATCTCTGGGAAGCTACTTTGGACCCTTGACCAGAAGCACAGCCACTCTTGCTACTGCCTCCCAGGGTCAGTGGCTTCCTGTTACCTGCGCTAGAGCTCTGAGTGTTAGTCTGGCAGAGTTCTGTCTACTATTCTCTGGCTCCAGTAGGGCAACGCGTGCCTTTGGACTTTCTTGGGTATCCCTGATGCCTAGCTTGATACACAGTTCACTCTTACTATGTATCTGTTGAATGAACGCAGCAATGAACGGATGCCTTCGGACACCTCTTCGAGACTAGAGCTTGGGACTCATTCTCCATATTTACCTCCAGCCTTTCATGAATCCTGCTCAGCCCAGTGTGAATGCCGCCTTCTTGGGTGAAGCCTGCTGTTTAGAATGCACACCCCGCAATCCAGTGCCTTCGTCCCCACACCCCCCCGCACTCGGAGTGGTATCAGTGCCGAGCAATGGACTTGCCCAGCCGTGGTCCTGCCCCTCTTCATCCAGAACTGGCTGGCACAGAGTCCTGCACGCAGTAGGGGCTCAGCTCACCTGGGGTAGAGGAAGTAAGCCAGAGTCAACAAGGCTGTGGCCGAGGGGCCGAGACAGTCCTGGGAGAGGGGACTTGGACCACTAGCGGACGGGGCGGGCCCGGGCCGGCTGCCTTCCCCTTTGCCCTTCGACCCAGGAAGCCGCTCACACCCAACGGACACGCTCCGAGCGCTGGGTTGCTGGATCCCGGCCTCTCTCCGCACCGCCCCCGGCCCCACGCGTCCCGGGGTCGCCCCCGACTCCTACTGTCCGGCCTCCACCTCAACTTCCAGCTCCGGCGGCCGAGTAGAGGCGGGAGCGGGCGGGCCTGAGGGTGGCGCAAGGACACTCTCCACACCAAGGGTCATTTGCTCTTTTTCCCCACTCAGTGGCTAATTTATTTTAGAGCTAGGGGAGGGAGAGGGGCGGGACCAGCCGGGAGAATTGTGAGAGGGGCTGGGCAAACCCAGGGGACGTGGGGGCGGGGCGGGGGCGAGGTGGGGGAGGGCGGGGAAGAAGCCAGGGGTGGAGATGGCCGAAGAAGGGGCGGGAGTTGGGGGAAGGGAGGGGTTCCAGGGGAGGGGAGGAGCAGGGAAGGGGAGGGGAGCGAGGGCCTGCGAGGGAGGGCTCTGGGGGCGGGCAAGGGGAGGCGAGGGTGGGGGTCCTGCCTGCGGGGGGAGCCAGGGCCGCCCCTTGTCCGGCCACCCCCACTGCCCAGTCCCGCTCCCGGCCGCAGCGGCCGCAGCAGCCGCAGCAGCAGCGGCTCCAGGATGGTCAGCGCCGCTGCCCCCCAACCCCGGCCTGTCGCCCCCGGCCCACGCCCCCGCCCCGGTCCCTGGGCCGGACGCCCTCCCAGGCCGCGCACACTCACCTAGGACCCGGCCGGGATGCCGAGGTACGGGGCCGCGGGCTGGGGCGGGGGCAGTCGCGGGAGCGCGCGGGAGGGCCGGGGTCAGGGGGTGGTAACCGTTCTGTCGGGGTGTCCGGAGCTTTGTCCGCGGGCGCGGGGACATTCGAGGGCCGGAGAGGGCGGCGGCTGCAGGCACTGGGGTTCATCTAGACGGGGGTCGGAGGGCAAGGCAGGCGAGAGACCCGAGCTGGTGCGTGCGAGCCCAGGGTCACTTCCCGGGGGGAAGGGGCGGCAGAGTAGGGAATCGTCCCTTGGCCGCAGACGGGCACCCTCTTCGTCTTCCTCTCTGGTGCGGAGGCTGCAGCAATAGCTAGCAACTGGCTCTGAGGGGAATCTGCAGGATTGGGGGGTGGGGAGGCAGGATTTGCGGGTTCGGGTCCCAAAAGGATCCAGCCCGAGGGCCGGCCCGCAGGCCCCTCCCACTCCGTCAGGTCTTTGTCCAGCGGCCCCTGTGTGTGGGAGGGGTGTGGGGGCTGGGTTACTGGCCTGGAGATTCCCCAGCATCGTGACGGGGCAGTGACAGGAGACTGAGGCTACTACGGGTCCCTGCGTCCCTAATGCCCACCCACTCATTTCTTCTTTTCTGTCCTGGGAGAGCAGAGACCTCATCTCAGAGTCAGTGTGTTGGTAGAAGCTGCACTTACCTTCACCCTTGCACTACAGGCTACAAGGGAGCTCCCACCACCCCCCAGCTCCCTAGAGAGAACCCGTTAAACTTCTCCACTACAAGGGCCCTCTCCGGGTATACAGAAGATTCCCATGCTAGGAGCCCCCTCTTAAGGGTCCTTCACAGTGTCGCGCACACAGTAGGTGCTCAGCATGTACTAGTCCCTTTCCCTGGCCCCTCTGGTCCTCGTACCCCTCCCGGGATATGGGGCCTGGGAAGGGGTCTGCGCGGGGGAGTGCGAGAGCGGCCTGGAGCCTGCGCCCGGCAGCGGCCCGGAGCGCTGGGGTGGGTGGACGGGTGGGTGGGCTGTTAAAGGGACGGTCACTAAATCAGGATTAGGCCGTAGGGCTGTCAGGCTGCCGGCTTTGTCTCCATGGATACCTAATTTGGAGGAGAATAGAGGACGGAAGAATGTTTGTGTTGTCCTCCGCACGGGCTGCTGTTGCCGACCCGGCTCAAACCCTACTCTAGGCTTGTGGCGTGAGAGGGAGGTTGGTTCTGGGTTCCCCCGGCCTGAAGCCTTACGTATGGAGCTGCCAGGGCTTTGGAGTGCGTCTGAAGATGCCGTGGTCCAAAGTCCTTTGACACTGCAAAAGTACCAGACCTTCGCAGAACCTAGTCCGAACCCCTAGAGCCTCCTGCTGCAAACGGCCCCCTCCCCGAGCTCCCAGTACGGCGGCAGACGCTCTTGTCTCCTGTGCCTATCCCCCCATGGACGGACGCGCCGTGCAGTTCGGTGCTGCAGTGCCCGGCGACTCAGCGGCCCGAAGCGGGTCCCAGGCTGCAGCAAACGCAGTGGGACAGGGGGCGGGGCGGGACTTCCTGGGGTGGGCGAGGAAAGGGGCGGGGCTTTCTGGGACGGCTGGGCTGGACCGGGTGACTGGCCTCATAAATCCCCCTTTCTCATATTTAACACCATTTCATTTATTTCCACTTGATTCCGTTGGTGTCCGCAGCAGACAGGAGCGAACCTCATGTCCTGGCTGTGATACCTTCTGGGCGAAGCCTCTTACACCAAAGGGAATTCAGCTGTATGGTGCGATGAAGTTGCTCCTGATTATACTCCACATTCTTGTGGATATTCCCTCACATCCTCTGAAGAGGAGGGTGAGAGACACAGGAATGAGTTTAATTTCCGAAGCGCTGCCAGATTCTCTGGCCGTGGTGTGGCCGTGGGCTGGGCTGAGGATCACGTAACTGGACAATTCCAGTATACAGCGTGGAGGAAGGCTAGGGATAGGGACCCAGATTCCAATGTGATGTTCCAGAGCTTTTTCCTTTCTCCTGGTCATCCATAGCCACAGCTTTTTATGGATCAAGAGTCCCCTCCCCTTCCCTGCCTGGGCTGCAGCTTTATTGCTGAGATCTCAGACTCCCTCCACGCAATTTCACGCCTCTCTGCCTTTGCTCCTGCTGTTCCCTCAGCCAAATGCCTTCCCCATTGTCCCTGTCTTTCCACAACCTCCTCATTCTTCTAGGCCTGACTCGGATGCCACACTTCCTACTGCAGCCTCCCCAAGCCCTCTTGTCACTTGCTCCTCCCTTCATGGCTGTCTTGTCCTGCACCTGTGCCTCCCTTCAGCCTTTGTGGTGGGGGCTACCCTAGGCTGTGCCTCCTGGAGGACAGAGGTAGAGCGGTTACTTCCCTGCCCCCTGCCCCCACTGGGCTTGGCACCTTGTGGGTGCCTCATAAGTTTTAATTCGTTGAATAAAAAGGGTTTTTTGTAAGGGCTTTTAACCAGGCAGTCTGCAAAGCATGGAATCTGGCCACTTTGAGGCACATATTACATCTCTGTGCTCTTGAGTGGTGAAGACCCCTGGGTGGATCTCTCCCTCCTCTTCTTCCTTCTCCCTAGTGACCCACTCCAGTCCCCTAAGTCTAGGTAGGACTTTGCCCCTTCCCTTCCCCTCAGACCGGCATTCTTTCCCTACCATTATCATCCTGTTAAACAGAGGGGCCAGTCAGGATCCATATGGATCACATTAACAATTGCTTATTATCTGGGCTGAGACTCCCCCCACTCTCCAGCCCTGGTTCCTACTGCTGTGGTTGCTGGACCCTTAGGAGTACCACCTCCCCCTCTCACCCCCCCCACCATTGGTCAATCGGTCAGCCAAGGAAGGCAAGGGACAGGCTGGACTCCCTCACCCTCCCTGTGCCTTTTAGCAGAACTTTGCTTCTTGACTTGGCAGTTAATGACTCCTTTACCGGATTTAATGAAAACCAGCTTCCTTGCAGGAACATGGTTCAGGGAGGTTCCAGGGCTGAAGTAGGGGAAGGAGGACTTAAGACCCTGGTGCACCTGTGGTCTGCAGCACTGTCCCCTGCCATCCAGAGGGCAGAGGCCGGGGTGAGGGGACCATACTAGGATGACTGTGGGGTATCCTGGCATCTTCTGTGATCTTAGCCTTGGGCTGGGCCTACCCCCTTCTGGGAGCTGGTGGGCTGGTGAAGAGTGAGGGAGATGAAGACAGAGAGACCCTGTAAGGCTCTGTGCATTGGGTCCCCAGCCTTTCTGTGCAAAGAAGCAAGAAATCTGCCAGAGCTCCCTGGAGCGGCAGCTGAGTTGGCCTTGAAGGATGGGGAGTGGGGTTTCTGTTCACATGTATATAGCCCAAGAAAACTAGGGAGGGAAGGGGCCTTTAAAATTACCCAGTCTTGGGGTCCGTAACTTTTCTTGATTTACAGAGACCTTGGAGGAACTGGTGAAAGTCATCCCCAGAAAAATTCATTTCTGTTAATTAACACCAGACTTTGCATTCTGCTTTAGAGGGTTCTTGGACCCCTTCCAAAGCCCCTGGGGACAGTATATTAAGAACACTTTACCCCAGTCCAACCCCCTTAATGCGCTGAGGGCAGAGTCAGGTCTGAAGCCCAGGTTCCTGACCTGCCAGCTCAGTGCTTGTATCCTGGCCTTATTACTGCCAGGGAGACACTATGAGCCAAGGGACCGGAGGCAGGGGACTAAGGTGCCAGGCCAGCCTTCTAATGGGAAGAGTTAACACTGTCTGGGTCAGGAACTGGGCTGGTCTTCTCATCTGTGACTGTGTGGCCTGGGGAGAGACTGCCCAGGGACTTTATTGTTTTAGGGCCCAACTTGTTCCCAGGAATGAGTGAATGCAAGGGAGCAGAGCAGTTCCTTCAGATATCTTGGTGAATCATAGTTAACACTTACATAGCACTTATTAAGCTCTGTATTTCATCTGTGAAGTGGAACTAAGAATAGTGTCCATGTCATGAGCATTGTGAGGATTAAATGAGGCAGGAGGTGGGAACTGGGAGACCTGAGTCCTGGTCTTGAATGATTCTTTGAGTCTGTGAGGGCCTAGTCAGGAAAGCAGGTGAAAGTGCTTAGGGCTGTGATCACTGTCTCTGCTGAGGTTTCCCGGTGTGTCCAGCCAAGGAAAGGAGATCACAATGGGAGGTACCAGGCGCCTTGCTCTCAGACTTTGGCATTCATCTTGAGGGCTGGAAGTGGAGTGGGGAGTTCTCAATGAGTGGGAGAGGTGGGCAGTGGCCATGGACCTGCCTCTGTGGAGATATGGCCCCAACCCTGTTTTGTGATGACCAGTCATAGCCTCACTCTAGGGGCAAAGCCCTGAGCTGTTGTGACCCTGCCACTAATCAGATGTAACCCTGGACAAATGACTTCATCTTTTTGAAGCTCAATGTTTCATTTGCAAAATGTGGATACAGGCTAGGAGCCCATAGCACAGGTGCCAGCCACATACAACAAGGCTGGCAGGTTCTCATCCAGCCCAGACCAGCTACAATGGCAATGACAACTGCAACTAAAAAATAGCTGAGCATTGTGGCAGGTGCCTATAGTCCCATCTATTTGGGAGGCTGAGGCAAGAGAATTACTTAAGCCCAAGAGTTGGAGGTTGTTGTGAGCTATGACGCCACAGCACTCTACCGAGGGTGACATAGGGAAACTCTGTCTCAAAAAAAAAAAAATGGGGATAGAAACTTCACCTTGGCTTCTTGGGTCTTATTTCCAAATATTCTGCCCCTTTGTCTCTGAAGCACATGCCCAACTCCTAGTGACCTGCTCAGTGACTCACTCAGGGCCCAGGGACTCCAGATAACCACTTTCCAACATAGGAGTAAGGAGAAAAAGAGGCGTGCATGTGAAAGTGCTGGCCGTGGCAGGGTGTCTCTGAAGCCCCTTCCAAAGTAGAGTCACAGCTAGTGGAGGGTGTTGGGAGGTGGGAGGGAGGATAGTCAGAGAGGGATCTGGGAGGTGGCAGGATACCTTCTTCCATTGGCTGGGCAGATGACTCAGGCCAACGGTCTCCAGTCCAGTGCCATGATTAATCAGAGATGGATGGAAAGATGTGGAAAAAGGCTGTATTTTACTCTTAACAAAGCTGTGTTGAGCACCTTTGCACTGTGCCCCGACAATGTGCAGTGTTCTAAGGTGCCTGGGCTGGGTGCCCAGCCAGAGTCAGCATTTCTGGACCCTCCAGACTCTGCAGACACTCACGGGGCACCTGTGGACTCTGACCTGCATGGGGGCTTTCACACCTGGGATCTTCCTTAACAGCCTTCTCCCCCAGATGGCCAAGAAAATGTCTCAAGGATGTCCGCAACCCTGGCACTGCTTTGCCGCAGGCTCCTAGAATGAATCCTGGCTGCCAGGCCCTGGATATTTTCTCCAGGTAGCTATTCATCCAACCACCATTCTTGGCCAGGCCCAGTGGCTCAGATTGCTGTAATTATGCCTGTAATCCTGGTACTCTGGGAGGCCCAGGCGGGCAGATTGCTTGAGCTGAGAAGTTTGAGACCAGCCTGTGCAAGATCAAGACCCCAACTCTACTAAAAATAGAAAAACTAGCTGGGCCTTGTGACGGGTGCCTATAGTCCCAGCTACTCAGGAGGCTGAGGCAAGAGGATCATTTGAATCCAGGAATTTGAGGTTGGATTTGAGGAATTTGAGGTTACTACCCAGAGTAACAGAGTGAGACTCTGTCTCAAAAAGAACAAAAACCCATTTTTTTCTGATGCAGTGTCACCTTCAGGGAGCTTGCAAGATGTTGGGGACCAGTGAAGAGGCAAGGGGACAAACTACACTTTCAGGACCATGGAGTCTCTAAGTAGAAGGGAGCCACTGATGGCATGCAAGCTGGGGAGTGAGAGTGTTCAGATGGGCGTGGAGAGAGGCTGTAAGGCAGGACCAGGTTCCAGACAGACGGAGGGCAGAGCCTTGCATTGGTGGAATCCTGAGGAGATTGCATTTTCCTGGGGGAGGCTGGGTCAGTGGGAATTAGTAAAAAACTGGGAGAAAGGCTACTGCTTGGGGAGTAACCTCTGACTGCCCTGTTTAACCCTTGGATGCTCAAGAGTCTGGAGGTGTTTGTTCTTTCCATCTGGTGGGGAAAGAACACCAGTGGGATTTAGGTTGTACCTGAAAAAGGACCCTGCCTCTCACCCCCAGGTCAGGTGGCCCCCTCCCCGTCCAGCCTGTCTGCTGGCTTCTGCTGGGGAGCAGGGTCTCCCTGAGAATTCCCTAGACACCAGGAGAAATTGCTCCTTCCACCCAGCTCCTCTGAGAGACAGCATTTCATCAAGGGCTGGACCTGCACAGCTCCAGGAAGGGGCTTCTCTTTCTGGCTGATCATTCTTTTTTTTTTTTTTTTTGAGACAGAGCCTCAAGCTGTCCCTGTGGGTAGAGTGCTGTGGCTTCACTGCTCACAGCAACCTCCAACTCCTGGTCTCAAGCGAGTCTCCTGCCTCCGCCTCCCAAGTAGCTGGGACCACAGGCGCCTGCCACAACACTCAGCTATTTTTTTTTTTTTTTTTGGTTGCAGCCATCATTGTTGTTTGGCGGGCCTGGACTGGATTCGAACCCTCCACCTTAGGTGTATGTGGCTGGCGCCTTAGCTGCTTGAGCCACAGGCGCCAAGCCTGGCTGATCATTCTTTTATCACCACCTTCCATAGGGTAACCCTCTTTAGGCATGAGTTTTGGGGTCTCATTGAGACCTCATTGAGAAAGATGGGGCTTCCTAAATTGAGTGGAAAAGGCAGCTGCAGGAATGGGTAGGGAGGGGTCAGTTCAGTTGGGACTTGTTGAGTTTGCAGTGTTGATTAGACAACCAAGTGGAGATGACCGGGAAGACCACTGAGAGAAGGGAGAAGCCTCCCACCTATCCCCCTGAGGATAGCTTTAGATGCTGAATGCCTCCACGGGGCAGGGGGTGGGGAGGGGCTCAGCACTTCCAGAAATGTTCTGAGTACTCACAGACAGAATCAAGTCTTATTAAGCCAAAAATGTTTCATGGAGGATTTGCTTCTTTCAAGGAGGGTGGAGGGCACAGGGGAGGAGAGGAGGGGCTGTACAGTTTGCCATGTGACAGTCGTTCAGACATCTGGAGCCTTTCTCCTCTCCACTCCTCTTGACATGGTCTTTAGGCTCACTTCCCTGTCCCTCAGAGTGTGACAGTGGCCCCAGGAGTCCAGGGTCCTAACCTTGAGATCCTTGCCTCTCGGGCCTGGGCAAGGACTTACTTAGTGCAATGAGAGCAGCTCCAGGGCTTGTGACTAAGTACCTGAGGCTGTTCAAGGGAGGAGGGACAAGGCGGGAGGGGAAGTTGATGTACGAAACAGGCTGGGAGCAGGGCTTGGCCCTCGACTCCCACACAGGGCAGACGACAGAGGAGTGCTGTGCTTGTTTAGTTTCTTCCTAGCACCCTCCCCCACCCCAGTTTCTCTCTCTCTGTTCCTGTGTACCTGCAGGTGTGGGGGCCACCCCCTAGAGGACAGTCCTGCCCACTCACACCCAGGTGGACTGGCCAGGTTGCATAGCTGGAGTTACTCAGCTCAGCACCCCCAGGGCTGGGAAGAGGGTAGGAGGGGGCTGAGGCAGCAGCTAGGGATACCTGGTGGGCTGCCTGGGCCTGTTTCCTCACCTTTAGTCAGGTTGGCCCTTGGGGGCACGTCTTTCACTCACTCCCATGCACAGGGAGGGACCATAGGTGGGGCCAGAGGACACTGAAACACCCAGAATCTAAAGCTCATGCCTATAATCCCGGCACTTTGGGAGGCTGAGGCAGGAGGATTGCTTGAGGCCAAGAGTTCAAGACCAGCTTGGGCAATATAGTGAGACCCCATCTCTACAAAAAATTAAAAAATTAACTGGGCATGATGGCATGTTTCTTTAGTCCCAGCTACTCAGAAAGCTGAAGCAGGAGGATCTCTGGACCCCACGAGCCAAGTTGCAGTGAGCTATGATGAAGCCACTGCACTCCATCTCAAAAAAAAAAAAAAAAAACAACAACAAAAGAGCTTAAGCCTTCTGGAGGCTATATGCCATCCAAACTGACAAGTCAACCTAGGAACTTGACCCTGGCTGGGGGCAGGGGTGACATGGGGCCCTGAAGGAGATTGGAGGCTCTTGGGCTGAGTTCTGTGGGCCATGACTCCTGAGGAGTTCCTGGATAGAGGTGTATACCAACGATATTAGTCCCCTTTGTAGTCTCATATACTTTTATTTTGTGCACTGAAAGGGGACTATGGCTTAGACGTAGTAAAGAGCCCTGACCCCACCCTGCACCTCAACCCCATGCAGGGCCAGGCCCCAAAGAAAGAGAAGAACCAGTGGAGATCCACGTGGAGACAGGCACTGGAAGGGTCTCGTCCAGCCACAGGTAACACTGGTGCCCCAGTGGACAACCCACAGCCCGCAGCCTCTTTCACAGGGGTCTGTGCCTTGCAGCCTCCCAAGGCTCATTGCTTGTCTCCACTGGGCCTCAGCGAGGGAACTGACTCTGTGTCAGCAAGGGACAGATCCCTGTACCTCAGTGAGAAAGCAAACAATCTTTTAAAAAAGTAATTGCCAGGCGGTGCCTGCGGTTCAGTGGGTAGGACGCCGGCCCCATATACTGAGGGTGGTGGGTTCAAACCTCGCCCTGGCCAAACTGCAACAAAAAATAGCTGGGCATTGTGGTGGACGCCTGTAGTTCCAGCTACTCAGGAGGCTGTGTAAGAGAATCACCTAAGCCCAGGAGTTGGAGGTTGCTGTGAGCTGTGTGACGCCACGGCACTCTACTGAGGGCAATAAAGTGAGACTCTCTACAAAACAAAAAAAGTAATTGCCAAAAAAGGTGATTACTATCATTAAGAAGTCCAGATCAGACCTGCTCCAGGGGCCCTGCTCTTTCCACCGGCATGGCATCAGGGCAGGTCTTCTGAGGGAGCAAACTTTGGGAGGGAAAAGGACAGAAACTGCTGTGCAAAGACTCAAGGGCAGGGGCTGGTTGAGCAGGGCAGGGGATGGGAGTCCAGTTTAACACACAATGCCACCTCTAAATGAGGCACTGGAATCACAGGACAGACGTCCCCCAAGAAGGAGCCAGCAATAGCCTCAGAGTCAGTGTGACATAATAGCCTTGGATGCCCACGCTGCAGAACTGGGGAGGAGGCATCTGGGCAGAGGGCCCAGATGGAGCAAAGCCCTGGCAGTGTGAGCATGTGTGGCCTGGAGAACGGGCTGATGTGGCTGGAGGGGCTACAAGGGGTTTGAACCATGGGCTGAGGCTGGAAGGAAGAACAAACTGATCCTCCTGGTGCTGGGCTAGGCGGTTTACCATCTACTTTTGTTGGTGAAAGGTTGACTCTGTTTTAGACAGAAGAACACTACTGGTGGCCATGCAGAAGGAGGATCAGGGAGGCAGAGGGCAGAAGCAGTGAATTCAGATGTGGGGCCCCTGTGGTCGAGGGAGCTGTAGGTTATTTCCAAGAATGTTAATGGGACTCACTAGCCAGTGGGATGAGTGGAGGCCATAGATGTGGAGACATGGAGGCTCCAAGGTTTTAGCCAGAGTGAACAGATGGGTTGCAGAGGGAGGGCAGAGATGTCCTTCCTGGGCATGTTGGGTCTGAAGTCTCTGTGGACCCAATAGGAGGTCCTACAGATTCTCACCTAGATTCCTAAATTTCCTCTTAAAATTGCCAGGGACAGTGAAAAATGTGGCTCAGGACGAAGCTGGTTCTGGTCATCATGGGCTCTCAAGAGGGACCTGAGCAGGGGCAGGAGACCCTGCTTGGGCAATTTCAAGTGGCAGAGGGTGGGTGAGGGGTTATGGCAGGGCCCTGAGGCTCCTCTTTCTATTGGCAAAGGAGGAGCTGGTGACAGATGTCCCAGGACACAGGTCAGAGGGGCCAGGGGTCAGGCTAGAACGTCCTGGAAAGCTGTGGTCTGGGACTGCATTCTCAGGGATGGCCAGCCTGTGGGGGAGGACGGGGAGCTCACTCTTGCACGGCATTCCTCTCAGGACCAGCAGGCAGCTCAGGAGTTGTGCTTCGCTCCTTGGAGTCATCATTCTGGCCCCAGGGCACCCTCCCCTCATTCTTTCCCAGGTTGAAGCACCTAGTCAGCCTTGGCCCCTGGCCCCCCTCCCGCTAATCTTGAAAGTACCACCTCTCCTTCACTGCCTTCAGGCTGGCCTGTGAGGAGGATGCAGGGGTCATACTGGAGGGATCAAAGATTGGGACACTTGCCCCGCATCTCAGGCTGACTCTGAAGCCAGCACTCACTCCCTGCAACACCTGAGCCATGGGCAGGAGAGAGGGCTTGCTAGAGTGGGCTCAGGGACCCCCCAGCCCGGGGCCAGTCTTTCAGGCTGCCCTTGAGACACCTGCCCCACTCAAGTTGGTGTTGAGTGCAGGCTGTACTGGGGGAGGGGCCCTGGCAGCTGCTAGTGAAGTAGAAAGGGAAGAGGAAGGACAGGAGTGTGGCCCACTGCAGACTAGTTGTAGGACACTGCAGGAGACAAGTGAGATCAGGCCCTCAGTCCCATACACAGGCGAGATAGCCCCTTGCCCTCTGGAGCCCTTTGGGAAGCACAGCGGTAAGGTTGCCCTCACTTCCTTTACTGCCCTTTCCCCAGGGTGAAAGACTTGAAGTCCATCCCTGACCTACTTCAGCATAGCCCAAGTGTAAGGAGAGGGGGCTGTGGGGACCCTGTGCTGCCCAGCAACTCCCAGCCCTGCTGTACCTCTGCAGGTGCTCACAGGTGGGTTGTCTCAGCAGGCTCCAGGGTAGGAGCACCAGCAATGCTGATCCTTCTCCAGGGGAGGGTGAGTGGCTGATAGCCTGGAGCCTGCAGAGGTACCACACGGTTGAAAAGAGAATGCTTATTACCCAGAATGGTTTTCTCTTTTTGAATTTTCAGTCAGCCTAACTAAGTGAAGTAAACAACATTTAGGCAAGATGTAGACATACTATGTTTTCTTTGGAGGAAGGGACAAGAACATTTGGTCCCTACAGAGGGATGGGTTTGGGACAGTCTGGAGCCATCCCGGTTGCTGGCTATTGCCTAGTCTGGGGGTGAGATGGGACGGTGGGAGGACAGGGCTCAGAGCATCTCCTGCCATAGCAGAAGGAGGGCCAAGTGAAAACAAGGAGGGGCTGCTGGGAAGAAGGGGGTGGGGAGGAGAATAGGGCTTCAGAGCTGGAAAAGTGATTAGCAGCTCTGATGAGGCTGAAGTCAGGCCTGGCAGCCCTGGGGCAGGCAGCTCGAGAGGAAAAAAGAGCTGATATTCATAGAGGGCGACAAAGAGCATTCCCCCAAGGCAGCCAGATCTCAGGGGTACAGCAGCCCCATTCCTTGGGTTGGATGTCCCTCACAGGGACTGGGGACAGGTCCCCAGGACCTTCTGTGAGAGCAGGGGTGGCCCCGGAGCCACCCCCGGGAGCTGGGGGTAGTAGATGGGCTGTTTGATCAGTGAGTGTGTAAATTGGGATTTTATGGATCGCTTATTCTCTGTTGGAGTTGGGGCCCCCAAATTCCTCTGTGCCCCAGAATGTTTAATCTAGTCCTGAGCCTTCCCTGGGAGGCCAAGGGGAGCAAAGCTCCCCACAGGCCCCCACCCTCCTGCTGTGTCTCGTCCCAAGGCCCCAGGCTTTGTCAGTTGCAGGTTGAGCAGTTCAAATGTGCTAATACACTCCCTGGGGGCCACCGGTCAGTGGGACTTACTCTCCAGTGCTGTGATTGGCCAGAGAGACCACGGGAGGGGACCATGGCAGCAGCTGGGAGTGTGTGTGCTGTGCGCACGCATGCATGTGCCTCTATTTGAGGGGAGGGGGTTGGGGGCTGTCCACCCTGCTCAGACCACTGGGCAGAGACAAAGGATCTTCATCTAGCCTAGAAGGAGGATTAAGCTCACAATGAACCTTGTCTCTACCTGGTCTGGCTGGTTAGGGAGCCCACCTGTCCATCTTTGCATCCTCCTGCTACATCTTGACATGGTGGGGGCTGATTCAATGTGTGTTGAATGGGTGGATGGGTGAGTGACCACGAGAGTGATTGTATTTTTCAGTGGGTTTGTGTCTGCTGGAACAATCCAGCACATACAGAGATACCCAAGTATCTCCCCTCCTGTTGCAGAGGTTTGCTTTAGCCCAGGCCTCAACAGACATCACGGCTGGACATGAGAGACTGGCCAGGCCTCCAGGGACACAGCTGTGACCCCTGGACTCTGTTACCACTTGAGAGTGCTTTCACTATGGTCACGTTTCTCCCTCTCTGCTGTCCCTCCATCTGTCCTTGGGATTTGTTGAGGAAGAGGATGGTAGGCAGGGTGGGGGAGGGGAGTTGAGAAGCTGATGGGGGAGGGAAGCATAGCCTGAGGGCCAGATGACAAGCTGCCCTGTTCTACCTTCCTTCCCTCCTTCTCAGCCAGTCCCTCCTGTCCTAAGGCAGGCCAGCCAGGCGGGCTGGTGGCAAGAGGTTTGATCCAGCTATCCCATTGCCCTTTCCCAATTCTTGGGGAAGCTGGAGTCCTGTGTGGGTGCAAAACTCCATGGGAACCCTAACTTGAAAGTCTGAGTCCTAAGGAAGTCCCTGAGGAGTGAGGTTCCATTGCAGGAGGCTGGGTGTCAGGAAGCACCTGGCTGCAGAGCTGAGCCCCTGTTGGGTATAGAGCGGAACTGTTAACAGAACTTTCTGTGATGATACAGTGATGCAAAGGCTCGTGTCTGCGATGTCCAGTATGGTAGCCAGCACCACACATGGCTGGCTTGAGCACTTAGAATGTGGCTAATTGAGGAAGTCCATTTTTAATTTTATCACATTTTGATGAATTTAAACAGTTACATGCGACTAGCGGCTACAGCACAGGATTAGAGGTTGTGATCAGGGATTTAAGCCAAGCCCTTGGGTGCAAAGGCCAGTTCTGCCCCTTCCTGGCTGGGTAGCCTTGGGCAGAATCCTTCCTCCTTACACTGTCCTTCTTCTCCTGCCTCTTGAGCTGCCCCCGAGGGAAATGCTGCGAGAGTCATCTGCAGTTAGGGCACCCTCTGCTACCTTGGGTGGCTGAGCAGCCCTTAAGAGGTCCTAGGCCACAGGAAAAACACCCAGGGACAGCCTAACAGCCCATAGTGGAAATGACCTGGCTGTAGAAAGCTCTGGACTTTGAGCATCTTAGGAACTTATTTGGGGATGTCAGTCGGAGAAACCTTCCTGGAAGAGGGGGTGAGTGGGGCAGGGTTGGGCTGGAACTGCGCCAGGCTTGGGTGGGAGGACTGTGCCTGAGAGCCTGGCCCTAGAATCCTACTCATTTTGAGCCTATGCTTGGCACTTAACGACCTTGGCCAAGGTTGGGGTAGGGAGGGGTTGACAGAATGGGCTGAAAGCACCACCTCCCCCTTACTAGATGTATCACCTTGGAAGAATCATTTCCTCTCTCTGAGCCTCCATTTCCTCTTCTGTAAAATGGGTAGACTAATGCCCACCTGGCAAGGATATTGTGAGGATAAAGCCAAATGATAACTATGAAAGTTCTTTGCAGACACTAGAAGGTTGGTGAAAGGGGAGGTTTATTCCTCAAGGGTTCTGGGCCAATGGCCTGGCCTTTTGAGGCAACAACAGATGGTCACAGCTTGGCTGTGGCCCTGACCGAGGACAAGGCAGGGATTTCTGTGCTGTCCCTTCCCCCCTCCTGTCAGAGTGCACACACAAGCACGAGCACAGTGAACCCAGAAAGGGGCCTCTTGGCCAGCTTGGCTCAGGCTGACCTCCTGCTGTTTGGCATTTGACATATGAGGAGCCCAGGGCCAGAGCACCCCCTGCAATCACACCCCCATCCCAGAGAGGAGCCAGACTGGCGGGAAGGCTTCACAGCCTCCAGGAAGCAGGATCCCAAGGGCCCTGATCTCTTTACCATGTGTCCAGTGGCCTTTGATGGGAATTCCATCGCCTCTTTTTGTCCCTCCCACAGAGGCCTTATGAGGACGGGGCACAGAAGGAGGGAGATTCTTTAAAAAAGGAGGCCATGTGGGTCTCTGGGGGGTGAGATGGGTGTCTTTCAGGGCTGGGCAGTTTCTTCTGGTGTTTGCAGATACAAGCTCCCCTTCTGGGCACCAGTCCTCTAGCATTCCTGAGGTAAATCCCTGGCTTCACCTTTTGTTGGCTTCACCATCAAATGTGGGCTCAAATTTAGTCACTCTATTTTTTTCTTTATTTGGACACACAGGCCATTTCAAATCTTTTTGCTCAACTATCCTTCCTATAGTCTTTTAAGAACTTCACTGTGTCTCAGGCACTGTCCTAGGTCTCGGGATATAACATATAACAGTGAACCAAAAACAGTTTCTGTTCTCATGGAACTTTCTAGTAGCTACACAGATGATAAGGCAACAAATAGTTCGGGTTAGTACGAGTGTTATGGAGAACATCAGGTTGAAGGGACAGTGTCTGAGGAGGCAAAAGTTGAGCAGAGACCTAAAGAATGGCAGGCTGGGAGCTGTGGGCAAGTGTGTTCTAGGCATGGAGCACAGCAAGGGTCGTGAGCGGGAGGAGCCTGGTGCCAGAGAAGCCATGAGGAGGCCAGTGGGGGGGGGCAGGGAGAGTGGCAGCAGGGGGGCAGAGAGGTAATGGGAAGCAGATCATTAGGATAGGGTAGGTCAATGGAAGGACTTTGGCTTTTATTCTGAGTGATGTGGGAGCCACCAGAAGCTTTTGGGTGGAAGAATGCCAGCCTGGACATGTTTTAAGGGCCAGGCGCAGTAGCTCATGCCTGTAATCCTAGTACTCTGGGAGGCTAATACGGGAGGATTGCTTGAGCTCAGGAGTTCAAGAGCAGCCTGAGCAGCATAGTGAGACTCTGTCTCCGCTAAAAATAGAAAAAACTGAGAATTGTGGTGGGTCCCTATAGTCCCAGCTATTTGGGAGGCTGAGACAGGAGGATCACTTGAGCCCACGAATTTGAGGTTGCTGTGAGCTAGGCTGATGCCATGGCACTCTAGCCTGGGCAACAGAGTAAGACACTGTGTGAGGGAAAAAAAAAAAAAAAGAAAATGTTTCAGGGGTCACCCTGGCTACTGTGTTGAGAATATAGAGTGGGGACAATGTAGAAATGGTGGCTGAGATGGGAAACCTGGGCCATACTAAAGTGAGAGAGGCCCCTGGAGGTGGAGAGAGGCGGCTGCATGTGGGTAGATTCTGAAGCCAGGGCTGATCTATTTGCTGGCCTGAAGTGTGAAGGAGGGAAGTTAAGGATGAGCTCACGGTTTCTGGCTGGAGCAACTAGAACAGACGAAGCTGCCATTTCCTGCAGTGGGGAAGATTGGGTGAGGGGTAGGTTGGGGAGGGGAAGCCAGAAGTTTGATTTTTGACATATTAATTATGCCAATTAAATATTTGAGCAGAGGTATCAGGAAGAAGGTTGAGTATGCCAGTGTGGAGAGCAGGGGAGAAATCTAGGCCGGAGAACCACATTTTGGAAACATCAGTACACAGGTGCCAGTCAAAGCCAGGAAATTGGATGAGAGGGGAGAGCCGGCTGTAGGACTGAGCGCAGACTGCAGGGTTTTGAGGGGAGGATGGCAGATAGGCTGAGGAGGCGAGGGAGAGTGGGGGCCAGGAGAGCAGGTTCTTGGTGTCCTCGGAAGGGGAGCCCTGGGCTGAGTCAAATGCTGCTGAGTTGGTAGGATGGGAGTTGACAAGCTACCAACTGGCTGTCAGATTCAATAATGCGGTTACAGTCACGGGTAGGTGGAGTGTTGGACCTGAATGCCCAGCTGGAAGGGGTTCAAGAGGAATGGAAGATAGAAATCAGGAATAGTGGGCTGCGCCTGTGGCTTAGTGAGTACAGCACCGGCCATATACCAAGGGTGGCGGGTTCGAACCCGGCCCCGGCCAAACTGCAACCAAAAAATAGCCAGGCATTGTGGCAGGAGCCTGTAGTCCCAGCTACTCAGGAGGCTGAGGCAAGAGAATTGCCTAAGCCCAGGAGTTGGAGGTTGCTGTGAGATGTGATGCCACAGCACTCTACTGAGGGTGATAAAGTGAGACTTTGTCTCTAAAAAAAAAAAAAAGAAAGAAAGAAAAAAAAAGAAGAAATCAGGAATAGTAACTTTTATTTATTTTTGAGACAGAGTCTCACTTTGTCACCCTCAGTAGAGTGCTGTAAGTGTCATAGCTCACAGCAACCTCAAACTCTTGGGCTCAAGCAATTCTCTTGCCTCAGCCTCCCAAGTAGATGGGACTACGGGCACTTGCTCCAATGCCCAGCTATTTTCTTAGAGATGGTCTTGGTCTGGCTCAAGCTGGTTTTGAACCTGTGAGCTCAGGCAATCCACCTGCCTCCGTCTCCCAGAGGGCTAGTATTACAGGTGTGAGCCATCGCACAGGCAGGAATAGTAACTTTTAAACTGTTTTTTAACCCCCAAGGTGGGACTTTCTTCAGCTTCCTGGAGAAGGCTGGGGAGTCAGGGAGAGCTGCAGTGGCCAGGGAAGATGTCAAGAGCAAGTAGGACTTGCGCAGGCCTTGACGGGTGGGGTGGGGTCGGCCAAGGGAGGCATGTCACATGGGTAGAGCTTAGAGAGCCAAAGGCTTGTCTCCAGTCCTGAATGGGCAGAGTAGATTTTTCTAGTTATTTTGTCAGGGTCTCCTTTAGGGCTTTATGGGGAGGAAAGCTGGCTTGCATTACGTTGTCAGGGCGGTTCCCCTCCACACCTGCAAAGGATCAGGGAAGCTGTGATGGTCACAGTGAGTTTCACTCCAACAATGGCCACCCTTGTCCTCATGGTTCCTACAGCTCCGGCTCTTGCTGTGCAGCCCCCATCCTCACTTCACTGCTCCTCCCTCACCCTTTCTCCAGCACTGTGCTCATCACCACATCTCTAGCCCAGGGGTGAGTTGAGGAGTTCAGATCTCAAGCTCTCCTCAGAGATCTGCTTACATCCTTGCCTTACAGAAAACCCTGGCTCTGAGGGCAAAGATCCCCCTTCTGGTCCCAGCTGAGCCTCCAGAGAGCTGTGGCCTTGGGCCAGCGGTTCCTTGTCTAACACTCAGTTTTATCAGCTGCTGGGTGCCAGCACTCTGGCTTAGCTCTGCACCTTCCTTCCCTTTCCATCTTCTGAGATCCATTTCCCCAGCTCCCCAGCCAAAAAGCGCCTCAGCTATCTCGGAAACTCCAGAATTCTTTCTTTTCCTTTTTAACTATATGATCTTTTATTTTTCAAAAAATCTATCAACTCTATTTATTCCTGTGATTCCTCATTCACAGTGAAAATCAACATTTGTCTATGTTTAAGATTAATACAATGAATTTGTTTAAAAAATTAACAAAGATTGTGTATATTTATGGTATGCCATAAGATGTTTTGAAATGTAATATTAATACATTGTGGAGTGGCTAAATTGAGCTACTTAACAAATACATTACTTCACCTATTTTTTTTATGGTGAGAACACTTAAAATCAACTCGCAGCAATTTCTGACTACTCCTTACATTTCTGTTTAACTGTAGTCACCATGTTGTATGACAGATCTCTAGAACTCATTTCTCCAATTTGAAATTTTGTGTCCTTTGACTAACCTTCCCCAGCCCTCTCTTTCTTCTTTATCCCTCTCCCCCTCCCTTTCTCTTGCCTTTCCTAGGAACGCTTTAGCCATTTTCCCTGTTGGCTGATCACGTCTATAAGCAGGGGGTGACATCTGAGCCAATCTCGTATCTCTGGCAGAAAGCCACCACTGTGCACACTGAAGGTATCCTGCCATGCAGGGGTCTGCTGGTGGCTGCAAGGCTGGGAGGCAACAAGACATTGCACCTGCAGAAAGTGGGCTGCAGCCATGGAAATGCCAGGTTCACAGCTGCCATTCTGTTCACTCTGGCTCATTCTGAAAGCTGCATGCAGCCCTACCCTGCTAGGCCCAGTGCCGGGCCCCACTGCCCACCCCTCTCTGCAAGGTTCTAGGGGGAAGAGGTTCCTGTGAGGTCGGTGCAGGGGCTGTAGCAGGTGACCAGTCCTCCGGAGTTCTCTTGTCACTCTTCCCTCCCTTTTCCTCTTGCAGTAACTGGGGGCTGGCATGAGGGGGTAGGGGAGGGGGGCACAGTTCTGTTCAGGCTCTGCCAGGCAGCCAGAGACCCCCTGGGGCACCAGTTGTAAGCAGTAGACAAAAAGCCTGGGACAAAAGGCCTGTGGGAGCCTTGGTGAATAGATTAATGAGATTTCCATACGGAGGCCCGACAATGGGATTCGCCCCTTTGTCCCAGGCTGAGATAATGGAGCCCAGAGGAGGCTTGCCCAGAAGGGCGGCATCTCCACACAGGCATGAAGCCGCCAGGCAGCTGCCCCTTCTTCCCTTCCCTGCCCCCAAGCCCTGCTTGGTCCAGTCCCCTCCCTCTCCACCGGTAACAGAATCCAGAATCAGAATTTCTGTAAAATCCAGAAGGGGTCTTAGGGGCCTCCTTAGGAGATGGAGGGAGGGGTGTTGACCCTGCAAAGTTGGAGAGCCCTTCCAACCCCACCCTGTATAAAACTTAAAGTGTTTCTAAATAAGAAAGAAAAGTTTGAGGACTACCTTTCTAAACGAACATCTCAATTGACAAATGAAGACAGTGAAGCTTAGGCAGGTTAGATGTCTTGCCCATGGTCACATGGTGACAGAAGGCTCAGTGTGTCTGTTGCCCCAGGAGGTGAGGGGAATATGGAAGGCCTGTGTCAGGGTGGTGTGTGAGGAGGGATGTGGGTGGCAGGACACAGGTGAAATTGGTGCCTGAGCTTGATGGCCAGTTAGGAAGGCTGAATCACATCTCATCAATCCTGGGAACTTCCTAAAAATGAGGGGAGGGTTTTAGGAATTATTTTGCTCTTCCTTCCAGTAATTCTTTCTGTAACTATTGATTACCTATGAGTTTGAAGGGCTATTTTCTGTGGGTAGGATCAAGTGGGGTTCTAGCTTCCTGCGTGTACAATGCCTCTTCAAGGGTGAGCAGAGAAAGCTGCTTCAGGAGCAAGACTTTTTTCCGCAAACTGGGCAGTTTCAGAAAGTGTATTTTGTCCTAACTACCACCATGGTAGGCTACAAAATTCAAATAAGGACTACATGCCCAGTCTAGGGTATGGTTTTACAGGGAAAAGGACAGTTCTACTTGGGCTGGTTTTTTTTTTTGAGACAGAGCCTCAAGCTGTCTCCCTGGGTAGAGTGCTGTGGCCTCACAGCTCACAGCAACCTCCAACTCTGGGCTCAAGCGAGTCTCCTGCCTCCGCCTCCCAAGTAGCTGGGACCACAACGCCCGGCTATTTTTTGGTTGCAGCCATCATTGTTGTTTGGCGGGCCCGGGCTGGATTCGAACCCGCCACCTTAGGTGTATGTGGCTGGCGCCTTAGCCACCTGAGCCACAGGTGCCGAGCCTACTTGGGCTGTTTTTACCAGGAGAAAACAGATTCTGGTGCTTGGTTTGAAGGGTAAATACACAGCAGCTGGGCCAGAGCCACACACATTCAGGGGCAAACACAGAAACTGTTTCCATAGGCCCAGGAAGTGGGTGCTGGAGTACTGGAGCACTGGCAATGGCCGCAACCTGCTTTCTGGCTGCAGGAACCTGAGAGGCACTGCAGCTGGGCTTGTGGTTAAGGCCTGGGCTTTGCACTCCCACTGTGTGGACCCTGAATCTTGTCCGTCTATATGCAGCTGTGTGAGCCTGCAGATGTACGTGTACTGGTCTCTTTGAACCTCAGCCTCCTCATCTGCAGAATGCAGATGATGCCAACAGTACTGATCTGAGGGCTGTAGGGAAGGCCACTCAAGATCTACAAATCACAGAACAGGGTCTGGTTCTGCTCCCACTGCCTGGGTGTTGGCAACTGGTCTGTCGTATCTGAGCTGGAAGGAACTTCCTTTACCAGAACATTTGCCACGTTCTCCTAACCCCCAAAAGGAAGTGATATGTTTAGGGTTACTCAGCAAAGTTGGGGCACTGCTTGGGTTCTTAATTTATACTCATTGTGCCCACACTGTGTACCTTACATAACGTTTTTAAATCCTCACAGCCACTCCACATGGTATATGCTATACCCTTTAATAGATAGAGAAAATGGGGTTCAGCAATGTCGGGGAACCTGCCCAGGGTCATACAGCGTGCATCTTGGGCCTATAGTCAAACTAGGTCTTCTGATTCAAAGCCTACCCTTTTCCCCAACTCCTAAGGACCTTGCCTCACCTCCAGTCTAGCTGATATAGGGGACTGGAGTGTGTGGTCTGTGAACCTGGAACTGAGGCAGGGGATCCTTCTCCTGAGAGGTGCCTGTGGGAGGAAAAGTGGCAGCAGTGAGGGGACTGCCCCCGGCAGTTGGTGTCTCTGTGTTCTCAAGGCTGTGTGCTTGGCCAGTAGACTTGGGTCAGAAAGCCAGTAGACTTGGGTCTGTCAAGAAGGACCTTACCGAGATTGCACTCCAAGTGTGAGAGAGTGTGTGTGTGTGTTTGTGTATACACATACACATCCCTAATGGTGTGTGCTCTGCTTGTGAGAGCAGCACTGTCAGCCTGTGTGCAGGTTGGGCAACCTCACCTCCATCTCCCTCTAACTTTTGCCCTCCTCCTGCTCTTGGGCTGAGTTTGGTCCTTGAGCAGCTGAGTTCTGATCAGACCTTTGTTCTTTCCCTTGAAAGAAGTTAGAGGGAATGTAGTGCTATGGGTCTAAATTTAGCAGAGGTTTCTGGTCCCCTGCTTCCCAGTTAGACCACTTAAAAGACCTGTAGCAGATGTCATTATCACTTCATGTAGACAATGATACCTTAAAGAAGAATAAAGGAGGAGAAAAGAGAAAGACTGGTAGCTAGTGGGGACCCAGGGCCAAGGGAGGTCATTCTGAAGATGGGAAAGAATTATATGAGGCTGGGCACAGTGGCTGATGGTTGTAATCCTAGCACTCTGGGAGGCTGAGGCAGGAGGATCACTAGAGGTCAGGAGTTAGAGATCAGCCTGAGCAAGAGTGAGACCTTATCTTTACTAAATTTAGCCACACATTGTGGGTACCTGTAGTCCCAGCTACTTGTGAGGCTGAGGCAGGAGGATCATTTGAGCCCAGGAGTTTGAGGTTTCTGTAAGCAGACTGATGCCATTGCCCTATAGCCCAGGAAATGAGAGGGGGGCTAGTTAATTGATGGTGCAAGGTCCCAGTCTCAGCCAGTATGGACTCCAGGGCTGGGATGTAATGGCCCCTCAGGCCTTCTGGCTGCAAGATGGATATAGATGTAGAGAAAGGTGAAGGCAGAGGGCCAGAGGTAAGGAATATTTGCCCAGTGGCTTCATTTTTTTCTCCTTTTGGCTAAAACGGAGGAAATTTATCTGGAATGGAAGGGCCAGTACCTGAGTGCAGAGATCAAGTGGTCTGGATGAAGTGTCATGGACAAGGTCTCCATGGGAAGGTCTAGAGAGAGGGGGTGAGCCCTGGAGAAGGCATAGTGAGCATGAAGCTGGGAGGACAGGGGTAGAGGACTGGAGGTGGCTTCCCAGAGTCCACTCTCAGGGATGACCAGGGCCAGAGAATTTGGATTTGAGTGAAGATTGCTGGAGGCTAGGACAGGAGGGGAATGAGGGGAATGAGGGGATGGGGGGCCTCACTGACATCATGAAGAGAAAAGGGGGCTGGCAGGAAGTGAAGGAAATGAATGTGGCAAGTCCAGATCCAGAGCCTGTAGTGTGTCTGTGTCCTTCAGAGGGGACACAGTGTGCAGTTTAGTACACTCAGGGGAGGTGCTATCATCAAGGCCAAATCTCTTTTTCCATTTTAATTAAGGAGCAAAAGCAGTGATACACTAACTAGAAAAAATTGGTTTGGGGTCTCTATGATAACATAATTCTTCGATTTGTATAACTTCAATGTTACCTCTGAAATCACCTGATTTTTTTTTTTTGGAGACAGTCTTATTATGTTGCCCTCGGTAGAGTGTGGTGGTATCACAGCTCACAGCAACTCCAAACTCCTGGTCTCAAGCAATTCTCTTGTCTCAGCCTCCCAAGTAGCTGGGACTACAGGCACCTGCCATAACACCTGGCTATTTTTTTGTTGCAGTTGTCATTGTTTAGCTGGTCCTGGGCCAGGCTTGAACCCCCCAGCTTCGGTGCATGTGGCTTACACTATAACCACTGTGCTATGGGTGCTGAGCTGAAACTTGTGATTTTTGATGTTCCCAAGAGCTGGAGGGCTACACATCTGTCACTCCCCCAACCCCAGACCACACACTTAGCTCTGTGAATCTCTGTTCTTCCCTCCTGCCACTGGTGGCCAGTATGACCTTTCTCATGGGAGTGAAACAACCTAGAGAACTCCCTTTTTAAGCTTTGGTATCTATGGCTCATGCCTTCCCTAGGGCAAGAGGGATAAAAGTAAATACAGTAGAATCTCTAAGCTGCCCACTCGAGGAACTGTAAGACTAGTCAACATAAGGGACTAGGCCCACTGATATGTACATGAAGGACATGTACTGTCTACGGAAATTCAACTTAAGGAAGCAGTCTATGTAGGGAGGTGGTCAACTGTGGAGGTTCTGCTATAGTTTACTTTTTTTTTTTCCAACATGTCAAAAAGAACCTTTATTACTTTCATTATAGCCTCTTATGCTTTCTTTCCAGATGCCTTTGGAGCAGGTGCTTTCTGGGCTGGAGCCTTTTGACCCTTCTGAGCTTTTGGAAGAGGTGCTGCCTTCTGGCCTGTGGCTTTCTGGGCAGGAACCTTCTGGGCTGCAGCCTTCTTGCCTGCAGTGGTCATCTTTTTTGCTGGAACTTTAGCAGCACTCTTAGCAGGTGCTTTTTGGGGAGAAACTTTCAGAAGAGCTGCTTTTTGAAGCTTCTTAACTTCATTCTTGATTATTCTGTTCCTCATTTTCTTTGCCTTCATAACTTTAAAATGATCAAAGTCTGTCATTTTAGCTTTCCTTTCTCTGGCTTCAATTTTCTTGGCCCATCTTGTGGCTGCTCATTTTGTATTTGTATCTGCCTTCTGCCAGGCTCGTCGGACATACTTCTGGCGGGCACTGTGTGGGGACTTGAGGATAAAGTCAGTGAGTTGCATGCATTTGAAAGGCATGGCCTGTCTTCTTACCTGAGTGCAGGGTCCATCAATCAAAGCCCTGTTTTGATCAATAACATCTATAATTGCTACAAGCTTTCTGGCGTGAGGCCCAAAGGAGACGTAGGCCATTTGGCCAGCCTCTACGAAGCACCTGAACACCATGTCGGCAGCGTCCGGCGAGAAGAGCTATAGTTTTATTTTCAAAAACTGTCTTCTTTCATTGAAGTCAGGTCACAGTCATAGGAAGGAGTGAGAATCAACAGAGGTGAGGGTGCTGCCAACAAGCTGCTGAAATAAGGCCAACTGTGGAGAACTTAAAAGACTTGATTAATTACAGCCACTTCAACACTTCCCCTACTTATACCCCCTTTCAAGGCTCTAGTGACCCAGCATTTCTTGGTGCCAAGGACTCACAGTATATGGTGTAGGTTGTGCACTACACAAGGGCCCTACTTCTAAGGGGGCACAAATCACACATTTAGTCACTATAGATTTGTCAATTTGTGACAGTTTTCCAGAAGGTGGCAGTAAAGTTCCTTGAGGAAGGGAATAGAGGATTTGAGCTGGCATGGCCCAGGCTTTCTGCAAGCATTGTACTTTGCACCTGTAAAGGTGCTATTCCTTTGATCTTGAATGACCTGCTCCACAGCCTGTCTGGTCATTTTGGTCCAGTAAAGATACCACCTCCTTGGTAAGGTCTTCTTAACCAGATGTGAGAATTTTCCTGAGTCCCAGAGCCACTGGCACAAACCTCTGATTTCTCACAGAGGACATCATTTGTCTCTGGCACCTGGCTGAATTATCCTACTCACCTTCTGATCTGCCCCCATGCCTAGAAAACCTTAGGATTTGCTCAATAAAAATCTGTTGAAGAAAGAATATTGAGCTTATGAGAATATATGAACCAGCCAAATAACTTATCAAAACTTAGGTTTGAGAAATGATTTAATCATCAGCAAGAACTATCTCTT
>NW_003852438.1:6043136-6061705 GCF_000181295.1 Otolemur garnettii | reverse complement strand
CCACCCCACCCCCAATCTCTGATCTCAGGCCCAAAGGGGGCCTTGGAATTTCAGGGAAGGCTGAGGTGAACAGAGCGTTTAGAAATATTGAACTGAAGGGTCACTAGGCCAGGAACATTTTTGCTTCTTTTGAGTAATGGTGATTCTTACTTTGCAAAGTGAGTGTGACCACATCTCTTTGGGAAGTTCGGAGACAAATTTGTGATTTAGGGCTCCCGGGCAGCCCTCCGTCATCCTTATATAACCCTAGTGCCTCTGTAGTGGCCAGCACACAGTAGGTGAGTTACACATATGTTCCTGAACAACCTTCACCTTAGCTTGAGTATGCCCAGAGCTGGGGTGTCCCAGCCATTACCTGATCCTTCACTTCATCACGTCTGAGAGTAAGGGCTGTGTGTCCTACATGGGGCACTGCTGGTGTGCATAGGACAAAATGATAATCACTGCTACAAGGTGCAGTTAGGGTCAACCATGTCCTTTCGAGCTCCCTCTTGGCTCTGAGGAAAATATTTTCAGATAACTTTAATTCTGGGACATAAAAGGTATTTGGTGTCTAGAAGGAGGGCCCCAACAGAGTGGGACAGAAGGTGGAGGGAGTCTGGAAAACCAGCCCGTTTTAGTTTCTAAGCCGACTGGCCTATGGCCACGTCTGGAGGTCTGTCGGTGGGTCCTCAGGGGCCAGACAAGACCTCACCAGCTGCTTCTCCCTCTTGCCTGCAGTTCTGTCGAAGATGCACTGGACACCGGAACACGCCCAGCCCCTCAACCAGTGGCCAGAGCAGCACTTGGACGTCTCCTCTACTACCCCGTCGCCAGCGCACAAGTTGGAGTTGCCGCCTGGGGGTCGCCAGCGCTGCCACTACGCTTGGGCACACGACGACATCTCCGCCCTTACTGCCTCCAACCTACTCAAACGCTACGCAGAGAAGTATTCGGGGGTCCTGGACTCGCCCTACGAGCGCCCCGCCCTAGGCGGCTACGGCGACGCCACCTTCCTCAACGGCGCCAAGGTGGACCCCGAGCCCTGGCCTGGGCCAGAGCCACCTTATCCCTTGGCCTCACTTCACGAGGGCCTCTCGGGAACCAAGGCGGGCACTGGGGGCGGTTCCGGGGGTCTCGGGGGATCCCCGGGATTAGCCGGGAACCTGCCTGAACCCCTCTACGCCGGCAATGCGTGCGGGGGCCCGTCGGCGGCACCAGAGTACGCAGCGGGCTACGGAGGTGGGTATCTGGCGCAGGGTTATTGCGCACAGCCCAGCGCTGCGCTGCTGCAGCCCCCGCCGCCGCCGCCGGGGTACGGCCCCTCCGGGCCTCTGTACAACTACCCTGCGGGGGGCTACGCCTCACAGCCGGGCTACGGCACTCTCCCACCGCCCCCGGGCCCCGGTCCGGCCCCCTACCTGACCTCCGGCCTGCCAGCGCCTTCGCCCCTGGCCCTGCCCACGCCCACCCCGCCGCGGCCGGCGCCCACCTCCTACAGCTTCCAGACGGCCGCTCCGGGCGCGGAGGCCGGGGCGTCGCTGAAGCGCAAAGCCGTCGACGAGGGCGCAGAGGGCCGCTACCGCAAGTACGTTTACGAGCCCGCCAAGGCCGCGGCCGACGGCGCCTCCTATCGTGCCGGGGACAACGGCGAGTGTCCGGGCAATGGGTTCCGGGCCAAGCCTCCGGGAGCCGCGGAGGAGGCATCGGGCAAGTACGGCAGCGGCGTCCCCCTCAAGGTTTTGGGCTCCCCCGTCTACGGATCACAACTCGAGCCCTTCGAAAAGTTTCCGGAGCGGGGTCCCGTGTCAGCTTCCCGTGGGGGCTTCGCGGTGCCGTCAGGGGAGCCACCCAAAGGTGTGGATGCGGGGCCCCTGGAGCTGGTGACTAGCAAGATGGTGGACTGCGGGCCTCCGGTGCAGTGGGCAGATGTGGCAGGCCAAGGCGCGCTCAAGGCGGCGCTGGAAGAGAAGGTGGTGTGGCCCCTGCTAAGGCCGCCCGCCTACCCTGGCAGCTCGCGCCCGCCGCGGACCGTCCTGCTCTTTGGACCGCGGGGCGCGGGCAAAGCGCTGCTGGGCCGCTGCCTGGCCACACAGCTGGGCGCTACATTGCTGCGCTTGCGCGGCGCGACCCTGGCTGCGCCCGGCGCCGCCGAGGGCGCGCGCCTCCTTCAGGCCGCTTTTGCCGCTGCGCGCTGCCGTCCGCCGGCTGTGCTTCTAGTCAGCGAGTTGGACGCTCTGCTCCCGGCCCGGGACGACGGCGCGGCTGCCGGGGGCGCGCTGCATGTGCAGTTCCTGGCTTGCCTGGACGGCAGCTGCGGGGCAGGGGCTGAAGGCGTGCTGGTCGTGGGCACCACGTCGCGGCCCGCGGCTCTGGACGAAGCGACTCGCCGGCGCTTCGCTCTCCGCTTCTATGTGGCGCTTCCCGACAGCCCGGCCCGCGGGCAGATCCTGCAGCGGGCGCTGGCCCAGCAGGGCTGCGTGTTCAGCGAGCCGGAACTCGCGGCCCTGGTGCAGGCCACCCAGGGTTTCTCTGGGGGCGAACTGGGGCAGCTATGCCAGCAGGCAGCGGCTGGGGCGGGCCTCCCGGGGCTGCAGCGCCCCCTCTCTTACAAGGACTTAGAGGCGGCGCTAGCCAAGGTGGGCCCCAGGGCCTCCCTCAAGGAACTGGACTCGTTCGTGGAGTGGGACAAAATGTACGGCTGTGGACACTGATGGCGCGCTGGGGAGGCTGCGGGAACTCCTCCCTTCCTGCTTCCTCGGCTTGGGAGGGGTGTCATCGACCAAACCCGGCTGTGAGGTGCCGGAGTGGTGAATGTGGGGTGGAGGAACGGGAAGGCTCTGCCGGTGGATGTTTTTTCGTGGGAGGGAAAAGGCTTCTGCCAGGCAGATACATGCCATATGCGCCGTGTACTCAGGTTTTTCCTATTTATTGTGGACGAGAAGCTCGCCATCTCCGCCCGGCAGACGGGGCAGTCCTTGCATGGGCTGGCACTGGAGCCTCAGGAACTCCTGCTCTCTTGCCACAATTCTTTTGTCTCCTCGATCTGAATGGCAGCCTCCTCCTTCCCTCTCTTTCCACCGGTTTCTCTGTATTCGCTTGCTTTTCTCTGCCTGTCACCCCCATTCCGACCCTGTTTCTCTTTTGCTATGTCCTCCTGGCGCATCTCTCCATGCATTACCTCTGTGCTTCTGTCTCAATCCCTTGCTCTCTAGCGCCCTGTGCTTTCATGCCTCTCCCTGCCTTCTATCCTTCTTTCTTAGAAGTGTCCCTTTGCAAGAGATCTGGAGGCCAAGGGACTAAAGAGGAGGGGGAATAGGGTTTTTTTTTCCACCTGGTAGTTCCTCACCCAGCTAAAATTTGGGGGGTGGGGGCAGGGTCAAGCAAAAAGAAGAAACCCAAAGAAAGGGTTCTGGGGGTTGTTTTTGACAGAAGTCCCAGAAATGTAGCTTAACATTTTAGGCGTCTTATTTTTGTAAGATTGTGTAGAATTTGCTGTTTGTTTTTTTTTTATTTGACAACTCAGGAAGAAACTGACCTTAGAAAGAATGTTAGGCTTTGGCTGCTCTCCTGGGGTTCCCCCCACTTTACCTCCACCTTGGGGAGCAAATTCTCCCAGAAGATTCAGAAAGTGAGACTTGTAGGGAAGGGGAAAGGAAGACCCAGGCTTCATTCAGACCCCAGCTATTCCTGGGACAGAAGCAGAATGTATTTCTCAGGGCTTCCTCCCCAGGTCTGAGGTTGTAGGCAGGGGTGTGGGATTTGAGAGAGTAGGTCTTTCCCCCTTCCTGCTGCTCTCCCTCTGGGCCCCACCCCTCAGCTTAAGGTTTTCAGTGAAGAGTTATCCAGAGTTGGGATGCCTTTGCTCACTTCCTGACCCAGACTCAGACCAGATAGTAGGCTTCCCAAAAATGGGAAGGTGACACCAGCAGAAAGCCCTCATAGTGGTCACCTTACCTGGCCCCTGCCTTGGCAGAGATCACCAATAATTTATGTTTAAGGGATCCCATCTGGAAAGACAGTCTGGTCACAAGTCTGGTTGGGCATAAAATCAGCTGCTAGACCTCAGTCACCTTCCCTGCTGGGAGGCTCTGAGGAGGGCTGGGCATCCCTCACAGGAGAAGGCTCTTGTCTGTGGAGCCTTCCTGCTTTTCCCCAGAGTCCTATGCCTGAAGCCCCTACCCACACTTTCTACCAGGCTAGGAACACTTTTCTCTTGGAACCATATTCCTCCTCTTCCCACCGGTTTTTCCTTGATGGTGCTTTAGCAGTCTGATCTATCCAACCCCCATCACAGATTGGATCTTTGGTCCAAAGGAGGGGAACAGCCTCCCTGCCTCCTTTTCTCTATCCTACCTTGGCTTCCCTTCCCATTCCCTGCCTGCCCCTACATTTCCTAGAGTCCGTGCCACTTCCTACCCCTGCATGGGAGGAAGGGTGTTTCATGGGGGACATTTCAGGTGCCAAGGTGCTCAGGGCCTGTGCTGGCCTAGACATACTAACAGGAAAGCTGCTCTGTTTTTCCCCTCTTCCCTCCTTGGTCTCTCTGACCCTCCTCTCCTTGGAGCCAGCTTATCACAGGGCTTTGGTCACTCAGAAGCAGTAGGCCACAGGGTCTTGGCTGTGAAAGACCCTCAGAGGGAGCATGGAGTGAGGGGGTTCTCTCTCAGGTGTGTGTATGTGGGGGGTGGGGGGTGGAGGGTGTCAGGGAAATGGGGTTGGGATCCCAGCCTTCCCATCAAGGGGCAGGCAGCTCTGACTGGGACCCCACCACTTCCTTTACTGGGCTCTTCTGTTTCCCAGGCTTGGGGAACTTTGCACAAGGAGATGGCCCCTAGTCTATTGGCACCTACCTCATAGGCACTGGGGCAGGTAAGGGGAGGGCAGGTCCAGCTCTGGCAATGTTGGGGTGGCATACCAAAGAATCCAGGGGCAGTGTGTGGGGGAGGGCAGACTTGGCAAGCTGGCCCTCTCCTGCCTCTATCCAGATTGGGGTTGGGATCTTCTCCTCCAGTTTTAACCATTTCTACCTCATTTTGCTGCGTGTTGTACATGGACGTATTTATCTCCTGTCTGACGATGCTCTGCAGTTGTGGTCTACCTCAGAAGAGACTGTATTTTAAAAGAAAATATTACACAGTATTAAAGTGATATGTGGTTTCCAGAGGATTTCTTGGGGGCAGTGGGATGTGGGGAGCCCTATGAGAAATGCTGCAGTACGAAGGACTGCATGGGGCCTTGTCCATTTTGCTATTCCTTCAGCAGAAAGTTATCCTGGGACTCCTGTTACTCGCTCTGGTACAGTGAGTGCCTACCAGGAACTAAGCGCTGAGGCTACAGGGTGAAAAGCCTCCGGATAGGGAACCCGCTTGCAATTCTGAATTCTCAGAGGCTCAGAGCTGGAGCCTCTCCCATTGAGAGGTGTGGAAGGGTTCCTATGTGTGCTGACTGACCCTGCAGCAGCTCTTGTTGGACAGAGCTAGTTAGTTACACTTGTATTGCACTCTTGGGTAGAGCCATGCCATGTTAGGAGCTGGAGCTCCACAATGAAGCCTTCATGGGGGTGAAGGGCTTTCTGATTTGCAAATTAAGAGTTCACACATTGATTCAACAAGTCTTTACCTGGCTCACATCTGTAATCATAGCACTGTCAGAGGCCAAGTTGGGATGATCCCTGGAGCTTAGGAGTTGGAGACCAACCTGAGCAAGACTGAGACCCAGTCTCTACTAAAAACAGAAAAAATTAGCTAGTTGTAGTGACAGGACCTGTAGTCCCAGCTACTCCAGAGGATGAGGCAAGAGGATAGCATGAGCGCAAGAGTTTGAGGTTGTAAGCTATGACGCCAGAGCACTCTGTTGAGGGCCACATAGTGAGACCCTGTCTTAAACAAATCTTTACTGAACACTTAACTATGCACTAGTTGCCATGAGGAGAGAAATGAACCTTACAGTCTAATGGGAGAGACAGTAATATGATAGAGCTGCAGGGTGCTGTGGGGGCAGACAGGAGGGTCCCTCCCTAATGGAGCTGTGGCTAAGTAGTTTCCTGTGAGTTGGCAGGGCTTCGCAGAGGCACTTGGGAGGCGTGGTGGTCCACGCAGCCAGTGCAGGCCTGCGGGGGAAACGAAACAGGTTTAGGTTAAGCAGGGCCCTGGTGTGTGTGGGTGGGGTGGGGACCAGAGGAGGCGCTAAGCTTATCCAGACCTGAGAGGCTTGGCCTAGTGCAGGGGTGGGAGAACAGGAAGTTGGATGAAGTCATTTACTAAATACTAAATATGTAGTGTTTGGTAGGTAACGAGAATTTAGTAAATGTATATTGGAGATAATGAAAAGCAAGGGGTCTAGGACTTCTGGAGGAGAGTGTGGGGTCAGGCGGTAAATTAGAAGAGATGTGGAGACTTGCCAAGTTTAAGGTATTAGTGGGGCAACCAGGAGGCTTAGGGCAGGTGCATCAATATGAGAATCCTAGCCTCCTGGGGGCGAAGGGGGTGACCCACCTCTGGATGTAGCAAGCCCTCTTGCTCCAGTTCCTGAGTTTAATTGAGACCCTTGCCCCAGCCCCCCAAGTGTTAAAATCTGATTCCAAGAGGCGGTGCCTGTAGCTCAAAAGAGTAGGGCGCTGGCCCCATCTACTGGAGGTGGCGGGTTCAAACCCAGCCCCAGCCAAAAACTAAAAAAAAAAAAAAGAGAGAGAGAGAATAAAAAGAATGTTTTTTAAAACAAATCAGATTCCAAAATCTGATTCCCGCTCCCGTATGCTGGGAGCGCCGTCTTGGCACTCAATCCCAGTCCCAGAACGTTCGACGACGCCCCGCCCACAATTGCCGCGGGCGTTCGGAGCAGTCCGGCACAGCTCCTCCCTCACTGTCCCTCCTCCCCCACAGCCCTTGCTCTGCGCTCCCGCCCCGCGATGGCGGCGCGGGCTCTGGCGGGTGCCTTGGTCCTGGCGCTGTGGGGCTGGACGCCGGGGCCGGCGGGGGCCGAGGACGCCATGGGCCCGCACGCGGCCGTCCGTCTGGCGGAGCTACTGACCCCGGAGGAGTGCGACCACTTCCGGTCACTCCTGGAGGCCCGGGCGCCCGACGTCGAGGCCGAGCTCGCCCGGCTTTCCGAGGACCGGCTGGCGCAGCCCAAGCCACTGCGGACCACGTCGGCGTCGCCAGGCCGGCGGCGGCGGCGGGAAGCGGCCGAGGGCCCGACAGAGGACACGAGGGGTGGGTCGTCCGAGCCAGCAGATGTCTCCGATGGCTGCCGGGAGGCGCTGGCGGCCTGGCTGGCTGCCCGGGCCTCGTCTCTGTCTTGGGACCGCGTGGCCCGGGCCCTGCGGCGCAGCGGCCGCCCGGACGTGGCCAGGGAGCTGGGCAAGAACCTTCACCAGCAGGCGACGCTGCAGCTGCGCAAGTCAGGGCAGCGCTACTTGCAGCCGCCCGGCGCCGCGCCCGCGGTGCCCCCCGCCCCGGTCCCGCGCCCCCGGCGTGCCTCAGCCCCCGCGCTGAACTGGGACGAGCTGGAGCTGATCGTGGAACGCCTGCCTCAGCCCCCGTATGAGCGGAGCCCCACTGGCTGGGCTGGACCGCTGGCGCTCGGCCTCCTCACCGGCTTCGTGGGGGCGCTGGGCACCGGGGCGCTGCTCATCGTGCTCACGCTGTGGATCACTGGCGGCGACGGCGACTCGCTCGCCACTCCCCGGTTCGGGCCCTCCGGGGCCCAGGGCTGGTGGGAAACAAAGTCGCTTTTGAGTAAAGAGCAGCTTGCATCCCCGGCCTGGGCTGTAGGTGCGCCAGATTCTCCCTTGCCTCGGTGCGCTCTGCCGTAAAATGGGAGCACAATCTCGGTGGAGTGAGGGTTTGGACGGATTATAAAAGTTAAATGCCAAAAGGGAGCAGTCGGTTTGTTAGTTTGTTGGAGATGAGTGGCGTAGCCAGTGAGGATGCCTGTGGAGGAGGGGCTGATGCAGGGAGGCAGACCTTCCAGTTTTCGTTGGCAAAGTTCCTTTTACTTTGCAAGTATTCCGCCACTAAGAACTACCATTTATTGGGCATTCACTGAGTGCCAGGCCCTGTGCTAAGCTGTTACCCTCCATACGTTATTTGATAGCCTCTTCTAAACCCAATAGAAAGGAATTTCCCTCACACATAGGGAATCTAGTCACCACATAGTCAGGTTTTTGAGTGCAGAGCCATTAAAGGAAGCGGAGACTGGGAGAAACGAGATGGGGACCAGAACAAGATGTGCAGCTCCCCCTCGGGTTTACCCTGGGGCCCTGCTGGAGTGTGCCCTTAGGCAGGGCGTTGGCTCCAGTGTGCCCACCCCACTCAGGTGAAGCCCTAAAACCTTTCCCACCTACCTCCCAGTGGTTGGGGCATTGCCTGGCTGAGCCGGGTGAGCCCTCACAGAGACTGTGTCTGCCACAGGGGACCTTAGATGAGAGGTGTGGGGTCCTGGGAGGTGGGAGTGCTTTTGACACTGGTTCCCCCTGTACAAGGGGCTTCAGGGTGAGAGCAGTGACAAAATGACAGGCCAATCCAAGAGGAGAGTTGAAAACAAGATTGACGTAACCCTTTATTGCAAATTCTAAAGTAAAAAGATGTACAGTACAAAGTAAAATTGAAATTTCATACTATAAACTTCCAATCCACTTATACATTCTCATTTCTCAAGCATTTCTGCCATTTCCGCATAAACAGAACAAGAAACAAGTCGAGGGGGTGAGGGAAGGAGATACAGCAAGGGAAAGAAATTGTCTAGAATAATCACAAACCCCAGAAGCAAGTGAAAGGAAAGACATATTCTCGACCTGCTGTCCTGGTGATGAGAAGCGGGGGTGGTTGGAGCAGTGCAGTTTAAAATGGCTCTCAGAATAGCAGCATTTATGGTACCATTTCAGCTTCCTTAAGTCCAAATAATACTTTGCCCTTCCCTAGTGCCTTTGCCTCTGTATCTCAAAACACTTTACAAAACATTTAGTTAAAGCCTCACAACACCCCTGTGAGGTAGGTCAGTATTATTATCCCCATTTTACAGATGGGGAAACTGAGGCACAGAGAGGCTAAGTGACTTGCCCAAGGCCACACAGCGAGCCAGTGATCAACCTAGGGATAGAACACAGGAGTCCCATCCCTTTTCTGGAACCACTGGACCACACTCCCCTTTACCTATATACATTCTTCACACACACACACACACACATATGCACGCCCGCCCACCCCTCCCCACTTAGCCTCTATGTACAGCAAACAGCAGTGGGGGGCAGCGGGAGGGGATGCCTCAGGAGCAGTTTAATGGAGAAGAGTCTTGGTAATCTTGGGAAGAGAGTCCAAGAAGCACAGAGCTGAGCAACATGAACTCTGTTGCAAACCTTGGCCCCCTCCCAACCCAGACTTTCTCTTCTCTCCTGATGTCCCCCTGGCTGGCTAGTTGTAGCCGACTCTTTAGGGGGCAGGGGTACCTGAAAATGAACGAAGCTTTTTGCAAAACTTTGGGCAACATCTGGGAAAAAGAGGCATCATTAAAGATGCCCAGGACTCAAGTCACAAAGTCACAACCCATGGCAATTTCACCTCCACAGCAGGCCTAGAGGCCGGGGGCCCAAGGGGGATGGGGACTGACCTACCAGCCATCTCTCTCCAGAGTGGAGCTACTGGAGCGGACAAGAGTGGGCACTTCAAGATCCTCCTGAGAGAGTGTTCCTGAACCAGGAGACATGGCCTAGGCCTAGAGAGGGATGTCCCCAAAGGGGGGAAGGGAGAGAAGGACAGGGAGGGGGCCCTTCCCCTGCGCAAATGTGAGGGAGACCAGCCCTGGTCTACTGGTCAGTGGGGCAATGGAGGGAGGGCCCAGCGCTAGCTAGCAGAGTGGAGGTTGTTGGGCATCGTGCTTGCCCTAGCTTTGGGGCATGAGGGTTGTTTTTTAAACATACTGGTGAAAAAGGCAGCAGTAAGGCCAGTCCAGCTGGGTTGGCTGACATTATCTCTGAGGGCTCTGCCAGGTGGATTATGTGAGGAAGGGCTTTAAGGGCCTTTAAGCACCAGCTGGTGGTTGAGGGAGGAGGATGCCACGTGCAATGGGTGAGGAGTGGGGACCTGGGAGGGTCAGGACCTTGCTTTTCTCTCCGGTCTGTCCTTCTCAGCCAGAACTTTGTGAGAGACCCTCTGATTTCTCTCTCGTCTACACCCGTTTTCCCCAAATGTGCTAAGGTCCCAATTCCCAGACCCCTCCTAGGACTCAAGAATTGGGATTGTCAAGCAACAAACACACACCAAGACAGGCTTCCCTTGTACAGTAAAAAGGGTCATTTTTATTTTGTTTCCTTTTGGTTTAGAGTAGTGATGTACTTTTCATCATGTCTCATGTAGGGCAGCGTTAGCCTCCATGCATTCGTAATACACTAATCTTCACTATTGGTCTTTTATAGGTTTACATTGGTTGTGGCAAAAAATAAAAGAACTCTGGGCACTGTCGCTCCAGGAACTTTGACTGGTAGTTTCTGTTATCTCTTCCCAGTCAACTTCTGAGGCCAAAAGTGGCTCATTTAGGAAGAAGTGAGAGTAGGTCACGTTGACTTGGCAAGTTTTTCCTGCTCTCACCCTCTGCTTTAAATTACAGAGTCTCCTCATCCTAAGCAAGAAGGAGGTTAAGGGAAAAAGGGGGAAAAGTGTTTTGCACACACAAACCAGCAACCGTATTGGCTGCTGCTCGTGGCTTTGGCTCTGCATTTTAAATTAACAGCATCACACATCTTTTTACTTATTGTCCTTTTTTATTTTTAAGGTGGATTGAGGAGTATAAATACTGCACCAAGGACCTGGCTACAAAAAAATAAATATTTATATTATATTTATATATCTATATATATATATGTGCAGTGATACTGTGGCTGCTGCAGCTTTTTGATTGGCTTCGTTAATATTTGGCAAAGCGTTGCCGCTTACTCAGTGAAGACATGCAGAAATGTCATCACTGACTCTTTCAATTCAATACCTGTTAACTGCGGGTGTAAACTGCTGGTGATGGTGTCACTTACTACCCAAGAGGTGTGGAGCAGGATGGGTCAGTGAGAGACTGAATGAACGAGCAGGTGGATGGAGAGACAAGGGTGTGTGGGATAAAAGTGGGAAAAGTGTTCCCCCCCCTTAAAAATGAAACTTTAAACAGAGCGGAGGTGGCTTCTTTCCTATGAGGCTGGCTGATGGATGCCAGATACCAAGGCCCATGTGTTACTGAAGAGACAGCTTGCTGGGCTGGGATCAGGAGCTGGGGAAGGGAACAAGTCAGGTCTCAAGAAAAGTCTCGTCAGTACGCTCTAGCAGCTTAATGACATTGCTAGCGTGAGCAGTGGGTGTACCCATGGGATCTTACGGCTCTGCTGCCCATCTCAAGGCCTAAGAACAATGATTAAGTTTAGCCAAATCTTGCATAGAAGTGGTTAGAATTTATTGCACATTGGAACAAAAATATATATTTTTTTGTTTTGGAAAAGACCATTAGCAATAAAAAATTTTTTGTCTGTCTGTCTGGTTTGGGGATGTACAGTGGCTGACAGCATCTAAGTTCTAAGAAGAAAGAAAAGTATAAAAAATAAAAATAAACATGACAATGGCATAAGCCAGAAGCCATTTCCTATTTAATAAGTTAATAATTTGTATTTACAAAAAGGCATGCCAATAAAATAAAATTATATATTACAGTATTTATAATTTTCTTAAAAAGAATAACCACACATGTCAGCTTCTGTTTTGTGCTGTTTACAATGTAGCCTGTACATGTTACTATACATTCATCCTAGCAGTTAGCAGGGTCACCGAAAGAAATGCCTTCCCAATCTGGCATCAGGTGTAGTACAAAATTCTACAGAGGATGCTGCAGAAGCAGGCTTAAGAGAGCTGGACAGTTTCTAATGGTCCAACAAGCTAGAAAGCTCTACTTACTGACTTGCTGTGGTTTGTTCTATGCAAAACTAGTCAAGTGGACCGTGAAAACACCTCCAAAGTGAATCTACTGCAAGGCAGATCGGTGTGTTTGATTATGGGTTACCCCCCTCCCCCCCGCCCATGGTTCAGGAAGAATTTAGTTTGATTTGGTTCCCATGTTAAAGTCTCTCCTCATTCTTCATACAGACTTCCTGACACATTCACCTGCAGTATCTTGGCTTTGAAATCTAATCATCAGATGAGAACCCCCTGAACTAAAAACTGTCTTCCCTAAAGCAGGGGATGGAATGGAAGATATGACACTCCCCTAGAAGCCACCCTCCAATGACCATGGGTAGGTCACTAAGCAGACAGCAAAACCAGCTGCAAAGGAATGCGCTGGGGGAAGCAGGAACATCATAAAGAATATTCAATTGCTTTCTCAGTGCAGTAAAGAAACCAGGTGGGCTTAGTTCAGAGGCGGCTTCATCTCTACCTCAGTTCTCACCAGTGACTATTATTCTAATAATAAATGAAAGAAATCATGGCCATAACCCCAATGTTGCTGCCCTCACCCACCTCTGTGAGTAAGGGAAGCTCCGCTTGGTGAACAAATGTGATGGAGGCAGGAGGAGTCATGCAGTGTATAAGCTTGCGACAACCCCTCCACAGAAAAGAAAGGTCAGTTCAGAATATCTGAACCCCTCTCCATATTGACCCAAGTGTGGAGAAAGCCACAATGCACAGGACATGATACTAAATGAAGTGGGCACCCCATAACTCCAAATGAAAGGTCATTTTAAGTTCCCTAAATTGCCCCCTAGAGATAACATGCTACTTTGAATAGCACTTTTATCTCTACCCCAAATAAGTGTCAGTTCTCCAGTATGAAGGCTAAACAATCATCAAAAATATTGCAAGATACAAATGAACTTTTTTTTAGCCCTAGGATTTGGTTTTATAGTGACATTAATAGTACAAGCCATTCGGGATCAAAGTCTCCCCCATGTACTGGACACAGAGCAGCATTAAACAGTTCACCTTGCAAAGTGTGCAACAATGGCTGTGTGTTAGAGATGTCTGTTAAACAGATACACGCAACGGATCCATCTGCTTGTTGGATGGGGTTTGTTTTTTCTTGTTGGTGATGGTAGTGCTCTGGGTAGGGAAGCAGGTTTTTGCTTTTCTACCCAGAAGGTATATGAAAGACTTTAAAGAACTCATAAAATTGTAGCCGGTATGGAACTCTTACCATTTTCTCCAAATACAGTGAGCGGTGCAGGGCTGGGTCCTGTCCAAAGTCTGAGCCAATGCAGGGGACAGGATTAGTAGTGTCCTGTGGTGTATGGATCTCATGCATGACTTCTGATCACGGCATGCCATCATGCAAATCATTTCTACGCATTGAACGAGCACAATGTTTGGAATCGGCCTGAGCAAGTCCTCCTCAGCCTGAAGAAACCTGATTGTTTTCCCCCACCCATCTCCAAACCATGTGAAGCCCATGTGGAGAAGATGCTGTTTATGTCAAAGAAACTGACAATTAAATGACATGGGCTAAATGTGTGTGTGTGTGTTTTTCTTTTTGCTGCTTAGCTTAACTAATGTAAGAATGCAAATATAGTTTGCATGAACAAACAAACTTTTAAAGTGATGCTTTCTGCTTCTGAGAATCAACAAATGAAAAAATAAAATCCATTTGGCTGCAACGGAAATATGCTGGTCCCGGCAGCCTCTCCTCTGTTTTTGTATCCGGTTTTTTAGTTTTGTCCTAAGTTGCATTGACTGATGTGGAACATGCAGTAACCACCTGCCCAAGCATTAGAAAATCTGTGAGTCTGGGGAGCAGGGTCCTTTGCCCTTGGCAGGTCACTGCTCAAGATGCAACCGTGTATGTTACATGATAAGCAGACTACATTTGGTATAGATCTTCAGGTTAAAGTGTCTCCACAGCTGTTCTGCATTGATAATATTCAGGAAGTTTGTAAACAATCTTTCACTTGCAAGTTTTAAATCTGTATAATATTTAATTTTTGTTCTCCTCTAACACTTGGATTCTCTGACCTCTTTTTGTCTTTTGGCTCTTTCCCTTCTTCCTTCCTCTGCCCGCTGCTGCTTCTCCTTTTCAGGTTTAGTCACACTGTCATAAGATGGGAGGGAGGCTGTGGACGGGGTGCTTTCTTTTTTCTCCCGGTGGGCACCTCCATTCTCCAGCTTATTGGAAGTTGTCTTTTTGTAGATGAAGCCCCGCCTTGCCAAATGTCCCCGGTAGGCGCGCTGCAGGACCACTGCAGATACTTCCTCCTGCTTACGCCGCAGTGTGGTCGTGATTGGCTCGTAAGACACTTTGGAAGGATTAGATGCCACGAACCGCTCTTCCATCTGCTGCCGCAGAATGTCCAGTTCCCCACTGTCTCCTAGAACTCGCTTGGTGAAGGCAAAAAGGATGTCCAAGCAGTGGATGCGATCCCCGCTCACCATTGGCAGATCCATGGCGATGAGCTCAATGGTGTTGGGCTTGGGCACTCGGAGTGGATGCTCCAAGGCATCTGCAAAGTCTGCCAGCTTACAGTACTCAATGAATTGGGTGGCATCGGGATCAAACTTCTCCCAGATCTCATAGAAGGTCTCAAAGTCATCCTCACTCAGAGGGTCTGCACTTTCCTCTGTGGCTACACTGAAGTTCTCCAAGATGATGGCAATGTACATGTTCACAACAATTAGGAAGGAGATAATGATGTAGCTTACAAAGAAGAAGATGCCCACGGAGGGGTTCCCGCAGTCTCCCTTGAAGCCACTCCCTGGGTGTTCCTTATCTAAACTGCAGTCAGGGGGCCGGTTTAGGATAGGCAGCAGCAGACCATCCCAACCAGCTGAGGTTGTGATCTGAAATAGGCAGATCATGCTGTTGCCAAATGTCTCAAAGTTGAACATGTCATCGATGCCAGCCTCGTGCTTCACATATGCAAAATTGGACATCCCAAAGATGGAGAAGATGAACATGACCAGGAAGAGCAGAAGGCCAATGTTGAACAGAGCAGGCAAGGACATCATTAAGGCAAAGAGCAGGGTGCGAATCCCTTTGGCACCTTTGATTAGACGCAAGATGCGCCCAATTCGGGCCAATCGGATGACTCGGAATAGGGTTGGGGATACAAAGTATTTCTCTATTATATCAGCCAGGAACATTCCTAAGAAGGGGAATAGAAGAAGTTATGTTACTGAGATTGGAGATACCTTTCTCTACTTTTTTTACGTGTGGAACCTTTAAGTTCAAAGGACTTTGCAGACTGAGTGCCTTCTGTCCAGTCTGAATGCTTATAATGAAAGAAATTATGTGTTTCAAACAGAGAGAAAAATAAACAGAATAGATGCCTGTGTGCCTAACATGCAGACTCTTACCGTTTTTTATTTGTTTGTATTTTGAGATGGGGTATCACTATGTTGCCCAGGCTGATCTTGAACTACTGGGCTCAAGCTATCCACCTGCCTCAGATCTCCTGAGTAGCTACAATTACAGGAATGAACCATAGTACCTGACTAACACACAGATTTAATAGAAGCTAGGATTTTATCAAATTTCCTCTCTCTCTCTCTCTATACCCCTGGAGAATATGAGACATGACTTGGTCTGTGGATTTTTTATCACACTCAATAATGAGTGAACAGAAAAAGTTTACGAACAGTGCACAAGAGCAGCATCGTCTCAAGTGTGTTTTGTCCAGAGTTAGGAGCATGGACCTGAGGCAAGGGCTGGGCTCGAACCTCACTCACTCACTTACCAGCCATGTATCTCAGTAATCTCTCTGTACCTCAGTTTCTCATGATTCTTAGAGGGTTGCTGTGAGGATTATGTGAATTGACATGTGTGAAGCACTTAGAACGGTGACTGACACATAGTATATTCTGTTAAAATGTGAGATATCATTCTTATTACTTGAATGAAGTATATTCAAGTAATATACAGAATAAAGTATATTCAAAGAATAACAGTGGGATGGCAGGTTAAATAGAATTCTTTACTGTAGGACTTCCAGTAGACTTTAGGATGCTCCAAAGAGAAATCTAATGCACAGTTACCTGAAGTAATTTCATCATGGGATTCTTTTTTTTTAGACAGAGCCTCAAGCTATCTCCCTGGGTAGAGTGCTGTGGCATCACAGCTCACAGCAACCTCCAACTCCTGGGCTCAAGCAAGTCTCCTGCCTCAGCCTCCCAAGTAGCTGGGACCACAGGCACCCGCTACAATGCCGGGCTATTTTTTGGTTGCAGCTGTCATTGTTGTTTTGGCAGGCCCGGGCTGGATTCGAACCCGCCACCTTAGGTGTATGTGGGTGGCACCTTAGCAATTGAGCCACAGGCGCCCAGTCTTTTTTTTTTTTTTTTTTTTTTAATATGAATGCTTCACAAATTTGCATGTCATCCTTGCGACGGGATTCTTATCTTAGGGAGAAATATATGGCATTAGTGTTCCACTTATCTCTTTTTTTTTTGTAGAGACAGAGTCTCACTTTATCGCCCTCAGTAGAGTGCCATGGAGTCACACAGCTCGCAGCAACCTCCAATTCCTGGGCTTAGGCAATTCTTTTGCCTCAGCCTCCTGAGTAGCTGGGACTACAGGTGCCCACCACAATGCCCAGCTATTTTTTTTTTTTTTTGCTGTTGTTGCAGTTCGGCTGGGGCTGGGTTTGAACCCACCACCCTTGGTATATGAGGCCGGTGCCCTACCCACTGAGCCACAGACGCCGCCCTAGTGTTCCATTTATCAATACATTTTTGGACATGCTGTTCTGGAGGACAGAACTAGATAGAGGGTGGCACTGGGCCAGGGAGGCCAACTTGCCTCTGGTGTCAATAGCTACCTCACCATTCTGGTCTGGCCTGTGGAGCTCAGGAGCTGGCCCCCATGGTTCTTGAGCACACTCTTTTTGCTAGCATAAATGAATCAAACCTGCCTGGAACCAAGACAGAGTCTGACCGTTTGAGATGCCTTTCAGGTAGGCAATGAAAGTTTTGGGAGGGCAATCAGTAGGCTGGCACTTCCCTCTGTTTGCTGCCAGGACATCACCCTTACCATGTTTTTAAGATGGAGCAAAATGCACACAGTTACTGTGAAAGATATGGACTTTCAGATCAACTTGAGTTCTGTTGACTGACCTGGGACATCTATACAGTGAAGGTGTCATAAGGCGGTAACACAGGTGAAGAAACTATCAAACTGTAACTGGCCCATGGTAAAATCCCAGTAAATAATCATTGCCCTCAGCAGCAGCCCTACCACAACCCCTGCCTCTAGATTTTCCTAAATTATTTCATTAATATCTAATCTGACAATCATTCTTTTTTCCATTTTATATTTATATTATATCTATACACACACAATTTTTTTTAAGAGACAAGGAGTCACTCTATCACCTAGGCTGTAGTGCAATGGCTCAATCACTGTTCACCATACCCTTGAACTTTTGGGATCCTTCCATCAGCCTCCAAAGTAGCTGGGACTACAGATGCATGCCACCGTGCCCAGCTCATTTTTAAATTTTTATACAGACAGGGTTCTCAATATGTTCCCCAGGTTGGTCTTGAACTCTTGGACTCAAGTGATCTTCCTGCCTCAGCCTGTCAAAGTGCTGGTTTAGAGGCAGGAGCCACTGTGTCCAACTTGTAGCTATATATTTTTAATGACAATTCTCTTTTATATTCTTTGTTTGACTTTGAACTCTTTGAAAGCAAGGACTAAATCATATCTTTTTCTTTTCCTGAGCCACAGAATTTATAGTCCAAGACTACTGCTACGAACACTCGAAGAAACTCATTGCTTCTGTAACCTGCTAGGCAGACCCACAAGACAACTTAGGGGCACACAGGGCCTAAGCTATGAGGTGACCAGTTGTACTTCAGACCTATGTGCCTCTCTGCTCTCCCAGGAAGTCTCATCCTCAAGGCCAGTCATGTCCTTTTCCCTCCCCTACAGTCCCCACCCCACTCACCCACAATGGAGAGGATGACTACCACGAAGTCGAAGATGTTCCAGCCAATGGTAAAGTAGTAGTGCCTCAAGGCAAACATTTTGAGCACACACTCACAAGTGAAGAAGATAACAAAGACCAGGTTAATCCAGTTTAAGATGTTCTCCATCTGCTTGCTCTGAGTATCAGTCTCCACCATCATTGTCACCATGTTAAGGCAGATGAGCATCATGATAACAATGTCAAAGGCTTGTTGAGTGACGAAATCAAAGACGATACCTTGGATTTTGTTCTGGGGAGGGAAGGAAGATATAAAAGGATTTATGAAAGCCTTTCCTAGCAGATCTCTGGAAGTTGCCACCCTGTTAAATGAAATATTCTCTATGATACTGGCCAGCTCTCTCACTGCTCTATACGGTACATAGATGGGAGTCCAAGTTCAGTATTACCTCGCTAAGTTTTTAAAGTTACCACATTTCTCTTTCTCTCTTTTTAGAGAGAGCAGGCTGGAGAGGCTGGAGAGCAATGACACGATCATAGCTTACTGTAGCCTCCCACGCTTAAGTGATCTTCCTATCTCAGCCTCCCATGACAGACTCTCTTGTGTTTGTAATATCACACCCTCTGATGTCTTCCTACCTGCCTGGCTACTCTTTTTTAGTTTCATCTGCCAGACATTTTATCTCTCTTTTTTTTTTTTTTTTTTTTTTTT
>NW_003852438.1:6035320-6042487 GCF_000181295.1 Otolemur garnettii | reverse complement strand
ATTGGTTATCCTGTGTGCTATGCTGTATACCTATTATGCCATGAGCTCTTGGGGAATAAATGGGTTCTTGCACCTAAAAGCATGGGTCCACTGGTACTCCTGTGTGCTATGTTATATGCTTTATGCCATGAATTCATAGGGAATGGGTTCCAGGAGCTCAGGCTCCTTTCTGTTGGTTCTCACAAAGTGGGCTTCTCTGGGTGGAGCAGGCTGGCGCTTCAGTTGAACCCAGGTACCTTTCTCTTTGGCTTCCTTCTTTTTCTGACCATTTTCCTTCACACATTTCAGGAAGCTCTCTCGGGTCTTAGAGTGCTTAATATGCTCAATACGAACATTAATCCTCTTGGCAAGAATCTTGCCCTTAACTTGTTTGTTTACGGCAATGCCAACAAAATGCTGGGTAACACTGTAGACTCTTCCAGATTCACATATATGTGGCCAAAGGAACAACTCCATGTTTTCTAAAAGGCCTAGAGAACATGTATCAGGTGCCTCTCCTTTTTCCCTTTGTGTTTGTCATTTTGGTGAATTACTGGAAGATGGCGTCTCCAGCCCATCTATTCTTATGTGATATCTATGTACTTAAGCATCTCAAGATTTTCATCCCCAGACCACACGGTTCCTCTGACCTCCTGAGTTGTTTGCTGGCTGTTTCTCCCTGATAAGTATAAGCACCTCAAACTTAAGTCCAGGGCAGATCCAAGTCCTTACTGTTCCCCCTCACCCAGTTTGTTCCTCTCTCAATTATTCATCCAGTCTCTCAAACCAGAAAGCTGAGGGTCATCCTTCTCTCTTCTCCCTCGTCCCCCCATCTGATCACTGAAGATCTTTTGACTCTTTCTCCAAATATATAACTTGAATTCATTTGCTGCATTCCATTTCTTTTTTTTTTTAACTGCTATTATTTTTTTGAGACAACAGTCACCCTGGGTAGAGGGCTATGATGTCATACATAGCTCACAGCAACCTCAAACTCTTGGGCTCAGGTGATCCCCTTGCCTCAGCCTCCTGAGTAGCTGGGACTACAAGTGGCCACCACAACCCTCAGCTATTTTTAGAGACGGGGTCTCCCTCTTGCTCAGGCTGGTCTCAAACTCCTGAGCTCAGGTGATCCACCTGCCTGGGCCTCCCAGAGTGCTAGGATTACAGGTATGAGCCACTGTGCCCGGCTGCATTTCATTTCTATGGGCCTACTCTAATCACTGTCTTTTATCTGGGCCTTTTCAGTTTCTTAACTGCTCTCCTTGCTTCCTCTCTTGCCCTTGAACAATGCAGTTTCCATACAGTAGCAAGTGTGATTATTAAAAATGTAAAAGAATCCTGTCATTTCCCTAACTTACAACCTTTCAATAGTTTGGGGAGGGGGTTGTTGCACACAATCCTTATTGTGAACCTGTCAGTCTCACCTTGCTCTGCTCATGTCCCTCCCCTGGCTCAATGCCACTGGCCACACTCATATTTCCTGCTATGTGGGCCTTTGTGCTTTGCCTGGAAGCTCTTCACTCAGCTTTCTGGCTCCTTCTCATCCCAAGCAGACCCTCCCTTGGTGAAACTTTCTTTGACTACTATATTGAAGCAGATCCATCCCACAATCCTGTTAAGTTTCCCCCCACAATATTCTACATTTCATTTATTATCTATTTCCTCCACTGTATTATAAGCTCCATTTGTTCATCACACTATGACTAGTGCCTGGGGCATAGTGGGAGATCTATAAACATTTGCTGACTCAGTGTTAATCTCTCTTTATGAGTGTTTCCTACCACACTAGCCTGGAGTGCAGTGGCTCAATCATAGCTCACTGCAGCCTCATATTTCTGGGCTCAAGTAATCTCCCTATGTTGGCCTCCCAAAGCCCTAGGATTATAGGTATGCCTGGCCTATTATAGGTATGGCTCCATGCCTGGCCTCCCTTGATTATTCTTTAAAAGTGTCTAGGCACATGTTCATTTTCAGGATTACTTTAACTTGGTGGTTTCAAACTGTTCTGCTAAACCCTGCGAGTCTCTTTTCCCTTAGAACAGTGGTTCTCAATCTTCCTAATGTCGCAGCCCTTTAATATAGTTCCTGTGGGCCGTGACCCACAGGTCGAGAACCGCTACCTTAGAAGTTGGTGAAGTGGATATGCCAGGAGTAGGTGAAGAGGGATGAGTGGGGAAAATGCTCTGGAATTCCAACTGTTGATTCAAACAAAGTAGCTCTACTTTTTTTTCTATGACTAGACTGCCTGGTAAGCTTTTATTTTAAAGCTTCTGCTGTTTTTTTTTTTTTTTAAGTTGCCAAATGAAAGTTATAGAAGAACTTTGAGCCTGGTTTTGGGGGGTAAGGTTTATGTCCCACCCAGCTGGGTATATGGATTCAAAACGGGCATCTTATTCTCTGAAACAAAAGGATAACCACCAATATAACAGTAAAGCAGAATCTCAGCCCCCAAAGCTGTTTTACAAAAGGCTTGGTTTAAGAGAGGAAATCAGGGCACCATACTCTTCTAGTTTTGCCCTTTTCTCCTCCCACAAATAGCCAGAAGCATTATTTCAGTTCCAGACACATCCTGCAAAAACACAATTATGGAGTAAAGAAGCTGAAAAAAATAACAACCAAATCATATTTCAAACTGGTAGAAGTCAGCAACTTTCACTATAATTTTCCTTTGTTAATTTTTGGTTATCTTAAAACATCTCTCCCATGGCTGTAGCCAGTGTGGTCAACATGCTGACTCTTGGCTGCTGCCCAAGGAAGGCTCAGAGCATGGATCAAGGACTCATAGAAAAGCTGCCCAGACCTTAACCCCTGCTACTGTGCCATCTCACACACATCTTTTTGAATTGAGTGGCTAGGAGAGGGCTGGTGGGCACCAGCCAGTGATTACTTACCTTTCTCCCTCCTTTGCAGTAACTCTAGCAGTGCTTTTCCATATGGGTTCTCACTATGCCCTCAGCCAACACACTTACCACAGGACGGGGAATGGGTTTCTGTGGTTTCTTTGAGCCCAGCTTTTTCATGGCATTGTAGTACTTCTTTTGTTCTTCAGTCATGAAAATGTCCTGACCTCCGAAGTAAAGGAGGGAAAAAGAAAACACAATTACAACTGGCTCTCATATACTGTGGGTCTGGACCCAAGGTTCCACAAACCTGAGAACTGAGGGAGTCCCCTTTCCTCTCTAGAGGCCAGTGCAGCTAACAGCTATCCCAGAGTAGGGCAGGTCTGGGATACTTATTCTAATTCAAAGAGATAGCTGCCCTGGTTTTCACCTCAGGATTTCTAGGATCTGACAGTTACCAGGCAGAAAGGAGAAGGATAATAACAGACCTTCAGGGAAGAGAGCTGTGACTCTCACAGTTGTATAACATTTTTTTCTTGGTCTGCTTTCCAAATAAATTCTAGAAAAAGTATGTTAAAATAAAAGAATCTTCAAGTCTGGGGTGATGGCCCATTTATTTTAGACAATACTCAAAATTTAGAAGTTCTGGTGCAAGAAAACAGTTTGGAGAGCTGGGACAGATTTGACTTACAAAATAAATAACAAGAGTCTTTTCAATTTGTTTTGGAAAAATTGTTAATCACCAGGGACAAGGAAGTAAATTTTCCAATGATAGCCTCTCTAATCCCAATTTGCCCAGATATTAAATGGATAATTACGAGTCTAGAAAGGTTCTACTTCTTGCTATAGCTTTTCACCTGTTTCTTTCCTCTCACCTTTGTTACTAAAGGTTCTATCTAACTTGGTGGTTCTCAACCTTCCTAATGCCATGACCCTTTAATGCAGTTCCTGTGGGTCCCAACCCACAGGATGAGAACCGCTGCTCTAGAATAGGTCTCAGGAATAAAAAATTACCAGTAAATGTGGTAAACCACATGCTGCAAAGCCCCAGAGGAAGCTGGTTGAAGCTCATGTACAGTGGGGCCTGGGCCAAAATGACATAATGATACGGATTTTCAAAAAAGAAAGAGGGGCATTTTCTTTCTAGTGATAAGGACAGAAATACTTCCGGATTGACCACTGCAATGAGGGGAGGAGACCTATCTTTTTCTTTTGTTGATTGAAGTTATCAATGATGACACCAATGAACAGGTTCAGGGTGAAGAAGGAGCCAAAGATGATGAAGATGACAAAGTAGATGTACATGTAGATATTATCTTCATACTTAGGCTGCTCATCAGGCTGTCAAAGAACAGGGAAAAAGGGAGTTAGTGCCTAGTTTGGGGATCAGGTGGGTGATTTTGACATGCCAAAGCCATCAGCCATAACTCTGAGCACATGTTCAGCTGGGAGCCCTAGATTCTTTCTTCTTGCCTCCTTCTCCACACTGGCTTGGCCTGCCTTAAGAGGGCAAAACTCCAGTATGGAGAATATGCAAATCATGAGGCAAGAGAGAACTGTTTGCTAGGAGCCACATTTTTTACTGAAAGCAGGATTGGACAGGGACTGACAGCTCAGGCCTGTAATCCTAGCATTCTAGAAGGCCGAAGGGGAAAGACAGCTTGAGCTCAGGAGTTCTAGACCAGCCTGAGCAAGAGCGAGATCCCATCTCTTTATACTAAAAATAGAAAAATTAGCCTGGAGTAGTGGTGGCCACCTGTAGTCCCAGCTACTCAGGAGGCTGAGGCAGAAGGATTGCTTGAGACCAGGAGTTTGAGGTTGCTATGAGCTGGGCTGATGCCACAACACTCTAGCCTGGACAACGGAGTGAGACTCTGACTCAAAAAGAAAAAAAAAAAAAAGATTGAAGTATGGACAACTCTATTAAAGTCAAGTAGAGATCAACAGCCTAACCTTCTGGAGCCAATATAAGAGAGTGGTGGCTCACTGGGAGGAGAATGATCTGTAACCAATATACAAGCAACAAGGCTGGGCGTGGCTCACACCTGTAATCCTAGCACTGTGTGGCAAAGGAAGGGATCACCTGAGTGCAAGAGTTTGAGGTTGCTGTCAGCTATGAAGCTCCCAGGGCTTCAGGTGGGAGCCCTAGATCTCGCTCTTGCTCAGGCTGGTCTAGAACTCCTGAGCTCAAGCTATCTTCTCCCTTCGGCCTTCTAGAATGCTAGGATTACAGGCCTGAGCTGTCACTCCCTTTCCAATCCTGCTTTCAGTAAAAAAATGTGGCTCCTAGCAAACAGTTCTCTCTTGCCTCATGATTTGCATGTTTTCTATACAGGGCACTTTACCCAGAGTAGGACTCTGTCTCCAAAAAACAACCAACCAACCAAAAACCAACAAACCCCCAAAACACATAAAATAAACAAAGTAATAAAACAAGCAATAAACGTTCCAAATAGAAACTACAAGTCCTCCATTCCCATCCCTCCCTCTTTTCTTCTTTCTTGGTGGGATACGGCTTGCTTTCGGACCATCTAGGAAGGCTGAGTTTTCACTATGTACCCCCTTACCTTGCGGGAATCTACAGCTGCATACATGATGTCCATCCAGCCTTTGAAGGTCGCCTGGCAAACAGAGTCAGGCATTAGACTATGTCTGTGAGGCAGTGGGTAGGAGTTTTGCAGGGTCCCAAAGGTCAGGCTGAGGTTCAGTGACAACTCATGACAGGGAATTTGGGCACAGCCTCACTTAGGCATAGAATTTTCTGTTTATCAATACAGATCCCAAGGGAACTTTATGTAAGTCTCTGAAAGCAATACCAAAGTTTGGCAAAGAAACATACTGGCAATGATCATTGGATCACTGCTTTAGAAAAGGTCTTTAAAATGGGCCCTAGAAGGCTGCCTAAAGCTAGGGCAAAATCATATTTATAAGTGAATAGCAGGAATTTACTGAAGGTGCTTAGAACTTAGCTCCCTATCATGGAGTCTTTTTTTTGGAAACAGAGTCTCACTAGGTTGCCCTTGGTAGAGTGCCGTGGCGTCACAGCTCACAGCAATCTCAAACTCTTGGGCTTAAGTGATTCTCTTGCCTCAGCCTCCCAAGTAGCTGGGAATACAGGCGCCCGCCACAATGCCTGGCTATTTTTTTGTTTGTTTGTTTTGTTTGTTTGTAGTTATCAATTGCTGTTTAGCGGACCCCAGCCAGATTCAAACCCGACAGCCCTGGTGTATATAGCCAGCGCCCTAACTGCTGAGCTACAGGTGCCAAGCCCATGGAGTCATTTTTTACAAAGGTGTTAAGCAATGGGGCTCTGGAAAATTAATTGTTGCATTAAAACAAAAAACAAAGTCAGAAGTTATCTCCCACCCACATGCGCAGCCCATGTAGAGACAATACTGGCTTTGTCCTTCATAGTCCCTTCCCAATGCTACTCCTTCAATCTTCCATATCTAGCTGATTTTGGAAACCAATATTCTCCATGTTTTATTTATTCAGCTAGGTTCTCAGCTTTTTCAGGGTGTGGGAATCTTTTTTCATCTGATGGGAATCTTTTTTCATCTTCTACTGTATTCTGGGACTACCACGTGTGATTGGCTTGTTGATATGTACTAGTTTTCTGGAGCTGCTTCAATTCAGGTTCAATTTGTGGGTCTAATTACGTGCCCTGGGAAAGAACAGCAAAAGAGCTTTTAGGTGGAATAAACTACTGCTCATTTCATGAACGTTGCTTTCTACTACTGGCTGATAGTGTTTACTATGTGTAAAGTTAGGCTGACAGCTTCATCTCAATATTATTGCATTTAGTACTCCCAAGAATTATGTGACATAGGCATGGTAATAATAGTAACAAAAATACACGGCAGCAATTTCCATTAATTGAGCACTGCTATGTACTGGGCATTGTGCTAAGAAATTAAAAAAAAATCACAAATCCTGTTAACCACCATAAAAGGTATTATTATCTATATTTAATAGGTGAAGAAATACAGATAGGTTGAATAATTTGTGCGAAGTTATATAGCCAATAAAGCTCATCTACACCCAATTCCAAAGTCTATTGGGCTTTCATTTCATTGTACTGTTTTATCAAACATTCCAAACATTTAGCAAAAGGAAGAGAAAATTAGGCACGATAATTTGAATGAATAGATATTCATTCAAATATCTATTTGATGATAGATGAAAATAGATAGAATGAAAACAGGCAAAAGAGGCTCGGCGCCTGTGGCTCAAGCGGCTAAGGCGCCAGCCACATACACCTAAGGTGGTAGGTTCGAATCCCCAGCCCGGGCCCGCCAAACAACAAGGATGGCTGCAACCAAAAAATGGCCAGGCGTTGTGGCGG
>NW_003852438.1:6030160-6035180 GCF_000181295.1 Otolemur garnettii | reverse complement strand
AAAAAAAAAAAAAAAAGAAAATAGGCAAAAGAGAATTATCTGCATAATTAAATCCTTTCTTACTGTGACATATTAGTCTGAGGCCTTTCTCTGGGGAGGAACTGATGTGAGTGTGGCCTCAATGTACTGTCATATTCTTTTCTTAATTATTTTGTAGCTAGCATGTAGGATTATTCACCTCAATCAAAATTGCCATCATTTCTTATTTTTGCCTATGCACATCTTCTTGATTTTTGGGGGAAGTCTTTCTCTTTAACTGCACACTATGACCCAGGTAGAGGTGACCTCTCCACCACTTTATTACACTGCAGAAGTCCTTATATGTTTGCAGAAATCCTTATATGTTGCTGAGCTGAACTCTGTTCCTGAGCACAACCAGAGATTCCCTTTGAATGAAATCTTGTAGAAGTTAGAGACCACTCAGGAAAGGCATCTCTCTAAAGCTGGGCTGAGAAATGACATTGTGCTCTTGGACTTATTAAGCATAATCCTGATTCTGGAAGCATGGTTGAGAAAAAAATCAAAAGGGATTTTTGCTAGCTGCGTAAATTGCCTAGAACTGAAAAAACAACACTCACCACTTGAAGAAGGGCCAGGTATCCTGCCCCAACATTGTCAAAGTTGATCTTCACATTCTTCCATCGGATCTCTGTATTGTTTCCCTCCATGAGCTTTTCACATTCAGTTTTATTATTGACCACTTCAATTTCAAATCGGATTTCAGAAGTCTCATTAAAGCAGTAGTGGTACTTTCCCGCAAATAGGTTAACTCCCATGATGCTGAAAATCAGCCAGAAGATGAGACACACCAGCAGCACATTCATGATGGAGGGGATGGCGCCCACCAAGGCATTCACCACCACCTGCATTGGAAGGGGGAGGTTGCTGAGTGTTGGGAGGAACCCATGGTGAGCCTGCTCTTTTGATTTCCAGGAGGGGAATGACATTGTATGGCTCATTTTGTTACAGAAACATTATGTTGCCTTTGGAATTAGAGTAACTGGACAGATTCATAAGGGACCCAAAATTTCTAAGTCTAGAAACTACATTTTAAGGAATTTTATTAAGTTACATCTTTATTTCAATTAATAAAAATTCCCTTGCCCATGTTGACCTAGATCTCTCCTGTGCACCAACCTGGGACTGAAAAAATTATCTCTTAGTCCAGTCTCCCTCTTCCTTAATTCACAAAATAAGCCCCCATGGGAAAATCCTGTAACTTTAAGTTCACTAGTTGCCTTTCAACAGACATTCCCCTTCTGAAAAACAAGGTATGATTATTAAAAATCAGAGAATTACCCTTTAGGGTTAGCAGAGAATCAGCCAAAAGTACAGAATGTCTCTTTTATGACTATGCAAGGCCAGTTATCTTACTTCAGGCAATAGCTGAGCATGCATATTGTGCAGGCTCGAGAAGAAAAAGCTATATTCCCTCTACCAAACAGTATAAGATAAAATTAGAACAAATGTGCTTTTCACTTAAGGACCATTATTTTTGAAGTCACCTTTCAAAGCCCCTGACTTTGTGGGCTTCTAAATCTGAGAGTCACCCCTGCTTGGCTAATGCTGACATCTCTGTTCCACCCAGGGCTTAACTCCATGCTTCACAATGTATTAGAAACAGGAATGATGTTAAGTTTGTTTGTTTTGCAGAGTTTGGGTCGGCCTACTGCTGCTCTTAAAACTCAAAAACTGGCATACTGTTGACCACTGACTACAGTAAGCTCTGGAATAAAATAAAATAAAAAAATCCTTAGGAACTGAAGTTTCTGGGTTGTTTTTAACTTTGATTTTGCTTTACCCTAAAGGTGAGAGTAGCTAGACAACACTGCCAGTGGTGTAGCAATCTTCACTAGAGGGGTTCAAAGTGCTTACAGAAACATTTCAGGTGGTATGTTTATACAGAAAACAGGGCTGGTTTTCATTTCTACCCTGATTTTCACTTGCTGTTGTCTTAAATAGGACTGCTAAGGTCCAGAAAGGCTACCCTAATGTGGGAGAAATGTTTCTTTCTTTTTTCTTTAATAGAATTAAAATAAATATAAATGAAGTCTGTCTTTTCCTAATATATTTTTAAAATATTACCATGTCCCTGCACCAGTTTTTGGTGCAAGTAAGAGACATGATGGCTGTCAAACCAGCACAGCATGGAAAGGGTGGAAGGGTCATGCTGCACAAGAAACACCAGGGGGCAGCTTTAGGTTTTAGGTTTGGGTTGTCCTTAGTTTCTGTTTTTTGCTATAGACTGTACAGTCACTCATCAGAACCGCGGTTGAGAAGAGACCTATTCTGTCTCATAGTCTGCTAAGGAGTCACTCTTCCTTTCAGATTAAAATGCTCATTTTGTGTTTCTCCACTTCACATGTGAAGGTGTTTAGATTGAGAGGCAGTTATTTCTTAATTCTCAGACCAAGAAATCTCTTCTAGATCTGATAGCTCCATCATTACTATAAAATGTTTATTACTTTGAGCAAGAAAAGACTATCTGAAATCTGGAAATGTTCAGAATATCTCAAATCTAGAAAATCCTCAATGTTATTTTAGGGAATGGTGTTTATTTATTTGTTAGAAAGTTGTTAGGTATTCAGATTTGAATTTACCTCCTCATTCTCCAGTTGCTCACCCTATCGTGGGAGCACTAAAAAGCAATGGAATGTGTAAAAGAACAGGCAAAAGGGGGATGATTCACAAATGAAATAATCATTTCTCAGATAGAGAGTAGATTACGTGAAGGTTCAAAAGCTCAAGTCTATGTGATGGCATTTTACAGCAGAGCTTGGTGAGTTATGACCTTCTGTCAAATCATTACAAACATGCAACAGAAGTAGGCCCCAAACTTAGAAAGGTGAGTTTTATCTCAGTTCAGAACCTACTTCCTCTAGAACTCTCCTGACTATACAGAGAATTCTAAACTTCTACTCAAACCCAGTCTAGCCTGTTCTAGATAGTGTCTATGTATTACAGTTAAGTATGGGGTAATATCTCCAGTAGGGAAGAAAAATTAGCTGATTGACTAAGTGATCTATGAACTTTTATACTTCATAGATCTGAGTAAAGGAATCAATATAAATAATATAGACTGAGCCTTATTCTCTGAAATGACATAAAAATCCTATAAAATCTTAAGGTTTTTTTTTTTTTTTTGAGATAGAGTCTCACTTTGTCACCCTCAATAGTGTGCCATGGCATCAGAGCTCACAGCAACTTCAAACTCTTTGATCCAAGCAATTCTCTTGCCTCAGCCTCCCGAGCAGCTGAGACTACTACAGGCTCCCGCCACAACACCCTGCTATTTTTAGAGATGGGGTCTTGCTCTTGCTCGGGTTGGTCTTGAACCCATGAGCTCGGGCAATCTACCCTCCTTGGCTTCTCAGAGTGCTGGGATTACAGGCATGAGCCACTGTGCCTGGCCCAATCTGAAGTATTTTTAAGACATACATATTCTTTCATTTACTAATCGTAACCAAAGAAAAACTTCTTACCTTAGTTTTATGAATTAAACAGAAAACAGAATTGATGAAATTTACTAATGATTATCCCTTGCTGTAAACATTAGCTACAATATGTGAAATAGAAATAGTTTAACTGGACTTCATATATAATTGTCATTGTGCTGTTATTCATAGCAACCAAAGGGAAAGAAACCATACAGCTTATTTTGAACTCTCACCCTAAAGATATATTACAAATGATAATTCAAGTTTCCATTGATAGTTACTTAGTAAGTTGGATCTCCTCTCTACTAACTTTAGTTATTCTATATTGCTTTTAATTTAAAATTCATACTTAAAAAATAGATATAGAAATACTTCTCAAAGCTAAGTTCTAGTAAAGGATAAAGTTACTTTTTGAATGGAATTTTATACTTGGTCATTGATGCAAATCCTATTTAATTGATCAGAAAATTCCAATGGATACAAATTCTTACAGCATTTGCGTCTTTGCTATAATGCCTAGGACATTACTGTGGCTCATTAAATACTGTAAAATCTGTCCACTAGCTTTTAATATCTGGCAGAGGGAACATGGCTTTAATGGACAACTATGTACTGACAATCAACAAAAAAGCATGCATGTTTCATAGCATTACTATTATATACCCTCAAAAATTTAATAGCATGGCAAAATCTTTAAATGAAGATTACTATGGAGGAGAGAAAAGCAAAGAACTACGTTAAGTATTCCTTTGCCAATAGCATGAATGCTTCCATTTTCTGGTCTTTGGTTTGAGGAAGGAGAGAGGAGACTGAAGTCAGTGTCCCAGGACAGGCTCAGGTCTATGCTCCTCTCAAATGGAAGGTCTGAGCCTGTAATTGGAGCAGCACAGTGACAGTTGAGCTCATCTGCATGGATGGTGTTCATGTCATCAAGATTTCCTATTTAAAATGTTCTAAGGGCAATCTCTTTAATGTTGGCATGTAGAAGAACCTGAATCGAAGAATAAAAAACAGCCCCCATAGAAAGATGACATTTCAATAAAACAGGTGTGCCTCTTCCTCTTTATTACTAGGGAACTTACTATATGCCTAGCCAAATTCCATTTTTTTTTTTTTTCGCAGTCACTCTTCCACAGAAGGGCTGGGAAGCCGTGGGACAGGAACAGATTCCTGAGCTCTCTCCACTTGCCCCACCAGCCATTCCCAGTACTGTTAGCTGATTGGAGTCAACCAATGAGTCGGCTCTCCCATACTAAACCTTCCCTTACTCCACGTTTATTGTTCTAAATTCCAGTTTTGGGTTCAAATTTGTTCTTGGTCATATTATCTTATTTGAAAAATCTGGATCCCTGGGCTCCCAAACTACTTGAAAACTGACAAGTAAACGTCTTGGATGGAATGGAAACTGAGTTCAGGGAAGGCAGGAAGGAGCAGCAGCTAAAGGTATGACTATCAAAGGGCTCCTGCATCCTGGTTATTCAAACAACCACCTCATGAGCAAATTGGCATCCACTGATCAGTGAGGACTATTGCTATCTGCTACAGGGCTGACAGTAATGATTTCTTTCTTTTTCTTTTCTTTT
>NW_003852438.1:6022509-6030100 GCF_000181295.1 Otolemur garnettii | reverse complement strand
CTCACAGCAACCTCCAACTCCTGGGCTCAAGAAATTCTCTTGCCTCAGCCTCACAAGTAGCTGGGACCATAGGCGCCTGCCACAACACCCGGCTATTTTTTGGTTGCAGCTGTCATTGTTGTTCGGCAGGCCTGGGCTGGATTCGAACCCACCAGCTCAGGTGTATGTGGCTGGCATCAGCCGCTTGAGCCACAGGTGCCCAGCCACAGTAATGATTTCTAAGTGGAAAATGGGGGGGGGGGCATTTTGAGAATGAGTGTCAGTGTGTGAGTGCCTTCTTCAGGTGTTACCAATCTCCTTTGGAGATCCAGGAGGATCTGTTAGGGGAGGTGGAGGATTGCAGGCTACTAAGCTCAGGTACAATGTTGTAAGTATTGTCTTCAGAGGTTTTTTTTTTTTTTTTTTGAGACAGAGTCTCACAGCTCACAACAACCTCAACCACACTATGGCCTTCTCCACCACTGCACTGAGTCCTGTGCAATATACTCTCTCTTCCTACGTTTAGCCTGAGCATAACAATGACATTATTGTACATGTCCTAAAACCTCTCTTATCTGTGGGAGAAAGACTTACAAATTCCAAGTTTAAAATGTTAAAATGAATATATACGGCTGTGGAACGTCCCTTCCTGCAGATGGTTTTACGAGGGAGGGATGCAGAAAGCTAACACTTAGTAAACCAAACTGTGACTGTGCTACAGAAGAAACAGGAATTTGCTGCAGAAAGCATTTGCCTGAATAAGTTCAAATAATAGAATAAAATTCCCAACTCCCAATGAAATTTCCATTTTTCCTGCACAATTATGGGTGGCTTCATGGAATAGTGGTCAGGGATTACAGATGTGGAATGAATGAAGCAGCACTGTCCTGGTGTCTAGTTTCTCCAATCAGCCTTGCCTCATGTGCACTACTGTGACAGTTAATTTTTATTCCTACATGCTGGTGTTTGAACATTTAAAAACAGATCCTCTGGTTTGCTCTCCTGCATGTATTCAACATCTGAACTGAAATGAGTTTTCTTGGTCTCGTTAAGTATAACAGACCTCTCTTGATTACCAAAGGACAACGTTACCACCAAAGACAGTTGTCCACTTGATTTTTAAGAAATCGACTTTTGTGTGTGTGCGTGTGCATGCATATACATACACACGCACACACACACTTATTTAAATCAAGAGTCAAGAAAAAGGCACCAAAAGAGGTGCCTTATTAAGTTGGCAGGGTGATAACACCTTGTACTGGTGGATTTGGGTAGAGTATCACCAAAGCAGGAACAGGAGTTACCGAGAAATTTTGAGAGAACTAGCTCATATTCGGTTGTCTAGCATCACACCTGGTTGTTGTTTGTACAGTGTTAGAAAAGGGGACCACACAGCATGGGCAGAGGGGTTGGGGGTGAGGAAGAAAGCTTTGCTATCAGACAGAGGCTTCCAGTCCTTGTGGGACTGGGCTGAGAACAACAAGGTGCAATAAGAGGAATCAGAACAGAAAGAAAAGCATTTCTTCTCCCAGGGTCATGCCAAATTCTGCTTCATCCCCACTTTCAGGCCTGCCATCACATCTCCAAACCCCTTATCAGCCAGTTTCCCAGCGACTCCAAGGCCACGGTCCCTACCTGGCTGATACCCCTGCACAGTATTCCCTGCCTACAGCCTATGCTTTTCAGTGGGTCTATGGGTCACAATTCCCCTTCTTTGCACCTGGTGATTCTCCCTATTAAATCAACAGCCCAGAAAGCTGCCCCAAGTGCTACAGGTAAGCCAGGCCAAATGAGAATAGCCAATGTTAACATGTTCTGCGATGGCATGTTGTTGGGGTGGGCCCAGTATTAATGTGATGAGGCAGCTTAATGCAACTCCCCTTCACACGGGCAGGTGTGGGGGAGGAAGAGTGGAGGATCAAATCAGCAGCTGCATCACAGAATTCGTGTCTGAATGATCTTTCCACCATGTGATCAGTTCTAGCATGCTTTAAACAGTATCCATTGGCATGCAGAAGGATCAGCTGCTCTTAGTATCTTACCCTCATCCCTTCAAATCGTGATAAGGCTCTTAAGGGTCTCAAAGCTCTTAGGGTCCTAAGGGACTTTATGGCACCTAGTTCCGAGTAGCCCAGGGCATTAGCTATAAGGCTGACTAAAGAGACCTACACGGAAACAGAAGAGAAAAACAAAAACAAAAAAGGAAACACACACACATTAAAAAAAAAAAAAAAGGAAAAAGAAAAGAAAGAGGTTCCAGAGTGTTAGAATAAAGCCCCTAGCCCTGATTAAACAGGTTGGGCCCCCCCCAGGTAGAGGAAGTGGGTAACACCAGCTGCCTACTTCAACTTGACTCAAACGACCTGGAAGGAAAGGTGGTTGAGAGAGGCAGAAGAAAAAACACAAAGGGAAGAGAAGGCAGAAGAACATACATACAAGTTGGAAAAGGGAAGAGGCTGGAGGGAGAGGGGGAATGAGGAAATTCCCCTGGAAGGAGAGGAGCCTGAACAGGTGACAAGAACCTTACCCTCGCCCTTTACAGCCTCTGCAGCTCCCGGAAGGTCCCATTAAATTAAGGCAGACAAATTTAATGGTACCTATGGAAAAGAATACAGATAAATACACATACTCCACACCAGCTGCCCCCTCCTCAGCTCATTCATCATTGGATTTCCAACAGGGACAAGCTCTCTTACTCCTGGTTGACAAAAAATCATTTGTTTGAGAAGCTGATGAGTCACTGCATCAACAATTGAAATATATTCAGTAAGTATCACAGCTGAGTTTGCAGTTCCCAAGAAGAACCCAAGAAGGAAACTTCTTGACAGAATTTTGGCTCCATGAAAACTCATTTATGTCACTCTTCTATCTCTCATCTTTAACTATAATCATTCTTCCACCTTTTAACTACAACCATAACCCCCTTGTGGCCATGAGAACTTGGGTGAGTCTAGACAACTGAATCCATACTTTCCCCTGTAATTCTCGTTCTTTCCTTTCAGAACGGCCCAAAATGACCTGGCTCTGGTCTCTTGTTTCCAGGACAATCTTCTATGACTTTCATCAACAGAACAGCTAGAAGAATTCTTGGAATTTACTTTTCCATTTTATAGACAAGGAAATCGAGACCCATACACAAGAATTTGCCCAGTGTCATGCTAGCAAGTTCTGAAGCCAGGACTGAAAACTCATGCTGCCTGGCTTCTGCCCAGCGAGCTCCCCTTCAGTCCTCAATGGGTGGACTATATGACAATATTCCAACAGCATTATCAGTGTCTGAACAACCCAGAGTTGAGTATATTGCCTCAGTCGGGTGAAGCAGGCTTGCAGGTCTCCAGGCCTAATCTCTTGGTCAAATGCCTTTCTGCTCTTCCAGAGGCAAACTTAAACTTACCTTGTTCTACCAGAGCTCTCAGAGAAGCTCCCATGACACAATACTCACTACCTTGGGCTGCTTGGGCCTGATCTGAGATAGACAGACAGCTCTTCAGGGGAGATCAGACTTAAAAATACCTTCAGTTTGACAAATCCTGGAATGTTTGGGCTCTGGGTTTCTTAGAGCAGTATTTTTTCTTATTTTACCACAAATTCTGAGATAGTTTAAGATATCCCCTTCAACAGCTCTAAAATTCTCTGGAGTGGTAGTTGCAGATCTGCTTAGCTTAAACTGATGATATTTTAAAGCAAATTTAGAGAGAAAGAAAAGAAACAATCTACAACTTAGTTTCATTTGCTGCTTTTTATCTGTATCCTAGAGCTTTAATTCTTTGATTCTGTATCTCTGAACTGCACATACACAATTTTCAAAAGTGAAGACATTTATAATTAAGCAGAAGGAGTGACAGGAGTAGAAATGTAAGGTCAATGACCTAGCAAGGGTCAAGATAGAGAAGGCTTAAAGGCTTCAGTTTTATAAAGGATGATCTATCTATGCATGTGCTTGTAATCCATCAGTGTAGGTATCTCCTCTGGAGCCCCAGATAGAGTCCAAAGCAAATTTGGAAGTAAATCTTCCCCTATTAGGCTACCCTAATGTTCTTTAAAGGGTATGTGATCCAGAGGTCAATCTCTGCCCAAAACAAGGGCCTCAAAAGCCTTATCTAGAGCACAGCAATACCACCCAATCACTTTCTGTCTACCGATCATTATCTGTGAGAATGTATATGGAGGTATCTCCTGCTTACTATTTCCAAGTGCAGCCAATTCTTAACCCCGAATAATCTAAAACTGCCAGATTCTTAGTGAGGCCTCAAAAGGTACTGCTGGGAAGCAGTCCCATCTCAACTGAGTACCTGAGTTCAAAAGTCACAGTTCACTTTGTGAAACTTTGCCAGTAAAGACTGCAAGAAACCAAGCTTTGAGTGTCTATAGGATCTTCAGGGTAGGTGACCTGTCTGATAACAAAAGGCCTATGTAGGGAGAGGGGTGGAGGAGGCACCAAGGGTGATTCAGAGCATGGTCTAACCGCTGCTGAGAGATAATCTGTGGCTCAGATGATTAATCTGGTCAAGCTCTCCTAAAACAGGATGAATGAGGGTCTTATCTGGGTTATTCCTTAGCAGCTGAGGGCTCTTCTTATAATCCTGAGTCTCCAAATTAAGCCCTGCCTAGAGATAATCCCAATATTGCTTACAGTATACTTTAAGGAAAGAATCCAACCTTTAAAAAGAGAAATTGAGAGATGTCAAAATTCAGGGCATCTGTGGCTGTGGGGATGGAAAAGAAAAGGATAGAGATACTAGGTGGCTTTCTCAAAATGAAGTGAACATTTTCAAGTGGAGAATGTTTTCAGTAGTCTGAATTCAGGATGTAGTGAATGGTCTCTCAAAGTTCTCATACTTGGAGCTGATATGCTGGCTAACCTCCATAGACGTGAGATAAATTTCCTTGGGAAAAGATGACACCATCTTCAGTGCAGTTAAGGACCTAAGCAAAATAAAATGTTCCTGTTTGGGAACTCACGTAGCTTACAAAGAAGAGAATTAACCTTCAAAGTTGTGTGGATTATCCCCATGACTCTGAAAAGCACCCTCTTCACATTTCGAGGGAAACAAAGAAATGAAAATCCACTAGGGAACATACCTGGTGATGAATAACAGATTTGGGCATCAAGTCACCTGGGCATGAAATAGGAGGAAGATAATCTCTGAGATGGTGCTGAGTAAGTGCCTAACCTGCCGAATGTTTCAAAATGCCAAAAGAACCAGACATTTTACTCAAATGAACAGCAAAAACTCTAAAGTTTCAGCTGTTTAGGTGCTGGTCCACATCTTATTCTCCCATCTGAAACTCAAAAGTGGTAACCAGTGGTGTCACTGTGAGGGACTGGGGATGTACCCACTTAATTCAAGTCTGCAGTCAGACTGCAGTTGCCCAGGCAGGCAGTGTGAGCTCCCCAGGGGCTAGGACCATGCATGCCCATCCCCCTGTGATTTGTTATGGCTTCTGGAACAGGTCCACACAGAGAATGTGCTCCAGTTTATATTGTCTACTCATAACTGGTACAGAGGTGTTCACAGGAGCTAATGTTAGGCCCCAGGGCAACGTAATAATCCAGCAACACCCCAAAGCTATGAATTCTTGTCACTTGGCTATAAAAATGTCATTAAAATGTTTGTTAAATAAATGGTGATGTATAGGACTGTTGATGCTTTCAGCAGCATATTTGGGTACCAGAGGCATACAGGATACCTGTATGTATCAATATCCTCAAATTCTGGGATGGCTCACTCCCAAGAGAAGAGGAAGAATGATTGAGGTTAGGGTAGACAGTGGAAGGAAAACTCATGGTGGGGAAGCTTTGTTCCAAGTAACAGCTTCTCTAGAGCAGCGAGGACACCTGTCTGAGTTCAGGCATCCCATTGGACTCCAGGTGGTCCTGAGGAGTTAGTGTGAAATGAAGATTATATGGCCTTTCTCTAGAAAGAGAGCTGACCTAGTCTCACTTAGGTTTTCTGTGCCTTATTGTCCCAAACCCACTCCTTAAGTCTCAAAGCTCCAGCTTTTGTTGGCTGGAGCTAGAGGTCCTTCTACCAGAAGGTGGTATCAACAGTTGCTAAAGGGTTTCACACTGGCACCCTCTAGGGCCACACCTATTTGTTTCACCTTAAGGGCACAGGTGGGTGTGCCACCTCATTTAGATGTCTCCCCAAAGGCTGGCTTTTTGAAATGGAGGGCATGAATGAAGGCAAGGTGACATCTCTGGGAAGGGTCACTAACAATGGGAGCTGTGGACATCATTATTGGTGAAGAGTGCTGGGCTCCTGTTACTTGAGGGAGCTTTCTTTCTTTCTTTCTTTTTTTTTTTTTTAGACAAAGTCTCACTTTGTTGCCCTCAGTAGAGTGCTGTTGTGTCACAGCTCACAACAACCTCAAACACTTGGCAAGTGATCCTCTTGTCTTAGCCTCCCAAGTAGCTGGGACTACAGGTACTGCCACAATGCTTGGCTATTTTTAGAGCTGGGGTTTCACATTTGCTCAGGCTGGTTTTGAATTCCTGAGCTCAAGCAATCCACCCACCTTGGCCTCACAGAGTGCAAGGATTATAGGCATGAGCCACCAAGCCCAGCCCTCCTGAGGGAGATTTCTATGCTGCTCAATCCTAGATTCCAGAAGCACTCTATAATCTGCCAGAAACACATATGCTAAATGTACCAAGCCAGCCTCTAACCACTCCACTTTTGTGGTACTTCTCAGCCCTCTGCAGGAAGTGACTTTTCCATAGGCCCTGGTCCTGCAATTCTTAAATTCTCATTCATCCTTTTTGAAAAAGACTAATTTGGCTGAAAGAAAAAAGTTTTTGTTATTATACGGAATAAGAGAACAGTCATCATCATTAGAAAAGCCAAGAAGGAATAAGTGCTGGTGAACAAGAGAAATAGTTAGGTGATGCAGCTTCCAACCTGAAAATAACATGGGAGGTCGTGGCCATTACACCTGAGGTGGTCCTGGAACCTGGAGGACAAAAGGATTTCTCATTTGATGATCACTGTAGAAATGGTACTGTGTGGGTGGATGGTGACTTATCCTGGTGTGAACTCCCCTTTCCCTGATAAACAGACTTGTTCAGATGAGTCTCATATCAAGACTTGGGTGGGATGAAAATGGTGATGGCGACATCCAGTAGGAGAGTGCACAGAGATCCACTACCACTTTCAGCCCAGCAGCCCACCGCATCCTCTCACCCCTCTCCTGGCCAAAAAAAGAGGACATCCTGCTGGTTTGGAGAAAGGAACTTCCTGTCCTTGGGGTGATAAAAAGGGACTTTGAGACCAATGATTCCACTTCTCACTCCTAATCTCTGACTATAAATTAAGCCAAACCCACCAAAATAAAGGGCTGGTTGGTCAGTCCCTGAGGGTTCCCCTTCCCGTAATTAACATCTAAGAGCTATGAAAGGAACTTTACCCAATCCTACACCCACATCTTGATCTATACCCTGGGCTCCAGGCAGCTACAGCCATTTTTTTTTTTTTTTTTTTTTTTTTTTTGAGACAGAGCCTCAAGCTGTCCCCCTGAGTAGAGTGCCATGGCATTACAGCTCACAGCAACCTCCAACTCCTGGGCTCAAGCGAGTCTCCTGCCTCCGCCTCCCAAGTAGCTGGGACCACAG
>NW_003852438.1:6017810-6021849 GCF_000181295.1 Otolemur garnettii | reverse complement strand
GTGGGTTGGGGAAATGGCTGGAGAAAACGTAGCTCACAGCTCAAGGCAACCTCAAATTCTTGGGCTTAAGTGATTCTCTTGCCTTAGCCTCCCAAGTAGCTGAAACCACAGGCACCCGTCACAACGCCTGGCTATTTTTTGGTTGTAGTTGTCATTGGTGTTTGGCGGGCCCAGGCTGGATTCAAACCTGCCATCTCTGGTGTATGTGGCTGGCACCCTAGCTGTTGAGCTACAGGTACTCGGCCAATTTTAGAACATTTTCATTACCTCCAAAAGAACTGCCCACCCTTTAGCTGTCATTCTTTCATCTCTTATTCCCCATAGTCCTAGGTACTATCCCACTAATCTACTTTCTGTCTCTATAGGTTTTCCTTTTTAAGGATGAATAATATTCCAGTGTATGGATATACCACATTTTGTTTAACATTCATTAGCTGATGTTCATTTGTATTGTTTCTGGTTTTTGTTTATCATGAACAATGCTGCTGTGAACATGTAAGTTTTCATGTGGACAAATGTTTTCATTTCTCTAGGGTATATGCCCAGGAATAGAATTACTGGATCTTATGGTGACTCTGTTTAATTTTTTCAGGAATTGTCAAAATATTTTCCTCAATGGTCACACCATTCCCAGCAGCAGTATATGAGAGGTTCAACTTCTCCATATCCTCACGAATGTGATATATAAAAGACATGACAAAATCTTTTGTCTTTCCGGCCCCTTGACACTACAGGCAGAGTGGAGAGTCAGAGAGGTGGGAGACATTCAGATGGAGAAAATCTCACTATTGTTTTCTTTCTTTTCTTTTTTTTCCATCATATGAACAGGTTTATTGTAACATGGAATGCAAAAGATTAGAACCACTGAAATGTCAATTCTTCAACTTTAAAAAATAATTAAAATAAATAAAATCAAAACAGGATAATGACCAGAATAATAGTACCATTATAATCACATTTAAAAGAAAAGCATCCATCTTTTAGTACCATTATAATCACATTTAAAAGAAAGGCATCTTAAAATGGTGATTTTAAGACTGTGACAGGCTCAGCGCCTGTGGCTCAAGTGGCTAAGGCGCCAGCCACATACACCCAAGGTGGCGGGTTTGAATCCAGCCTGCACCTGCCAAACAATAATGACGGCTGCAACCAAAAATTAGCCAGGTGTTGTGGCAGGCGCCTGTGGTCCCAGCTATTTGGGAGGCGGAGACAGGAGACTCGCTTGAGCCCAGGAGCTGGAGGTTGCTGTGAGCTGTGATGCCACGGCACTCTACCCAGGGGGACAGCTTGAGGCTCTGTCTCAAAAAAAAAAAAAAAAAAGACTGTGACAAATAACAGTATGGTACATTTTTGGACACTGTATTCCACTTAACTTCAGAATACTCCATAAAAATATTACTCAGAAAACAGGCTTCAGGTACACATGAAAAGAGAAATGCAGGCATTTCTACCTAAGCTAAGATTTATTAATTTATTAATTCACTATTTAAAAGTACCTTAGATGTTCCATTATAATTGCTCTTAGGTAGCTTTTTTTTTTTTTTTGAGACAGAGTCTCAAGCTGTCCCCCTGGGTAGAGTGCTATGGCATCACAGCTCACAGCAACCTCCAACTCCTGGGCTCAAGCGAGTTTCCTGCCTCTGCCTCCCAAGCAGCTGGGACCACAGGCGCCTGCCACAATGCTCAGCTATTTTTGTTTGCAGCCATCATTGTTGTTTGGTGGGCCTGGGCTGAATTCAAACCCCACCTTAGGTGTATGTGGCTGGCGCCTTAGCCACTTGAGCCACAGGCGCCAAGCCATCACCCCCTTTATAATAATCATTTGTGATCTGAATTCACAGAATGTCCCACCAGCCCAAAGTAATCTTCTCAATGTCATACTTGCAGTATTACAGTGTTTTTTTTTCAGTCTGATATTTATGGAGGTTACTGGGTCACACCAACATAGTATTTTAACTCTAGGAAGAGGATAGCTTTGTACCATTGGTGCCTTTGATAGTTCTCTTTCTTGAAATATTTTTACTTTAGAAATCTCCGACACATGTAGTTATCTTCAGATACTGTATATCCAAACTTTTTATAGAAACCAACATTTTGTGGTAGGCATTCAAGAGTAATCTTGTAACAGTTCAGTTTCTTGCTTAGCAAAATAAGGGTTGATAATAACAGTTTGCCAAGCTGCTTTCCTCTGCATTTGTCACTAAGGACAACATCTTCTACTCTTCCTCTCTTAACACAGGAATGAATAAACTTGTGTTCTATTATCAGAGTGGCCGTAGCAACAATCTGTCTTAGAGTCACATCTTCCACAACTGTAACATAATAATCCTGATTTCTTCATATGCTCAAAAAGATTTCATGAATTGTTCAGGGTTGACAACTCCAGTCTCTGTCAGTTGCCCTCCAGTACCTTAAAAAACCCCTCTATTTAAGTCAGCAGTACAGAGAAGCCTCAAAACCAAGCCTTCTCCTGGGTGGGTTGGGGAAATGGCTGGAGAAAACGTAGCTGTATTCTGACTCCGGTGCATTTCTTTGAGAAGACTTGGGTCAAACACAGGAGTTTCATCAGGTTTCATCTTAGGAGGGTCCGCACTGTCCTGCAGTCTGCACTTGTTGCAGGGCGCCAGACTCCCCACTGCTGTAGAGCATGGCACCGGCTCTGGCTTCAGCTCTGGCTCCGGCGCCGGTCCCATCTCACGTGCCACAGTCCGAGTCCACGGCCCAGATGTGGCGGCACCAGTGCCTCCTGACCTGCCCCACCCTTACCCTTCACGCAGGGCTGTGCAGGTGGGTGTGGCGGAGGTTGAGGCACCTTTCTTTCTTTCTTTAAGGCTAGTCAAGTGAAGCAGTAGGCATGGGAAAGGATCGAAGGACCCCATAACCGGCTGAGGTTGATTAGTTGTCAGTCCTACTTTTTTCCTCTGGAATTCATGAATGCACTAGTTTCCTGACACAAAGGTATGGCCATTCCTGTTTGCAGAGCGCTGGACTGTATGGGTATGGTGCTAAGAGGAGGGAATTTCTAAAGCACAGGAAAAGACTGTGAGGTGGAGAAACATGTCCCCATGGGAGGTGCCTGCTCTGAACAGCAGAGGGAAGAACAGACATGGACACACAGATAACAGGTGTTCCAATTTCATCACTGGGCAATGAGGACAGGGAGCATAGGTTCCACTGTCTTGATACAAATAAATCCCCTTTGCTCAATCAAGAACACAATAGCATCCATGTCAGGTTTCCCCTTAACTCTGTTAGAAATCCATTCCATAACCCAAGATATGCAAGATGCTCAAAACTGATCTTATGTTGCTGGGGCCTCTATTTGCTCCCTCTGAAGTCTCACTGTAATCACATTCTAGTCTTTTTTCGGACATTGTAGCTGTGCCTTCACTCTGCTCCTCTTAAATCTTGTGCCTACTGTCCCACAGGTTCTTCGTGTATTGAGGCAACTATCCCCTGCTTAATCATCTAAATCTGTCAAAGGTAAGCAGTGAAGAATGTTAAAACTTTTATTTTCCTTTTTGTGCAGATGGGAAAGAGAGGAATCAAATGATGGGGCATGCTCTCTGTTATTTTAGGTTTTTGTTTACCGGATTTGAAGAGTAACAATGACAATAATAAGGAAATACCTTTTTCCAGTCACTCACTTCAGTCTGATCTTCCCTTTTCTCAAGGGCAGAGAATGAGCTGTTATCTTGGGTACCACCTTTGTGCCTGGAGAAGTGTTGTGTGAATGCTCCCTGATGTGACAAATGACCCAGGTGCAGGAGGCACAGTCTGGTTCCCCTCCACTCACATCGGTGGCTACCCAGCCATCTTTTTTACCTCCTACATGACTCCTGACACCTTCCTATATTAGTCTTCCTCTCATTCTCTGCAACCCTCCTTATGAAAGCTGTCCCCTTCACCCTGGGCTCATCCTTAGTGTACATGGCGATCCTCCTTGGGGAAGCCGTTCTCTTCACCCTGGGCTCATCCTTAGTGCACATGGCGACCCTCCTTGTGAAAGCTGTCCTCTTCACCCTGTGCTCGTCCTTAG
>NW_003852438.1:6017472-6017726 GCF_000181295.1 Otolemur garnettii | reverse complement strand
GCACATGGCGACCCTCCTTGGGGAAGCTGTCCTCTTCATCCTGGGCTCGTCCTTAGTGCACATGGCGACCCTCCTTGGGGAAGCTGTCCTCTGCACCCTGGGCTCGTCCTTAGTGCACATGGCGACCCTCCTTGCGGAAGCTGTCCTCTTCACCCTGGGCTCGTCCTTAGTGCACATGGCGACCCTCCTTGTGGAAGTTGTCCTCTGCACCCTGGGCTTGTCCTTAGTGCACATGGTGACCCTCCTTGCGGAAG
>NW_003852438.1:5981102-6017137 GCF_000181295.1 Otolemur garnettii | reverse complement strand
GCTGTCCTCTGCACCCTGGGCTCGTCCTTAGTGCACATGGCGACCCTCCTTGGGGAAGCTGTCCTCTTCATCCTGGGCTCGTCCTTAGTGCACATCACTGCTTCTCTCAGCTTTTCTTTGTTCTGTCTCTCAATTCAGCAAGACTTCTGAAGGCACTGTTGGGTTCTTTAACACTGAATTTGGGGTTCTCCCAAATTTATTTTTGCTTCCAGATTAATTAAGCTTTGACTCTATAACTACATGAATGTGCCCAACTTCTTTAAAGACACTTCGAAATTTGACCTCCTTCACCTTTCTCTTATGAAAAGAAGGAAAGTGTGTACTCTCTCTAGTCCCTGCTACCCTCAGATCTACTCAGTCCCTTGCAATGGACCCTGTTCAGGTGTCGTCAGTTAAAATCCAGCTAAGAATGAATACAAATGTCAAGATAATTCATCTGGGCAGGGTAGGAGCCTGTGTGCTCAGCACACTGTGTATCTTGCTCATAACGATAAGCACTTAGGATGACAAGAATGTAAATAACCTTTGTACCAGAGATCCAACTCTGAACGTTTGCTAATGCTATGGCTTCCTTAAATCCAGTGGCCATGAAGGGAAAGTAAGTGGAGGAACATCACCTCCTTCCTGAAGAACAAAGAGTGAGAGATTTGGGGTGATTAAGTGAGAAAAGGAGTTCATTCCAGAAAGTCACTTAGTATGGGGCAAACCAGGCAGTGAGGATACATGGTAATCTGTGTGCTCTTCCTAACAAAAAGGGGGTCTAGGCTTGAGAGGTACAGTGCTGAGTCTAAAGAAGATCAGAATGTGAGCAAGTGTGATTTTAATCCCAAAGGCTCAAAATGCCAGCCCAAAGCACTTTATTATGCCAATGTCCTTGAGACCACAGCCAGTCTGTATTTTCAAAGAAACTGGACTTGGGCCCATATGGTTTTTTCCCAATGGTTTCTTTAAACACTTCCCCAGCCAACCCCTTATCACACTCTACCCTGGACCTCACCAGGGCGCCACTGCTGAGCAGGATCATGAAGATGATGAAGGTCTCAAACCAATTGTGCTCCACGATGAGGAAGCAGGTTTTCCGTAGGATCCACCAAGACTTGCCTAGACCTTCCTCAATGTTGACCTGGCAGCACTTGAACCGCTGGACACAACCTGGCACCAGTAGGAGAGGCACGTCAGACCTAGAAATGTGCCCTGTCCAGACCCACCCTCTCTTCTACCTCCTGGTGCCCAGTGCTGTTCCACGACACAGTCAGGAGTACAGTGGCTGAATCAGAATGTCTGATTGAGAAATGGAGAGGGTAGAGGGGCTGAGGCTATGGTGCAAAGGCTAATAGGCAAGGCCCTCTGGATTCAGGAACATGCCCTACAAAGAAGCAGTGAGAGGGAGGAGAAAATGGTAGTGAGGAGGCAGGCACAGCCATGACAGAATAGGCCTTGCTAATGGAAGCTTATGGGCTGATGCCAAGAGAAAACAGCCAATAAGAAGTTTGTGGAAATTTGTTATATGTGTGGGTCAGAATCAAACAGGGGAATAAACTTCCTTCGGAATGGTGGGGTGGGGAACAAATTTCTTGAAGATATCCACAGAGCCGCCCCTCACCAACCATTACCCTGGCAGCAATGTGTCTATGAGACTGTGAGGGTCACATGCCCATTCCTTTCCAACCCCTGATCACCTTCTGTGAAGCAGGCATCTGGATCCAAGTATTCCTCAGGCTGTTCCACAGGGACTTCTTCTACTTCTGGTTTGATATCGATGGTGCTTCCTTCGGAAGAGCTGGTATCATCCAGTTTCTAGATATGCAAGGAAAAGGGAGATGAAGCAACAACTACAGGTCTGCGCTACGCTGGTAACTCTACCTCTGGGAGGGATGAGGTGCCAGTTATGATTCTATTCCGTAATTCCTGTTACAACTGTGATGGGCAAACTACAGGGCCCCCATAACTTCTGTTGGAATGGGGCATAACACCAAAAGCCACTCACAAAGCTGGGTGCAGTGCCTCACACCTGTAATCCTAGTACAGTGAGAGGCCAAGGCTTGAGGTCAGGAGTTCAAGACCAGCCTGAGTGAGACCTCATCTCTACTAAAAATAGAAAAGTTAGCCAGGCACAATGGTGCATGTCTGTAGTCCCAGGTACTCAGGAGGATGAGGAGGGAGGAACTCCTGAGCCTAGGAGTTTGAGGTTTCTGGGAGCTATCATGACAATCCTGCACTCTAGCTGGGGAGGCAGAGCAACACCCTATCTCAAAATAAATAAATAGTCCCCCCCAAAATCCACAACCACTACCAACAAAAAAGACTCCCATTCACAGAATACAGTGATGCCCCCAACACGGCTGCATGTTGGTTTCCGGGATATGGTCCAGATTAATAGTAGGGAAGTATTTGAGGGTTTACTCTAGTCTGTCACTTAGATGATCCAGAGGTGACAGCATTATACCCAGAACTACCTCAGGAATCTACGTCACCTAGGAAAGGCCTAGAATGATACAGGGGTGGTGGGGGTGGGGTGGTGGGGATAATTCTCAAAGTGAACTCGCTATTCCAGAATTGCTCTACTAAGCCTATGGCTAATAAATCCCTAGGGCTGACAGAGCCCCATTTGCTCTCACGCAGGATCAAAGTTGGTTTCTAGGTTGGGACCTTACATCTTTGCTGCCTTCAGGATCTGACTCGCTGCTAACATCCTCTGTGTTGAGGTTCTCAAAATCAGACTCGCCTACAGCAATGGGCACCCGCACGGTCAAGTTGGGATTGTTGATGAAGGACATGTGGTCCTCATCAATGATGTATTTCTCCACGCTGCTGCCAATGCCACTGGTTGTGCCATTGCCATTCTTCTGGAAGTCCCCATTCCGGTGGATGTCTGCACCAGTGTGGTTGGCAATACAGTTGGCCTTCTTTTCATATAATTCATCCAGAGGCTTCACCTCATCAGCCTCACGCTGCTTGAAGTGGGCCTGCATGAAGGCATGCACCTTCACCTTGATCCAGGCCACACCCTTCTTGATGCGGATCACGGAGATCTGTAGGTTGTTCATTTCCCCATCGTCATCCGTGGCTGCCAGGTTGTCTGCACTGAAGGAGCTCAGGAGCAAGGCCAAGAACAGGTTCAACACCTGTACCAGCAGTAACGGAAAAAAGGAGCAAAAGTAGAATGATATTAGGAAAAGTTATCTGTTGACTTAGGAAGGGCTGCAAACGGGAAGCCAACAGACTTTATGTGACAGACTCAAAAGGTTCCATGGGATTGCATTTGTGTACATAGTATTTTAAATACTTATGTCACCAAGGGGGAATTTTGTTTGGTTTTGGTTGTATTTTTTTTTTTTTTTGAGACAGAGCTTCAAGCTGTCCCCCCTGGGTAGAGTGCTGTGGCAACATAGCTCACAGCAAACTCCAACTCCAGGGCTCAAGTGAGTCTCCTGCCTCAGCCTCTCAAGTTGCTGGGACCACAGGTGCCCACCACAACACCTGGCTATTTTTTGGTTGCAGCCATCAATGTTGTTTGGCGGGCCTGGGCTGGATTCGAACCCGCCACCTCAGGTGTATGTGGCTGGCACCTTAGCCACTTGAGCCACAGGCACTGAGCCTGGTTTTGCTTGTAATACAGGAGTTTAGCACCACTTTTCTTGGTTCTTTTATAGTTTTTACATATGTGTGTATATAAGTATATATGTATACATATATGCATATATGTATACATATATGCATATATGTATACACACACACACATATATACTCCAAAATATATTACTTCTTTTATAATCAGAAAAAGCAAAGGCCATATCCACTTTGGAAGAAAATTACCCCAAAATATAAACAATAAGCGCTATTGAGAAAGACCACAGAGTACACCGCCATGTGTCCTTGAGCTACAGATATCTTAGGGTATCACTGTTAGCAACAATTAGCCTTTAAGAAGTACACTTTCATACAGCACATCAAGCAGGCAGCACTGAAATATACTTCATGTCATCTTATTTTAAGAATGAATTTTGTTTGTTTTCTAACATTTAGAAAAATAAAATAGCTCTATGGCTAGATGCCGTGGCTCACATCTATAATCCCAACATTTTGGGAGGGTAAGGCAAGAGGATTGCTTGAGGCCAGGCATTTAAGATCACCTTGGTCAACATAACAAGACACTGCCACTACAAAAAAAAAAAGGTAAAAATTAGCAGGTTGTGATGGCCTGTGCTTGCAGTCCCACCTCCTCGGGAGGCTGCAGCAGGAGGCTCACTTGAGCCTAGGAGTCTGAGGTTGCTGTGAGTTATGAGGACACTACTGTACTCCAGCCTGGGTGATAGGGAGAGACCCTGTCTCTAAAAATAAATAAATACATAAATAAAATAGCTTTAACAAGATACTGATGGTGACTTTCATGTTCTGCTATATAGCCAACTGTCAAGGCATCAGACAAAAGCTTTATTTTAACTTCCTATTTTACTACATTGAACACTAATATTAGTTTATTTCTACTAAGATTTACTTTTGAGAAGTGGGAGAGGTGCTCACTTCTTGATTTACACTTGGTTTTTACTTTGTCATACTTTGGAAGAAGAGTAAGGCACACATTTTAGGTGGAGATAGCAGTTTGTGCAGAGTGGGAAGGTGAACACAAAAATGACTTTAGGTATTCACATTATCTGGGGCATTTGCAAAATTAAAAAGGAATATAGCTGGTAAAATGGGGGTGAGCTGGAGCGAGTACTAAAGGCCAGGCTGAGGGATTTGAATCTTATTTAATTAGATCCACCACTGGTTCTTGAGTAAAGGAGTCATAGATGAGTACAAAGATTTGAGGAAGTCATTCCTACTAGCTACATATGCGGGGTTGGGGGGAGAGGGGCTAGGAGTCAGGATGCTGTTACCTGCATGAGTTGGTAAGAGTTTGGATTAGGCTACAGAAATCCCAAATTCAGCATGCATAAGAATCTCACAGGGAAAGGGGTATGCATATTTGTTAAAAATACATATCTTCTTGGCCCACCCTGAAGAGATTCTGATTCAGAAGATCTGGTGTATGGTTTGGGACCTGGTCTTTTGTAATGAGTGAAACTCAGCTAATTATGACGCAGGTGGGTTTGAGAGTACTCTTTTAGAAATACTGGATGGATTACAAAACACAAAGGAAGGGGCAGATCTTACATACTATAAAGCAGTGGTTCTCAACCTTCCTGATGCCATGGCCCTTTCATACAGTTCCTATGGGTTGCAACCCACAGGTTCAGAACCGCTGCTATAAAGAAAGATGTATGTAAGACACATCAGATATTTTCTGAGAGTGGAGAGAAAAGAGGAAGATGACTCCAAAGTTACAGGTTCCCAGAAACCAGATGGGAAGAGGGACTAATGAGAGGGGAACCTGGCAGGGGGTCATCATGGGGTAAAGTTAGTAGCTCATTTTTCAGAGATAATAGCTATTAAGTGTTTAGGTAAAGACAGCCACAGGGAGATATCCTTGAGACAACTGAGAATAGGAGAGTGGAGAAAAGGTGGCCAGGTCAGGGTTGGAAATGTTGACCTCATCATACCAGAGGCAGCAGCTGTATTCACTGAAGCACAAGAGAATTAGAGGGAAAGGCAGTTAGGAAGAGAGAGCAGAAGGGACTGGGGAAACACCACTATAGCTATCAGAATAGGTCAAATGAAAGAACAGGCCAGCAGTAGCCTGTTCAGCTAGTGAGTGAGTAACTTCTGGCATGCTTTTTTATGGCAGAAGAGGGAAGAGAACTAATGTGGATGAGCTTGTAAAGGATCACAGAAGCTTGCCATCTTCCCATCCTTGCTCTACACTTGCAAGTGGGATTTGGGGGGCATGATCTGTAAAGTCATTATTTCTCAAACTTTACTGTGCATACGAATCACTGGAGGAGCTTGTTAAAAATGCAGATTCTGATCTAGTAGCTCTGGGTTGGAGCCTAAGATTCTGCATTTCTAACACATTCTCAAGTGATCAGAGCACACTTTGAGGAGCAAGGTGTTAAAATCTCCATTGGTGACTCCTTCTACATACAGAGGTTGAAGAGAGCAGGGGGACAGGAGAGTAAAGCAAGAAAGCGATTTGGCGCTTATACGAATTAAATAAAACCCTAAGATGGTTTAGATCAGTGTTCTCAATAGAGGGCCATTTTGCCTCCCAGGGGACATCTAGCAATATCTGGGGACATCTGGCAATATGTGGAGATATTTTTGGTTGTCACAACTCAGGAGATGCTATTGGCATCTAGTAGGTAGAGACCAGGGATGCTGCTAATTCCTACAATGCATAGGATGTCCACAACAAAGAATCAACAGTGCCAAGATAGAGAAATCCTGGTTCAAAAAGGAAGTTTTTTGTGTTAATAGTTGAAAGAGTACAAACTCTGAAGTCTAGGTTTATTTTATTTTTTATTTTTTTTTGAGATAGAGCTTCAAGCTATCTCCCTCAGTAGAGTGCTGTGGCATCACAGCTCACAGCAACCTCCAACTCCTGGGCTCAAGTGAGTCTTCTACCTCAGTCTCCCAAGTAGCTGGGACCACAGGCACCCGCCACAACACCTGGCTATTTTTTGGTTGCAGCTGTCATTGTTGTTTTTTGGCAGGCCTGGGCTGGATTCAAACCCGCCACTTTAGGTGTATGTGGCTGGCGCCTTAGCCACTTGAGCCACAGGCGCCTAGCCCGAAGTCTAGGTTTAAATACAAAAATATCTCTTAACTTTGCTGAGTTTGTTTTCTTAACTATGAAAAGAGGTTGACGGGTTATGGTGGGTCATCACTAAGTAGGTACTCTGCAAATACCAGGGTCCTCTCCTTAATTTGTACCTTAGCATTCCTGGGTCAAGAAAATAAAAATTAACAGACATGGGAGGCAGCAGAAAGACTAAACAGTTTGGGCTTCTGGCTCAATGAAGGGCAGGATATTCAGGACAAGGAACAAAAATATCTACAAATTAGTACTAACCACCAAGTTGCCAATCACCATGACCATCATAAAGACAATGAGGCACATGGCCTGGCCTGCCACCTCCATGCAGTCCCACATGGTCTCAATCCACTCTCCGCACAACACTCGAAAGACAATGAGGAAGGAATGGAAAAAGTCATGCATATGCCAGCGAGGAAGTTCACAGTCCTGGTTGATCTTGCAGACACACTCTTTGTAGCTTTTTCCAAAGAGTTGCATCCCCACTACGGCGAAGATGAAGACTATAATCGCCAGCACTAAGGTCAGGTTGCCTAGGGCACCCACTGAATTTCCGATAATCTTGATTAGCATGTTCAGGGTGGGCCAGGATTTGGCCAATTTGAAGACTCGGAGCTAAGGAAAAATAAGACAAACAAAAACAAATGATATTCAATCTTTCTCACCACATGGCTAAAATAAAAACAAAAAAATATTTAGTGAGTTCAAATTAAATTTATTGAGCACCCTTGCAAATTCCCAGGACTTTCTAATAGTGTCTCAGGCTAAAAGGGGAGAAACTGAGGCATAGATAAGGGAAAACTGATTAATTTTACAGTAAGTGAAAAGTTTAGAACTAGGAATCAAGAATGTTATCTTAGTTTCCTGTATTAATCCTGAGTTAATCTGCTTTTTTTTTGGAGGCAGAGTCTCATTTTGTCACCCTCGGTAGAGTGCTGTGGTGTCACAGCTCACAGCAACCTCCAACTCTTGGGCTTAAGTGATTCTCTGGCCTCAGCCTCCCAAGAAGCTGAGACTACAGGTGTCTGCCACAACGCCCAGCTATTTTTTGTTGCAGTTGCCACTGCTGTTTTAGCTGGCTGGGTCCGGGTGCGAACCTGCCACCCTCAGTACATGGGGCTGGCGCCCTCCTCACTGAGCTACAGGCACCGCCCCCTGAGCCAATCTACTTTATAAAAACTCATACATGAACACATCCCTTTCCTATTGATTTTTTTTTCTCCTTGACTTCTCAAAGGACAAGTCAAGGAAAATGTGATTTGTAGGAAACCAAAAGATTAGTATGGTAAGGACAGTGAAAAAAAAATTGATGTCCTTAAAAATGCAAACATTTAAAAATTCTAAGTATTTCTTTTGCCAGTAAATAACCAATAGCTGATATGAAACTATGAGATATGCTTGGAATAACTTAGAGGAAAAGCACTACTCCCAAATTGGGGAGGTTCCATATATATCGAACAGCTCATGAAAAGGGCCTATACTGTTATGAATTCAGATGACAGAACTTTTGGTACTTGTCAATCATGAAATTTCTAGATTCTGTAATAATTTATTACAAGGTCTTGGCTACCAGCCTGAGAATTATTATGCATAAAGGTCATGATAGTTTGGCTGATGGACTTACAGTAATAAGATCATCATTAGATGTCATAAGCTAACAACTAACATACCACGTAGTAGGAAATTTGGTAAGTGGCAACAGCACTGATTTGAACATTTTAACTGAAAACTTCAGTCTTATCTGAGAGCTTGAAGTCCACCAGGTAGTTTCCTTATGCATATATATCTGGGCCACTCTTTTTTTCCCACTGATTGTCTTTTAACTTATTAAAAATACTAGTTCTAAGGCTTTTATTTCTCAATCTTTCCTTTTGCCATCTAGATAATAAGAACTATTCTCAAAAAAATCTACCGTGAGCTGGATCCTAGCCAAAGAGTAGCAAGCAGAGGTTCCAGAAACTTGGCAGATATTATTTGTGACTTGAGGTGAGTGAAATTTGTTTTACAAATAATTTCACTCTATTCCAATTCTCTTTCTTAGAACTGCTGAATATCCCAATGGAAATCTTTTAAATCTTTGTAGTTGCAAGTACTTGGGTATTTTCCCAATACAGAGAGAAAAACCTAAGCCCTTTCTCATGCCAGTTCTCGTGTACTAGTAGTGACCTTTGTCTGACTGGAATACCCTCAAGGTCACTCAGTACTTTGAGGGACTTAATCAGGACCTCACTTAGCCTATGTACGAACAATTGTTTTGAGGATATCATTAGCTATTCTTTCAGAGTCATTTTAGTGATTTAAACATTAAGTTCTTAGAACACATTATTGATAAAAACTCCTTAGCTAATGGAATGGAAAATAAGGCTGATGTTTGACAACTAATTAAGATACTACAGATGCTCCTTAACTTATGATGGGGTTAGGTCTCAATAAATCCATCCTAAGTTGAAAATGTTTTAAGTCAAAAAATGTATTTAATACACCTGACCTACCAAACCCCGTAGTTTAGCTCAGCCTACTTCAAACATGCTCAGAACACTTATATTAGCTTATGGTTGGGCAAAATCATATAACACAAAGCCTATTTTATAATGAAGTGAATATCTCAGGTACTTATTGAATATTGTAATAAAAGTGAAAACAGGATGGTTGTATGCATACTTGAAGTATATTTTCTACTGAATTTGCATGGCTTTCATAACATCGTTAAATTGAAAAACCATGAGTTGAACAATTCTAAGTTGGGGTGTACCTGCATAAAAAAAATTATTATATTTTCATTTTCTGGAAAGAGCCACCATGATAGAAGAAATGAAGATAGCCATCTTTGATCAAGGAGAAATTCTTGCCAAGCCAGGGAGATATTCAGATAAAAAAAATGGGTTCACTAGCAAACCTAAATTAGGCCTCAGAATGGCCTGAGGGAGTCCTTTGTTTTCTTTTCTTTTTTTTTTTTTTTTTTGAGACGGCTCCTCAAGCTATCCCCCTGGGTAGAGTGCCATGGCATCACGCTCACAGCAACCTCCAACTCCTGGGCTCAAGCGAGTCTCCTGCCTCAGCCTCCCAAGTAGCTGGGACTACAGGCGGCCGCCCCCACGCCTGGCCATTTTTTGGTTGCAGCCATCATTGTTGTTTGGCGGGCCGGGCTGGGGATTCGAACCCGCCACCTTGGGTGTATGTGGCTGGCGCCTTAGCCGCTTGAGCCACAGACGCCGAGCCGGAGTCCTTTGTTTTCATCTGTTAGATTAAGCATTATTTTCTGAGGAGCTTCCTAAAATAAATTTCTCTTTGTTTATTGATCTTGAAAGCTAACTTACATATTAAGTATTATATTAGGTATTTTAGGAAAGATTTCAATATTTCAGTAGCTAATACAAAGAAATACCCAACCAAATTGGGAGTAAAATACAACTAACGATATTTTTTTGTTGTTGAAGTTGTCATTGTTGGTTAGCTGGCCCGGGCCAGGTTCGAACCCACCAACTTCAGTCTGTGTGGCTGGCGCTGTAACCACTGTGCTATGGGTGCCAAGCCACAACTAAGGATTTTTTTAAAGAATCTAATTAGTTTATGCTAAACTCTTTCTAGTAGCTGTAAGATAGGAAAAGTTAAAAGAAATTGGAGATAGGAAAAGTTAAAAGAAATTGGAGAAACATGGAATACCAATCGGAAAGACCGCAGCACCGATAGCCCCTCCACGTCTGCTAGACCCAGTTCCATTAAACTGAGGGAGACAATAAATCCGTCAAAAATGTTCCAACCTTCTTGGAAATAATAGTAGGGATCCATGGCTATGAGCTTCAGGAACATTTCTGCTGTGAAAATTCCAGTGAAAACCTAAAGAGGGGGATGCAGGAGGTAAAAAAAAAAAAAAAAAAAAATAATAGAAAGAAAATGCACTTATTATTATCTTTGAATATGACATAACCAAGAAGCCTCATGAGCCAACCAACCGTAGTTAACTTCTGCATCTGAGGACATCAATACTCTGATGCTCCAAGGGTACAGGGGTACATGATGCAGGAAAATCTTCTTATTTTCCTTTTGAGTGAAGTCCCCAGCCCCAAGTTCCCATCTTTGTTGCCAGACCCACTCAATTTACACTGTTCAAGAATACAGTTAAAAAATACAATACCATGAGGTGACTCCTTTTAAAGGGTCAGCCATCATTTAAACGCAAATGCTTGGGATGTTTGCTTTTTAAAAAAAAAGATTACTGTGTTATTTGATTAGAAGAATACAGTATTCTTCCTAATTTAATATTATGTGTATTATCAAACCTAGACATTTGCTACAGGGATTCTTATTTTAAATTGTAAAGCAATAAAATATTGCCCAAAATGTGGAAATTCTATAATTTCAAACTATTTTTGTTATATATTATTTTTCTGGGTTATTTTCAAATGCATATATGTTTTGGCAGAGTTGTAAAATCATTAAACACATAGCATCTTGGGTCTTATTTTTCACTTATCATTACTCTATCCGAGTTGGTGTACAGTTTTCCTAATTCCCACTTTTATTGTCTGCATAAAATTCTACTGGGGGGTGGGGAATATACCCTCCAAGAATTTTCTTATTGTTGGAAACTTTGGTGCTTCCTTTTGATTTTTTCACTATGATAATCAATGATATAATAAATGTTTCAGATTTGCAATATATTGTGTGCAAGAATGACTTCTTCCCTCCCTGTCTCCTACTTTTCTGCCTGATAGAGCACCCTATGTTCCCCAAGGCCTCTGTCTCCTGTAGGCTCTACTAAGGTAAAAAACAGGCAGTATGGAAGTCAAATCCCATGAATGCCCATCTTCACAAGACAAATGTACTCACTGTAGTCTAACCACACAACATCAGACTCTTACTGAATATTATAGTTTTCAAAGAGAGGACCTATTTTTAAATAATAGATTTAAAACTATTCTAATAAATTAGTACTTCTAATTTCCTATTTATCAAGTTTACATATAAAGAAGTTTAAGGAAAATGTCAAAGACACAGCCTGAGGATGGAATTAAAACTGGTAAAAAATGCTAGGCTTACAAATAGTACTATTTGGAAAAATACTCAGTTAATAAATTGCAATAACAAAATAAAATGATGATGGAAATATATCAAAATTGATAAGTAGGCTCTACATTTTTGGTGTCCATATACTTTTCTGTGGTTTTCCATTTTTCTAAATTGAAGATACTATGTATTATTTTTTTTCTCCTTTTTTTTTAGTCGTTTGTTTGTACAGTATTCTAAAACTACAAAATATTAATTCCCTCAAAGAGATGCAGTTAAGCAAAATCAAAGTTCATAGTACAAGCCAAGCCACAAATGGAATATTCCTTTGAGTGAGCTCAGGGTAAACAGGATATTATTAAACCCTGCCATGCATTTGCTCCTTACTGTAAATCCATTTATACATAAAAATGTTAGCCTGCTTAACATTTACACTAAATAGAGACTCAGTTTGTTATCCCCTTGGTTCTTCGTAAACACAGAGAATGTACTCAGTAATAAGCACTGGCTAACAGACCTTGGAATACCTATATTGTATTCTGTGGGAACCATGCTCCTAAGGAAAATCAACATACCATACTGTAGGAACCATGGCTCCTAAGGGAAAATCAACAATGACATAGTTACATGGTGTTATCTGTCACCAGGATAAATGGCCTCAGACACTTGGCAGAGATTGTTTGTGACAGAGGTCAGCTACCACATTACTTCAATACATGGTATGTATAAAAATATATGTGTGAAGGAATTACTTTTTAAAATATTAAGAACTGGATTTAAGGATATCCCTATGATGCCACTCTTATTTACTCTGTAACATACCAAGCAGAAGAAAAGAAAATGAAAAGCAGTTTATCAGCAATTGTATATCAGTGTCTGCTATAGTTGAATGTATCCCCCAAAATTCATGTGTTAGAAACTTGATCCCCAATGCAACAGTATCGGGAGGAGGGGCCTAATAAGAGATGATCAGAATGCATTAATGTTATCTCAAGAGTAGGATAATTATTTCCAGGATGGGCCTTCTTTGGCCCTTGAACCTCAAAAATGGGATGACACAGATACCTTCACCAGATACCACCGCCATGCTGCTGTACTTCCCATCCTCCAGAACTGTAAATAAATTCCTGTCCATTATAAATTACCCTGTCTATGATACTCTGTTATAGCAATCCATGACTAAGACAGTGTGACAGTGTTACTCCTGTGAATGTCATCAAATATTAACCTAAGTATTCATGTTCTTCTTCTTCTTTTTTTAGTATTCATGTTCTTATGCAGCAGTTCTCAAAGTGTAGTCAAGGATCCTTGGGGCCTCTAAGATTCTACAAGGAGTCATGAGGCCCTTCCTTTGTCAACATCAGTAGTCCCCTCTCATCTACAGTTTTGTTTTCTGTGGTTTCAGTGACTTGAAGTCAACTGTGATCTGAAAATATTAAATGAAAAATTCCAAAAATAAGCAATTCTACGCTTTAAGTTGTGTGCTGTTCTGAGTATCATGATACACTCTCACACTGTCCTGCTCTGTTCTGCCCAGGACACGAGTCATCTCTGTCAGTGTATTTATGCTGTATATACTACCCACCCAGTTAGTCACTTAGTAGTGTTCTTGGTTATCAGACTGACAAACCATAGTTCAGTTATGTGTTGCTTAATGATGGGAAAACAGTTTGGAAAATGTGTCCTTTGCTTGTCACTGAGCAAACATGATAGAGTTATGTAAACTAGATGGTATGTACATTTTTATTTATATAATTTTTTTCATATGAAAAACTTAAGGTCCCAGTACTATTACTGAAAGTGGCACATAGCAAGTTTCTCTCTAAGCCCCACGATAATCCATGAGGCCACCATACATGTGGTCCACTGTTGACCAAAACATCATTATACATATAGTGATTAAATATATAGGGATGGTACTATCTATATAGGTTTCAGGCATCCACTGGGAGTCTTGGAATGTACCCCTCTTGGAGAAGAGGGCACTACTATACATATCTGTGTGAAGCCAGCTTTCCTTCCTTTGCTTGAATCAAAATAACATATCATAACAGACTGACTGCAGAGGCAGATGAGATAAAGTAGCTGTCTTCTATAGTGCCAGACATGAAAGAGATTTATCAAAATGTCAAATACCATTCTTCTATTTTTTCCTAGAAAATAGTTTTCCCCATAAAATGTTACTTTTATTAATGTATAATGGGTATGATATGTAATTTTTAAATAAAACAGTAAATATTTAAATATTTTCTTAGTTTTAAATGTGGTAGACATAACCCATGAAACAAAAGCTCTTTAGCACTTTTTAAGAATATAATGGAGTCATCAGCCTCCCAAATGACTGAGAACTATTGTTTCACAGAACATCCTGAATTCAAGTCAGCTTATCTTTCTAGTGTGGATGACCCACTGGGTAAAGGCCTGAGAAATGGTAATGCCAGGTCACCACATAAAGTTTACAATGCCCTGAGATTGGGGTGTTTCACTTAGGGGTTACTCTGGGGCTTGGGAAGGGTAGGGGAGAAGTCATACACCTCCTTCTGCTATAATTGGTTCTGCAGACAAAGTTTAGGGTCATTTGAAAGTGACAAGGGCTTGGCATGTGCCTCTCTTAGAAAGGGGTGAATCAGCACCTGTTCTGTAGCAGATCCTCCCTCAGAGTTAATGAAATTCAATCTGATAAAAGCCCTATGTGTACTGCAAATGTGACATGAAAAAAAAAATAAAACAACCCAGTATGTGACCATGAAAAATAATGGCTCTTTAGGCACTTGGTGGCCAGGAGGTCGGGTGACCAACTCATTCCAGTTTGTCTGAGACTTTTCTGGTTTTCACACTAAAGTCTGTGTTTCAGGTCTCTACTGAGGGTGATCAACTTGTACCAGTTTGTCAACCACAAAATAAGGTTGTATGCTATTTCACAAGGCAGTCAATCTCATTTTTTCCTTCGGTTCAGTCAAAGGGTCTATTCAAATCTCCAAACCTTTGAAAATTCTGCTCCTGATCACACAAATGCAGTTCCTAAGATTGATAATGTACTTTTAACTATTCCAAAAACTTCTGTATAGGTTCTTATTTCATACTGCCAACCACTGATGACAAGGTATTATCCTAACTACACATTCAATACATTTCTGGACAGAAATCAATTATTTTAGGTTACACTATATCTAATAAGAATCCAAACCAAAATGTTCTAACTTCTGCGTTCTTTCTGCCAAACTCAGACTGCCAGAGAAAGTACATCTTTGGGTTGACTGGCAGCAAAGTACATCTCTGGGCTTCCAGATGTATTGTCCAGAATACACTCATGATGTAAGTTTCCCTCAGGTCTAGTACACATCCAACTGCCTTACTTTGTATCTTCACTTGGTGCAAAGACACAGAGAACTTTTTATTTTAAACTTCAAACATGTTCCTTATGCAGTCATCCCCATTTCCTCCCACTTCTAAAACCCAAATCTAGGCACCATTCTTGATTTTTCCCTTTACCCTCCCAACCAGCCATTTACTACTCTCCGTCTTCATTGATAAGTGTACATTGACTCTCCCCCTGAAAACTTGTCAGCATGGTGCTTTCTTATTTTAGAATTAGGTTCTGGATTGGCTTGTCTTATGGAGTCCCTGAATATTAGCTGCCAGTCTTCTCTTCTCTTCCCTTTCTTCGCTGATGGTTCTGAGCAATGTCTTCATAACTCTAATTTAGGTATCCCCTTAAATCCTTTGTAGATTGTTAAGAAAGAAAAATAACATTATTTGTCACCCTGGTCTGAGAGGAGTTCTGCTCATGGAAGGTAAAACATCTCTCAAAAGCCCTTGAAAATCGAGGACTGATTGTGTAAAAAGCAAGGGAAAGTAAAGACTTTTTAACACAATGAGAAAAAAACTCTAGAGGGAAGACACCATCGTTAATTAAATTAATAATCTACCACCATCATTAATAAAAATTACCAAGCTATATTTCTTGTTACTTAAATATTAGCTACCAAAATAAAAGCTTCTATCTATACAATATTGTTGATTGGTTTAAAATTCTGCACGATAGGTTACATAGTGTACCCACTCATAGGCACCTTTCACAGCTAGACCTGGGGAATGTCCTGTTTCAAGACTATAGATATCTTGTTGGGCTGCGGCACAGGGTGGACATGGCAACAGTGAGCCTGGTGTGTGTCACCAATGCCAGACATGGAGCCTGGAGAGATCACAGATCACCTCAGATGTACACCAGGGAACACGATAGGTGGCAAGGCTTAACCAGATAAAGGATCCCTTTGCCATGTGTTTTCAGAGTAAGAACTAAAAACGATATTACAAATACTTTAATAGTGTATGAATAGGACACAAGGTTGAAACTGTGTGTGTGTGAGAGAAAGAGCACGCACGTGTGTGGGTATGCAAGAAACATTAGGCAGAGATCATGCTCAAATTAAGTGGTAACAGCTAGATTTGAACTTGTCTGTGGTGCAACTCCTAAGGAATTTTGAGGCCCAGATGATCTAGATGATTCTTTCCAATTATTTCTTTACTGTCTATCAAAACTTCGGAGCTTCTGAACACATGGTGGGTCCCAGGAAGGACATGGAAGTTCCTCACCTCTTTCCCATTAAAAAAATAAAATGAAAAACCAAAATTCAATCAACTCCTGATTTTTATAATAAAGTAAAACAGATAATCATCAAATCATAACTATATGACTTCAGAATATACTAGTAATCTATTTTTTTAAAACAACATACTTATCTTTAAATAATATAATAAATTAAATATATGACTTAAGTTAATGTTAAAGTAAATTTGGCACAGATCAACTAATGGTAGAAACTAGATGATGGCCCAGAAGTGGATGAGAGGGGAAAACCAGCCTAGAATTGAAAATGTCCCATAAATGGTTTCTATATGGATAATTAAGACCCAGCAAAGGAGGTAAATTTACAGTTACATTTAACCTCCTAAAAGAGCTGGCCTATTTTGTGGTGGTTGTTACTTAAGGTGAAAGGCGAAGTGATTTGCTAGAGCAATGCAGGAGTCAATGTGAGACACAGAATGAGAAAAAAATCCAGAAGTCCTTGGCTCAGGTTGCTGAAAGCAACCCACTGTACCATGCCTCCCATTCAGTCACCATGGTTGGTTTTCTGCCAATAGCTCCTAGATGACGTCTTCAAAGTTCTGCAGAAAGAGGAAACAGCCAAGGGATCACAATAGTGAGCAGGAGCGGCTGGTGCCGTGACATGTGTGGAAGCATTTGTCCTCCAATTAACTAGTACTTTCTTTTCAATTAAACTCCAGCTTTCAGTACCAGAAAAAGATGTGCTATAGGCAAAACACATTGAAACCATAACACCAGGAGTCAGTGCTCCATCTTACCAGGTTTCCTACAGTCAAGACATGTTCAAACTGCGGCGTCATAGGATGGTGCTCCATTGCCATAAACAGTGTATTCAGGACAATGCAGATGGTGATGGCTAAGTCCACGAAAGGGTCCATAACTATCAAGTTAACGATCTCTTTCAGTTTTATCCAGTATGGGTGACACTCCCAGATGAGGAAAGTGTTGGCAAATTTATACCAGCATGGTGGGCACTTTCTCTGAGACTCTTCCAGTTCTGTAGTAAGTAAAGAACAAAGATGGCCCCTCAAGCACAGAGAGAAAAAGGAAGAGGACACACTATTAATCCTCACGGGTCATTACCACTATTATTAACATGAGAATAAAGCTCCCTGGAGTGCTCACATTCCTAAGTGTTTTCCTTCAGTATTCTTTCTCTTTAAGGTACAGAGGAGGTATAATCAGTACAGGTCACTTCCCTGTTAACGATCTAGTTATAAATAAAACTCAGCCTGTCAGTACAGGAGTAGAGCACAGTGGTTAGGGCCTGGCCTCTCAGCTCTGACTCCTTGACTTTAGCTGGCTTTAGTGCTTACAAGGTAGACATTGTGAAACCTTGGGCAAGGCAACTGACTGACTGACTTCCGATGACTCAGCTGTAGAACAGTGCACCTGCTTTATAGGTTATAGGACTTAATGAATCCTATAACCTGTGGTCCCCACCCCGGGCCATGGTTTGCAGCCTAGTAAGAGCTGGACCACAGAGCTCCCCACCCACCCCAACCCTCATCCCTGGTCTGTGGAAAAATCGTCTTCTGTAAAACTTAGGAACCAGGTGACAAAGCAGGCAGTGAAGCAGGCAATCCAGTGAAAATTGTCTTCCATGAAAATAGTTCCAAAAAGGTTGGAATTGCTGCTATAACCTCATTTAATGAAGTTATATGAGTTGGATTAAAGATTCAACATTGGTATGTGTAGAGCACTCAGCACAGTGCCTGGTATAAGGTAAGTCCTCAAAAAATGGTAGGCATTACATTATATATCATATTATTAAATTATTATCAGACAAGCCATCAAAATCACAGACTTTGAAGTCAGACAAGTCTAGGTTCAAATGCCAGCTCAGACACTTATAGTTATGAGACGTTGGGCAAGTTACTCTGATTTGCTATGAGAATTAAATGAGCTAAAATATAAAGTGTACATACATCCTAGCATATAATAAATGCCACAGAACTACGTGCTATCATTATTATTTTCATGGGCATATCAGTGTTGTCAGCCAAGTCACCCTATGAAATGCCTCTATTTCGTTCTCAAAGAAGCACAGCTAACTGTCCATGCCCAGAATTCACAACTCAAATCTGAGTTAGGAACACAAACCACGTTCCTTCCCCCAGGACCCTCCCTCCCTTGTTCTTTCTCTTCCTTTCTCCTTCACTCTCTCCCTTTCCAACTCTCCTCCTTTACTTATCTCTTTCTTTCTATAGCTTCTTCCTCTTTCTCTCCCCAGGTCCTCATGCTTTTCTTTTTCTTTCTGTCCTTCTTTTGTCTTATCTTCACTGTCTCTTTTAGAAGCAGAATGTGTTTTTTCAAACAAGATCTCAGGTGAGTCTCAATATATAAAATAAACCAGAAACTGCTCTAGATAAAGTAGAAATAGGAGCGTGGGGCCCAGTCTGATGGATGTCTTCTTGCCCTAAGGTGCTCCCCAGAACTGGGGTTCTGATACAGACAGAAAGATCACTGGAGATGATCTCCAAGGTCAGTTACAAAGCAAAAGTTTAAAAGAATAATTAGACATCAAAGACATAGAGCCACTCACCTGGGTAGTTATAATCTAGGCATGAGACCAGGGGTACCAAAGCTCTCCTCAAGCAAGTATCATATCATAGCTAGAATTATGAAATTCCAAGGACCTTGATATAAGAGGATGCTTTTTAAGGGGTGTAACTTTGAGAAGCTATCAGAATGATAATCCTTAGAAGTGAGGTATTAATTCTACAGGGTGGCTGTGACAGTTAACACCCACCCCACCCCATGCTACCGACAATACCAAAACATTTAGGGAATCAAAAAAGTCCCCTAATAGTTCACTAAAACAAAGATGGCTCCCTTAATAAGTCTGCTTTGCCTTTCCAACCAGCTGGATAGTGCCTATGATGATGGCTTTATTTTAAATGGGGTGGGTTTTGTTGGGTTTCTGATTGGCTCCCTGGTTGCTAAGAAAATGGTTGCCTTGGTTTTTCAGAATTAAGGGCCACAGCAAGCGCCACGTGGGAGTCTGTGTGGGAAAGGGAGTCTGTGAAGAAAACTTGCTTTGGCTTCTTCCTTACAGAACTCCCTCCCTTCCTGAGGTAAATTTAGTTTTCTTCCCCAAAAAAGAAAATGAAAAGGTTCTCTTATTTCCATAAATTCTTATAGTACATATTTGGGAATTTAGTTCCGTTCCTTTTTTAATCCCCTCCCTTCTTCAAATGTCTGCTGCTTGCTGGCACGTGGCGGTTGAAGCCGTGACTGTTCACATTCCTGACAGTTGACACAATTGTAATGTTTTACAATGAACTAGGTTTCTAGTTTTGCCAGACAGCAAAGAAGGGTTTCCTTTTTTTTTTTTTTTGAGACAGAGTTTCGCTTTGTCACCCTCGGTACAGTGGCGTGGCGTCACAGCTCACAGCAACTTCAAACTCTTAGGCTGAAGCAATTCTTTTGCCTCAGCCTCCCAGTAGCTGGGACTATAGGCACCTGCCACAACGCCTGGCTATTTTGTTGTTGTTGCAGTTGTCATTGTTGTTTAGCTGGCCCAGGACGCATTCCACCCCGCCAGCCTGGGTGTATGTGGCTGGTGCCCTAACCACTGCACTACAGGTGCCGAGATGAAAAAAGAGTTTTCCTACCCTATTGGGCACCAAGAAGATTCTCACAGGGACACCAACAAGTTTTGATCTGCATTCACTTGGAAGGGAAGAGCCTTTTCACTCCCACAGAAAGTAACACGATATGGAGCTGCAGGAGCTAGACAGGATCTTTAGTGAATAAGAGGGTTTAGAAAGGGACTTGCAACTCTGCACATTGTTACTTAGCCCCATATGCCTGAAATGGCTAAGTATTTGATCTGTGGGAATAGGTTAACACCTGGGGGTGAGATGTCCAAAGGTCTGTCGGGTTGTCCTTACTTTACTTCTGGACATTTTCAGAGAGGCTGCTGTAGGTCTCAACCTCAGGGGTACTGGGAACTGTTTTTAGAGAGGACCCCAAAAGCCCACCTGGGGTGGGCTTTGGTAGGCCAGGAGATTTCTGAAGGCAGGAGCTTCTTTCAGTTCAATTCGACAACCTGTACGCCCCTTCCATGTACTGGGTACAGGAACACGCTGCTGAAGATGACCCTCCCCCCTTACTAAGCTTATAGCTGCACAGGCAAGGCAGAACCAGACAGTGATTGCCCTGACACTCCACACTCTTGGCTGTATAACAGAATAAATAGGCCAGTGGGATGCCAGCTACTGGGAAAGCTGAGGCTGTAGTAAGTTATGATCAGGCCACTGCACTCTAGCCTAGGTGACAGAATGAGATCCTGTCTCTAAAAAATATAATAATAAAAGAATAAATAAACTGTCGCAGCAACAGCTTTGGCCAGTTACCTGCAGGGGAGTTTTAGAAACTGTTTTACCAAGTACCATCACTGCCTCCTCATTCTTACTTCGCCAACTATTTCCCCTCTGCCACAGCTTTGCTGCTTTGAGAAGTGAGGCTACACTACTCTCTGCCTGCACCCTATACCCAGCCCTTCACTAGAGCTTATGGCTCCACTAGTGGCGAACTCTGCTGAATTTGTTGGATGCTGCTGAGCATGTCTGCAACAAGACAGGGTGAGACAGTGCAGGCAGGGTATTCTTATTGTGAACAGGATTCTGGAATTCAGTGTGGTTTCTAAATCATTAAGTAGGCATGAGTCTGCCTCTTTGGTTTTAAATAATAATTATTTTAATCTTTAAGTTAAAACAATGTCCAAGTTTCCTAACTGAAACTCTGGGGAACAGGAACAATTATTCAGTCAATTATTGTTGTAGGAGGCATTAAATATAGAGAAGCCAATGGTTAAACGGGCATGGATCTTTTGTTCCTTCTTTTATTATTCAGGTCCAACCATTTATCACTCTTTGCCTATAGCCGTTCTGTCCTACCAGCTGTAACAAAGTGGCCAAATACAAGGCAAGGGGATAGGAGGAACATGAGAGCAAGAAATGGCAAGACAGGTACAGAATTTGTGAGCATCAGGGCTGAGAAGAGAGGTCAAAGATTGGGAATGGCTTCTTCTCAGCAACGCAACCATAGCTGTCTCTCTACTACCCCCTGAGCTACCCTCACAGCTATTTTTTACAAAATGTGTGTGACAGTCAGTAGGGGGTAGAGAATGAATATAGCAGGACACAAGAAGGAAGAAGAGAAAGAAAAGGGATGAAAGGAGCCCTGCACCACAACACTCCTTCCAGCACTTCAAGCACAGCACAAGTTTTTCAGTTCGACAAACTTTGTGCATCTACTTTTGCCAGAAACTGTGCAAGGCCACTGCAACAATCAATAAATAATTGCTGCACTGCATTGATGATGCTCCTGTTCTGATGCCTCTACTAATAATAAAATGTGCTTTTGTTGCTTGCAATAGATACTCAGAGAAATTCTATCTTGGTCTCCAAGTGAATAATAAAATTAGCCAAAGTTTATAAGCTCATGTTCCTTTGCTTAGAATTACTGTCACATCTATAGTTATTTGCCTGCAATCTCAAAGTACAAGCTGCAAAGCTTAAAAGACGTTCTATCGGCTCGGCGCCTATAGCTCAACCGGCTAAGGCGCCAGCCACGTACACCTAAGGTGGCAGGTTCGAATCCCCAGCCCGGACCCGCCAAACAACAATGACGGCTGCAACCAAAAAATAGCCAGGCGCTGTGGCGGGCGCCTGTGGTCCCAGCTACTTGGGAGGCGGAGGCAGGAGACTCGCTTGAGCCCAGGAGTTGGAGGTTGCTGTGAGCTGTAATGCCATGGCACTCTACCCAGGGGGACAGCTTGAGGCTCTGTCTCAAAAAAAAAAAAAAAAAAAAAAAAAGATGTTCTATCAATGACCTCAAAGACAATTAAAGAAAATAGAAAGCTGTTCAGGCAGCTGAAAGCAATCAATATTCTTTTTACTTGATACACACACAAGATTAGTTTAGTCATGGTGTAACTCCCTGCAGTAGGTGGGGAAGTAAACACCCTCAGGGAGTTCTTTTCTAAGGATTCTCCCTCCACTGCAACCTCCTCCTCCCTCCCCCCACACACACCAGAAATGGCCATAAATGACTCAAAAAATAACTTGTCCCAAGGACACCAGAATAATTTTGAGTTTTCATATCTCAGGTTAAGCCTGAGTATCTGAACTCTGAAGAACAGCAATCCGAGGCTTTAAAAGTAGCCTAGATCTAGATGGGACAACTCAGCTAAATCAACATGAATCAAATGAAGACCATACACTCAGAATCAGTCAGAATCTTGTGAGAGAAAACCTGTTACTGAATTTACCTACAGAAAGAGCCTCAGATGCAGACCACAACTGGGGACTAATGGAAAACATTCCTCAGCATGCCAGAGGAACCACCAAATACAGAGAATCCCAGGCCCTGATGGCAACATTACTGCAGACAGGCTAGATTCAACACTGGCTGCTCTTTCCCTGTGGCACGGAGCGCCTGAAGGAAGAAGGGCTTCAGCTTATCCACTCACACATCAAATATATTTATGGATATGTGGGGGTGTTCAAAGAGAGACAGAATTAGGTGCAATCAAAATGCACAGTACATTCTTCCTTAGGGGAAAACTGAAAGGGCTGTAAGTAGTTAAAAAGGAAAAGAGGAAGATATGTTTTGGGGTCGAGGCCATGAGGAGGATTCCACATTTTATGTCTCTGCAGCAATTCAGCCTACGTTCGTTCCTTTGTGTCTTACAACACCTCACTGGCTGTCCAAGATGACAATTCCAGAGGCTCACTGGGCTCCTCTAGCTCATGTGTGTGACTTCTTCACATGGCTTACTGGTCTGTGTACAATGATGGCAGCAGATATCAAGTCCTTATATGATTCTCTGCATGTGAACTTGGGAAGAGAATTTGTGATCCTGGTTTCTAAAACTAGTAGGCTCTATTCCTAAAGCTCAGAGACAGTTTTCACAAAACTCAGACCAGGGCACAGGGATTATATTTAGCATGCATATTCAGTATTTGTATTCCAGCAGTTTGCAGTGACATCATGGGGCACATACCTTCCACCAGTGTATTTGTAACAACACTCATTATACTGTTGATTCTGTCCTTCCGCCCATAAGAGGCCAGTTGGTCCATGGAAACTAAAAGAGATCCAGGGCCTTTCTTCTTAATTTCCACCTCAGTTGTAGCCTAAAAAAAAAAAATAACAAATAGGGTGAGTAAAGTCTTATAAATACAAAGCTGGTCCTTACTGGGAAGATAGACCAGAATGTGGTCTTCATTACATTTTCACACTTTAATTCTATAGTCCTTTTCACTTCAAGATATACAGTGAAACAGATTGGCCATGAATTGACCTTAGTTCTACAAGTGATAAGACCGAGTCATTTAATCTGGTTGAGACTCAAACACCACACCTGGTTAATTCCAAACATAGAGCAGAAAGACCAGATTCCTTTAGTGATATAGGCACCAGCAGCAGACCCTGAGTTTTCTTGTCCCAATCTCACACCCACAGCTTTTGACTAGAATTGGTCCAAAGGATAAAGTAAGTCAAATTCACCTTTATTTGAAATTTTATAAGGCCGAGGCCATGATCACACTGAGTGTTTCTTCCCTATATAGAAGCATTGTCACTCTAATCAACTGCCCCTTCCAAAAGCCAAACCTGGACTTAACCGAACATCAGTAAACTGAAGGTCTAACCCACGTCTCCTCCAAGACACTATAAGGAAGTACAGTAAGATTTTGCTATGTTAAACATACTATATCATAGAATGTTTATCTTGCCCTTTTTCTATTTTATTAATCTGCAGTGATCAAATTCCTAATGGAATAAAAATGTCAGAAAACATCATCAGATGTTTTTTAAAAAGTAATATTTACTAAAAATATTGTTACATGCCCCACCCTGGACAATACTGATATGGTAGATTATAGCAAAAGCTTTCTTAATGTCCCTTACTTATGATCTTTGTGACTATTCTACATTAGATTGGGATTAATGGAGTCATTTAAAACCTTGCTCTCTAGTAACCATATTGTCCACTGTGCCATGTCACCCATGTAAATGTGACTGCTCCTTCCACAGTGAGGTAAGAGGGCAGAGACAGTCACCACCCTGAGAGGACGTTTGTACAGTGCTCAAGAAGTACATGGCTGATCCACACCAGGATGATCCTAACTCTGTGGAGAGGAAATAAGTACCTCTGGATAACCACTTCAAAAAGCCCTCCTGTCCTTCTATATGTTTAGATTTGAAGGACTGAACAGAAGAAAGTTCCTGGTAGATTATAAGATTTGTCTTATCAAAGCGTTTCATCAGATCGTTCTACTAATTCAGACATTTGGTTCACCTGCAGGTCTTGATTGTTTTGTTTGTTTGGCAGGGATACAGAAGAAGTGAAAGGAAAAATAACTGATTTTCTTGGGAATTTCTGGCTGCATTACTATACAAATATCTATGTATATAAGGATGACCTATTAACCATTATTTCAGATCATAAGATATATTTCTTTCTTTCTTTCTTTTTTTTTTTTTTTTGAGACAGAGCCTCAAGCTGTCCCCTGGGTAGAGTGCCATGACATCACAGCTCACGGCAACCTCCAACTCCTGGGCTAAAGCGAGTCTCCTGCCTCAGCCTCCCAAGTAGCTGGGACCACAAGTGCTCGCCACAAAGCCTGGCTATCTTTTGGTTGTAGCCATCATTGTTGTTTGGTGGGCTGGATTTGAACTCACCACCTTAGGCGTATAAGGCTGGCGCCTTAGCCACTTGAGCCACAGGCGCCAAGCTGTAAGATATATTTCTTTGAGGAGCTGTTTTTGCTACAATTCTCAGCCAAATATTCATGACATTTTATAAATCACATTAAACTATTACATTTGAAAAATGATAGTCATCTAAAAACACAGAGGGGGCCCCATACAATAGACATTTATTTCTGCCACCGTACTGGTCCTAGATTTTTAGAACAGACTGTCACTTGATAATCCCTATTTGAAAGCTAAAATAATTTTTAGCTTGGGTTTAGTAAATCCACATAAATTAAAAAAAATTCACCTCCAAACGTAATATTATGACAGAACAATTATTATTTGTATCTTTCTATATAAAATGAAAGTAAACTATGGCAGAGATATGTAGGGACAACTTCTATAATAGCAAAATTTATTGTATAACTTTTTAATTATAGAACATAGCTTAATTTTCAAAGAAAAGAATAAAAGACATCAAGAAATAAAAATTTCAGGCAGGGCATGGTGGCTGACGCCTGTAATCCTAGCACTCTGGGAGGCCAAGGAAGGTGGACTGCTTGAGTGCAGGAGTTTAAGACCAGCTTGAGCAAATGTGAGACCCTATTGCTACTAAAAATAAAAAAAAACCTAGCTGGGCATTGTAGCAGGTGCCTGTAGTCCCAGCTACTCGGGAGGCTGAAGCAAGAGTATTACTTAAGTCCAAGAGTTTGAGGTTGCTGTGAGCTATGATGCCACAATAGTCTACTCAGGGCCACAGAGTGAGAGACTCAGTCTCAAAAAAAAAAAAAAAATTCAAAAAGTGGGGCGGGGGCTCAGTGCCTGTGGCTCAAATGGCTAAGGCACCAGCCACATAAACCTAAGGTGGTGGGTTTGAATCCAGCCCAGGCCTGCCAAAACAACAATGACGGCTGCAACCAAAAAATAGCTGGGTGTTGTGGCGGGCACCTGTGGTCCCAGCTTGGGAGGCTAAGGCAAGAGACTCGCTTGAGCCCAGGAGTTGAAGGTTGCCTGAAGGGGGATAGCTGGAGGCTCTGTCTCAAAAAAAAAAAAAGAAAAAAAAAAGTGGGGCAGGGATGGGAAGGAGTGAGACCAGGGGCTTAGTAAGCTCCCACCTAACTGGTACAATGTAGGAGTATATGGCACACCTCTTGGGTGATGGACTCAAATACAAATTGGACTTTTCCTAACAAATGCAATGTAACCTAAATTTTATGCACCCTTATATTAATCTGAAATTTAAGAAAACAATCATCATTATCATAAAAGGGGATATCAAATTCTATAGCCATTAGTAGGATAATAAGGATATACTATGAACAGCTTTATGCCATTTCATTTTAGATAAAATGGACAAACTTATCAAAACTAACCCAAGAAAAACCTGAAAATCTGGCTAGCCTCAGTGGTTTATGCCTGTAATCCTAGCAGACTGGGAGGCCAAGGCAGGAGGATCCTTTGAGCTTAGGAGTTTGGGACCAGCCTGAGCAAGAGCAAGATCCTATCTTTGCTAAAAATAAAAAATTAGCCCTGTGTTGTGGTGGGCTCCTGAGTCCCAGCTACTTGAGAGGCTGTGGCAGGAGCCTCAGGTTTGTGGGCACCTGAACCAGGAGTTTGAGGTTGTTGTGAGCAAGAAAGTGAGACTTTGTCTCAAAAAAAAAACAAAAAAAAACAAAAAACCAAACCAAACAATACCCCCCAAAACCTCTCAGAAAATCTTAATAGCCCATATTAGTTAAAGAAATTGTAATGAAAAACCTCTGACCACAAAGAAAAGCTCTAGATAGTTTTGCAAGTGAATTAAATCAAATTTTAAGGAATAATACTACTCTTACACAATTTCTTTCAGAAAACAGAAGATAAGGGAATATGTCTCAACTTGCTTTATAAAAACTAATACAACCCTGATACCAAACTTGACAAAAACATTACAAGAGACTAGTATCCCTAATGAAAAGATGCAAAATTCTTTTTTTTTTGTTTTCAGTTTCTTTTTTGGCCAGGGCTGGGTTTGAACCCACCACCTCTGGCATATGGAGCCAGTGCCCTACTCCTTTGAGCCACAGGTGCTGCCCCAAAATTCTTAACAAAATATAAGTAAATAGAATCTAGCAATATATGCAGAGGATGATACATCATGACCAACCACAGAGGTTAACCCAGGAAAGCAAAGTAAGTTTAACATTAGCAAAAAAGTCAATATTATTCATCACATTCATTGGATAAAAAAGAAAAAGGATATGATCATCTCATAGATCCAGAAAAACATTTAACAAAATTCAATACCTGTGCATAATAAAAATCTCTCAGCAAACCACAAACAGAATGTAGCAGTTTCTTTCTGATAAAAGACATCTATGAAAACCTATAGCAAATATCATAGTTCTTGATGAAATATTAAATTGTTTTCCTTTAATAATGGAAATAAGAATCACTTCTCTTCAATTTTTTTTATCTTAAAGTCCTAGATAGTACAATAAAACAAAATAAATAACTAAAGGCATAAGGATTGATGTTGCCGTTATTCACAAAAAGTACTGTCTATGTAGAAAGCCCTATGGAATTTCCCCCCAGAACCCTCCAAATCTAATAGAACCAATATGTTAATTTATCAAGGTCATGAGATGCAAGGTCAATATAAAATAATCAACTGTGTTTCTATATTCTGGCATCAAATACTTGAAAAATAAATTTTAAATTATCTTTTCATTATATTAATACCAATAAATAAATTAAGGATATGCAAGACTTCCCCACTCCACTGCAAACTATACGACTTTGTTGAAAGCAACTTGAGAAGTCCTAAATAAACAAAGAAGATACCACAGTCATAGACTGTATTACAATTACAAATACAGAGACTGTAAGACTTATTACAATTAAGATGCTCAGTCTCCCTAAATTGATCTGTACCATCACAGTGCAACTCCTATCAAAATTCCAGGCTTTTTGGAAGAAACTAAAAAGGTGATTCTAAAATTCATATTCAAATGCAAAGCTCTAGAATAATCTTTTTTTTGTTTAGTCTTACTCTGTTGACCCTTGTGGAATGCAGTGAAGTCACTGTAGCTCACAGTAACCTCAAAATTCTCAGTGCAAGTGATCCTCCTCGCCTCAGCCTCCTGAGTAGTTGGGACTACAGGTGTGCACCATAACACCTGGGTAATTTTTCTATTTTTGGTAAAGGCAGAGAGAGTCTTGCTCTTGCTTAGGCTGGTCTCAAACTCCTTGCTTCAAGGAATCCTCCGACCTTGGCATCCCAGAGTGCTAGGACTGCAGTCATGAGCTACTGTGCCCAGCCCAGAATAATCTTAAAAATATCTAGAATAGCAAAATGATCTCTTGAAACATTATGTAATAATCTTTAAAAATATTATTTTTTGTTCAGAGGGTTTATGCTATCTCATTCCCAGAATGCAGACAAACAGACAAACAGATCAAGGGGAAAGAACAGAGTTCAGACATAGACTCAAACATATACATCAATTGACTTCAGCCAAGGCTCTGAGTCAATTCAGTACAGAAAGAGAAGTCTTTTTAACTAAAAGACTGGATCTTTATCCTGGTTGACCCCCATCTCATTTCACATGCAAAAATTAATATCAGATAAATCAGAGACCTGAACACAATAATTAGATGATTAATGAAGACATAAAATATCTTCATGCCCTTGGGGGTAAGCAGAGTTCTTGAACTAGGATGTCAAAAACAATATCATAAAAGAAAAAAAGTGTTACATTGACTTCATCAAAATTAAAAATTAATTAAAATTAAAAAATTTTAATATATCTGATAAAAGACATATTAAAAACTCTAAGAAATTAATAATAAAAAGATAAACACCTCAGTTAAAAGTGAGCAAAAGACTTGAATAAGTTCACTAAGGAAGATATCTAAAAAGCCAACAAGCACAGGAAAGATGCTCATCATTAGGAAAATGGTAAATTTTGGGGTATAATAAGATAACATTTCATATCCACTAAAATGCTAAAATCAAAGATTAATAACACTAGACACTAGCTAGGATGTGGAGCAACAGAACCCTATACACTATTGGTAGGATTAAAAAAAAATAACAAACAAAAACAAACCCCCAACTCTGTAACTATTCTGGAGTACTGTTTGGTAATTTCTTATAAACATACATTTACCACATGACCCAGGAGTTTCACTCTGATTTATTTATTCAATTTAAATGAAAACATTTTGTCTGCATAAGTAGTAGTGTAATAATGCTTATAGTAAGTACATGTGCACTAGCTGCAAATTGGAAGCAACCTGAATATAATAGGAGAGAATGGATGAACAAATTGGGGTATATTTACACAAAGAAATACTACTAAACACTAACAAGGAATGAGCTACTGATATACCAAATGACATGAATGTATCTCAAAAGACAAAAAATCTTGTTGAATGAAAGAAGCCAAATGAAAAATACATTATGTGTTTAAGTTCACACATATGCAAGAAAACTACCTGTAGAAATACAAGTCAAGAGTGGTTGCCTGGAGAGGAGGGGACTTTCTGGGAGGGTCTATGGTAATGAAGTGTTTACAGGACAATCCTCAACTGGTCGGAGAGTTCCTTCTCTACCTATTTACCCACAACTTTGTTTAACTCTTGGGAAAGGTTTTCCCAATGTACTACTACAATTTGATGATGCAGGGGAATTCTCTGAGAAGGAATACAGAATTCAGATGTATAAATACTTGTATGTACAAAATGTTACCTGTATAGTGGAAATAAACAAAGATGAAACAGATGAGAAAAGCAAAGGCTATTTATTCAGAGCTTGCTATGTCAAGGGGGTCAGCTACCTTCACTGAAACTTATAGCAGGCAGAGGAGTGGGAAGGCTTTATGGGGGCATGGATGGGGAAGGGAAGGCTTCATTCAGGTGTGCCCTACTGGAGGCTGCTGGCGGGCAGGGAGGCTGCTGGAGGCTAAGTAGAAGTGGGATACCTCAGGTGCATATTTGACTTTTTCTGGTTGGACCTAAGTTGAAAATGGAAACAAAATTAGGGAATTATTTAGTTATTAATAAAGCCTTAGGCATTTGGGGACTATTGTTATAGAAGTTATTATTTCACTTCTTAGATTATCACTAAAGATAGAAATCTGCCTTCCTACAAGTTATAATAGGCTGGCTTCCTGGGTTGCTTATTATAGATAAGGTGGTGGGTCAAAGTTCTATTTTTATTCAACTAGTCACTGTCCCTTTGTAGATGTAGTCTCTTAGTATTCAACAAATCACACTGATTTATGGAAAGCCAGACAGCAAATATACATTTACTACTGTAACTACCTAAGATGACATAACCTAAAACTGCCTTGGGAGGACATCACTTAAAAGTGCTAAGAATGAGTAGGAGCTAAGACAGGGTAATTGCACACTAAAAAAATTAAAATTAGAGTATACTACAACAGGTAGGCAATCTCTCTTCCCTAGGTGATGTTTCAAAAGCTGGAATTAAAAGGACAGGAAATAAAATAACAGATAAAATGCACATAGTTAAAAATAACAGACAAAATGCACATAGTTTATTTTTATTTTTTATTGTTAATTAAATCATAACTTTGTACATTGATATATTTATGGGGTTCAGGGTACTGCTTCAATATACAATGTGAAATGCTTACATTGAACTAAGTAACATCCATCATAATTATACTCACTTCTTAATAGTTTTGAAATGTACCATTGCATCATGCACATTAGGTGAGGTCCCCCCAAATACCCTCCCTCCTCCTATATTCCCCCCTCCTCTCCCCTCTCTCCTCTTCCCTTCTATTTTCTAGACTATAGTTATGTTTTGCCACTCATATGAATGTGTAGGTGATTATATATTGATTTGATAGTATTGATTACATTTAATACTTTTTTTCTATTCTTGAGAGACATTACTATGAAGAATATGTTCCAGCTCCATCCAGGTAAACATAAAAGATGTGAAGTCTCCACCCTTTTTATAGTATTCCATGGTGTACATATACCATAATTTGTTAAACCATTCATGGGTTGATGGGCACTTGGACCGTTTCCGTATCTTGGCTATTATGAATTGGGCTGCAATAAACATTCTGGTGCAAATGTCTTTGTTGTATAATAATTTTTGATCATCTGGGTATATACCTAGTAGAGGAACTGCAGGATTGAACAGTAGGTCTACTTTTAGTTCCTTGAGTGTTCTCCAAACTTCATTCCAAAAAGGTCATATTAGCTTGCATTCCCACCAGCAGTGTATAAGTGTTCCCTTCTCTCTGCATTCACATCATCATCTGTAGTTTTGGGATTTTGTGATGTGGGCTAATCTTACTTGAGTTAGATAATATCTTAAAGTGGTTTTGATTTGTATTTCTCTGATGATTAAGGATGATGAACATTTTTTCATGTGTTTATAGGCCATGTGCCTGTCTTCATCAGAGAAGTTTCTGTTCAAGTCTCTTGCCCACATAAAAATGGGGTTATTTGTTCTTTTCTTATGATTAGTTTGACTTCTTTTTTTTTTGAGACCGAGCCTCAAGCTGTCCCCCTGAGTAGAGTTCCGTGGCATCACAGCTCACGGCAACCTCCAACTCCTGGCCTCAAGTGAGTCTCCTGCCTCTGCAATTAGTTTGACTTCTCTGTAGATTCTAGTTATCAGACCTTTGTCAGAAGCATAATCTACAAAAATCTTCTCCCATTCTGAAGGTTGTCTGTATGCTTTATTTACTATGCTCTTGGCTTTTTAGTTTGATCAGATTCCAGTAATGTATTTTTGGTGTTGCTTCAATTGCCCAGGGGGTCCTCCTCATAAAATATTTTCCCAGGCCAACTTCTTCAAGTGTTTTCCCTGTACTCTCTTCTAGTAGTTTTATCATTTCATGTCTTAAGGTTTTTTTTTCTTTTTTTTTTTTTTGAGATAGAGCCTCAAGCTGATCCCCCTGGGTAGAGTGTCATGGCATCACAGCTCACAGCAACCTCCAACTCTTGGGCTCAAGCGAGTCTCCTGCCTCCGCCTCCCAAGTAGCTGGGACCACAGGTGCCCGCCACAACGCCCGGCTATTTTTTGGTTGCAGCCATTATTGTTGTTTGGCGGGCCTAGGCTGGATTCGAACCCGCCACCTTAGGTGTATGTGGCTGGCGCTTTAGCCACTTGAGCCACAGGTGCCGAGCCCATGTCTTAAGTTTAAATCTTTTATCCAGTGATAATAAATTTTTGTTAATGGTGAAAGGTGGGGTCCAGTTTCAGTCTTCTACAGGTTGCCAGCCAGTTCATCCAGCACCATTTGTTAAATAGGGAATCTTTCCCCCATTGAATATTTTTGATAGGCTTGTCAAAGATCAAATGATGATAAGCAGCTGGGTTCATCTCTTGGTTCTCTATTCTGTTCCATAAATCTACCTCCCTGTTTTTGTGCCAGTACCATGCTGTTTTGATCACTATATGTAGTATAGCCTGAAGTCTGGTAACGTGATACCTCTTGATTTCTTCTTAATTCTGAGTAATGTATTTGCTATTTGAGGTTTTTTCTGATTTCATATAAAATGAAGTACTATTTTTTCAAGTTCTTTAACGTACGACAATGATGCTTTAATAGGGATTGCATTAAATCTATAGATTGCTTTGGGCCGTATAGGCATTTTAACAATGTTGATTCTTCTCAGCCATGAGCATGGTATGTTTTCCCATTAGTTAACATCTTCAGCTATTTCTTTTCTCAGAGTTTCATAGTTCTTTTTATAGAGATCTTTCACGTCCTTTGTTAGGTAAATTCCCAGATATTTCATCTTCTTTGGCACTACTGTAAAAGGAATAGAGTCCTTGCCTCTACTTTCAGCTTGACTATTGTTGGCATATATGAAAGCTACTGATTTCTAAGTATTGATTTTTTATCCTGAGACGCTGCTGTATTCCTTGATCACTTCTAAGAGTTTTGAAGTTGAGGCCTTGGAATTTTCCAGGTGATGATTATATCAGCAGTGAAGAGAGTTTGATCTCCTCTGACCCTGTTTGGATACCCTTGATTGCCTTCTCTTGCCTGACTGCAATGGCTAAGACTTCCATTACTATGTAGAATAGCAGAGGAAACAGTGGGCATCCTTGTCTCATTCCTGATCTGAGTGGAAATGTTTTCAACTTTACACCATTTAATATGATATTAGCTGTGGGGTTGCTGTTGATGGCCTCTTATCAGTTTAAGAAATGTCCCTTCTGGCTCGGCGCCTGTGGCTCAAGTGGCTAGGGCTCCAGCCACACACCTAAAGTGGCAGATTCAAATCCAGCCCAGGTCCGCCAAACAACAATGATGGCTGCAACCAAAAAAATGGCCGGGTGTTGTGACGGGTGCCTGTGGTCCCAGCTACTTGGGAGGTGGAGGCAGGAGACTCGCTTGAGCCCAGGAGTTGGAGGTTGCTGTGAGCTGTGATGCCATGCACTCTATCCAGGGGACAGCTTGAGGCTTTGTCTCAAAAAAAAAAAAAAAAAAAAAGAAATGTCCCTTCTATGCCTATGTTCTTAAGTATTCTGATCATGAAAAGATGCTGGATATTATCAAAGGCTTTTTCTGCATCAATTGAGAGAATCATATGGCCTTTATTTTTTATTTTATTGATGTGATGTATTATATTTATAGATTTGAGTATGTTGAACCAACCCTGTGACCCTGCAATAAAATCAACTTGATTATAGTATACAATTTTTTGGATGTGTTGTTGAATTTTGTTTGCTAAAGATCTTATCAAATATTTTTGCATCGATATTTATTAATGATATTGGTCTATAATTTTCTTTCTTTGTTGGATCCTTTCCTAGTTTGGGGATCAGGGTGATATTTGCTTCATAGAATGTGTTAGGAAGTATTCCTTCTTTTCCTATGCTTTGGAAAAGGTTGTATAATATAGGTACTAGTTCCTCTTGAAAGGTTTGATAGAATTTGGATGTGAAGCCATCTGGTCCCGGACTTTTCTTTTTTGGGAGATTTCGTATTGTTGATGCTATTTCAGTGACTGATATAGGTCTGTTCAAGATTTCTAATTCTTTCTGGTTCAGTCTAGAAGGTGGCATGCTCCATTTCCTTCAGATTTTCATATTTCAGGGAATAAGATTTTCATCATAATCACTGAGAATTTCTTGAATTTCTGAGGTTATTTTTCCTTTGTTATTTCTCCTTTATCGTTTCTGACAGACAATATTAGAGATTTTACTTTTCTGTTTCTGGTTAGGTTGGCCAAAGGTTTATCAATTTTGTTAATCTTTTCAAAAACCAACTTTTTGACTTGTTGATCTTCTGAATGATCTTTTTGTTTTCAATTTCATTTAAGTCTTCCCTAATTTTGGTTATTTCTTCTGCTGGGTTTGGGGTTGGAATGTTCTTCCTTTTCCAGTTGCTTGAGATGATCCATTAAGTTGTTGGTTTCCTCTCTTTCTGTTTTCTTGATGAAGGCTTTCCAATGCTATCATTTTTCCTCTTAGGACTGCCTTTGTAGTATCCCACAGGTTTTGGTAATTTGTGTTATCATTTTGTTCCAAAAATTTGATTACCTTCTTAATCTCATCTTTAACCCAGCTATTATTCAGCCTAAGATTATTTAGTTTCCATAACTTTGTTTGAGTATGAAGATTCCTGTTGCTGTTGAGTTCAACTTTTATTCCATGGTGGTCCAAGAAGATACAAGGAATAATTTCTTTTCTTTTAAATTTGATGAGGTTAGACTTGAGACCTAGGATATGATCTATTTTGGAGGATGATCTGTGGGCTGATGAGAAGAATGTATTTTCAGTTTTATTAGGATGAAATGTTCTGTAGAGGTCTATTAAGTCCATTTGTTCTAGGGTCAGGTTTAAGTCTAATATTTCTTTGTTTCTTCTTGGAGGATCTATCCAAAACTGTTGGTGTTACAATCTCCAACTATTACAGTGCAGGAAGATATCAAGTTGTTCATATCCATTAGGGTTCGCTTTATAAATTGAGGAGCATTTTGGTAGGGTGCATAAATGTTATTTATATGTTGGATGTTTCCCTTGACAAATATGTAGTGACCATCATTATCTTTATCTTTGTTGGTTTAAAGCCAATTGTACCTGCAACTAAAATTGCAACCCCTGCTTTTTTCTGGTTTCCATTTGCCTGTATTATAGAAGTCCATCCTTTCACCCTGAGTCTATTTTTATCCTTTAAGGTAAGGTGAGATTCTTGTATACAACAGATATCCGGTCTGGGTTTATGTATCCAGTCAGCCAGCCTATGCCTCTTTAGAGGACAGTTTAAACCATTCACTTTAATTGAGAGAATTGATAAGCCTGGTTGTGTTTGGGGTGTCATGATTTTTGGATGTCCAGCGGACATTTTTAATCCTTTCCCCACTGTGGAAGTTGGGTTTTGTTCAAAAATCTCTGGGTGAGTTTACTTTGGAGGTAAAGCATTACACTGGTCATTGTGGAGGATGGGTCTGATAATATCCTGGAGAGCTGGTTTAGTTATGGCAAATTTCTTCAACATTTGTATGTCATTAAAGTATTTGATGTCTCCATCGCAAATGAAACTCAGTTTAGCTGGATATAGGATCTAGGGCTGGAAGTTGTTTTGTTTCAGGAGATTGAAGGTCGATGACCTTCCTCTTTTGGCTTGAAACATTTTGGCTGAGAGGTCTGCAGTCATTCTGATATTTCTCCCTTTGTAGGTGATGCTTTTTTAACATCTGGCTGCTTGCAGAATTTTCTCCTTCATCTTTAAACTTTGGCAAAGTTAATCACAATGTGTCTAGGAGATGCTTTATTTGGATTGAATCTTGCTGGGGTTTGGAAACTGTCTACTATCTGGAGTTCTGTATCTCTTGCAACACTTGGGAAATTCTCCAAGATCTCTTGGAGTAGAGCATCTGTATCATTAGGACCATCCTCTTCTCCTTCAGGAATTCCTGTAAGACGGATGTTTGATCTTTTCAATTGATCTCACAACTCTCTCAGGGAATGATCAGTTTTTGCTCTCCATTTGTCTGCCTCTTTGAGCGTTTGGGAACATTCAAAAG
>NW_003852438.1:5978541-5980660 GCF_000181295.1 Otolemur garnettii | reverse complement strand
AGCCGGTGACTTTGTCTTTAAATTCATTAATTTCTTGAGACAATCTCTGGAATTCAATTTCTATCTTTTCTTCTATACTATTTATCTTATTTGCCATCCATATTCTGGATTTGATTTCTGACATTGCTGCCATTTGTCTCTGCATGGCATCTTCAGTTTTATCTCCTTTGTCATTTCTTGGGGGGAGGGTTGATGGACTCCGGTTATTCATGTTGCCAGGGTTCTTCTGTTGGGTCCGCACCATGTTTATTTTCCACCGTTTGGTTATTAGCAGTGGTAGGGCGAGATTGAATTGGGGTTCCCAAGTAGTAGAGATAGCCCCTTACCAAAGCACTAGGCTTTGTAATTGTGGCTTATTTCCTACAACCTTACAAAGGCTCCTTTCAGAGTTTTGGCTGGAGACTCTGAGGACCTACTTGGTGAGACAGCGCAAGCTAGCTCTGTTTTGATATCAGTCAACCTCTACCCTATCCTCAGAAGCCATGGTATTAGGTTTAAAGCTTGGCTGTGAAGAGATACAAACAGCTGTGGCGCCCAGCCCCCACCCTTCAGTTCTTTTCTGCTACAGAACTTTGAAGGTCAACCTCAGAATGTCCCCGAGTGGACAACCCCAGACATGAGTTCCAATTAAATTGTCTTAGGCAGTGCAAACCCTACTCAATATAGAGGGATTCAAGGGTCTCCAACAGAACAACTGAGGCCAGGGATCTATACCCCACCCACCAGACTCAGTCCACACTGTTGTCCACTTCTCTGCTCACAGACCCAGTTGGAGACAGGAGTCACGCCCCTGCCCACCAGTCTCAGTCCACACCCGGCTAGCCTCTGCTTGCCAGACCAGTTGGAGTCAGGGGACCACACCCCTGCCTGTCAGTCTCAGTCCACTGTCTGGCAAGCCTCTGTTTGCAGGCTCTGTTGGGGTCAGGGCACCACACCTTGCCCACAGGTCTCAGTCCTCACCCAGTAAGCCTCTGCTCACCAACCTGCTAGGGACAGGACCACACCCTAGCCCTCAGGTCTTGGTTCACACCCAGTAAGCCTGTGCTCAAGGGTTCTGGTGGAGTCAGGGGACCATGCCCTTGCCCTCAAGTCCAACAGGGGCTGGGGATCAGCCCTGTCTGCGGAACTTAGTCTACACGGGGCAACCACTCTTCTGCTGTGGGTGCTGTCAAGCTGGGGGTTCTGCACCCTGTCCCACCAAACACAGCCCAAACTGCAGGTCAACACCACCACTGGCTGGGCAAAGTCATAATCAGGGGACTGATCCTCCTCCCACTGAGTGTCCCTTTCTTCCCTCACCCTCTTTCTTCTCTATTAGTCACAGATTACGTCCTGATGGTTGGCACTCCACATCTTGCCCAGATCTCTCAGGAAAAGACCCAACACACTGCGTTCTGTAGGGGGCAGAACTTCAGATGACCATGAAGGGGGAAGGGTGGAATGGGAGTTTGGACTTGTGGGGAAAATATCTGTTCAATTTTATGCCTGGTGGGGTGGTATCTAGGTTCATAAGTGGGACCTCCCTGGAGAAAGAAACCTGGTGTTTAGTGGCTCTCTCCAGTGAGGTAAAATGACAGGTCTTTTGTTCCCTGCTTGCTCACAGATAGCCTGCAGTGGGCCTCCTGCTTTTTTTTTTAGAGAGAGACAGAATCTCACTTTATTCCCCTGGGTAGAGTGCCTTGGCATCACACAGCTCACAGCAACCTCCAATTCCTGGAGTTTAGAGGGGGCTGGGCTTGGCAGTTTGTCCAGGGCCAGGTTTGAACCCTCCACCCTCAGTATATGGGGCCAGTGCCCTACCCACTGAGCCAGAGATGCTTCCTGGGCCTCCTGCTTGAGGGAGGGGTCTCTCATCCTCTAGTCAATGGCTTTGTACCTGTAATTTGATTTCTTGAATGCTCTTCCTTGGAGTTACAGCTTGACGAACTTTTTCTTGGCTCAGCTCCCCACCTTTGGCTTCATAGAGTCCAGATTTCATCCAGTTTTTCTCCCTCTGATCAGGAGCCTCTGCTAAAAGTTGCTACCAGTCAGCCATCTTCCCAGGATATCCATTGTTTAAAATGTATTTTAACCATTTTCAAGTGTAGAATTCAGTGGCTTAAAAGCACATTCACAATGT
>NW_003852438.1:5968194-5978324 GCF_000181295.1 Otolemur garnettii | reverse complement strand
TTACTCACAATTCCCCTTTCTATCTAGCTCCCCAGAAACAGTAATCTGGATTTGCATCTTCTAGACAGTTCCTATACATTGAAACTGGCTGTTTTCACTGAGCATGATTTCAATGTTCATCTGTGTTGTAGCATACATCAATATTTCATTCCTTTTTATGGCTGAATAATATCCCATTGTAGGAATGTAACACATTTTGTTTATTTATTCATCAGCTCATAGGCATTTGGGTTGTTTCCACTTTTTGGCTATTGTGAATAGTGATTTTATGAATATTTATATATAAGCTTTTGTGTGACCACAGATTTTTAATTCTCTTGGGAACATACGTAGGAGTAGATTGCTAGGTCGTATGTTAACTGTATGTCTAATTTTGGGATGAAATGCCAAACTTTTCCAAAGTGGCTGCACTATCCTACTTTCCTACTGGCTATTCCCTATGTCAGAGCACAAACAAACCCAAAGGAAGAAAGCTTGGAGAACACTCTTTCCCAGGTAAGACAGATTCACAGTCAGCCTCCAGCTAGAATTCCCTATGGTCTTCTGTGAGGTGCACCTCTGCTATGGGCTCAGCTGCCCAGGTGTCATCACCTGGGAGTGGGGGAGGGGAGCTTCTTCCTTCAGCCAGCTGAGACTCAAGAGGAAAAACCACATGTCCTTTCCCTATTTCTTCAGGTTTTCTTGGTTTTGTTTTGTTTTGTTTGATTTGGCTCCTTCTGATATTCTAATGGATTTGATTTTATGTTTTAGGGGAGTGGAGAGGAGAACTACCTACCTTTCGAAGTCAGGAGCCTCTGCCTTTTAAAAATTCAGCCAGGGGTCCTCAAAATTTTTAAACAGGGGGCCAGTTCACTGTTCCTCAGACCGTTGGAGGGCCGGACTGTGGGCCCCGGGATGAGTTGACTGCTAAGCAGGACAGGCAGTGGAGGCAAAAACACCTGGCGGGCCAGATAAATGTCCTAGGCAGGCAGCATGTGGCCTGTGGGCCATAGTTTGAGGACCCCTGATGGCTCTTTTCACCAGAGGCACCAAAAGTGAAGAAGGAAGCTCCTGCCCCTCCCAAACCCGAAGCCAAAGCAAAGGCATTGAAGGCCAAGAAGGCAGCGCTAAAAGGCATCCACAGCCACAAAAAAAAGATCTGTACATCACCCACCTTCCGGTGGCCAAAGACTCTGAGGCTCCGGAAGCAGCCCAAATATCCTTAGAAGAGTGCCCCCAGGAGAAACAAGCTTGACCACTATGCAATCATCAAGTTCCCCCTGATCACTGAGTCTGCCATGAAGAAGACAGAAGACAACAACACACTTGTGTTCACTGTGGACATCAAAACCAACAAGCATCAGATCAAAAAGGCTGTGAAGAAGCTTTATGACATTGATGTGGCCAACATCAACAACCTGATCAAGCCTGATGGTGAGGAGGCATATGTTCGACTGGCTCCTGATTATGATGCTTTGGATGGTGCCAACAAAATTGGGATCATCTAAACCAAGTCCAGCTGGCTAATTCTAAATATATAACTTTTCACCATAAAAAAAAAAAAAAACCACCAAAAAAACCCCCCAACTTAGCCTCTAAAGAGCCCTGAAGCAAAACACAAAAAGCAATTGAGAATGAGAAACTTAATTGAGAAAGTTAAACTCAGTGCAAGTGTTCTTGATTTCTCTTAACCCAATGGAAGATTTATGGGGCATTTAGCCACTGATCCATCCTCCTGAATTGTAGCAGTCCTCCAACAGATATCCTGCAAACCTGCAGATGGCAGATTCTACTCACATTTCTACAGATCTGCCCAAGGAAGCCCAACTTCCTATTGATTCTAAATGGCTTTCCATAGAAATACATTAACTAGAAATTTACCGGTCACCGTTCTTGGAACTAAAATTTATAGCATTTTATGTGTTCTTACAAACCAGCCATTAATCAAACCACTATTTAAGCCTTTCTTAAATTTTTGTAGTGTTTTGCTTTAAAATAATTGTACAATAATTCCTCCTTTTGAAACAAAGGATCTGTAGAATCTCAGATGGAACCAAATCAAGTAATTTAGTACAGTCTATTCCTCAGGGCTAAAAAGGTCAAGAAAGTATAAGCAAAGGAAAAGAAAGTGACTTTCTGAACATCAAGAATAGGCCACAAAATATGCTTCACATTTTATGTTATCATGTTTAATTTTTACAAGAGTCCCATAACAGAGGTCATTTTATCTCTTTTCTACAGAAAAGATTAAAATGGGCTCAGAGAGGTTAATTTCCCAGGATCACATTAGTAAATAAAGAACTTGGGCTTTTGAGTTAGTATAGTGTAATGGCTAATGGTTAAAGCTGTGGAGTTACACTGCTTGAATTCAAATTCTAACTCTATTGTTAATTGTCCAATCCTGGACAAGTTACTTTATTCCTCTAAGTCAGGGGCGTCCAACCTGCAGCTCACAGGTCACATGCTGATTTTGTGGGGACTTCCTTGCTTATCTATGGTGTCAGGTATCACAAAAAGTATGCACAAACCATTTTTTTGCTAATCAGCTCTCTTTAGTGTTTGTGTGGCCTAAGACAACTCTTCTTTCAAAGAGTAGAAGAGAAAAAAAAAAAGCTGGACACCCCTGCTAAGCCTTGGCTTCCTCCTCAATAAAAAGCAGGTAACAGCAGTATCTATCTCACAGTGCAAGGGCTTTGAGCATTAAGTGAGATAATGCTTGTACATGTACAAGCTACTACTGCAACATGATTTCTGAATTACATGTGATTTCTGGATTGCCAGGGCACTTGCTTTATGAGTGAAGAGCGATGACCCTCACCTGCTTTCCCAGCCTAGTGATGGAGACACAGGGAAAAGTCCCTTCAGCAAAAAGCAAAAGTAGAAATTCCCAAGTTATCAAACAATCGTCATCACTTAATCACAACTGAATAATTAATAAAGATGTGCAATAGTTTTTGATGACACTCTACTGAGGTGATGTCTGGATGCCTTTTTTTCTTACAGTCTATTATATTTCTTAATTTAAGCCTGAAGGAAGAAAAATACAGATATGATATAGCTACACATGAAAACTTAGTGAGACCAGTTTGTAAACCATTAGCGGGTTCTATACTATGCCATGAAGGAAGAGTATATATAATTGGAAGCATCTAATGGCTCTGGGTTTCATAACTATTTGCGGCTGTGGAGGCATCCAGAATGTCTGATAGTTAAGATCACTATATCCTAGCTCAAAGAGGTATTAATTTTCATCTGGCCTGGGCTGCCAGATGAGTAATTAATATCTCTTAAATTTTGTAATTCAATTTTACAATATCAAATAAATATAAAAGGATTAATATATTTGTTTTGTTAAGATAAATGATTATTTTCCCCGTTTTTTGAAGGTACTAATATTTAAGCCACCAGGAAGTTATTTTTGGCATCAAAGAGACCTTGGTTTAAAAGTTCTATTGTGGTTTGGCGCCTGTGGCTCAAGTGGCTAAGGCACCAGCCACATATACCTAAGGTGGTGGGTACGATCCAGCCCAGACCTGCCAAAACAACAACAGCTGCAACTAAAAAATAGCCAGGTGTTGTGGCGGGTGCCTGTGGTCCCAGCTACTTGGGAGGCTGAAGCAGGAGACTTGCTTCAGCCCAGGAGTTAGATGTTGCTGTGAGCTGTAATGCCACAGCACTCTACCCAGGGAGATAGCTTGAGGCTCTGTCTCCAAAAAAAAAAAAAAAAGTTCTATTGTACCAAGTCACTAAATACATTAGAACCTCTGTGGTTGACCACCTCCCTACACTGACCATCCTCTTAGGTTGACTTAATTTCTATGGACCGGACATGCACACCTGTACTTATCAGTACAGTAGGCCTAGTTCCTTATGTTGACCACTTCCGTATGTTGACCTTGGATGGTCAACTTACAGAGGTTCCATGTATTTCTTTGAATCCTACCTGTTAATAGGATATAACCCCCTAGCAAATAGAGTGATTATAAGAATTAAATGAGATCATGTATATAAAGTACTCTGCAAAGTATAATAAGGACTCAATATATGGTAGCTATAATTATTGTGCTCATTGTAGCAAACTAGAAAGAATAGAAAAGTTAAAGAAGGAAAAAAGTGACCAATAATTTCTCTTCTCTAAGGCAACTACTGTTAACGTTTAGCCAGCTCTCTTTTTCCTCCATGTAATTTATCTTTATATAGATTTGATATCACACCATAGAAACTATTATATATGGATTCTTGTTTTGTTCTTTTTGGCCTACTAATGCAATTTAGACATTTTCCTACACCATTAACAGTTATTAGAAATAACAATTCTTTCTGGCTTCTAATAAAATAAAATAGCTTTTTCTAGTTGTGAAACCCTTGAGAAAGAGGCTTGCCCACCTCATCCTCCTGCCACTTTGAGATCTGGTGTCCTGGCTTTGGGAATCCTCAAGTCTGTTACCATCATTACTTGGGACCACAGCAGAGAATCCTTTGGGTATGCATGCTCCTCCCAAAAACTCAAGGTGGATCTCTGCAGACCACAGTGTAAGGTGATACAGAAAGCCTTACACTCCACAGCCATAATGCTCTATTGACTCTGAATTTTTTTCTCCCACATACAACAAAAGCTGCTAAAAACCAAAGCAAACCCCCCAAACCTAATCATCTGCCTTAAACTGAAATTCAAGCTCCTTATACCTGAACTCTTACCTTCTCTAATATCTTCTCTTCAGAAAAAAAGCAAACTGTATTATTTGGTTTAAATATTTTTTTTAAATTGCTAGGACATCAAAATCTGATTTCCAAACATGTGTATTGTCCTAGCCACACCAACCATGCCAATCCCCTCCCATTCTCCACTGACATTATCTCTTATTTTTTCAGAAAATATAATTATTTAGTTGTAGAGTCCAAAACTTACCTCCAGACACAGAATTAATGAAAATAAAATAAAAATTACATGTAAAAATAAGTACCTACAACATTCATTTTAGCCAATTCTCTGGTCACTTTGGGGCCACTGTTTATTATATTACTTTATTTTTATTTTTATTTTCTGAGACACAGTCCTACTCCATTGCCTGGCTCAAATGCAGTGGCAAAATCTTGGTCACTGCAACTTCTAACTCCTGGGATCAAATAATTCTGCTTCAGCCTCCTGAGTAGCTGGAAGTATAGGTCTGAGACACCACGTCTGGATAATTTTTTCTATTTTTAGTAGAGATGGAGTCTCACTCTTGCTCAGACTGGTACTGAAATCCTGATCTCAAGCTCTCCTCCCATCTCAGCCTCCTAGAGAGGTAGGATTACAGGTGTGAGCCCCTGAGCCCTGCCTGCTTATTATTATTGTTCTTATCCCTGTTAATCTTGAATAAACAGGTCTCCAGAAGGGCAATGGCCAAATGAGTACACAGGGAAGATGCTGACTGGGAGATAGAAGATGATTCTGAAGTATCTAATATTCTGACTCTATCACTGATGAGCTCTGATAAATTCTCTGAGCTTGTGCCTCTTCCAGAATTTTATTTAGAACAAATCAAATAATTCAAGTAAAAGTAATGTGCAGCTTAGAAAAAGCTATAGACACATAAGGGGGAAAGAATTTTGCTTTTAAATAAAAGGGCTGGGAGAAATGAGACAATCTCCAACACAAACTGCCTTTTGAAAATTTTATCTATACAAGTACTAACTGACCTAAAATGTTTTATGAAAACAGAACTTTTTGAAAAGTTTCACCCATGATTATCCAGTTTTCCTCCACACATGCATCATGCTAATTAAAGGTTTGGCTATATTCATGCTGTGTTAGAGGAAACTGAAGTGTTAGAACAAAACGGACTGACATGCTATCTCAAGGAGCTTATATCAGCTAAGGAGGGACTGAGGGAAGTAAAGGAATTAGAGGTGGGAAGGATTAGAATCATTGAGGTTATAAGAATTTAAAACTTAAAAAAAGGTATAAACAGCTTAGAATTTAAAGAAATAAGAGATGGCTTTTTTCAAAGAGGGGTACCCTTATTCAAACTCCTAGACAAGTGATTTCATGAAGCTATTATATGCAACTCCTCCAGAACCTGGCATTTGATTACATTTAAAATTCATCTTTTGCTCCCCTTCCTTTCCTCCCCCATACACCATGTGTTCTTACCCCAACCTCCCACTTTTTCCTCCTTCGATTTACTTTCATTTCAACCCCCTTTAAAAGCCTGGGTCCAGTTTCCTACTGGTTTCCTTCACCTCTGCTTGCCTGGCTCTCCTGGTATGCACCACCCACCCTGACATCATGTATGAACATTCCTCTTTGGAAAAATCATGCCTTGTTCTTTCAGAACAGACTTAGAAAATTATTCAAAACTATATTACCTTCTTAAAATAGAAAGAATAAGATATTTAAATTCCAAGCTGTTTCCCTAAGAGGGGAGAGGAAGTGGAGGAAGAGAAGCAATGGTAGTTCCAAACCCGCTCAGACTTGGTCATTAGTCGTGGCACGGTGGTGGCATTCTCATTCCATCCGGGCAGGCTCACCTGGCCAGAGGCATTCAGTCAAAGCAGATGGGGGAAGGAAACATGGGCAAACAGACTTGCAAAGATGGAGAGAAAGAAAAAGGTGAAATAAAGGAGGGTGTTTAATGGGAGGAGGAGAGACAGGAACAAGGAAGGAAGATGGGGGAAATCGGAAAAGGGAAAGGAAAATACAAGACCTGTTACAGGGGAGGGTTGAAAAGAGAACCTAGAAACAAACCAAGAGGGAGAAAACAGAAATGGCTAGGTTACTAACAAGAGTAGGGGCCAAAGACCAAGTGGAATGGGCAGAGCAGGGGAAGGAGAGGGGCAGGGAGCGGGAGAGAATGCCATGCCTCGCCTCGATCTGTTTGTGTACTTCCTTACACTGTCATCGGTAGCTGCCTTATCTATTTTCACCTCTGGCAGGAGACGCCCGCCGATGTGGGAGCCGGGGCCGCCGATGAGGGACACCACGCCGTTGCAGTCCACCGTGCTGTTGCGCTTCACGCTGCGCCGCAGACTGGGGAAGATACGCGACGAGCGGCTGCCCTGGCTGTAGCCGCTGTAGCCGCTGTAGCTGCTGCGGCGCTCGCGGGCCCGGATGGGGATGAAGAGGGAGTCCCGGCGGCCCTCGCTCTCCTCCACCGTGCTGTGCTCGTCGTCTGCGAACTCGTTCTCTGAGCCCGGGTCTCGGAACCGCCCAGGGCCCCGGAAACTGAAGATGCTGCTTTTGCTGTTGTGGCGGGAGAGGAAGGGCGAGCCCGGGATGCTGAGCAGTGACTGCGGGGTGCGGGGAGGGGGAGGAGAGAGAGAGAAGAGTGGCGTGAGACCAGAGTAGACCCTGCAGGCTGAACAAAAATGCGGCTAGGGTCCCAACCTGCCTGCCGCCAACCCCACCACAAGTCCTGATACCAGAACACAAACAGTTCCAGAAAGTACGTCTGGATGTTGATTGCTACTGTTCATTGCACATTATTACACATGTCTCCTTCCCCATACACGTGAGACAGACCTTGTGTTCGACAAGTTAAGGATTCAAAACTTCTACTCACTAGTCACTCATGTGTTCAAAGATGCTTTTCTTCTCCTGCTCTGTATCACTCATCCGCAGGGAAGCACATCACTACAGGCCCACAGGGAGTGTGCCTTCAACTTACTTAAGTAAAACTGCGCTACACTTGGCAAAAAGGATTTTAGAAGTGCCTGTTATCATTTGATATTCTCCACATGAGCCCATTTTCTGGAGGTCAAGTACTATTCCATCAGTGGTCTTCAAGCTTTCTCATTTCGTTGGAAATGATGTATGCCCTTTCCATCTCATTTTAAAGTCAATAAAATTTTTTTCACCAAAAGTTTAAGTACTGTAGTTGTGAACTATATAATTCCAAGTTTAAATAGTTGTAAATTATACAATTCCAAGCCCTGACATTTTTAGATAAAACTCTTCTTTGCCAGTTGGAAAATTTTCCTGATTTTTCATCTTCAACTCATACTTCCATTCCATCTTTCCTGCAAAATTTTATGTAAATGTATATTTTTAATGCTTTAATGTACTTTGTTGATTACCCTGGAATACTTTTCTGTAGCAGTTTTATAAATAAACTGTACTTAATATTTTAAAAATTTCCTGTGACCATGAATCTCTAAGAAATAAAAAAGTTCTCCTGGATGGAGTTTCTAGTATAATTCTTATAAATACAGGTGATCAAGCTACATAAATTTATTACACATTTTACAGGTAATAAGCTTAAAAAGATATTTTCAATAAAATGCATTTTTAATGAGATGGAGCTTACCAATTGGTACTTAAATTCTGATAGTATTATATATTATTAGAATGAGACATGGCTCAAAATCAATTCTCTCCTTTCTAATAATAGATTTTAAGTGCTGAGAACCTTATTCATGTAAATACTACCTATTATCTTAGAATGGAAAAAGTTGGTTATAGAAATGTCACTCAGGGCTGGGCACAGTGGCTCACACCTGTGGCTGTGAGCTATGATGCCACAGCACTCTTAAGGGCAACAAAGTGAGACGCTGTCTCAAAAAAGAAAAAAAGAAAAGAAAAGAAAAAAGAAATGTCACTCAATTCTTCGACCTCTCCCCAAGTTAAATGCCAAAAATCACATGGTAAGCTGACAGCAAAATTTATTTTAATGATCTATTGGCTGACAAATTAGGTCCTCTTTCAATTTTGTTTAAAGCAAAGAACTGAAAACCTAAATTGCTAAAGGATATGTTATCTAATTGTTAGAACCATTCCCTTTCTTGATTTTTGAGGATATCAAAAAGGCTTTATTATTTATTAATATTTATATGGGTTATTCTTACATAAATTACTTTTACCAAAAGCCAGGGCATCCAACCTTTTTTCTTTTCTTCCACACATGGGAAGAATAAGAGTTACCTTGGGTCACACATTAAATACAAACACATTAACAAAAGCTGATGAACACAAAAAAATAGGTCCATGCATACTTTTGATATCTGACACCACAGATAAGCAGAACCGTCCTCAAATAATCTGCATAAGGAACCTGTTTTACCCAAAAGAAGGCTGATATAAATAAAATATTGCTAACTTTACATCACTGCTCACATTTATTTAATATGATTTTTTATCTTATCACATGCTTTAAATATACTTTTGTCAAAACTTGAAACGAACAGATTTAACTCATTTATGAGCATGTCCACCAGATGATCTAATTAGGAAAGTCCTAGATGTCAAAGCAAATGACTAAATCAGACTTTTTTCATTTTAAAAAGTATGACCTCATTTTTCAACTTTAATAAACATATTACTATATGCTTCAAGGACAACTATCCCACTCCTGAACTTAAAAACATCTCGACAACCCCAATTATAGCTGTTTCCCTCTTTCTTTTATTTTTTTGAGACAGAGTCTCACTATGTCACCCTCCATAAAGTGCCATTGCATCCATAGCTCATAGCAATCTCAAACTCTTCCATAAGTGATTCTCTTGCCTCAGAGGCCTCCCAAGTAGCTGGAACTACAGGTGCCTGCCACAATGCCCACCTATTTTGTTGTTGCTATTGTTGTTGCAGTTGTCATTGTTGTTTTAGCTGGCTTGGGCTTGTTGTATACGGCCGGCGTCCTATCCACGGAGCCATGGGTGCTACCCATCTGTTTCCCTCTTAACAGAAATATGAAAGAGATAAGTTCAGAAAGCCTTAGAATGGAGTTCAGTTTCCTGGATTAAGGAAAACTTTGTAAACACTAATATTTTCAATTGTCCTTTTGTTTAGCATCCCAAAGATTTCTACACTTTAAAGCAATGCACCACATAAGATTGGGATGAAAGTGGTATCCCTGGCTCAGCACCTGTAGTTCAGTCACTAGGGAGCCAGCCACATACACTGGAGCTGGCAGGTTTGAACCCAGCCTGGGCCTGCCAAACAACAATGACAATTACAACAAAAAAATAGCCAGGCGTTGTGGCAGGCGCCTGTAGTCCCAGTTACTTGGAAGGCTGAGGCAAGAGAATCGCTTAAGCCCAAGAGTTTGAGGTTGCTGTGAGCTGTGATGCCAAGGCACTCTACCAAGGGTGAAATAGTGAGACTTTGTTTCAAAAAAAAATACACTTAGGCTAAATTTCAAGTATGTCCAAAATATGAATGTTAGAAAACTAAG
>NW_003852438.1:5957248-5968174 GCF_000181295.1 Otolemur garnettii | reverse complement strand
AGCCAGGCGTTGTGGCAGGCGCCTGTAGTCCCAGTTACTTGGAAGGCTGAGGCAAGAGAATCGTGTAAGCTCAAGGGTTTGAGGTTGCTGTGAGCTGGGATGCCACAGTACTCTACTGAGGGCAACACAGTGACACCGTGTCTAAAAAAAAAAAAAAAGTGGTGTCTCTTCCTTTTGTCAAGTGGGAGGAGGGAACTGAGAAGGCAATTAGGGAAGGAGAAGTGGTGTGACCCTGGATTACAGAGCTGACCTCAGGCACAGGTATGTATAAGTTAAAGATTTGGAATTGGGTTCCTTAAAACTGTACTGGGAAGGTCTTCAAGGGCCCCATGGGGATACAGCCCCAGTTTGAAGACCGCTGCTCTAAGAGAAAGAAACTGATTAATGACTAACCTTAAATAATCTTCCTTGCTACCCTGGGATATTTAGTTTGTCTAGTTATAACTTTGAACTTTCAAAATAACTTTAAACTATGTAAGATTTTTGCCTCAGAGTTTAGGTTTATTCACCCTCTAACAAAATGATGCCAAAATGATGCACTTGTTCTTCATGGGCTGGGACTATGCTACACCAATACAGTGCATAAAATGCACTAAAAAGTCCATTATAAGCAATAAAGAAACATTTTCTGATATATATATATATATTATTATTTTTTTTTTTTAAAGAGATAGGGTCTTGCTCCACAGAGTAGAGAGACTGGTGTGATTATAGCTCACTATAGCCTCAAACCTCTAGCCTCAAGCTATCCTCTTTCTTTAGTCTTCTGAATAGCTGCGACTTATAAGTATGTGCCATTGAGCCTGGTCAATTTATTAAAAAATTTTTTTTCTTTGTAGAGAGAGGTTCTCCCTATGTTATTCAGACAGGTCTCGAATTCCTGGCCTCAAGTGATGTTCCGCCTCCGCTTCCCAAAGCACTGAGATTACAAGTATGAGCCACTGTGCCTTTTCTAATAACACTTTTGATCATAACCCCGGAAGGGCTGTAGGTTTCCTCTTTAATATTTCTGCCCTGTATTTTTGTTTACTAGAATTACATTTCTGGTTCTATACTCTAGTTCCTGTTCCTCCTCTAATATACACAGCCCCTGTCATTAGCCTGGTACATTTTCTTTAGATAATTATAGTTCTGTTATATTCTCTCATCTATATCTTTTACTTATTATGTATCTTTTCCCTATCTTGACTTTAAGCAATTCACAAACTTCTGTGAAAATAAATGAATTTGATCACTGGGACCACATCAAGAAGACTGATCACTACTCATAGATCATTTTACCTAACTGTCCTTGTTATGGTTATAGGCCTCTAGAAAAGAGCATGCAACATCTCCATTACTCTGACTTATTTTGTTCTGCCCCAACCTTGAGAGAGGAGAAGCTCCATTTGATTCTAGAATGTCAGCTGGACTTTGTTTGTGAGTAGTGGTCACTATGCGTTAAAGGGCAGGAAAAATCCTCAGCTCTTATGCTTTCTTCTTCCACAATGTGGATCAGTAAACATACTATTCTTCTTATCTATATGTTTGGGTACCCCCATTAAATCATTGATTCCCTCTCCTGAACTCACAGTTCTACTCAAAGTGTGATTCATGGACCAATGCTAGTATATAACTTATTACTGGTTTGCAACAAGACAAATACAGGAAACTGAGAGAAGCACTTAGAAACTTTTATACCAATTAGGCATCTAAAGATATTATGACTATAACTAATCAAATTCATTCTATGGTATTTTATAGCAGCATTAGTTCATAAAGAATTGGAAAAAATAGAAACTAGTCCTTTACCACAGATAGTATGAGAGACAGTGCTCTAAAACAATGTTGCTGTGCCTTAAAATGTACCTGACATTTTGTTTTAGTCATATAACAAAGAGGCAACAGCCTCTGAAAGACAAATTTATTACATCAGTTCAGAGAGGAGTGGGCATGCCTTGCCATAGAGGGCCACATGGGGTTACTATCAGGGTCCACCAGAAGGAATCAGGGGGAAATCATGATCCAGAGCCTTATAGTGTGGTTTTCCTGGGAATGAGCAGGTGAGGCAAGGTAGGCAAGTTTAGCACTGAATAATCTGAATTAATTTCAGAGGGCTCTGAGCCATAGAGGTTGTATCTAGTTGTCCAGAACTTGGTCCAGCAGTGTTTTAGGGCAGGGGAAATATTGGCTTTGTGAGTGAGTTAGACAAGGGAGGCAGCTGGGCAACCGGGATATGGATCACTTGATTCACATATGAAAGGCATGCTTGAAGGCAAAGGTAATACAGAACACTGGGGTTCAGGACACAAGCCTAGATGTTAATAAGCTGTGCCTTGAGTGCATATAACTCCCTTGAGGGCCTTACAGGACAGGAACATGACCAGGAAAAGACAGGACTCAGGCACTTTTAGGCTTCTTTGCTAAATCCCATAATCTTTTTGGCTGTGCTTTAGCCTTCCTTTGGTATCAGGGTGATACTAGAATGAGTTAAAGAGGGTTCCCTGCTCCATAATTTTTTGGAATATTTTTATTAGGATTGATACCAGTTCTTCTTTGTAAACCCAGGGGAATTTGGCTATGAATCCATCTGGTTCCGGGTTTTTCTTTTCTCTCCCACAAACAAGTGGAAAGACATTCCATGCTCATGGATTAAAAAAAAATCAATATTGTTAAAATGACTATGGCAATGATACCCCGAATCTACCTAAGGGTCCATCAACTGATGACTGGATAAAGAAAATATAAGTGTGAGTGGGATGTGGTGGCTCACTCCAATAATCCTAGGACTCTGGGAGGCTGAGGCAGGTGAACTGCTTGAGTTCAGAAGTTCAAGACCAGACTGAGCAAGAGTGAGACCCTGTCTCCACAAATCATTGTTTTAGAGCACTGTCTCTCATACTATCTGTGGAAAAACTAGACAGGCATTGTGACAAGCACCTGGAGTCCCAGCTACTTGGGAGTCTGAGATAAAAGGATCTTCCAAGCCCAAGAGTTTAAGGTTGCTGTGAGCTGTGACACTATGGCACTCAACCCCAGGGTGACTGAGTGAGACTCTCTGCCTCAACAAAAAAGAAAGACAATGTAAGTGTGTGTGTATTCCACACACCATGGAATACTACTCACCAACATGGAGGCCATTATCCTACGTGAAATAACTCATAACCAAGAATCAGAAACTCAAATACCACAGGTTCTCACTTGTAAGTGGGAGCTAAGTAATGAGCACACATGGACACAGACACTGGAATAATAAACAATGGAGACTCAGAAAAGCAGGAAGGTGGGGGTGGGTGAGAGGTTAGAAATTATGAGACGGGTACCATGTATACTAATTAGGTGAAGGTTACACAAAAAACCGACTTCATCACTACACAAAATATCCACGTAACAAATCCATACATGCTCTCCCTAAATCTATAAAACAAATAAATAAATCCATAATCACCCTTAAAGTCATCACTTCATGTATTGCAAATGGCATTCAAGACCCTCCCAGCCTTGACTCTAACTCACTCTATTTTATCCTTCCCTGTTTCCCCCCATAACCCCAATAGCAGCCACCTGCCTTCAGGTCTTTATTTTCTCCATGTCCAGTTAGGGAAATCCTCTCTAAGTTCTGGCCCAGCCCTCTGCTTCTTCCTCTACTAACGTCCTTAATCCTTCCATCCCACTCAACCCTTCTTTCAGAGTACTTATGTTCTACCTTTTACAACAGTTCTTTATATACATGTTCTATCTCTTAACCAGTTACAGGCTCCTTAAGGCCATGGTGCCTGATTCATCTTTTAATCTCCTGAAGTGTTTTGTTCATACACTGTAAATACAATGTTTAACTTAATTAACATGTATTTAAATTATATACTACAAATTGGTCACCCATTCCAGTGTTGTCCCACACCTGTATTAGGTCATTGCCTTGCCTTTCATAGAAAGTTAACCTGGACAGAATCCATGATTTTGCGCTAGACCAATACTGGGTGTTGACATGACCTGATACATTAGGTCTTCACACTGGGAATGAGGTTTTATTTATTTGATGATAAAATTTAATTTTACATGTTACATGTGATCTAATATATCAAACTATTATTTACCTTCTTAGAAAGTGGTAAGGATGATAGGTTAGTGAGAAAGAAGATAATGATCAATTTAATGATCTCTGAACAGTTATAAATCAGGATGCTGAGATAATACATGATACAAGGAAACTATTTGTTTTTCTTTAAGTCCTTTTTTCACTCTTGGCAAAAAAGTTGACTCTGCAACGAATGTGAAAGGGGAAAAGATGACTTGTCCTATTTCTCCTTTTACCAAATCCTCATCTAGCTCATTCCCTGAGGTGCTACATCCCACAGGTAGTAACATCCTCCCAATCTCAACTTCCCTGTACTGGAGGTTTCAGTGATAACTCAGGACCAAAGACTATTAACTCTTGGGATCCAGTCTCCAGTTTAAGAAAAGGCCTTACTTCATAATCTTCTTGTCAACCAACCAGGAACTTCTTCGACCTCTTCAGGTAGTCACATCACATTAACTAAAAATATAACCTTAGCTCTAGATGTTTACTTGGGAGAATGACTCTGGAATGTTCTGGGTTTGAGGGAATGGACCTTACATTCCACAGAAAAATTATCTGTTGAGATTTCAAGGCATTCACATCAGCTGTCTGACAAGATTAGGTTTACGATGACTAGGATGTTGGAATGTGATAAATGACTGAGTTTAAAAGTTATACTTCTATGTTATATTTCACTTTTTCTTTCCAATATGGTAATGGCTCTTATAGTATGATCTGGGGACCCCTGGGGGTCCTTGAGACCCTTTCATGAAGTCAAAACTATTCCATAATAATACTAGGATGATATCTGTCTTCATCATCTCATTTTCTCCCAAGCACACAGTGGACGCTGTGAGCCTGTTAGTTTCATAATATTTAAAGACGTTTCTGATGAGATTGGTGACAATAATGGATGTGATTTTTTAATATTGTATGTCAGTATTTGTTTTTCTTTTTTACTTTTCAACCATTTTTTTTGTAATTGTTGGAGATTCATTGAGGGTACAAGAAACCAGGTTATACTGATTTCATTTGTTAGGTAAAGTCCCTCTTATAATTGTGTCTTGACCCCAAAAGGTGTGTCACATACTGAGACCCCATCCCCTCCCTCCTTCCCTCTCTCTGCTCTTCCTTTTCCCCACCCCCCTTCTCTTTCTTTCTGCTCTACCCTTCCCCGAACCCCCACCGTGTACTAAGTCATTAATTGTTCTTATATCAAAATTGAGTACATAGGATTCATGCTTCTCCATTCTTATGATGCTTTACTAAGAAGAATGTGTTCCACTTCCATCCAGGTTAATACAAAGGATGTAAAGTCTCCATCTTTTTTAATGGCTGAATAGTATTCCATGGTATACATATACCACCGCTTGTTAATCCATTCCTGGGTTGGTGGACATTTAGACTGCTTTCACATTTTGGTGATTGAAAATTGAGCCATGATAAACAGTCTAGTGCAAGTGTCCTTATGGTAAAAGGATATTTTTGCCTTCTTGGTAGATGCTCAGTAATGGGATTGCTGGATCAAATGGGAGGTCTAGGTTGTATTAGTTTACAGTCCCACCAGCAGTGTAAAAATGTTCTCTTCTCTCCATATCCATGCCAGCATCTACAGTTTTGAGATGTTGTGACGTGGGCCATTCTCACTGGGGTTAGATGATATCTCAGGGTGGTTTTGATTTGCATTTCCCTAATAATTAAGGATGAGGATTTTTTCATATGTTTGCTAGCCATTTGTCTATCTTCTTTAAAGAAGGTTCTATTCATCTCTCTTGCCCATTGATACATGGGATTGTTGGCTGTTTTCATGTGGATTAATTTGAGTTCTCTATAGATCCTAGTTATCAAGCTTTTGTCTAATTCAAAATATGCAAATATCCTTTCCCGGTGTGTAAGTTGTCTATTTGCTTTGGCTGTTGTCTTCTTAGCTGTACAGAGCTTTTCAGTTTAATTTAATTAAGTTCCATTTGTTTATTTTTGTTGTTGTTGCAATTGTCATGGAAGTTTTCTTCATAAAGTCTTTCCCCAGGCTGTTATCTTCCAGTGTTTCCTATGCTTTTTTTGAGGATTTTTATTGTTTCATGCCTTAAATTTAAGTCTTTTATTCATCTTGAATCAATTTTTGTGAGCAGAGAAAGGTGTGGGTCCAGTTTCAGTCTTTTACATGCAGGTATCTAGTTCTTCCAGCACCATTTATTGAATAGGGATTCTTTCCCCAGTGTATGCTCTTATTTGGTGTATCGAAGATTAGGTGGCTGTAAGATGTTAGTTTCATTTCCTGGTTTTCTATTCGACTCCAAATGTCTATGTCTCTGTTTTTGTGCCAATACCATGATGTGTTAACCACTATTGCCTTGTAGTATACCTTAAAATCTGGTATAGTGATGCCCCCAGCTTTGTTTTTATTACTAAGAACTGCCTTAGCTATGTTTTTTTTTTTTCTGGTTCCATAAAAAATGAAGAATTATTTTTTCCAAGTCTTGAAAGTACAATGTTGGTATTTTAATAGGGATGGCATTGAATCTGTTGGGAAATATAGACATTTTAACAATGTTGATTCTTTCCAGTCATGAGCATGAGCATGCTATGTTCTTCCATTTGTTAATATCCTCTGCTTTTCCTTTTTTTAGGGTTTTATAATTTTTTTTTTTTTTGAGACAAGAGTCTCACTATGTCACCCTTGGTATAGTGCCGTGGCATCACAGCTCACAGCAACCTCGAACTCTTGGACTTAAGTTATATTCTTGCCTCAGCTTCTCAGGCAGCTGGGACTATAGGTGCCCACCACAACACCTGGCTATTTTTTGTTGCAGTTGTCATTGTTGTTTAGCTGGCCCAGGCTGGGATTGAACTTGCTACCCTCAGTGTATGTGGCTGGTGCCGTTACCACTGTGTTACAGATGCCAAGCCTCATGATTTTCTTTATATAGGTCCTTCATGTCTTTTGTTAGGTATATTCCTAGGTATTTTTGAAGCTATGGTTAAGGGAGTTCTGTCCTTAATTAGCTTCTCATCTTGTCTGTTACTGGCGTATACAAAGGCTACTGACTTGTGGACATTGATTTTATACCCTGAGACATTACTGTATTTTTTGATGACTTCCAGGAGTCTTGTGGTTTGGGGTTCTCTAAGTATAAGCTCAGATTGTCAGCAAAGAGGGAGAGTTTGACCTCTGCTCCCATTTGGATGCCATTTATTTCCTTCTCTTGCCTGATTCTATTGGCTAGAACTTCCAGCACTATGTTGAATAATAATGGTGATAGACGACAACCTTGTCTGGTTCCAGTTCTAAGTGGAAAAGCTTTCAGTTTTACTCCATTCAGTAAAATAGTAGCTGTGGGTTTGTCATAGATAGCTTTGATCAGTTTAAGAAATGTGTAACCTATGCCTATACTCTTCAGTGCTCTAATTAGAACAGGATGCTGGATTTTATTGAATGTTTTTTCTGCATCTATTGAGAGGATCATATGGTCTTTGTTTTTGCTTCTGTTGATACGGTGAATAACGTTTATGGACTTGCATATATTAAACTAGCCTTGCATCTCTGGGATGAAACCTACTTGATCACAATGTATGACTTTTGATAAGCTGTAATGTATCAGCTAAGATTTTGTTGATTTTTGATAAGCTGTAATCTATTGGCTAAGATTTTGGTTTTTTGCATCTATATTCATTAGTGAAATTGGTCTGAAGTTCTCCTTGTTAGTTGGGTCTTTTTCTGATTTTGGTATCAAGCTGATGTTTGCTTTGTAGAACGTGCTGGGGAAGATTCCTTCCTCCTCATTTTTTTGTAATAATTTCTGCAGTATGGGAATAAGCTCTTCTTTGAAGGTTTGATAGAATTCTGGTGTGAAGCCATCTGGATCAGGGCATTTTTTTGTTGGGAGATTTTTTATTGTTTCTTTGCTCTTGGTGCTTGAAATTGGTCTGTTCAGGAGATCTATCTCTTCCTGGCTAAGTCTAGGAAGAGGGTGTGATTCCAAATATTGATCCATTTCCTTCACATTGTCAAATTTCTGGGCATAGAGTTTTTTGTGGTATTCAGAGATAATCTCTTATATCTCTGTGGCATCAGTTGTTATTTCCTCTTTATCATTTCTGATTGAGGTTACTAGAGATTTTACTTTTCTATTTCTAGTCTGGCCAAAGGTTTATATATTTTATTTATTTTTTAAAAAAACCAATTCCTTGTTTCATTAATTTTCTGAATGATTCTTTTGTCTTCAATTTCATTAATCTCTGATTTAATTTTGGATATTTCTTTTCTTCTGCTGGGTTTAGGCTTAGATTGTTCTTCTTTTTCCAATTCCATAAGATAGCTTGCCAGTTTGTTGATGCACTCTCTTTCTGTTTTTCAGATGTGGGCATCTAAAGCAATAAATAAATTTTCCCCTCAGGATTGCGTTTGCTCTATCCCAAAAGTCTTGGTAGCTTGTGTCTTCATTGTTGCTATGCTCAAGGAAGTTAATGATTTCCTCTTTTATCTCTTCTTGCACCCAACTCTCATTCAGCATGAGGTTGTGTAATTTCCATGCCTTTGTGTGGGGTTGAACATTTTTGTTGGAGTTGAGTTCCACCTTTAATGCCTTATGGTCCAAGAAGATACAAGGTAAAATTTCAATTCTTTCGATTCTGTTGAGGTTTGTTTTGTGACCTAGGATATGATCAATTTTGGAGAATGTTCCATGGGCCATTGAGAAGAATGCATATTCTTTACCTTTGGGATGCTGTGTTTTATATACATCTATCAAGCACAGTCATTAGGGTCTCATTTAAGTCCCTTGTATCTTTGTTTAATTTCTGTCTAGAGGATCTGTCCAGCTCTGTAAGAGGAGTGTTAAAGTAACCTGTTATTAATGTGTTATAGGATATCATGTTGCTCAGACTAATGAAGGCCTGTTTCAAGAATCTGGGAGCATTTAAGTTGAGTGCATAAATATTTAGAATTGAAATGTCTTCTTGTTGTATTTTTCCCTTGACCAATATGAAGTGACCATCTTTGTCTTTTTTGACTTTAGTTACTTTAAATCCACATGTATCTGGAAATAAGATTGTAACCCTTCTTTTCTTCTGAATTCTGTTTGCCTGAAAAATTGTCTTCTAATCCCTAACTCTGAGGTTTTTGGGGGTTTTTTTGGAGACAGAGTCTCACTATGTCATGTTCAGTAGAGTGCTCACAGCGACCTCAAACTCTTAGGCTTAAGCAATTCTCCTGCCTCAGCCTCCCAAGTAGCTGGGACTACAGGCACCCCCCCCTCCCCCCACAATGCCTGGCTATTTGTTTTTGGTTGCAGTTATTTAGCTGGCCTGGGCTGGGTTTGAAATCGCGACCCTCAGTGTATGTGGCTGGCGCCGTAACCACTGTACTATGGGTGCCAAGCCAACTCTGAGTTTTAATTTGTCTTTTGAGGCCAGGTTGTTTCCTGCAGCTAGCAAATGGATGGCTTTTGTTTTTTAATCCAGTCAGCCAATCTATGCCTCCTCAGTGGAGAATTCAAGCCATTAATATTTACTGAGATAGGGGGGCGGCCTAGGGCTCAGTGGGTAGGGCGCCAGCCCCAAATTCCAAAGGTGGTGGGTTCGAACCTGGCCCTGGCCAAACTGCAATAAAATATGGCTGGGCGTTGTGGCGGGCACCTGTAGTCCCAGCTACTTGGGAGGCTGAGGCAGGAGAATCACCTAGGCCCAGGAGTTGGAGGTTGCTGTGAGCTGTGATGCCAAAGCACCGTACCAAAGGCAATAAAGTGAGACTCTGTCTCTAAAAAAAAAAAATCATTCATTGAGATAATTGATAAGTATGGTAGTGTTCTATTCATCTTATTTTGTGAAAGTCCATTACTTAGTTTTGTCTTTTGCATCATTGTGGAAGCTACGTTCTGTCCTTTAATTTCTGGGTGTTTACTTTGCTGTTGGTCCATTGTGATGGTCAGTGTGTAGAACAGGTTGAAGTATTTCCTGTAGAGCTGGTCTTATTGTGGCAAATTTCCTCAATGTTTGCATATCAGTAAAAGATTTGATTTCTCCATCAATTTTAAAGCTTAGCTTAGCAGGATATAGAATTCTGGGCTGGAAATGGTTCTGTGTAAGTAGATTAGAGGTAGATGACCATTGTCTTCTGGCTTGAAAAGTTTCATTAGAGAAGTCTGAAGTCACCCTGATGGATTTGCCCTTGTAGGTCAATTGACGCTTACTCCTGGCAGCTTGCAAAATATTGTCTTTTGTCTTGACTTAGGACAGGTTCATCACAATTTGTCTTGGAGAAGCTCTATTAGAGTTGAGGTGACCTGGGTTCTGATATCCTTCTGAAAGGAGTGTGTCAGAATCTTTGGTTATATTTCGGAAATTTTCATTACAATATTCTCTAGTATGGCTTCCATTTCTCTGGTGCATTCTTCTTCCTTTTCTGGGATACCTATAACTTGTATGTTTGAATGCTTCATAAAGTCCCATAATTCTGTCAGTGAACATTCTTTCTCTGTCTTCTTTTCTGCCTCTTTAACTATTTGAGTTATCTCAAGAGCTTTGTCCTCTATCTCTGAGATTCTTTCTTATGCATGGTCTAATCTGTTGTTGATACTTTCTATTGAATCTTTAAGTTCCCTAATTGACTGCTTCAACTCCTTCAGATCTGCTATATCCCTTCAATATTCTTCATATCATTCATCTCTTATTTGATTCTGTTTTTATATTTCCTTTTGGTTATTTTCCACTTTCTTGGCAATTTCCTTCATTGTTTTTTTTGGTTATTTTCCACTTTCTCTTCAATTTTCTTCATTGTTTTCATCATCTGTATTTTAAATTCCCCTTCTGTCATTTTTAACATTTCTTTATAGGTGGAATCCTTTGCAGTAGCTACCTCATGATCCATTGGGGAGCGCTTGTTCTGT
>NW_003852438.1:5856069-5957228 GCF_000181295.1 Otolemur garnettii | reverse complement strand
ATCCATTGGGGGGGGGGGTTGCTCTGGACTGCTTTTTCATGTTGCCAGGATTTTTCTGCTGATTCTTTCTCATGAGTGTTTTCTTTCATTTGTTTCCTTGCCCTAGTTTTCCTTTCACTTCCTCTTGCTGTTTAAGTTATGGTGCCTCTGGCCGAAGGTTTCTATGAGTCCTTTTGGCACAGGACCAAAAGGACGAGAAGTCTAAAGAGCAAGAAGGAAAAAAAGATTTAAAGAAAAGAAAAAAGAGAAAAGGAGAGGGGGTGAGTATAAGGAATACTGACAAAAAGAAGAGAGGCACAGAAAGAGGGAGACAGGAGTAATAAAGGTATACAGTAGGGTACTCTGACCCAACCTTAAAAACCCTGAACTTATGGGGGTGCTGGGTTAGGTGGTTTCCTTGAGGTCAGCAGCTCTTTGCCAGCCTGAGTAGACATGGTACCCCACCTCCAACCAAACAGAGAGGAAAGACAAAAGTACTATAAATCAAACCAAAACAAATAAACAGAAAACCTTATGGGATAAAACTGGGGGGAAACCAAATAATATGGAAGGAAACACTAGCAAAAATGAAGTTCTTATTATTAAAGAAGGCAACAATGGAAAATTATATTTAACCTAGAAAAATGAAGAAAGAAAAGAAGAAGAAAAGAAAAATCTAGAGGCTAAAATGTTGAAATTAAAAAAAAAACCAGGGCGGCACCAGTGGCTCAGCGAGTAGGGTGCCAGCCCCATATACTGAGAGTGGTGGGTTCAAACCTGGCCCCAGCCAAACTGCAACAAAAAACAGCCGGGTGTTGTGGTGGGCGCCTGTAGTCCCAGCTACTTGGGAGGCTGAGGCAAGTGAATCACCTAAGCCCAAGACCTAGAGGTTGCTGTGAGCTGCAATGCCACAGCACTCTACCGAGGGCGACAAAATGAGACTCTGTCTCTAAAAACAAAGCAAAACAAACCAAAGCAATATATATATATATATCTTGCTGAATATTGTCTGGGCAAGAGGTGATCTTCTGTGGTATGGGATGTTAATCACCATGCTGATACAGCTGTATGAGATGGAGACTCAAGGCCTCTGCTGATTTCTGAAACCCCACAGGGTTGAGAACCTAAATCTCTCCTCGGCCCACTTAAAAGACACTTTAAACCATTAACCTTGGCTAAGCAGAAGCTTTCCCAGGAAAGCACTTATTACTGGGATCTTTCCTGAAGTGGCTGCCGGCTTATCCAGTGTGCTAAAACCAGTCCCGTTCTATGCCCCTGAGGCTACAAGGCAGCCCTCTTATTGCCAAACACTGAAAGCTTTGCTCTTCCCCAGTATCTCAGTCCTGGCCTTTGGTGCTGCTCAATCACTAGATCACTTGCTCAAGGTGTCCCAGCCTGAGCCTTGCTCTGCAACCCTGAGGGTGGAGCCTGCAGGGGCAGTTCTCCCACAATGGCTGTGTAAGCGGCCCACAGCCCAACAATATTAGCTCTGTTCTGGCTCAGCAGCTCAGTCTGGGACCCTAGACAACACTTAAAGTCATCCACACTCTCACCCAAGTTCTCCCAAGGTAGTTCAACAGAGTGCCCAAGTCAAAAAAAAAAACAAAACAACCCCACAAGGCCTTCCCTGTTTGCAATCATACTGCTGCTGTAGTTACAGCTCCGGCAGCCATGGCCTCAGACCAAACGAACACAACCACTTGCCACTTCTCCACTGCTTTTGTCCTCCTCCTGGGGTCCAGAAGTCTCTCGCTGTCTCCCTACATCCCCAAAGGGATGTTTCTGGGCAGAGCCCATAAGCCAGAGATGCCTGGAGTCTTCTCTCCCCAATCACACTGTGCCTGGTTGCAAAGAAGCTATTACTGGGCTGCCATCTTGCTCCCTCCCTTTGTAGGTCAGAATTTGGAAGGTTTGCATAACTTAGTGAACTAAGATTTCCCAAATGATCAATACCTGATGGTGCAAAGCATTCATGGGTTAAAGATCGATGGCACAAAATAGAGCAAAATATTTTATTATAAGAGAGTACAAAGTTACAGATATAGTTTCAGATTTCACATTATAACTAACCAGTAAAGAAGTTGCCACTGTTGAGTTTTAGAAGGGCATCAAAGAGGAACATTCACAATTACATGAAAAGGCTATTAATATTAATAGGAAGTCCCCTTTCCAACTTCCTGTCTGTACAAGACTGGATTTTCTTCAAATACTTTAACCAAAAAAAATACTGTAACACATTGAATGCCTGCATAAGCAGGTACGATATTTTAGCTGTTTCCTATTAAATCACAGATTAAAGAGACTTACAGAAATGTAAGCAATATCTCTTTTCTTCTTAATTATTCTGTTTTAGAAAATAGTTGATTTTTATAAAAAATATATAATTTGTATTAATCGTGGAATGAGTTTATCATTATGTTTTAAGAAATTACTAAATAAGTATTTGCAAAATTTCTTAATTATAATTTCTAATATGATAAATTAAAAACACATTTTTAAAAAGCTCTTTAAGCCCTTAATAACTTTTCAGGATATCAAGGAGTCTTAAGACCAAAAAGTTTAAGAACTGCTGCAATAGAATAATTAAAATACTTTCCAAAAACGGATTCGACTTAGTAATTATAAACTGTTCTGAGCCTTCTATAGAGAACTGGGTAGGAAATGGGTGGGCAGATGTCTCAAGGCCATCTTAAAAGATGCAGCAGCAAAGGAGACTGACACATGACCTGAACTGTGCCGTGGAGAAACTGAACATTTCTTACTAAGCCAACAAAGAGATGATAGTGTATGTGTGTAGGGCAGCAGAGAGGGCTGAGTAGGAGCACAAGCTCTGGAGTCACATGGACCTGGGTTTGAATCTTGGCTGGAACACCTATGAGCTCTTTAACCTTGGATATGTTAATCTCTCCAGGTGTCAGTTCTTTTAGTCATTCTTCCAAAGAGGCAGCAAGAGAGTCCTGGGGCAGAGAACATTACTACCATGTGGGGTGTCTAAGCAAGTTTTGGCAGGCTGCCATGGTCTCTAGGAATTTATAATGTTTTTCCACATGGGGAAATTAGAGGAAGTGAACATTTTCATGCAAAGCAGGACATCTTAGAAGCCTGGTTTTATTTTTTGAGCTAGGGAGCAATCAGTACAACTCTGTACTAAAGCCTACAGAATAATCAGAGATCATTCAACAGCAAGGCATTAACAGCACTAAGGTATTCATTAACTACTTCAGTGATGGCTCTCAAGACAGGAGCAGTATTACAACAATGCCACAATCATACTTTTCCCCAAAAGAGGCTGAACTAAGAGAAAGCAGAGGTGAAGGTTAGACAGAGATGGCTCTAGGCCATAAAGAAGACCCAGAAGGGGTTAAATCAGATTTCCCAAAGTCTTGCACTCATTTGCCCAATAATTTCTGAATGCTAACCATGTGCAAAGAAACAGACCTTGGCTTAGGACCTTATCTAAGTGAGGACAGTATGAACATAAACATACCCGTCAAAGAGAAAAAGACACTGGAAACACTGCCATAAACATGAACTATAACCTGTTCTATTCCTATAGACTTGTCAGCATTTCTTTAAAAAGAGGAATTAAATGGCTTAGAAATTGGCTTTTGGTAGTGGTCTTTGAAATCCAAAAATACTTATCATGTGAGATGTCTACAGTAATAGAATGCTCAGGAATTATCCCTAAGTCCCTGTCCCTCTCTCTGTCTTAGTTACCCCATTTATATCACAGTAGGGAAAAACTAGAGGCTTTTCATCTTCTATAGGCTTACTTATCACCATCATACTGTGTATCAAAAATAATTAACTAGTGGAACTTGTCGTGCTCAAATAATTAGTCCTAAACAGTTCCCTAACTCCCACCATTATTATTATCATACTTACCTACAATTAATTATACAGCAGAACGGCCCAAGGGGCCGCAACCAGCTGGTCAACATATGGAGGTGGTCAACATAAGGAACTAGGGCTACCATACTGGTACATACATGTGGTGCACATCCAGTCTACAGAAATTAAGTCAACTTAAGGAGGTAGTCAACTATGGAGGTTTTCCTGTATATAATATTTAAACAAAGATGTTTGAGCTAAATTCTGACGTCCAGATGCTAAGAGGAGAAAAGCTCTTCCTGAAGTCTTAGAACGTGAGGCACTCGAGTGTTAACATATACCTTACGCAGCAGGGGATCAGGTAGCCTTAGGGCTGGCTTTTACCTCAGAGAAGGGAAGGCAGGATTAGAGCAGCAGAGGAGAACAATAAGGAGCACAGAGAGATAGGACAGAGGAGGCTGAGATGGGCCTGGAAAAGGTTAGGCCAAAGGATAAAATCAAAATCAAGTGGGACTAGGAAAACCAGAATTTCTTAGGCTTATTTGACCCAATGCAAAGAGTTTACCTGATTCATGATGGAAAACTTCCGCCCTATTCTGTTGTCTGGCAGCCGAAAGGCCTTCCTCCTCATACCGTCCTCTGACTCTGACTTAAACACCTTCTCAGGATCCCCCTTCTCCTCTCCTTCAGAGAGTTCTTTTTGCTTCCTCTTCTTTCTCCTGTTGCGTCTTTCCTTGGCACTCTTTGAACTGAGTTTAGAAAGTTCAGATGAGCTCCGAGGAGAGCCCCCACCTTCTTCACCTTCTTCTTCTATGGCATCTTCTGAGACAGTTCCTGCAGAGGTGGCCATTGCTGCAGCCTAGGAAAGGAGGCAGCAACAGACCAGACCATAAGCATTTAACTAGAGCTACCCAAAGTCAACCAATCAGTCCTCAGCGTTTCCTTCTTGTAGACAGAGAAAGGATGGAAAAAGGAGGAAGGTAGGAAACCCAGCCTATTAGAACAGGCTCTGCAAGTCTTGGCTGCCTCCACATTCTAGCTGAATTTGTATTCTGGCAAACAGCCCCTAAGTGATCAGAGCAGAACCCAGTGGTGGGATTTACTCTCTAGAATACCTCAAACAAGAACTTGCTTGTCTTCTTGGTACCAAGAGGATCCCTTCTGAGCAAGTCTGAAAATGAAAGTTAAAAACTATATTATATATAATGGGCACAACGATGTAAAAATACATGCATATTTGGATAAGGATTAGAAAGTTATTAGGGTAATGGGATCACAAGTGTTTTCCAAATTTTGTTTTAATTTTTGACTATATCTTCTTTTTAATTAGAAACAATACTTTTTTGATCACAGAAATCATGTTTTCTCAACAAAATACTCTGCTTATGGGAAACACTATATAAACTGCTTTGGTCACATTTTTCTTTCCAGTCATCATTACCAGTTGAACACTGAACAGCTGGGAAATTCAACAAAAGTTATTAACAATTTGGGCATTAAGACAAAGGAAATAATTAAATCAATCATATGCAGTTGTTACTTGGGTTATTGTAATCAGATCATTGACCTCTATTTGAAACTGTACCTAGAAATGACCAATTGCAGTGGCAATCAGATGGGGCCTTAGTCATCACAATCTGACAGGAAGGCTTGTTGTAAAGAATTCATCACCAACCTGTGCCTCTTCCTGTTGTTTTTTAAGTTGCTCCAACATTGCTTTGAACTCAGCCTCTTTTTGCTCTGCTTCTTCCAGTGTTGCCTGATTCTGCTCTTCATAAGCCATGGCCACCACAGCCAAGATCAAGTTCACCAGATAGAAAGAACCCACAAAGATGACCAAAACAAAAAAGATCATGTATGTTTTCCCAGCTGCTCGTAAAGTCTGCAAAGACAAAGACCATTGTCTTAGTCACTTGCATCAAATGAACCAGGCTAAAAACAACTTGTGGATCTAGTTTCTCTGCAGGAGTACTGTTTGCATTTTGAATAGGACCATTCTTTCTTGTGTCCCCAGTGGTCAAATGGCCTCCTTTTTCCTCAACTTAAATTAAATGGCAGTAGTATCATCCATCCATTGGGACAAAAAAATATCTCCCTCATCTCCAAATATTCCCTACATACTTCTTTCTTAGAAAGAGGCTTGCTTTTTTTTTTTAAAGGGAAAAAATGCTCTGGGCTGAGAATTAAACTTGACTTTATCAGTTGGTTCTAAAACAAATATAAAGAAGAGAATGTAAGACTTCAGCTCATTTATCTACAGGTCCTCAAAGACTATTAACAAAAAAATTTCACCTTTGAAATGCAGTCCATGTCACAGAAAGTCCCCATCTTGAGTGACCTTATCCTTTTGCAGTAAGATGGGTTTTAAAAGAGGGATATAACCATATGACATAAAGGGTAGTAAGGAGGAAAAAAAATATGAAGGAATATCTTTAGCCTATTGTTTTTATTAAACAGTGAGCAAATGGACATCAAAAGAAAAAACAGGTTTGGAGTTATGTATATGTCAACCATCATAACTAAGTTTCCACTTTTATTCTTTCAACCACAAAGATTTAATGCAATTTAGCATAAATCACAAGTACTTCATGAGAAAGATTCAAACCTGAGGGAACGCTAGGCTAATAGAAAATTAAGAATTAATTCAGGAATTTGAACTAGAAGCTTCCCTTAAAGAGGTTCCTTCATGTAGGAAGGGGACATGTTTCTTATTCTCAAAGTAATTGGCATCATGCAATGCTAGAGTCAAAGAGAAAACAATGACTTGTCATAAAATTTCTAAGCTGGAAGACCCTTAGCAATCTCCTATACTAACTTTTCCATCACAACTAGCAAAGCTAAAAAACTTATCCATAGTCACCACTGTAGCCCAACCAAATGGTGCTGATCTTATTTTGAGACAGAGTCTCACTATGTCACCTTCAGTAGAGTGCTGTGGTGTCACAGCTCACAGCAACCTCAAACTCCTGGGCTTAAGTGATTCTCTTGCCTCAGCCTCCCAAGTAGTTGAGACTACAGGTGCCTGCTATAACGCCTGGCTATTTTTGTTACAGCTGTCTCATTTTTGTTTAGCTGGCCTGGCCGGGTTCAAACCTGCCAGCCTTGGTGTATGTGACTGGCACCATAACCACTGTACTACGGGCACTGAACCAGTGCTGATCTTATTTTTATCTGTACAGCCTGCTTGAACCACTCCAAAGGTATTACAAATCTCAAAGATGTTGATATATTTAGCCTCCAAGTTATGTATAGATAGAAATCCCATCTTGAAAAAATCTAGTATAGTACCTTACACAAAGGGGCAGCTAATAATTTTAAACACATACCCTAAGCCCAAAAATCCGAAAGGAGAAATGCTGCAGATGGTGAAACAGTAGGAAGTAGGGAAAGAAAGTGGATGCCCAGGCCAGAAGGGAGCTGTCAAGGCTGTGAGCTTTACAGCTATCACGACTGAGCACTCAAGAAACAGGGATGATTCCCTAGCAAGTAAACCTGGAGATGTAGATAGGTAGAGAGGTGCGTGCATGCATGCGTATGTATGTGTGTGTGCAGACAGAGAGAGAGAGAGACAGAACAGGGATGAGAGGTGGGAGAATTCACTTGACATTGTGAGCTAGCTATGAGAAATACCACCCTTAGACGCTACTATGTATAAAATGTCACTCACACAAAATGCCCCTACCCCACATATCGTCATACAAACTCCATCACCAAAGACAAAAAGGTATTATTCACCAATTGATACAAGTTTTCCCAATAGTCCTGGGTCATAAGGCGAAATAATGCCAAGAAGGCCCAGCTGAAAGTATCAAAACTTGTGTAACCATAGTTGGGGTTCCTTCCTGCTTTCATACACTGGTATCCCTCTGGGCATTGTCTGAAAAGAGAAAGGGAAATTTAGGGCTTTTCAACATAATTCCACTCTGTCATAACCTTGGAGATAATAAACAACATAATTCTACCCACTCCATGACCTTAGAGGCAGGGCAACAAATTGGGGGAAAAAAAAACTAAAAGAAGGAAATAAGTAGCTAGCCATTTTCTGGGGACATCTTCTGGTATACCCTCTCAAAATGCAGATATCCTAAGTCTTACCTGAAACCTAGAAATTAAAAGCTCTGGACATGGGGTCTGTGAATATGTTTTTTTCCTTCCTCCCTCCCTCCCTCCCTTTCTTTCTTTCTTTCTTTTTTGGGGGGGGGGGACAGAGTCTTACTATGATGCCCTGGGGAGAGTCCCGTGGCATCACAGCTCACAGCAACCTCAAACCCTTGGGCTTAAGAGATTCTCTTTCCTCAGCCTCCCAAGTAGCTGGGACTACAGGTGCCCACCATACGGCTGGCTATTTTGTTGTTGCAGTTGTCATTGTTGTTTGGTTGGCCCAGGCCAGGTTCAAACCTGCCAGCCCTGGTATATGTGGCCGGCACCCTAACTACTTAGCAATGGGCGCTGAGCCACACCTAGCTAATTAAAAAAAAAAAAAATTAGAATCAGGGTTTTGCTATGTTGTCCAGACTTTCTTGAACTCCTGGCCTTCTCGTAATCTCCCCAACTTAACCTTCTGAGTAGCTAGAATTAAAGATGTGAACTACTGTGCCTGGCTCTGAATCTGCATTTTTAAGAGGCATGTCAGGTGATCCTTATGCATGCCACTGTCCCAGATTCATATCAATGTACAATCCAATCAGTTCAACTTAGCTACTATCCAAATGGCATAAGACTAGAGGTCCCTCTTAATTGTTTTTTTTTTCTCTTAACATTCTTTGTGACAACCTAAGACAGAACAGAGATTTCAGTGACCTCAGTTATACCATTTCTTCTGCTTTTAAACTCACCTGATATTTCTCTCAGTGTAATTTCTAGAATCTACTTCAACACAGAAATGAAATGGACTGCTAGTTGTCATGATATTAAAACATCAATTTCTAGAGGACCAATATACTCTGAATGATGATATTATCATCCTATATTTACATAGCCCTGCTTATAAAGTACATTCATGTATGATGTACAATTGGGTCCTTATAGTAACTGTGAGGAAGAAAGAACATGGCTTATTAAATCCATTTTAGGGATGAAGAAATTAGAAGCTCAGATGAGTTAAATGTCCTACCTAAGGGCTTAGAGCTAGACAGCAGATTCAGGACTCAAATATTATGCTGCCACCCTTTTCTCTCCCCCATGCTGTCAGGCCTAACATATTTTGGGTCACTCTTAAATGCTAACCCATCACCAAGACAGTGTCCTTACTCTCCATTGTATTAATCGTCCTAAGGTAGGATGAGAGGAGTCCACAGAGGTAGGTAAGCTATCTGGTGTTACTGATTCTATCCCTATCCTTTTTTTTTTTGAGATGGAGCCTCAAGCTGTCCCCCTGGGTAGAGTACCGTGGCATCACAGCTCACAGCAACCTCCAACTCCTGGGCTCAAGCGAGTCTCCTGCCTCCACCTCCCAAGTAGCTGGGACCACAGGTGCCCACCACAACACCTGGCCATTTTTTGGTTGCAGCCGTCATTGTTGTTTGGCGGGCCTGGGCTGGATTCGAACCCACCACCTTAGGTGTATGTAACTGGTGCCTTAGCCACTTGAGCCACAGGCACCGAGCCCTATCCCTAGCCTTTTACATCTTTCTTTGATTTTGCTTTAAGACTACAGGCACCTTCACTTACTAGTGAAATGTCAACTTTAGACAGACAAATATGAAATAGAAAGAAAATCTCTGCCAACCAATTGGTCAGACTCAATTGTAGAGTATACTACGTGAGCATGAAGTAAAAATACTGTCCATTTTGATCCAATTAATAATAGGTACATATTTTAAGGAATCAGAGTAAAATTAGGTGAGCTACTTACCCAGCATCAGAACTGTTCCCACAGAGTAAAGGTTCTAACATGCCAGCAACCGTGTAAAAGTTTGCTAGAAAAGTTGGAAGAGGCAGGAAATAAATAGGCAGATTTAAGTGGATGAGAGAATAAGGCTGCACTGCTCCTACCTCATTCTAGCAGAAACAGTTATTGACTTTGGCTCATATAAATCTTTTCTGACAGCAGTGAAAGCTGATAAGAATTCTTTACCATTAATGATTTTCCTATATATTTACAAATTAAAAGTGCTACCCTGAAATCCTTGGTGCAATGCTCTTCTCAGAGTTATCTGGCCTCCACTCATACTTTAAATCTATATGCAGGTTCTAGTTCTTAAATCAAAAGAGTCTAAAAGTAAGTGTTCTGGTTTTTATATCCCTAATTTATACAACTTTATTCTGCTATTCTTATAACTTCTCTTTATCAAAGATATTCTAGAACTCCTCACTGGTCACTAGTCACCATGTCCTTCTTTTTTTCTTTGATACAGAGTCTCACTCTATTGTCCAGGCTAGAGTGCAGTGGCATCATCATGGCTCATAGACCCTAAAACTCCCAGCTCAAGCAATCTTCCTGCCTCAGTCTTCCAAGTAGCTGGGATATTTTCTAATTTTTGTAGAGCCAGGTCTTGCTCTTGCTCAGGCTGGTCTTAAACTCCTGGCCTCAAGCGATCCTTCTGCCTTCACTTCTCAGAGTGCTAGGATTATAGACATGAGCCACTGTGCCCTGCCACCATGTCCTCTTTTAAATTAGAAGGCATTTTCCCCTTTCCTGAATGTATCCCTAAAATCTCCTTTGTAACATTTTCCTACAGCTACTTAACTGACTTTATTCCCTTAGGAGTAATAGTGATATTGTTAACTTTTTCTCATTAGTTTATAAAGTATCACTACACCAAATTTTCCTTAAGAGAAAAATCCAAGCGCTTTGGTTCTTCAAAATTATTAAAACTTCTTAACTGGATAACTTCTTAATAGGATAAATGGTGCTTTAGAGACCACCTGATTGCCTAGACCTGATTGTTCCCTCAGGTCTTAATAGTATTAAGCAATCTTACGTTCCACAGGTATAACCTGGACTAAATATTTAAGCATTCCAGGTAACACAGCCAGGGAAAAAGAATTTTTATCAAACTTCTAAGCCTGAACTTCAAAGCAAAAGTTTAGGAGTACATAGAAAGAATCTATAAAGTTTCATTTGGTTTTAAAGGAAGAGAAAATGGAGAGAAAGCTAATGTTTGAGAGCTTCTGAATAAAATCCTAACTGGAGGAAAGGCAGTTATGTCACAAGAATTCTTCCAAGAGTGCTACCTTCCTTTCTGGCTCCAACTACATTTTAATATCAATGGTGACTTCTGACCATATAAACTAGGGATAGGCTTTCCCTTTTCCTCCTGCAGAGAAGAGGCCACCTACTTTTATTGTTGATATACTCTTCCCAATCAAAGCCTTTGGTGCCATTTTCAAGATAGCTCTCATTGAAGTTTATGGGCCACACAACACACTTGTTCCGAAGGTTCCCCATGAACAGCTGCAGTCCAATCAGGGCAAAAACACTCAGGCAGAACACTGTCAGGATCATCACATCTGACAGCTTCTTCACAGACTGAATCAGGGCACCTACAATTGTCTTCAGGCCTGGGGAGACAGAACCCCTAGAGTCAGAGTCACCTCAATGCCCTCCCCACCTCCCCCAGCCTCCCTCTTACCCAGTGGCTTCTACTACTCCCCACAGCACCACCTTTGAAATATGGCCACTTTATTTCTATACCAAGGGAATAAAAACGGATCATGAAAATCATCAATTTTTCAGAATTATCCATTTTAAAGTCAACATTTTCTAAAAAGCAAAAGAAAGCTTCTTCTACCAATATGTGGCTCCTTTCTTCCTGGGAATCCTTTCCTGTCTCTATTTTTCAGTTCCCCAAATGAGCCAACCTCTTACATGCCTCAGGGCCTTCACAAGTGCTTGGAATGCTCCCTTCCATCACCTAGTCCTCTGTGTCTAACTCCTACTCACGCTCCAAGTCTCAGTTTAAACATCAGTTCCTCCAGAAAGCCTTCCCTGAGTCTGCAACTCTTCTTTCCTCACCTAATACTTTTCCTCTGCAGCATTTATCATGATTACAATAAACTTTTTTATGCCTGTCTTGCTCACAGCTTGTATCTATTAGTGCCTATCCCATAGGAGGTACCTAGTAATATTTGATGAAGAAACAAATAAAAACAGGGATTGAGGAGGCTTCCAGGTTGTAAAGAAAACCACCGAGAAGTTAAAAAGCCAATTAATAAGAAGATATGATAATATTTTCCCCAGAGCTCTGGAAATGCCAATGTATTGAAAAGGTCAGTTATTATCAACTAGTATTTATAGTTTGCCTTTCCATCCTACAAATACACCTCTGTATCACATATATGCCCTGCTTTCTACAATGACCATTTTCTGTCCTAAATAAAAAACAAAAACACTTACAAACTCATTTTAACTTTAGATTTAAAGGAGAGCCGCTGGTAGACCTGAAGGTAGATTTCTTAATTCCACAGGGAGAGATCAGTGACCCACACTGGGTCAACATAAGTCTACATGTGGCTCCCCATGGCATACCTAGACATCGGGCTGTCCACAGGACGTGGCGAATAAAGCACTGAACACTCCTGGTGGCCAATGCACAGGGGTGAACAAGAGGTCGGCGTTGAGCCTTGAAATACAGGCCTCAAGAGGGGCCTTATCCCTGGTCCACTTCAGAAGGCAAGAATATTGGACTGAATTTCAAAGGAATCCTAATTCTGGGTTTGAAGTGTATAGCTGGATAGATAATCACCAATCTTAACCAAGTTATGCCATTTACTTGTGTGATCTAAGTAATAAACCTAACCTCTTGGCATCTCGGCTTTTCTCATCTTTACAATGGGGATAATTATAGTTTCATATCATAGAGCTGTTGATTAAGCATGATTCATATAAAACACTTTAACAAAGCAGTAAACAGGTCAAATATTAACTATTATTGTCTGAACTTCAGATTACTCATCTATGAAAAGGGATTTAAAATACCAACCTCATTGGGTTAATGTGAGGTTTAATTAAGATAATAAGTGTAAAATATCTAGTATGGTGTGTACCACATAGCCAGCACTTAACACTGTTACCACTGTTATATGTAAGTTATGTACCTTGCTGTGTATCTTCAAAGGAACGAGACTGAGACAATGACACTGCTTAGGGCTAACCTCATCTGCTGTTGATCTAATGGGTGGTATGGACATGACTCTTCTTTTGCTGTATTTTGCAAGTAATCATCTAGAATTTTTTTTTTTTTTTTTTGAGACGGAGCCTCAAGCTATCCCCCTGGGTAGAGTGCTATGGCATCACGCTCACAGCAACCTCCAACTCCTGGGCTCAAGCGAGTCTCCTGCCTCAGCCTCCCAAGTAGCTGGGACTACAGGCGCCCGCCACAACGCCTGGCCATTTTTTGGTTGCAGCCATCCTTGTTGTTTGGCGGGCCCGGGCTGGGGATTCGAACCTGCCACCTTAGGTGTATGTGGCTGGCGCCTTAGCCGCTTGAGCCACAGGTGCCAAGCCAATCATCTAGAATTTTCAAAGTTGTGCTCAATAAAATTTTTGATCAGAGTCCAAAAGCAGCAACAGATGCTATGCCTAGCACAGGACTTGGCACAAAGTAGGCACTTAATAAATTTTTATTGGAAGAGTAAATGAATGAGAAATGTTACAGATATCCTAAAAGAGACTTAAGGGGAATTAAAGAATAAAGAGCCAAGACTTAGATTGCAGTGATGAAGAGATGTGCCTGTACTTTCTTGCAGTTTGGGCCTTCCATGGCCACTCTGGCCACCAAGGGGATTAGGAAGAGCTTGCCTGGGCTCCAGGAAACAAAACATTGCTAATCTGATTCCTTTTCTCCTCACGAGGCTGTGCAGTAAAAATAGCAGACTGAGAATCAGAAAGCAAGAATCCTGTCCTGGTTCTCTCACCACTTATGACCCACTGTGCTTCAGGTCAAATTTAAGTCACCTCTCACAGTCTCATTTTCTCATCTATAGAATATGGATAAACAGCACCACATGGCAGTGAGTCATGGAGAAGGAGTTGAAGAATCTCCTTTTTAGAAGTCTTTAAAAATTTCAGAAATTCCAAGAGGTTGGATATATCGCTTAAGTCACACAAATAAGTGACAAAACTTGGTAAAGATATTTATTATTTGTTTAAGTAGCTGAAGTTTCAAACCATCCTTTTATACCTCAGGCTCTGAGAAACCATATCATAATCATAGAGCTAGCTTAAAAGGTTTTGGTTGAATAAAATAGAAGGCAGCCATCAAGAAGTAAGAATAGTTCTAGTGCTATGGAACTTATTTCCATGCAGTTGCTGAGGAATAGAAAAGTCCTCACTATATTTTGACTGGGTTGAGGTGGGTCTATACTGGTCAATAATTCAAATGCAGGCTTCTAAAATCATGCAGGCCTACTGTTACCAAAGTCAAAGAGTGATTTAAAAAAATATTTGAATGGTACCAAAGAATGGGATTTCTTTCTGCAGAGCTTACACAGCCATCTCTCCTCATGGTTCTCACCTGTCTGAAGACAGGATGATCACTCATTCAAGCCCCTTCCAACTGAGAAATGAGCTGTAAACTGTTACTTGTATTTGTACAAGAGTATAATACTATAAAACAGTCAAACCAATGGGTCTGTGTTATAAATTAAATAAACTCACAGTTTTAGTGTGAGTGTAATCTGATTTTCCTGGGCTGGGAACCCTTTAGACGGTTCCAAGACCATCTGACTGGAAATTCCAGGTTATGAAGTCCAATATCCCCTGTTCCATAAAGGTGGGTGCTCAGCCAGCTATGTTCATACAAAGTTGCCCCTTCTCTCTACAGTTATAAATGTCACAGTGGACATTTGACTTAAATCCAGATTCTTTCCTACATGAATGTGGAATAGGATAAGAGATAGTTGAGTATCTTCTCATGTGGTAGAAATGGTAATAAATAAATTTGAGAGCTAAGCAGCAGCCATCTTCTGTCATTGTATTAAGATGTGTTTGAGAGGTAAAGGAAGTTAGTATGCTACGAGAGAAAAATGAAGTAGACATATGGGGAGAAGAGAGATGGAGACCATGTACTTCCTGCTACCTGGAGCTTTCTAGCTCCATATTCTGGTTTCTACTGGCTCCCAGAAGCCCAACAGCATTTAGTCCTTGGGTTCTCTGAATTATTCCTGTGTCTTTTTATTTGCAACCGGAGATACTCAACTAATCTATCATCCGTCCATGGAACTCAGCACTTTCCTGGAGCTCAACCTGAACGCTCACAATTGGTTGGTTTAACATCCCTTCTCTTCTCCACAAATCAGATGGTGCTGCTGAAGAACTCTGCAAACATGAGCCCAGAAGGCTAAAACAAACAAATACATTTCTTCAAGTGTTTTACTTTGAAGTCTAGGGCTCAGATCATCTTGGTGGTGAGAGTTCTTTTATCTTTCAAGAAGTTTAAAGTAAAAACTTAGTTGGAAATGGTATTCAGCTGCTTATACCCCAGAGATGCTCAGAGAAACAAATCTTCATTAAGCAAGAATAGTTACTAAATAACATTAACTATAGGTATCTAATATGTTACTCTCCAAGATTCTCACCCAGATCAGTAAAGGAAAATTAGAAGGCAAAGGAAAGAAAGGTGATGCAGCTTAATGTCTGTAGGTGAAGGAAGGCACAGCACAGCAATATTAAATGTAAACAGTCACTGGAGCAGACACTAGTCTCAGCCAAGACTCTTCTTCTATTAGGGTTGATAATTGCAACATCGGTGCCAGTTTATGGAGATGATGTCACCAATGCATTTCCTAAGCTAAGTTTTATAGTCTTGCCAGTAAGCAGCTGCCCAACATACTAGTAAGAACAGCTAAGCAAAAATGCTCTCTGGTACCATCAACACAAGTCAATACAGGCAAGAAGTTGCTGGTAGAATTCCTGACTTGATGCAAGTGAGAATGAAGAATGCCACTGCTCCGGCTGTGCAGAGAGGCTGCCTTGCTTATTCTACCGGCTCACAGCACCACATGCCAGAACAAGCAAGACACTGACTGAAAACCGATTATCCCAAACAGAGCAGAATGCGCCTTCAAACGACTCCTACACAACAGAGTGTGCAGCAGAAGCCACGTGGGGGCTAATTGGACAGTGAGAACTCTTGAGAAAGACTAACATTAACTAGCACTGGTATGTGTCTGAGCAGAGCAGTTAACACAGCTACTATAGACCAACAAAAGACAGCTGGATCCAATGTACAGAAAGGTCAGCTACCAAAGAGGAAATTGATATTTAAGGAACTTAGAGGCAGGTGAAGCCACAGCTATAGAATTCTACTCCACTCTATGTTCAAAGGCACCTCTGAGCCTCCCTGTCACCTTTCATAATACCTGGCAATCCCTTGTGCAAATAATCAAAGCCTGGCTTTGTGGTATATCCAGAGAAATTAGTCATGCATATAGAGACCAAAATTTTCTACCACTGTGATGGCTAGCTTATAAATAAAGTTAATTGATATTCCCTACTTTGTAGCTCAGGTTAAGAAATTTAATCGATGTGAGGCAACATGAGGTAATTCCTCTACAAAATTAATACTGGTACGGGCCTCTGTAGTAGTAACCAGTAGTTGTCAACCAGGGGAAAGAACAAGTCCCTCATTCCCAGAGTTAGGTTTGGATCCAGGCAAGTCCTGGGAGTAAAGTAGTGTCCTGTCAACTTTTCTGCAAATGTAATCCTCACACTGATAGTTCTTGAAGGTTCTTCAGGTCAAGAGTAATTTGGGAGAGATTTGGAGGCCATATATTATTTACTTAGGGCCAGATTCATACCACAAAGTGTGCCCTAAACTAAACCAGCTTTCAAAGGCAGGTCAGTGAGATCCTGTATTTTTCTACTTAGAACAGGGCTAAACTTTAGTTATCTTTTTCAAGAAGCAATGTGGAAATAGATACAAAAGCAGTAGGATTAAAATCTTAAAGAAACAATGAGTGTGAATACAGTCTTAACATAGTTTATATCTCCCTTCACAAAGCAGCAAAAATTGCCATGTTCACAATGTATACATTTAAAGAAAGTGTTTTGTTTTTGAATACTGGAATGGGAAGGAGAAGGGCTCATCATTTTCCCTGCTTCCTATCTGATCCCACTGGGTTAGGAGTGAATGGGACAGAAATAAAAGCAAAGAAATAAAATATCCAGGAGAAAAAAATTAAGAAAGTGCAACTTTAAAGAATAAACATGGAATGATTTTTTTTTTTTTTTTTTTTGCCCTATGTCACCCTGGGTAGAGTTCCATGGTGTCACAGCTCATAGCAACATCAAACTCCTGGGCATAAGCAATTCTCTTGCCTCAGCCTCCCAAGTAGCTGGGACTACAGGTGCCCATCACAACACCGGCTCTTTCTTTCTTTCTTTCTTTTTTTTTTTTTGTGACAGAGCCTCAAGCTGTAACCCTGGGTAGAGTGCTGTGGTATCACAGCTCACAGCAACCTCCAACTACTGGGCTCAAGCGAGTCTCCTGCCTCAGCCTCCCAAGTAGCTGGGACTACAGGCGCCCACCACAACGTCCGGCTATTTTTTGGTTGCGGCCATCATTGTTGTTTGGCGGGCCCAGGCTGGATTTGAACCCTCTAGCTCAGGCGTATGTGACTGGCACCTTAGCCACTTGAGCCACAGGCGCCAAGCCAACACCAGCTATTTTTTGGTTGCGGTTGTCATTGTTGTTTTAGCAGGCCTGGGCCAGGCTTGAACTCGTCAGCCTCGGCATATGTGGCCAGTGCCCTACTCACTGAGCTATGGGTGCCAGCCAACATGGAATGATTTTAAGTAATGAGCATCAAAGAAGTGCTTTGGGGAAGCCATTTTAATAACAATGAAAATGAAAAGCAACAGACAAGTCAGCTTCTCCCAATTAGTCCTGCTTATACCATGAAGTGCTGCTCTCTAAGTCCAAGAAAACTCCCTTGAGATCCCTACCCTATCTTTGGGCATGTCAGCCCTGTAGTGTATAATCAGAGTATGTAGAATATAAAGCTTCTGTCCGAGTCACTTTAAAGTTCATTTTTGTGCCCTGGATCCAGATAAATACAAAGTAAAAACAAAATTTTAAGACATATAAGCTTTTAGACAGAATATTTCAATGTCAAGTTGAACCTGGAGAATTCTAGACCAAAGAAAATTCAGAAAGGGTCTCCAGTGTAATTGACCCTCTTTGTGCAGAGTTTGCATTCACTGTTCTTCAAGTTGGTGCCTTTGCATCAAAAGGCAAACCATGAACAATACATATCAAGGTCTCAAGTTAACAAATAAAAAGGGTTAGAATGCGGATTTGGTCTTTTCTAAGCTACAAGAAGATTCTAAAGTAAAGCATTTCCTATACAAAAGGTTGGAGCTAACTGATACACCCTACTCCCCAATATTCCAGAGTCCTGGTGGCTTTGACACAGTCAGAGTATCTACCAAAGATGTGAAGAAGGAGGACAGCATCATCCCAGGTGACGTGGGAGTGAGTGCTCTATGAAAGGAAGAAGGGTCGTCAGGGGAGTGGTGACTTCTGAAGAGCTTTGTGAGATCTTGCAGGTAGTGTCAGCCCTGTGGTTGCTCTCACTTCCATTCTGTTTCTGGCAGCTTTGGGAAAAACCTACGATCAAACTGGGAACAGGATAAGACAAAGACAGCAACTGTTCCACTGACCTAATCCATGAAAAAACTTGGTACACAAAACAATGGTTTTCCTAAGGGGGAACTATGGTCCAGTTCTACAATGGGAGTCAAAATAACATAGTTTTCCAAGCAAGAGAAGAGCCCAGATCCACTGACTCATACATTGGTACTCCTGCCTCTGAAGGAGACCCAGGTAGTAGGTAGGTAGGAACAACATGACAGCCCTCTGGGGGAGAAATCATGATAGAAAGTTCAGAATTTCACATGGGCTGAGAGAAGACTCTCCCTGAGGGAGATGTCATTTACTGCATTTTTCTTAATAATTCTAAAAGGTAGAATGGGGAGTAGCAAAAGGACTGAGATTAAAAGTCATACTTTAATTCAAGAACCAAAGAAACCACTTACTAACAGTGATCTAACATTGGCTTTACTACCCTGAAGGTTATTTCCCATCTCAGTTAGCCTCCCAAAGCCAGCTCAATTGGGGCTCTATCTAGAAATAGGAATCTTGGAATCTATTTCAAACTATGAGGCTATGTCTAAATCTTGATATAAACCCTTTCTTTGGGCTTAAATTTCTTCTTTATAATAACTGCTACTACATACTACAATCATTTTTGGAGTACTGCTATGGGCCAGGCACTGCTGGACACTATATATATATATATATATATAGTCTATATGTGTATTAAGGATAAATAATGTGACATCAACTGAGAGTTATCTTTGCAGAACTGTACAGTGGTCAAAAGTTAATAGAGACAGAAGCTATGAGCTAGACTAGAGATAGCATCTGCTGCCCCAGTTACTGAACAGAATACAGCTTTCCAATTTAATTCTGGAAGAGAAGTTTTGAGATCACAAGAACATAAAGAGACAGATGCCTTGCAGAATATGTTGGGGGAAGTGAGCAAAAAACATGGGATCCTATTTAAAAGGGGCCAGAGGAGGACACAGACCAAAGGAAAAATGAAAGTAAAGATGTGACACTCTAGATGCTTAAAAAAACAAGATAGGCTTGCGTAAGGATTTAGATCACCATCAATGAGCAGTGAAAGGCTGCCTGGAAAATAAGCTGGGCTTAAATAAGCTGGGTATACTGTTAAATGCATTTAAACTGGCCAGAAACTAAACCTTGATAAGTCTTGGTTGCAGTTTTGTTTTTTTTCCAAGAAGGACACATTCCAACTGATACCCAGCCTCTGGGTGATAAGGAGTCAGTTACCACTGCTAAAAATAAAGGAATTCATCTTTAATAGGGCATGGATTTATCAGACCATTCCATGGCTCAAATTTATAAATGGATAAATGGTGGTTTACGTTCCCTGAGGTTCTCAGTAAACCACATTCCAAATCTGCCTTCTCCAAGATTCTACCTTTGTGCTTCCCTCTCTCTGATATTTAGATGATGTGAAAGGGGAAAAGAGAAGTATTTTTGAGTTAGCCACAAGGGGAAGGACCATGTGATACCGAGAATAGGACGGCTGTGTTCTGTATGTCTGTATTTCTACAAAACTGCTGTGAAAAACCTGGTCTCTAGGAAAACCCATAAGCAATACAGTCTTGACCTCTGCCAAGTTACTGCTAGGATATCTCAGGCTCACAAGACTAACTAAGATATCTTCCCTTCCAGATTTTAAGACTGGTCTTTAGAAAGAGAGGTATTACCCAGTTGCAATGATTTAAATTAAATTACGGAATCTTAACCTGAGGTCTATAGATGGGCTTCAGGGGGAATTTGTGAACTTTCATCTGATTCTCAAAGAGATCCAAAACCTTCAAAAGGTTAAGAACCACAGGGCTAGCTCAACCAGGACCAAAAAGAAAAAGGCAAAAATTTTAAAGAGATTGTCAATCAAGTACACTCAACCCACCCACTGATTCCTTTTTCTCCCTCAAGTTTCTCATACCTTATATTTGCTCATACCTTTAGTTGTAGCTTATCTTACCTTTTTTATTTTAACAGCACCTGCATAAGTTTTCACTTGGATTTATATTTGAGAATGATCCCTGAATATATGTATAGTAGATGTCTATTGGTTCTTACTCTAGTGAAACAGATAGCAGTAGAACACGATAGTGATTATTAAAGTTCAGTTCACTAAAATTTGTCTATAATACTGGATTAGTTAACTGGGTAGGTCTCTTCTGTGATTAAATAATTCCATTAATACAATAAAAGCATAACTCTTTGAATAATGTCCCACTATCAAATCATGCAATAGGAAGCCTAGAAATCACAAGCAATGGAATGAGGGCAAATGTTGAAATTACTGTAATTCCATGAGATCAGGAAGCAAATGATTTATGTACAAAGAGACAGCTAGCTATGTGATGATTTTTTTAGATACTGTTAAGATCCAAGTGATTCATAAGCACGTGCTTTTTCAATAGCATGGATGGAACAGGGGCTGCATGCCTGGCAAGCACTGTCAGAGAAAACTGGCTAAGAACCAAAGGGCCATTCCAGAGAATGTCTCCTGGAAACACATGCAGAATGCAAGGCCATATCAACTCTATTGACAGTGGTTTTGAATGTGGTGGACAAAAATGAATGAAGGGAAAAGAGAAGATGCGGCAAAGTCACTCTTATGTACAAATTTTCTCACCTGGAATTACAGAGATAGTTTTCAAAGCTCGGAGAACCCTGAATGTTCTCAGCGCTGAGACATTGCCCAGGTCCACAAACTCTGTCACATATCTGTAGTAAGGGAGGTCACACACAGACACAAATGACAAACACAGGCACAAACACAAACACCAAAGGAAAAAAACAAAACCACAACAAAACAAAAAGTACAATACGTCACGTCAGGGCCCTAACCCAACACCTAACACCAACCCCGGACCATCTTACCTGGGATTACCGAAATAGTTTTCAAAGCCCTCAGTACCCTGAAAGTGCGTAGAGCTGAAACATTGCCTAGGTTTACAAACTCTGTTATATACCTGCAGAATCAAACCAAAGTTAACTTGTAATGGTACCACTGGGCGAGGGTGTGAGAATGGGGGGGAAGAAAGGGTCTTATATACAAGCTATTGATTTCATTTTTTTTCTTTGAAAAAGAAGTTTCAAAATATAAACATTTAATAAACACTTTATTTAACTTGGGCAAGGAGAATTCAAAGTACATCTGAAAGAACTGATACAACCAGGAGGTTCTGGGGATTTACTCTATCAGCATAGTGATGTACTGATCCCAATCAGAATGGCTTTACTGGCAGCCCATCTACTGTTGTTAGTAAAAAGGAAGGCCAGGAGGCATCAAAGGATTATGTCCCCAAATTTTGTGGATAATTTCTTAGGAAAAGACAACAAATTTTGGCAACAAGAGCTCCCAAAAAACAAGACAATATTAAAATAACTCCTTAATAGACAATGGCAAAAATGACTAATTGTCTGTATATATGATTTATCCAAGGGTTGTAATCAGATCATTGCAATCTGTGTAAAGGTGATGTTTTGGCCTGAAACATATGAAAGCAGGACTCAGGAAAATCCAGCTCATGGGATTGAAGCACAAATATTGTGTTAAATGCTCATTTTATTATCAGGTCAGTGCCTGGTAAGGACACTTAAATTTTAAATGGACACTAATGTGCATTCATAATGCTAGAAAATAAGAAACCGCCTTTATACAACAGAAAATCAAAGTTCTAGTTTCAAATATTCAATACATACATACCATTCACTCATATTTTACAGGTAAAATACATCTTTCTATCTGGTCCCCCGACCTATATGTATTTAAATGCATTCTCTCTTATACCTCTTCATGCAAACACACATACACACAACCTATTCACCATCCTCATTATACCCCTCAAATGACAGGTGCTTTCCCAACTTGGAAACAGAAATAATAAAGTCTGCTATAACTCTTTTGTCATTAGCTAAATCTCCCAAAGATATATTTTCATTGCTAAAACACCACAAATCACAAGAATAGCTAGCCCACCAGTGTAGAGTCATATTGATCTCTAGCAATAGTTCAAAATTATGGTTAGTAACTCTTTAGGAAGTGCCAGTTTGGATACCTTGGCTCACGTTTTGACTCTTAAATGTGCTCTGAAATCTGCAACACCTGGCCAGCCTCATTAAATTACATAAAACATACCTAGAAAATTCATTTTCAGCTGAAGGTTTGCACCTAAAAAACTCCAAGTCTTTGCAGAGGCCCTCCAGTGATGGGTAGGCAAACCTTGGTCAATGTTATAAGGGAGAATGAAATATGAAGAGCTTCAGTGGGAAATCGCTCCCTACTCTCTCTCCCAGCTGGAAAGCTTCTGCTTACCTTCTCCACATACACAGCATATGCTATCACTGCCTGGCCACTTAAGGTCTTCACAAGCGAGAATCATAGGCATAAACCCAAAGGGCTTTACATGATTATCCATTAATTCCTCATACAGCTGTATCCACAAACTCACACTTACAAACACTGTCATACAAACACACCCAGGAGTACAACCCCATACACATAATCGCACCCAGAATAGCAATAAAGTAAGCAGAGAACTTACGCCATCATGATGACACTGAAATCTAACCAGTTCCATGGATCCCGTAAAAAGGTAAAGCCATCTATGCAGAAGCCTCTCGCAATGATTTTCACTAGTGATTCAAATGTATAAATCCCTGTGAACGTGTACCTGTCAAAGAAATAGATAACTTCAGGTAATTTCTGATAGAAATTAAAAATGAACCTCTTAAGATAATATTTGAAGAGTGGCTTCAACTAACAAAGACAAAACAGAAAGGGCACAGCCAATGCAGCAGAAAGGGGGATTAAAAAGCTGTGAATGAAATTTGCTGAAATGCAAGAACTTTGGAATGTTGTTTTGGATCCTGAATGGTATTCCAAGGGAATAACTCTGTACTGCCACCTAGTACATAGTAACTTTTATTTTTTTTAGGTGGGTGTGGTGGCTCATGTCTGTAATCTCAGCACTCTGGGAGGCCGAGGCAGGTAGATTGCTTGAGTTCATAAGTTCCAGACCAGCCTGAGCAAGAGTGAGACCCTGCTTCTTAAAAAAAAAAAAAAAAAAATAGGCAGCCAATGTGGCAGGTGCCTAAAGTCCTAATTGGGAAGCTGAGGCAAGAGTATCAGTTGAGCCAAAGAGTTTGACGTTGCTGTAAGCGGTGATGCCACAAGCATTCTATAACAAAGTCAGACTCTGTCTCAAAATAAATAAATGAATAAATAAATAAATTTTATTTTTTTGGAAATGAGAGTCTCACTATGTTGCTCAGGCTGGTCTCAAACTCTTGGCCTCAGGCGAACTTTCTGCTTCTGCCTCCTAAGGAGCTGGGGCTACAGGTGTGTAGCACCACATCCAGCTAGCATATGATCATTTTGAAGCAGGTAGGCTCCAGAGATATTTTTAACTTTAGAAGAGTTAAAAAGAAAAGGAAACTAAAAGTTGGAAAAAATAATGTTATTAGGAACTGAAGATATGAGATACAAGGGCTATAAGGCACAGGTGCCAGCCAGCACAGGGGGCGGGAGGCAGTGTGAAGGGTCATAATGTCAGGGCATACTTTCAGTTTCTAGAGTTGACTTCTAGGGATATTTGTTAAATTTCATATGTATTTTCAGCCTTCTCTATGAAATAAAGAGTGGTAATAACTAATTTTTTTTCCTTGATGGATAAATTGTGGCAAAGCAAGATTCAGCAATGAAAATCTTTAAAATAAGCAAATAATTAAATGAGCTACTTACTCCACATTCTTCGACCAGTCAGGAGGGTTACTAAAAGTCATGAATACACAGTTGGTCAAAATAGTGCACATAATGATCATGCTAAATACTGTAGAGAAGAGTCAAGGGTAAAATCTGGCCTGTTATTTCCACAGAAAACAAATACATTTCACATTAGGTATCATGAGTTCTATAATCAATAACTTGAAAAGAATCAAAGCACAGGAGAGGAGAAAAAGGCAAAAGCAAAAATGATAATAAAATCTGTGGTCAGCACCGTCAACACAGAATGTCACTGTATGCACATATCCAACACCTGTCCACAGAACTGGACAGATGGGGCAGGATAGTATTCTCCTTCTTTCAAAAGAGCTGTTCTATTCTCCTTTAGGATAAAACATTTCCCCCTGTTATGTGTACCACTTTCCACCTCAAATATGGAATACCTTTGCATGTAGTAACCAAAGTTGTCAGGCAAGAAAAATCAATTAAATCTATATTATTTAGTCCTCATTTATTGTTAATTATCTTGCATAACTAGTTATCTGAAAATCTACATGCAATGGTTGACTTTTTTTTTTTTTTTTGCAGTTTTTGGCTAGGTTCTTAAACTCACCACTTCCGGCATATGGGGCCAGCGCCCTACTCCTTTGAGCTACAGGCGCTGCCCAATGGTTGACTTTTTTCCTTAGTCCTTTTAGTGGGCTGAACTGTCTCTGGGGGGCAAGGTACCCGCTGATGCAGCCAGTGTGCATTGAATATGTCCAAAGTGAGAAACCAGTTGTGGCATATTAGGTAAGGATCTTAGGCAAAGATATCTGTACCACCATTCTTCTGCAAATTACATAGTAGAGAAAATACATCTGATCATTCTCAACATGCCCGGGAATATTTATGGATAGCAAACTAAACATTTCAGTTTCATCTAGGATCTCTCTCAACCCTTTCTGTTCTTGTCTACTGAGAAAAACCAAACTGGTTTAGGTCAGTCAGAGTTTCTCAGATTCTAACTGATGCATTAACAAGCACTGCAGCCATGTCTCATTTGTCACTAACTCATGCTCTCTTGTTAATGGCATGCAGCAGCTTTATGCCACTAATGGAGTTTTAAAAAGACAATGCATTTCTTATAGCTGGAGTTCTTTTATTTATTTATTTTTGAGACAGTCTCAAGCTGTCACCCTGGGTAGAGTGCCGTGTTGTCACAGCTCACAGTAACCTCAAACTCTCGGGCTTAAGCGATTCTCTTACCTCAGCCTCCCAAGTGGCTGGGACTACAGGCACCCACCACAACTCCAGGCTATTTTTTGTTACAGTTGCCAGTGTTGTTTGGCAGGCGAGGGCTGGATTCAAATCCGCCAGCTCCGATGAATGTGGCTGGTGTTCTAGCCATTCTAGCCGCATGAGCTACAGGTGCCAAGCCAGCTGGAGTTTTTTAAAATCATTACAGTTGGATTTTTCTTTGTGCTTTTTGGAACCAGAAGAGAAAAAAAACACTCCATCTTCTGATCCAACAGAAATGGAAGAAGTCCACTGTCAATTATTTATTTTCTTGTAAACCTTCAGATTTCAGAACTATGTTGCTTGTCAACTACAGATTTTAGAACCAGGTTGCTAACTTCTTAGAGTTAATAAAATGTGGTAACAGCTTACTGAACTGATTTACCAAGGTGCCGTTGCTAGTTTCCTCATTCTTCTTGGAGGATACAACAGTCTTTGAAGCATGGGACTAAGTGCTATCAAACTAAATACCAACCAGGCAAGTTTGAAGTCATTATGCAATGTTGGCAGAATCATCATGTATTTTTTCAATTGTCACATGCTCTCCTCTATTAATAAGATATAAAAATTAGGATGCATGAATAAATTGGCATTTTTCTATTGAAGGGGAGTAAAAGATTCAAATCTATCCTACCATCTGCACCAAATGATGAGAACTCTCTCAGATACTCTAAGCTCATTGCTCAAAAAGTATAAAAGAATTCAAGACAGATCTCTATTCATTCAACTATTTGTAACTAAAGAAGTAGCTTTCACAAAATTCTCTTATTGGAGCTTAATGTATCAACATGCTGAGCAGTCTGCCATGCAATGAAATCACTAAAGTCAGGGCACTTCAAAAAGTTAAGACTTCAATTAAAGGTTATTATCTTAATTTTTTCCCCATGGTGATACCAACAAAACTCCAGACTCTCACAATATCATCCTAAGAAAAAAGAATTTGCCAAAGCTGAGCTTGGGATTTGGCAGGTGTTCACTCTTGAAATTCTAACTAGTGGGACAGTCAACTACAACACTAGTAAAAAGCTTAATATACAATTCAGATGTCAAATACTGGAAACATACACAAGCAATCATAACAATTGCCACACTCACTCCATGTTCGTAGAAAGGATATGAATGTATCAAGATTTTAATAGCTATTCTTCTTATCAGGTTAAAAGGACTTAAAATGTACAAGGCAGGCGTGGCACTAAATCTGAAGAGAGTTTTCCCTCTGTTTAATACTACAAAGGTCTGCAGAGAAAGAAAAAGAGAGAACATATTAAAGCATGGTATGAATAACCACATAAAACATTTTTCTAGGCAAGAAATAAATAAACTCAAAGGTCCTTATAATTTTTATTTCTCAGCTTAATTTTTAAGGGAAGAAACCTTAACACAAAAGCAACTCCCTTCTCCCCACATCTCCCCCCGCCTTGCCCCAGATTATATGAGAATACAAACAGCTGGCATGATGTAAGCTGTTTTATTTTATTTTATTTGTTTTGTTTATTTAATTTTTGAGACAGAGTCTCACTTTGCCACCCTTGGTAGAGTGCCATGGCATCATAGCTCACAGTAACCTCAAACTCCTGGGCTCAAGCAAGTCTCTTCCCTCAGCCTCCCAAGTAGTTGGGACTACAGGTGCCCACCACAATGCCTGGCTATTTTTTTTCTTGCAGTTTTTGGCTGGGGCTGGGTTTGAATCCGCCAGCTCTGGCATATGGGGCTGGCGCCCTACCCCTTTGAGCCACTGGCACCGCCCATGTCTGGCTATTTTTAAAGATGAGGTCTCATTCTTGCTCAGGCTGGTCTCAAACTCCTGACCTCAGGCAATCACCCACTTTACTCTTCCAAAGTGCTGGGATTACAGGCGTGAGCCATCATGCCCAACCTGATGTAAGCAATTTTAGAGAATAAACTTCTTTCAAAAATAAGCCATATGAGTTATACCTAAGCTATCTATGCCAGTTTATTGATTTTGGATTAATTTATGTAACACCTCATAGTAGGTGCTCAGCAATACTGAATGAGCACCTACTATGAGCCAGACAATGTTCTAGATGCTTGGGAATTATCAGTGAACAAGATATTCCTTGCTGGAAAGCTTATATACTTGTGGGGAATGCAGACAATAAATAAAAACATAACAAATAAGTAAATTACAAAATTACATAGTATGCAATACACAGAAGGTTGTAAATATGATGTATGGCTAAAGGAGAAGACCAGGATGAGGAAAATGAGGAACAGGCAAAGGTTCAGCAGCTCACCCCACGTAATCCCAGCACTTTGGGAGGGAGGCCAAGGCAGGCTGATCACTTGAAGCCAGGAGTTTGAGACCAGCCAGAGCAACATAGTAAGACCTCATCACTATAAAAAATAGAAAAATAAGCCAGCTATGGTGGCAAGCACCTGTAGTCTCAGCCACTCGAGAGACTGAGGTGGGAGCATTGCTTGAGCCCAGCAGTTTTTAGGCTGCAGTGAGTTTTGATTTTACCACTGCACTCCAGCCTCAACCACAGAGCAAGACTCTGTCCTTAAAAATAAAAAAATACTGGGGTCAGGGAATAAGTGAATGCTAAAATGGAGAGGTGGCAGTTTTAAAGCAGGTGGTCAGGATAAAAGAGATTTGAACAAAGGCCAAAAGGAAGTGAGACGTGTTCTTCATTCAATCAGTATCTGCCTACCTAGACGGCTCTATCTGGCTTTTAAGCACCTCCAATATCATCCTTGCCAAAATCATCCAATCATATTTCCCAGCATGTATCTTCCTATCTAGGCAAACTAGTTCATACCCTCAGAACAGGTCACAATAATTCATAACTTTGGCCTTTGTTCCCACTGTTCATTCTACTGAAAAAGCCCCATCTCCTGATCCGAGTGAAGTAAATATTTTTGAGCAATTCTCCTCCTATGCCAAGCATTGTGCTCAGCTCCCCAGGGACACAAAATTAAATAAAACTATACTTTGGAGAAAGATGTATGTGAACTAGTGATTATGACACAAGGTAAGCACAAAGCTCAGGAACAAAAATATGCATAATGTATGAGAGGTAGCAGGAGGGCGAGATTTTCTTTCCCCTTGCATGGCAGATAAGCAATGAGCTGGGGAGGTGTTCATAAAGGAAGGCAACTAATATTTGGAAGGGATCTTAAAGGATAAAGAGGAATTAAGAGAAATTAATTGTTCAGACAAAAGGGTAAGGGATGCCAAGGAAAGGGAACAACACAGCATGTACAAAAGCAGCAGAGCACATAACTGCAGGCTGTTTTCACAGAATTAAAAAGTAATTCAGGGTTGGTCAGTGCCTGTGGCTCAGTGGGTAGGGTGCTGGCCCCATATACCAAGGGTGGCAGGTTCGAACCTGGCCCCGGCCAAACTTCAACAAAAACATAGTCAGGCGTTGTGGTGGGTGCCTGTAGTCTCAGCTACTCGGGAGTCTGAGGCAAGATAATTGCCTAAGCCCAGGAGTTGGAGGTTGCTGTGAGCTGTGACACCACAGCACTCCACTGGGCAATAAAGTGAGACTCTATTTCTAAAAAAATAAAAGAAAAGTAATTCAGTATTGATGAAGAACAGCACAGGAAAGGAGGGGAGCAGACTGTGACACTGGGGAGGGATGCAGGGACCTACTAGGCTGTGAGTCCCTTGGGAGACAGGCCAATGGCAAATACACAGCCTTATGGCCTCACTGTATGAGTGAGAGCACAGGGCCGAATGCTTGTCATTTTAAGTAGTTTTTAATTTAATGTTTTTAAATTTTTTTGAGACAGAGTCTCACTTTGTCACCCTCAGTACCGGGCCGTGATGTTATAGCTCATAGCAACCTCAAACTCTTGAGCTCAAGCAATTCTCTTGCCTCAGCCTCCCAAGTAGCTGGGACTACAGGCACCTGTCACAACGCCCAGTTATTTTTAGAGATGGGGTCTTGCTCTGGCTCAGGCTGGTCTCAAACCTGAGCTCAGGCAATCCAGAGCTCGGCCTCCCAGAGTGCTAAGACTACAGGCATAAGCCACTGCTCCTGGCTATAGTTTTTAATTCTAATTTACAGTAATACATGCTCATTTATTTTAAATAAAAGGAACATAAGACTAAGATCCACCTCATTATCCAATGATAACTTTTCACGCTAGGTTTTTGTGTATCCTTCCAGAAATTTTCTTTACAAATACAGGCATACATATATGTCCTTAAAAAATCTCTCTTTCAAATGGGATTGTTCTATAAATACTCCTGTACCTTGTATTAAAAATGAGCCCCCACAAAGAAAAGCCCAGGACCAGATGGCTTCACTGATGAATTCTACCAAATGTTTAGAGAAAATTAAACAAACTCTCCCACAAAATAGAAAAGAACATTTCTCAACTCATTCTATTACTGTGATACAAAACCAGACAAAGACATGACAAGAAGAGAAAACTCCAGACTAATATCCCTTATGAATATAGACATAAAAACCTCAACAGAAATACCAGCAAACCAAACCCAGCAGTATATAGAAAGGCTTATATACACCATGACCAGTGGGATTACTCCAGAAATACAAAGATGGCTTAGCATACGAAAGTCAACCAATGTGATACAACCTATAATAAAATAAAGGAGAAAAACTGCATCTAACAAAGTCCCACAGATTTTCATAATAAATAAAAACACACAACAAACTAGAAATAGAAGGGAGCTTCCTTAATCTGACAAAGATCATCTCTGAAAAACCCAAAGCCAACATCATGCTTTTTTAAAAACTAACCTCCATCCTCTATAACTGGGTTTTAAGTTCTTTGAAGGAAGAAACCAATCTTACACTTTCTCACAGCTTCAATACAACGCTCAGCACATAATATTTCCAATAAAAAAGTTGCAGGTAGATTTTTTTTTTTAAGTTCTTTTCTTCTAACTTTTCATTCCTAATCTGCCAGAGTCATGCTATTCTCTTCCCTGTGGAAAAGCAAAGCTGGTATTGAGCCATATCATTCTGGAAACACCCACTGCATCATCCGTAGTGCTATAAGGATATTCTTCCTGTCTGAAAGCATATTGCTTCTGGTGTGGTATGCTCAGGGGACACCTAATTCTAAAAGCAAGAGGAAGTAATAGAACTGGGGTAAGACCAAAACAGGTCAAAGGCCGAACTTTAGCTTTTCCATATCTTGGCTTCCCAAAGAAACGAACAGCCCAGGACTCCCCCAAAGCCTCTCTCTAAAGTCCCTGTATCCCTCTGTGTTTCTATAGCAACTCTCTCCATGAAAATGAGTACTTTTAAATAACCTCCTCATTCAACCTCGTAAGAGTCCCATGACATGTGGGTGAGAGAGGGATTATTATCCTCTATGCATTGTACAAAAGCTCAGGAGAGGACACCACCTATCAAAGATCATGCAGCAAAGAGCTGCATATTGTGCTGAGATGGGAGCCTCTCCACAGCTTCTACCATGCCAGACTAGGATGTGGTGTATGGGCAACATGGCAGAGAAGCTGGTGTGGGATGGATTCTCTGGAAATGAGAAATGTGAACCCCTGGGGTATATTGCACAAAGCAGCTAAGCAACAATGAAAGGAACACTGGCCCATATCTCAGAACCTAAAAGCCACCAGACGAGACCTTTGCAAACTCACTCACTTGCGAGACCTTTACAAACTCATTTGCCTGCCATAAGGAACAGGCAAGAGGATTTTAAAAAGTAATGTACTCTGCACCCTCCATTTCTCTTGTCTCTGGTCATGATGGAAATACAGATTTTAGAAGTACCACTGGGGTGGAGGGAGGTATTTCCTATCATCAAATCAGTACCTGGCAAGGCCTGGCATACAGCAGGTGTTCAATATGTCTGTTGATTGACTAATGAATAAACGCTTGTGTTGACATAAGTGAGAAAAAAATGAAGGGGAAAAGGACGACATTAGGAAAAAAATTGTTATACCTTGGTTGAAGAAAAACTCAGAGCTAGCTAGTATCAGTGCTAAGCCGGCAAGTGGGAGACCGATGATCCTGAGGAAAGCTAAGTACCTTTAGTAAATTTTAAAACTATGATTTTGAGGGCAGCACCTGTGGCTCAAAGGAGTAGGGCACTGGCTCCACATGCTGGAGGTGGTGGGTTCAAACCCAGCCCCAGCCAAAAACTGCAAAAAAAAAAAAAAAGAACAAGAAAACCCTATGATTTTATAAGTAAAAAGGCTCTATTAAGGACATTTAATGTATCAAGTAGAAATGTCACAATTATTTTGGGTACTGAACGTTGCACAAAGAATAAAAATTATTTACCATCACCTCTCTCTTGATATTTACATCCCATATCTTCAACAAGTATAAAAATAGGAGATCTTTTTTTATTCAAAGATAAATAAATATCTAGTCCACAGTAAACCTCCTGAAGGGAAGGTGAATCCCCTCTACTTTAAGCAGGAAGTTGTGTACTTTATTGTTAAAATAATTAGATCTACAGATAATTTGCACACAGATTTTCATAAATCTTTTGAATAAAGCAAGATGGTATTTAGACCCACACAAGTACTCAAAGCTTAGGGGTTTAGATTCTAACACTGGTGTTTTCAGTGCTTCTGTGAGAGAGAAAAAGAGAGAGAGAGAGAGAGAAGCATATGCTCAGTGCCAATAAGCCTTTTTTGTAAAGACGCGGGGAATAAATGTTGGGGGCTTTGTAGGCCTGGTGGGTTTTGTACAGTTTCTGTTAAAACATCTCAACTCTGTCACTATGGTGCAAAAGCAGTGATAGTTAACATAAAGACAAACAAGAAGAGCTATGTTCCAATAAAACCTTAAGGACATAGAAATTTAGATTTCATACAATTTTCACATTGTAAAAGGCATTCTTAGCTTGTAGCCCATACAAAACCAGATGGCAGAGTTGATCTGGCCCAGAGGATACGCTAATACCAGTTCTCCACTCAGGCCAGACTAGCTACAAAAAAATCATCTGAGCAGCTTTTAAAAAAAAATGCAGATTCATAAGTCATACCTCCAGAGGTTCTGATTAAGTCTGAAGAGGAATCCAGGAATCTATGCTCACCATGTTTCAGGAGCCACCAGCTCATCTCTCAGGTCATACCCTAAGGCACTGGGTTTTCCTTCTCTAGCTAGGTGAGTAGCCATGCGTCTCTTTGGATCTCATTTTCCTCAACTATAAAATAAGAGAGGACTGCCTGATGGGTGTGCCCATGTCCTTTCCAGAAATTCAGAGAATCCAAGATTAAATACAAGGAAGCAGCAAACCACACATTCAAGGAGGAAGACTATTATTATTTATTCTTTCACATTTTATCTTGGTAGAACTCTTCTGAATTAGGTATTTTGCTCTCTCAAGTTGAAGTTTGTGAAGTCCCACATCCAGTGCTTGATGTAACCATCCTTGCAACCACACTGATGTCAGCAGGGGACAGCATGGAGTCCCGGCAGAACTGGACTGTACAATGGCTTTTCCCTGGGCTGTCTTCCCTACTTTTATCCCTTTCTCAGCAGAACAGTGAATACATGAGAGAGAACGAATAGAGATGATTGGTGATAGGATGGCTCGTTAAAAATAAGTTTCCCATGGCTGATTAAACATCTGTAATCACTGTTAAACTGCTGCTGGGAAACCACAAAATGGCATTCTTTATCTCCTGTTCAACACTGTGCTCCAATGCCGGATCTTTCAGAGCCCAGATGGAGTAGAAAGGACAGCAAGCTTTGGATTTTTATAAGACTACTTCTTAGTAACAATCACTTGGCACTCACAAAATCCAATAATATTTTGCCTAAGGTGTCCTAAATTAGATCTTTGTGAAGCAAATGAATTAAAAGGGAAGGGGAAATATTAGGTTACGACAGCCTCTGAATGTGTTTCAACACAAGGCTTATTAAGAGTGGTGGGATAGTTCTCAACGAGTTATGGCATGGAGTATTAATAAAGGTGTCACGCTGGCATAAAACGAGTCTCCGAAAAGCACGTGCTTTTCATTTCTAATTAGCAGTGTGGGGCTTGGAGCACACAGTGTAGGAGCGGGGCCATTACTAACTCAGGATAAGATGTCTTCTCTTTGAGGCCCACAACTGGAGAAAGCACGTTGTTATATAAGGCCACTATAAGCACATTCATATACATGCCAAACAGATCCCAGCACACTGCAACTGCAACACAATAACCACACTGTTATCACAGCACTGCAACACCGCCAATTTGTGAGCACGTCCCTAACCTTACCCTAAGGCTGGAATAATTTTTAGTCATATAACAAACATAAATTAAAACAATAAAGGATGTGTAAAGATGTACATGAAAGGACATTATATAGAGGAATACTCAATGCGGGAGTGGAGTTTATCACAGAACAGAAAACATCTTGAGAAACCCTTATGATCCAGCCCCTGGTTTGCTGTGGGACACATGGCCTAGGAAAGTAGCTCTGTCATCACCTCAATTAGAATGAAGGTAATCTACAGTCATCTGATGCCCTTCTGGTTACAATAAACATCTAGGACCTCAGAGATTTAGCTAATCTACAAGAGGGTAGTTGGGAACCAATATCCTTTGAGTCCCCCTGGTTATAACTGTAATTGGCTCATGACTGTCCCCAAGTCAAGCCCTTAGATCTTAATTATTTTGATTCCTGGAACTATCTGGCCTTCTTGTTTTTGGCTGACTACACTGGCCTTAAATACTTGCCTGCCTAAACCTAATATATGTACTTTATTCTCCCAGATCTATGTACCTCTTCTGAACTAGGCAACTGGCCAGTTGTCTACTAATCAACAACAACTGGTCATTCACTTCTGAGTAGCTATATATATAGCCAATATAGCAGGCAACAAATAAGTGTCTTTTTAAAATTTCCCTATTTTAATAAGGAAAAACATAATGAAGAATCTGAACAGATCAGGCCAGGGAGTTGTTCAGAAATAAATGACTATACCATGTTAAAGAATCCTGATGTCTTTAATGCTAATATGCCTAGTGGTCTCTCAAGGGAAATCACAATATAAGTTATATATCCCTATAATGCCTAGCAAAGGCTCCAGCAAAGGCATAACTAGACTGCATTTCTACAGTACCTGTATCCCGGTACTCCCCAGCTACCCTTAGAAAAAGTGAACTAAGGCAGGACATGAGGACACAGGCAATTTTTCCCCCAGGTTTGTACTTCTGTTTGAACGATCTGAATACTTAGAACCATCATCTTCCAAGGCCACTACCCTGAGAACTGAGCAAAAGACACCTCTAAATCCCATATTTTTAAAAAAATTCTCTTTTAGACATTGATAATTTTACTTGTGAGTCTATTTGAAAAAATAATATTCAACATACATTAAGCATTTACTATGTGGCAGGCACCCTACTAAGACATTTTATATAACAATCATCTCATAGCTATTGCTTTATGAAGTAGGTACTATTTTATAGAAGATGGAATTGAAGCAGAGAGGTTAAGTAACGTGTCCAAGACTACATAGCTGTTAAGTGAAGGAATTAAGCATTAAATCGAGGAAGATTAACTATAAAGCCTTACACTCTTAATTATCAGGCCATATTGCAATTTAAAAAAGCTATTACTCAAATCTAATCCTTCATCTTACAGATAAGAAACCAAGCAGAGTACTCTGCCTAAACTAAGGTCACAGAGCAAGTGGGCATGAGAAGTGCGGCGTTACTAGGGTCCATAAATACTGGCTTCTAGTTCTGAACTCTTTTTACCATACAAGGACATCTGGTCCAACCCTCAGATCAATGGAGAATCTTTTTTACTTAATACCTTCAATCCCCACAAAAAAGAAAACCCACTGCATGTGCCTCAGAGGTCATAGCAGCTGTTGCTCATTCTTTCACCAAGCTTGTCTGTGGCTTTAGTTTTCCAGGACTTTCTGTGAACACTTTCTCATTTGGTTTGACCTTGTGACCCTATGCCCTCCAATCCACATTTAGAGCAGCTGACATCCTTCCTATCCACACTGTGGTCACAGGAAACCACACCTGGCAGAACAGCAGCACCACGCACCTGCCCCCCTGCTGAGCCAGCATGGTGCTGCTCCCCAGGGTAGGGCAGGGCTGAACCTCCTCTAGGCACTTCTTCCTCATTGTCCTTCAGTATGAGTTTGCCTTTGATCCTCTTCCCCTTCACCTCTTAGGGTGTACCAACCACAGCTGCTCCAGGGGACAGCAAAGTGTAGGTTTACTTTGTAAAGCATATTAACCCCTCTATTTACTGAATTCATATTCTAGAATCTATTCTCAGTCTTCCGTCTCTCTTACAAAGCAGCACTGCAAGTGGTTTAAGGCTTTGAGACCAGAGAGACCTGGATTCAAGACCCAGCTATTGCTTATTAGCTATCATGATCTTAGGCAACCCATGTAAGATTGCTAAGGTTCCATTTTCTTATTGATAAAATAGGGATAACAATAGATGGCACCTATTTTATCAGGTTGGTGTGAGGATGGAATGAAAGATCACCAGAAGTTCTTCACAGCGTGGCTGGCGGAGAACACACACTCAGCAAATGCCGTGGTCATGCTGCTGCTGTCCTGCTCTTTGGTTCTAAACATGGGGCAGCCATAAGAAGACTCTAAGGCTGACATTCATGTTAACTAGTATTCACAAACTGGGCACAAGACAAGAGTCCAGAGTAGCTGGAAGGCTACACTGGCTCAAAATGGGTCCCAGATGTTATTTCAGACCTAGGAACTCTAGAAGAGGGAGAAAACAAAAACTTCTTAGTACGCATACACTGGGCTTCAACCTGCCCTTCAATCTTCAGCTCCTGTTTTACCAAACCACGCCCTATGCTCCAGTCAAAACTCAAGTCACCATTATAAATAACTCAAGCTTTTACACATTTCTCAGCCTTCATACATGTTGTTCTTCATGCATGAACTACTCTTTCTTCTCTTCTCTAACAGGCAAAAAAAAATTTAACCATATTTTCAGGTCTAGTTCAAAGATCACTTCCTCTCTCAAGACAGCCCCACTCAATTCTCTCAGACAGAATTATCCTAACCTCTTATGTGTCCCCACAACACTTGTACTTACTTCTGTTAGTACAGTTAACACAGAATACTGTCATCTCTCACTGGACCCTGAGATCCGAGAAGGGCAGGAGTATGCTTTCCATCTTACTCTGACTCCATAAATGGAGTATACATGTGGACAATTTATACATGTTTGATCAATGTGTGAATCTTTTAGACATGAAGAAATCACAGAGCTAAAATCAACTGGCCTATAACTACATCCAACTTCCTACTAGGTACCAAACTGAAACTATCTGGTCACCTTTTCTACCCCTTAGCTCACGTACCCATAAACATTCATTACTTTTAATTTGAAAAGTCTTCTCACTCTTTCTATGCCATAGATACCATGCTATGAGACAAATGAACTAAAAAAATATATATATATATACACACACACATATGTACACATATACATACTCATATATGCTTACATACACACACATACAATTGTTTCTCAGTATCTGCAGGGGTTGAGTCCAGGACTCCCACAAATACCAAAATCCACAGATGCTTAATCCCTGACACATGTATAAAAGTTAGTAGTTGTATAATTTCCATGTGCTTTATTTATTTAGAGATAGAGTTTCACTCTCTCACCCTGTCTAGAGGGCAGTGGCATCCTCATAGCTCAAATGAAACCTCAAACTCACAGGCTTAAATAATCCTCCTGCCTAAGCCTCCCAGTAGTTGGGACCACATGCAGATGCTATCAATTCTAATTTTTCTATTTTTAGTAGGGTCTCACAGCTGTTCAGGCTGGTCTTGAATTCCTGAACTAAAGCTATCCTCCCACCTCAGCCTTCCAGAGTGTTAGGATTACAGGCATGAGCCACCACACCCAGGCCCTTCCATATACTTTAACTCATCCCCAGATTGCTTATAACACCTAATACAAATGTATTTTTGTAAACATATAAATACTATGTAAATTGCTGTTGTAATGTTAGGGGAATAATGACAAGAAAAAAAGCCTGTAGATGTTTAGTACAGATGTGGGTTTTTTTCCTGAATATTTTTAAGCTGAGGGTGGTTGAATTCATGACTGCAAAATATACAGACACAGAAAGCCGATTGTACTCACTCTGTATCAAGACAATGCAAAATGACAGAAAACTGACTAAAAATGATGGTGGAAAACAAAAACAAGAAATCTGCAATAAACTCTGGAGACAGCATGACATGGTAGAAAGATCATGAAGGTTGCATTCAAACACTCCTGGAATGAAAGAAAACCTGACTCTACTGAGATCTCCCTAATATTGGATCCTCAGGGACTGTAGGAAATTGGGGAATCAATAATGACATCTAGAATTCTGGTTATGTCATCAACTAGGACAGAAAATAGAGAAAAGAAGATAAGCAGGTTTGGCGGTGGGGCGGGGACTAAGTTCAATTTTGAACACAGTGAGTTATCTGCAAGAAATCTAAATAGAGAAGACTGGCAAGGTGTTGAATATTTAAGGAACATTCCTGGCTGGAGCTACAGAATCAGAAATCCTGGTACTGAGACTAATTGAGATCACCTAGGAAAGCATGCCAAATGAGAGGAACATAGGCCAAGGACTGAGCACGGGAGAGTATCAACATTTAAAGAAAGGTAGAGGAAATGAAAAAGAAAGAGAAGGAAGAATCTGAGATACAGGGAAAATTAGACCATGGAAGTAAAGAGCTGCGAGAATCAGAATAACAGTCTCAAACATAGCAGAGAAGGTTAGTGAGATAAGAACTTAAAAAATATCTTAGACTTGGCAATTTGAAGATCTTATCTTGAGAATGTCATGAGAGAGGTGAGGTTGCAGAGTCAGGCTGCGCAGGCAAAGGAGCAGGTGGGAGATGTTTTTAGTGGTACATAAGGGCTCCTCTTTACAAGTTTCAGTGGTGTGGGGAAGAGATCAGACTAGCTGGGGATATGGAGCCAAGGCTCTTAGTATGTTTACAGGCTGAGGGAAAGGAACGAATATAAGAGGGAAAAGAGAAAGGATAACTAAAACAGTATAGTTCCAGAGGCAGTAGAAAAGCGTAGGGGAGAGGGACTGATCTTGAACAGTAGACAGGAAGCCCTATCCTCTGAAACTGGAACAATCTTTTATTCAAACTTGGCTCCTTAGGCTAAACTTTGTAGCCTCAACAAAGGGTCTGGAATAGGACTGCATCTTCAGCGCTTGGATCAAAAATTCTACTGGTAGAATCAGAGTTGGCAAAAATTGTCACATAATGGGACAATCCTAATCCTAAATTTTGTCCGACAGGGTTATATGTAAAGAAATATTTACAATACGTTTATGAATTTAGAAATAGTAGTAAGAGGTGCACCCTCTGTTTAATGATAACACAATTGTACTCAAGTAAGGAAGGACTTAAAATATGTTTAATTATTGTCAGAAGATAATCAATATCACCGTAATTGTGAGACATTCTCTAACATGTTCATTATTAACCCCTATTCAATGGGTCAATTTTTATTAGAGTAAGATTTCACAACCAAACCCTGGGGAAACCTACAGAGAAAACAGTTCCTGAAATTACTGATCAGTGGAATTTTATGGCTGAGATGATTCAGGTAAACGCTGTCTCTTAAATACTATGCGGCTCAGACCTCAGTACTTGTTTAAGGACTTAACGAAGCCCTGAGGTTCTTTTATGGAGAAAATGCTGGGTTTATCTGTTGGCAGCCCTATAGCTCACACTGATACAACAATATATTGGACTCTTGCCTATATAAAAATCCAACACTGGCCAACTCTGTCAACAGAGTGACAACACTGGCTTTTATGTAACTCAGGATATCTGCATTATGGGTTCTTTTAAAGATTATAATTTAGTACTTGTTAAAGACCTATTTAAAATACGGAACATTTGAGAGAACATATAACCTTTGATTCATCTAGATTTTCCAAATTTAGTCTCTGTACCAAGTCAGAAATTTACAAACCTCTCTAAAGTATTAATAGCTGGGCCATATTATCTTCATTAATACATGTATCATTATTTCTAATTATTTTATTTATGTTTATTTGTCTTCCCAACAAAATCTAAGTTCCAAGAGTATATAAGGCTTATTGGTTTTGTTTTCAAGAGCATGGACCAAAGCCTGAGCATACAGCACACAGTAACAACCAAATGAATGATTGATTACATGCTCAATTCCTTCCTTAACTCTCCATAATCAATCACAAAATCCTATCACTTCACCTCTGTAATAAGTGAATCTATCCATTCCCCTTTATTTCCAATCCCACCACTATAATTCAGACCATCATTATTTCACAGTTAGTTTCTCTGTCCCAGCTCTCTTTCCCTCCATTTCAGTATATATGTCATTGCCATAGTCACCACCCTAAAGCACAGCTATAATCCCATATATCTTCATTTCCATTTAAAAATCTATAGTTCTCTGTTGCTTATCAAGTAAAGACTAAACTTCCAGCACTCTAAGCCCCTATGACTTGGCTCCAGCTCCCCCTTCCCAGCCCCATGTCTCTCTGCTCCTTAGGTATTTCCCACTTCCCTACATTCCAAGAAAACTAGATGAGCTGGCCTTTTCTTTCATGTCCTATATCCTTCTCTCTGAGCCTCTGTTCATACGGTACTCTCTGCCTAGAATGTGAGTCCATCTCTCCTTTTTAAAATCAAAGGCCTAATTCAAATACTATTCTTATTATGAAATCATCCTGAGGTCCCCTGGTCAGAAGTGATATCACACTATATACTACTATGTTATAAGCTACTGAGGGGTAAAAAATGGACTTTATTCATCTTTGTTTTCCCCAAGAGAACAGAATGCCTCACATACAGGAAGTACTCAAGAAATATTTGTTGAATAAAGTAACCGCATTTTATATGGTGAGACTAGTACATATTCCACACTGGTTTCTCTCATTTCTCTTAGTCAGTTCATACAGGGAGGGCAACACAAATGACACAGCCAAGAAAAAGCAAGACATTTGGTAACAATGGATATGACAGGGGACTTAGAGTATCCAGGAAATAGCATCTTTTGTATGATATTCACTTGTGACTAATAAATTAGGAAAAGATTCAAGTACTAGGTAGAGGCTATTACCTAATGACTTTTTATATAGCCCTTTCTAATTCTAAGGTTCCACAAGAGGAGTGACAAGCCCAGTGTCACTTAATAACAGCTACCCAGCCCTCAGAAAGGATCTCTAAAACATCAGGAAAACTATTTCCTTATCTACCTCCTCAGCTCATAAATGAAAACAATTCTTTGCAAAAGGAAGAAATATTGCTAATCAATCTTTTTTTCCCCTAGAGTTTAGTTCATTTTGGAAGGCAGGAAAATTTTTCATTAGGAAAAAATTCACAATGTCACCCTTCATAGCCACAGCACTTAGAAAAGGAATGTTTTCATAAGCATTATCTCATAAGATTAATTCATTCATTCAACAGATGCTGAGTGCTCTTCTATAGGGTGGGCACTGCTCCCATTGATGACAACGCAAGAAGATGAACAATAAATGAGTATATTGTACATCAGGTGTTAAGTGATACAGAGAAAAACCAACTAGGGTTGCGGCCACAGGCTGTTTTGTTTTACACAGAGTAGTCAGGAAATGGTCTTTATGACAATCTTATAAAATAAGTGACATATAAGCTATCACCATAATTTTAATTTTCCAGATTGGGGAAAATGAGACTCTGAATGGTTAAGTGGCATGCCTGAGATCATTTGGAATTAGATGAAGATTGGATCAGGAAAAAGACTTCCCAACTCTTGATCTATTGCTTGGGTTATAAAAGAGGAATCTAACTCAGGAATGCTTAATTAAATCCCCTTCCCTCTATGTAACCACACCCGGAGCAGCGTGGACAAGAACACAAACATGCCCCTCAGTAATCTCTCACCCTGACACTCCCCTCCACAAATGGCTCACCCATATTGTCCTGAATTTGATTTTGTTTTCTGTATGTTGGGAAAAAATTTTTAACAAAATAAACCAAAGTATTAAAATATATAGTTTAAAACAGAAAGCAGCATGTAGGCTTATTCTGCAAAAGCAGGCAATGCAACAACTAACTAGTAACCACACCTAATAAACACAAAGCTTCTTTTAACAGACTGTCCCTGTTCTGCATACCCATTGAAAGTGTGTCAAAATAGATTTGGCAAGGATTTTCTGCCAGGAGCTCCTGGGACTCTGTGTGTGAGTGTGTGTGTGTATCACTTAAAAGTTCTTTATTTGAGGAAGCTGATGGCACTAATATTAGTGAAGTGAGGAAATAACTGTAAACATTATTGGGAACAGAGCCCCCCCTCACCATGTAACCTGAGTTAAAATTGAAATTAACTTCTTAACCAAAGTGGGACTGAAGATCTCAATGTATATAAAAGTTCAGGGGAGGAATTGGTTTTGGTATAAGAGAAAGAATCAAATTAGGCTATAAGGCAGAAGAGGCCTCTGGGCTGAGCCTGGACAAATTGGTAGAATAATGGTCAAGAGGGATGGAGATCGGAAGGGTAGAGGCGCGACACTAAGGAAGTGGGAAGTAGTCTGCCACAGTGAAAGCACAGTATGTGAAGGCAGAAGTATGAAGTACAATGAGAAAGATACAGATATAGGTCCAATTCTAATGTACAAATATTACAGACATGGAATTTGAAGTGATTTGGCCAAGGGACAACAAGAGGCAAAGCTAGAACTAAAATCAAGGTCTGGCTGGGTGTGGTGGCTCACGCCTGTAATCCTAACACTGGGAGGCTGAGGCGGGTGGATTGTCTGAGCTCACGGGTTTGAGACCAGCCTGAGCAAGAGCAAGACTGCCGTCTCTAAAAATAGCTGGGTGTTGTGGCAGTTGCCTGTAGTCCCAGCTACTTGGGAGGCTAAGGCAAGAGAATTGCTTGAGCCCAACCAAGAGTTTGAGGTTGCTATGAGCTATGATGCCAGGGCATTCATTCTACCAAGGGTGACAAAGTGAAACTCTGTCTCAAAAAATAAATGAAATTAAATTAAAATAAAATCAAAGTTTTATATTCCCAGTTAGTTGCTTTTTTTTTTTTGAGATACAGTCTTGCTATGTTGCCCTTGGTAGAGTGCCGTGGCATCACAGCTCACAGCAACCTCGATCTCTTGGGCTTAAGATATTCTCTTGCCTCAGCCTCCCAAGTAGCTGGGACTACAGGCACCTGCCACAATGCCTGGCTATTTTTCTGAGGCAGTTGTCATTATTGCTTAGTTAGGCCAGGCTGGGTTCGAACCCGCCAGCCTCAGTGTATGTGGCTGATGCTATAACGTGCTACAGCTGCCAAGCCAATCAGTTAATTACTCTTTTTACCCGGTAATGAAATTCTGGTCAATGACAGACTGCATTACTGACAGAAGTCCCATAAGATCATAATGGGGCTGAAAAATTCTTATCCCTTAGTGACCTCATGGTCACAATGTAATGTCATAGCTGCCATAAAGTCATGACGTAATACACTACCTTTACCGTGTTTACGTATATTCAGATACCAAACACTTGGCATTACAGTCGCCTACAGTGCTCAGTTTAGTAACACCATATAGGTTTTTAGACCCCAGAAGAACTGTTCCTTTTAGGACCTGTCCTATAAACCACATGGATTATTAGGGATGTAAATATATAAGGAGCTTGTTTTTCTTTCTACCTACAGAGGGTGCCCAAAAAATGTATTCCCACATTTTAAGAGAAAAAGTTATCCAATTCATGCCTATCACTGTCATTCACTTGATTAACACCATCTTTTGAGCAAATGTCATACTACGCTTCGTTACTGTAATTCAATTCAACTTTGAAAAATAATATAAAGATAATACCTGTTAAAATATGTTTACATATTTTGATACCCCTGGTGCATATTTGCTTTCTCAGCTTCAGAAGAACTGAGCCAATTAAGGCTGAAGATTAACTAGTGAAGAAAAAGTAGAAAAGGGGGAACCAGAAATATGTTATAATGAAGAGTGAGGAAACATTAGTTCTAGTCTCAGTTCTATTAAAGTATATGTTTCACCTCATAAAATGTATAATATGAGGAGGCTGAACTAGATGATGTCTGAGGCTACCAAATTATAATTTTATATGATTCTAAGTGGATTCTACTTTGCAGGAAAAAGTGCATATGAAAACTTGAAGGTAAAGTAAACTTTGGAAAGCCATATATGATTTTTTTTCTTTTACAAACCCTTGTGTCGAGGGCTGACTCTCACTAGATCACAGTGAGGGAGCTGCTCTGCTATGTACGAAACCCCGACCCAGAAGCAGGTTGTCTACAAATGGTTTATCACCCATATATGATTTTTTAATCAACAGGAATCCACCCTATTTAAAGACACACCAATCAATTCTATAATCAGGATTTTTGTTTATGGGACTTTCTTTTAAGGGGGTATACCCATTAAATAAAAAGAACACATATATTTATCAGTCGAAATGGGAAAGGGGTAAGGGTCAACACTGAAGGCCTTCTTTCAACATAATCCACAGATGTGCTTGCTGCCTACTTAGGATAATTATTAGGAATATATATGGCCACTTAAAATTCAACAAAATTAACTTAAAACTAAGCATTTGTACTTGGCATCTGTGGCTCAAGTGGCTAAGGCACCAGCCACATACAAGCCGGCGGGTTTGAATTCAGCCCACGCCCACCAAATAACAATGATGGCTGCAACCAAAAAATAGCACAGCGTTGTGGCAGGCGCCTATAGTCCTAGCTACTTGGGAGGCAGAGGCAGGAGAATCATTTGAGCCCAGGAGGTGGTGGTTGATGTGAGCTGTGATGCTATCCAGGGTGACAGCTTGAGGCTCTGTCTCAAAAAAAAAAAAAAAACAAAAAAACTCCAAAAAACTAAGCATCGGAGAGTACTGTTTGTATTTAAGATAAAGAAACACTTTCACCAATACAGTGTTTTAAGAAATGAATTGAGAATTGACACTGATTAAAACTTAAGATTCCATAGTATAAAGGAAGGAAAACAAAGAACAAAATTTAGACTTCAACAGGCTTAAGAAACAGTAGAAAAGAAACCAAGAACAAAGGTTTTTAGAAGAGTTTCAAGTTCCTTAAAATAAAATTTGTTTGCCTGCATATACATAAACTCTAGAAGATATTACTATCAGTAGTTACCTTAGTGGGAGACAGGAAGTAGGCAGATATAAAAGAGGTGATCAAATAGTTCTAAATTTTTAACCATGTAAATACATTACCTATTTTAAAAACTAAAAAATTTTATATGTTCTGAAATTCAATTATGTGTAGCAAACAGCTGAAAAACAAGAAAGCCAAAGAAAGGAGGCAGTAGAATAAAATACTCAGAGGCAAAGAAAATGTAAAGTTGTAGCATTAAGAGGGTTGAGGCAATTCAGAGAGGATGATTCCAGGTTGTTTGCAGGGACCAGCCGGAAAGATTGGCTGAACCCAACAAGGACTTCTCCAGCTGGAATTAATAACAATATCCAGAAAATGTGATATGCAATTTTTTAGGGCTCTGTGTCCCTTTGGGAATGTGACATCCACAATGGGATGAAACCAGAACTTTATTAATAGAAAACTAGTTCTCTCTTCTGGAAAAGAAAGAGGGAAGGAACTGAGAAATAAGTTTCTATGAGAGTCACAAAGATGATTAATCAGTTAGAAAACAAGACCTATGAGGAAAAGATAAAGGATTCCACTTGCACCATTTAGGAAAGAAAAGACATTCTATTTAAGGCAGCCCTTAAAAAACAAACAGAATGGAATGTCCTCTTAAAGTCATTTCTACCCTTAATTTTTTGATTTGTGGGTTAATTCCCAGTGTGCTTCCTTGAAGAAGAGGCCTTGCTAATTTAGCCCAGAAAAGGCCTAGTTAGTTAGAAGCGAAAGGGTTAAAATATACTATTTTGGCATATTGACTATTTAAGTTAAAGACACTTGAAAAACAGCATGTGCAAAAACATCACTCTGACCTTGTTGTTTCTTGTTTTTTTTGACCTTGTTGTTTCTTAAGAGCAGGAGATGAAATTGCCATGGGAAAGAAACTCTCTGTATTAAGAGGAAAGACAGCCTCTTTATCTTAAAGGACAAGGAGGTAAGACTGAGAGAATCTGTATCGACCTTGTTAGATTATCTCTTTTAAGCCTCCTCAAGTAATTTAGCTGCTTCCTTACAACTTACTATTTTTTGTCCAATTCAGTAACTTACTAACTCTAACTGCTTCTTCTCTGGATCTTTATTTCCTTATGAAGGGTCCTGTATCATGTAAGATTTGAACGTATTACGCTTTTCTCCTGTTAATCTACATTATGTCAATTTAATTCCAGACCCAGCTGGGACCCTAACAGGATGGAGGTGAAGTTTTTCCACTTCTACAGAAGTATTAGTAATGCCAGTGAAGATCTGTAAGTAAACTTGAGCAAACATAATATTTTTAATTAACTAAAAAATCCTTCATTTAAAAGTACAATTAACACTTCTGAAGTGCTAGCAATGCTTTCTTGACATGGTATTAGTATGTAATCATTAAGGTATGCATTTATGTTTTATGAACTTTTCTGTATAGTGGTAGTGGTATGTCAAAAATTTTTTTAAAAGATTACAAACTAAATTACAGTTAAGGTTATTCTTAACAATTTACCCTCATGATGAGGCCGAAGGCTAAAGTCAGGGTTTCCATCATGAAGAGCCAGTCCCCTAATGGAGCTCAGTAACAATTTGGCTGATCTAAGGAACGACACCCATCAGGGCCAAAAGCCTGCTCTTTGAAGAGTCCTGACTCCTAAGCCAGGCCCCTGCAAACTGAGGCACTGGGAAAGGAAAGGAGAGATCTACAGGGCAGGAACCGGGGGAAAGGATATAAAAGAAAACTGACTCTGCAGTTAATTGCTCTATATATTTTTCATATATTAAAATAGTCTTAATAAAATGAAATTCAATTTGCATTTGAGTTAAAAAAAAAAAAAGATGAGGCCCATGACATGGAGTGACTTGCTAAAAGTCATGAATTAGTTTTGAGAAGGTTTTTTTTTCGTTTATTTATTTCCCTATAAATTATTTATGGTAGTTTTGAAAATATATTTATTAAAAAGGAAAATGTAAATAATAAACATGGTGAATTAAGACAGAGTCAAGATTTCTTACTTCCCATCTACTGTCATGTTTTGTTCCTTAAGCTTTCCAGATTCCACAGTGGAAGATACAGACTGCTGGCTGCACCTTTCCTTATCACTGCTCTGAGCTACAACAGAAGTACCTGGGTAAAGGACCATTTTGTGTAGACAATGTCTTAACTGCTTTTGTCATTCTGAACTAAAAATGCCTCCACAATTATAGCTAAATCAGGAGATCTACTGGCTTATTGTCTTATTTCTGTTCTATTATCAAGCCAAAAAAGCTGAACTTTCTCACAAAATCGAAAGAATGGAAGATAATTTAGTGAAGGGCAGTTTGTTAACAAAAGCAGTTAAGCTTTATATTTGTAAATATTAATATATAATTATACCAAGCCATTTCCCCCCTCATTTGAGAAAAACTTGTCAATCTAATTCTTTAAATGACATCTGTCACATGAGTGGTCCCCTAAAATTGTATCCTCGGGATTCAATGACTAATTACTCACTGGTGGATCACCCAGGAAGCTTTGTTTCTCCATTTGTTGCCTTGTTTCAGAAGACAATCATGAAGAAAAAACTAAGATTTGCTTAAATATTTGTTCAGAAGTTTGAGACTCTTTGGCCAAATGAAGATTGGTTTTTTTTTTTCCACCTGTGCCCTCTACTTGCAGGAGTAACAGAACTGACTCTACTCTCCTCCAAGAATCAATCCAACGCCTAAGTAACAAGGCCAATGACTGGGCGTCTCTTGTATTGACCCAGTTTGGTTTACTTTATTCTATTCCTGTCCCCGATAGCTAATGCTCTAACGTCACAAAGGGGGCTAGATGAGAGCAAATCTACCATATTATCAAAAGGTTCTCTGATGTTGCAATAGTAACACTATTTTCTTACTTAAAGATAGAATAATTTTGAATGTGTGTTTGAGAGATACTCTGTAGGGCTGTACTATCTTTTACTATCCCATCTTTTTTGGATTCTAGGAAAACAGTCCCATTTCACTTATGTCCTCGTTCTGATCTGTTCTAGAGCCAAAATCAGAAGTCTTATTAATAGAGTTCACAAATGCCAAGACCCACAAATGACCCTTAGTAGCAATTTAAATGAAAATAATCCCCACAAACCAGAATTGAAACAAAAGGTTAACTACTTATCCAAACTTTGGCAAAGAGACAGTTTTTTCTCCCCCATCTCCCCAAAGCCTCTTAGGAAAGTGGTATCTGCAGCTGCTGATCTTCCTTGAACTCACTTTCTGCGTCAAATAGTATGGGTCTAAGTCCTCCAGGGGAACTGCAACCAGGCCTTGGGGGATGTCCCCGTAGATGAAAGGCAAACTCTTCCCTGCTTCCAGGTCACTGTTTGGCTTGGGCTTGCTGTCCTCATCGTCCTCCCGATGACTGCCATCAGCCTTTGGCGGTTTCTTGAGCTTGCTTTCAGCAATGCGCCTCTCGATGTTTGCCAGCGACTCAGGGGTGAAAGGCTTGAAACTATCAGGGCCTGGTGGTGCGAGCAGCCGTGCTGCCATCTTCTCATCCTGCAGCAGCTTCGTTAGTTATGCTGCGTCCAGGACAGGTCAGCTCTGAAAGAAACAGCAACACAGACAGCATTAATCAATCACTACTCTAAAATGAGGCCAGACTAAACCATCTCACTCTCAACCTTTATTCACAACCTTTGCAATATACAATTTCTTCCAGGACATTTTTATTTTTCCTTTCAGAAATCTGTGGCATGAATGAACTGGGTAATATTCATAACTGCCCCTCAGGGGAATGACCTGTGAGACAGATGAAAAAATAGGAGTCTCCTAAATAGCTAATATTTATTGTATTTACTTTGATGCAATTCACTGTTGGAACCACATCAACAAAAAAGATATATTCCCTCCCTTCAAGGAACTTCTACACAAATAAGTTATACTTAATGTTACCTCCAGACATATGTTAGCTCTGGAGTCCTAATAGCTCAAGTCACCTTCCTTTTCTAGAGCTCACTCCCCAAAGGAATACTTTTCCTTTCAAGGGCAACACAAGGATAAATTGTCACTCTTCTCAAATTTCAGTTTCTGAAGACAAAATAAACCCTTCAAAACTTTGGATGCACAAAACACAGATAAAATAGCTTCCATATACTTTAGTTCTTCCATTTCAAGTTAGTTTTCAGTTCACCAAGTTGTGGAAAATCTATCTAGCATAAAAGTCCAGAAGTATCTTCAAGGATCAAGCTACTGCCATGGACAAATGTGAAGTGGGCAGGTACTGTTCTAGTGCCTCCTACTTAGCAATGAGGAAAAGCTACTGGGAGTGTAATTTCCAGAACCGCCCTGATGCAACAGCACTGCAGCACTGCAGCTGAACGGTGGGGGCAGAGAGGCCTGCATGTGGATGCCGAGGCCATGAGCACAGAGTTGAGACCAAAATTCCTTTCTGAAAAGAAAAATGAAGTAATGCCATACAAGAGCCAGTGATTCCTAAGTATGGTGTTTGAAAAGCCAACTTCCATTTGTGTTCATGTAATCTGGGGTTTTTAAATATACACCGTGACAAGGAGGAATCCCGGTATCAAAAGTGGAAGTGTGCAGTGACACTCAAAAAGGGACCTGAGCTGGCGAGTTTATTATCAAAGTCTCAGGGCTTTGCTCATAGTGCTGCCTTTTTCCCTTTAGTTTTGAGAATGCCACAGAGATAATCAGGAAAGTTTTTTAAAAAGATAAAGATTGTTCTTTCTCCGCCTACATAGTCCTCAGGGTCCACTTAAAGGCAAGTATCATAAAACTTAAGGATACTCAAGAGAACTCTAGTATAGTTAACCCTAAATAACTTACAGTGAAATACCCACGGGCTCCTTCCATAAATGCACCTGCTCTCATCAGACCTCTCCAGTGGTGGTGATGAAGTGTTGCAAGGCTGCGTACAGCGTCTGTATGTGGGCTGGCCTGCTCACTCACTCAATTCACAGCATGGGCCAATGTGAGGCCAGAACCACAAGGATGCCCCACACAAACTAGTTTGCTTCATAATGTAAGCAGAGAAATCATTTCCACGTGAGAAGCACAGGATTTCAGAGCTGTGAGGGATTTTATAAATCCAGTTCATTTCATTTTACAGATGAGGAAACCCGGGGTCCTAAGAGATTGGACAAACTTGCCCAAAGTCACAGGGCCAGGATAAAAATCCCAATCAAAGCTCTGGTGCTCCAAACTCATACTTCTTTTATTATAACAAATTATCAGTTACTCATCATCCTTTATCTCCCACTGCTCCCCAACAGGCATCGTCAAGTTTATTAGGTAATTCACTTAGAAATGCGGACAGGTTTACTGATTCAAGACTTTATTTATAATGTTTTCCCAGCTTAGAATTCCTTTCCCCCCTTTCCTTTCCTTTCTATCCCTGCATTGTGCCCCCATCAATCCTTACTCCACACAGCCTTTTCACCAACTCTAGCCTCTACTAATTATTAGTATTTTCCCTTCTGCACTCCTATAGCGCTCCACCGTGATCTTAGCTAATATTTATCACATGCTACGTGTCACATACTGTTCAAAGCACTTTTCTTATATTAACTCATTTAATCTCCAGAACAACACATGAGGTAGATATTATCACCACCCTTTAACAGACAAAGAAACAGAAGCACAGAGAACGAATGTAGATTGCCTAAAGTACGCAGCTAGAAAATGACAAAAATCAAGATGCAAACACTATCTACTTGTTCTGGCACTTAATCATTACTGAATTGTACCACTGACAGAATGAATCTCCAGAAATATTAAACTTCCTTTGTATCCCTTTCACAGAGAACGGGATTATGACTGGAACCTGTAATGACACCAAATACCTAAGGATTCCTTGATTCCCTATCCACACTCATTCTTAATCCTAGGGGACTCTCTGTTCCTACTCAGAGGACAAAGAATACTGCAAGTGTAAGTCACCGAAGCTGCTGACAAATTCTTGTGATCTAATTGCAGGCACCTGAGTTCCTCACAGCAGGCCACAGCTAAGTCCTCTGCCTCTGCTTTCAGATCCCTTTCTGCCTGCCTTCTGCAAGGCTGCAGTCCCTCAATTTTCCCTGCTCTCCATTCCATTTCAATCGTTCCTCTTCCTTCTTTTACTTTCTCCCCCTTTACATCTTTATTCCCCCCCCCCCACACACACACACTCTCTCTTCTTTGGCTTAAGTGACACTCTCTTATTCTGGTTCTAACCACAGCTACAGTCTTCTCTTCTCCTGTCACTACCCCCTCCTTTCTCTGAGGAGTGGCCTTCTGAAATGTCTCTGTTATACTCTTTCTTATAAGGATCTCATCTATCTGTACAGGTACTTTTCACATTTCTATCACCAGCCATGACTGCTCTCTTTAGTCCCAAGAGGGCTTTGCCACTATTTCAAAATTAAAGCATTTAAAAACCACTCACCTTACTTCAGAACTGATTTCTCTTCCTGGCTTTATCTCTGTTTTTCCAGCCATCTAGCATGGAACCTGAGACATCTCTGCCCAGTACTCTGCTGGCTATCTTCACCCAGTTGCCAGACTTACCAATTCCTCCAGAGCTCCCGTTTTCAACAGCATTGCTCTAATTCAGATTCGAGGGCATGGCCTATCACCAGCCTTCAGGCCACCAGGCATATTTCCAAAGATCCATTTCTCTGAAGATATGCTTTCATTATATCATTTCTCTCCTGAAAACTACTTAAGTTATACAACAGATTCCAAATTTCTGCTATTTCACTATCAAGGCAAGGCTTTCTATGGCCTTACATGTCTCAAACATTCTCATCTGTTGCTTTTCTGTAAGAACACCAGCTCTGATAACTGTCTTTTGCTTTTTCTACTTTAAAAAAATTTTTAAAGGTATAATATAATAAAGTACACAAATCTTAAATACACACTTTGTTTTGTACATATGCATACATCTGGGTAACCACCACTCAGATCAAGAGGAAGAAGATTTACTTCCAGCACTGCAGACAACTCTCATGAGCTCCCTTGCTGATAACCACACCCAGCAAAGGTTATTCCGACAATTGTCACCACAGATTAGTTTTGCTTCTTGAACTTCACATAATCTTTGGGGGTTTGGCTTCTTTCACTCAACACTATTTCTGTGAAATTTGTCTTGTTAGATGTGTAGTAGCAGTTTCTTATTGTGTACTACAGTTTCTATTGTGTAGTATTGTGTGTGTGAATGCAGCACAATTTATCCATTCTACTTTGACTTAGGTTTAGGCATTTAGATTGTTTATGGTTTTAAGCAATTATGAATACAAGCTGCTAAGAACTTCCCTGTGCATATCTTTTGGTGGCCATGTATTTACTTCTTTTTGGCCTATGGCTAGCAGTGGAAAGCTGGATCAGAGGGTGGCATGGGTTAAGTGATGGTCTAAATCCCTAGGAACTAGGTTCCAGTGCTCCATATCCTCATCCACACTTGGAAATAACAGTCTTCTTAATTTTACCCATTCTGGTGGATATACAGAAAATAGTTTAACACAGTAAACTGCACACGATCTCTCTCTTTATAGAGATCCTATATAGTAGTATCTCATAGTTTTTTAAAAAAATAATTAATATGAAATTTATACTACCTAAAGTTAGCCATTTTTAAATGAACAATTCAGTGGCAACTGGCATACTTATTCACAACCACTACCACTACCACTATCTAGTGCCAAAACATAAGGAGTTTCTCTCTATCCCAACCTCCTCTGCCCTCTACCCCCACTCCAGGTAACCACCTGTTTGCATTCTGTATTGATTTATCTATTCTGGATGTTTCTTTTATAAATGGAGTCACATAATATGTGGGCTTTTGTTTCTGGCTTTTTTTACTTAGCATGTTTTCAAGGCTCATCCACATTACAGTATGTACCTCATTTCTCTCTAAGGATGACTTAATATATATTTCATGTAGAATGCAAAATCAACATACAAAAATCAGTAGCATTTGGTACACCAACAATGAACTAGCAGAAAAAGAAAGCAAGAAAGCAATTTCATTTAAAATAGCTACCAAAAAATACCTAGAAACAAATTTAATCAAGGAGGTGAAAGATCTCTACAAGGAAAACTATAAAAAACTGATGCAAGAAATTGACAAGGACATAACTAGGGGCACAATAATCAAAGTAACCTTTAGAATGGGAAAAGATATTTGCATATTACCAATGTGACAAAGGCTTGATAACTAGGATCTAAAGAGAACTCAACAACAGAAAAGAGCTAACAATCCCATCTATCACTGGGCAAGACACATGAACAGAACCTTTTCTGAGGAAGACAGACAAATGGCTAACAAACATTTAAAAGACAAGCTCATTGTTCCTAATCGTCAGAGAAATACAAATCAAACCCACGCTGAGATATCACCTAACTCCAGTCAGATAAGCCCACATCACAAAATCCGAAAATTGCAGATGCTGGCACAGATGTGGAGAGGGGAACCCTTTTGGAAAACAGTAGAATCCTCAAAAGACTCAAAGTAGATCTCCCATTTGACCCCAAAATCCCACTCCTAGGCATCTACACTGAAGAAAAAAATCATTTTATCATAAGGATATATGTACTAGAGTGTTTACTGCAGCTCAATTTACAAACGTCAAGTTGTAGAAACAACCTAAACAGCCTGCAACCCAGGAATGGATTAACAAATTGTGGTATATGCATACCATGGGATACTCTTCATATCTTTTGTATTAACCTGGATGGAGTTGAAACACATTCTCCTCAGTAAAGTATCACAAGAACGGAAAAGCAAATATCCAATGTACTCAATACTAATATGAACCCAGTAGATGATCTAAATCATGTCCATACAGGAGAAAAACTCATTTTAATTCAAGTTGAGGGGAGGAAGGAGAGAGGAGAGGAGGGTAGTTTGGGCGGTCCCACTGAATGCGCACAATGTAGGGGTGTATGGCACACCTTTTGGGTACAGGACATAACTACAAGAGGTACTCTATCTAACAAATTCAAATATTATGATCTGGTTGTTTGTACCCTCACATAACCTGAAATTTAAAAAAAAAAGAAAAGAAAAGAAATTGACAAGGACACTCAAAAAAGGAACAATACCCCATGTTCATGGATTGGAAGAATTAATATTGTGAAAATAACCACACACCAAAAGTGATCTACAGATTCAAAACAATCCCTATCAAAATAGCAATGACATTCCTGACATTCTTCACAGGAAAAAACCCACCTAAAATGTGTACGAAACCAAAAAGATCCACAGCAAATCTGAGCAAAAGGAATAAAGCTTGAGGCATCATACTACTATACTTCAACATACACTACAGAGCTATAATAATCAAAATAGCATGGTACTGACATAAAAACAGGCATACATACTGATAGAACAAAATAGAGAACCCAGAAATAAATCCACATCTTTACAGCCAAACGGCCTTTTTTAGTGGCAGGGAGAGGAGACTTGGTCTGACTGGTGTCATTACAGCTCAATGCAACCTAGGCTCAAGTGATCCTCCTCCCTCAGCCTTCAAAGTAGCTGGGACTACTACAGGTGTATGCCACTGAGCCTGGCTAAGTTTTCTATTTTTTGAAAAGACAGGGTCTCACTCTTGCTCAGTCTGGTCTTGAACTTCTGGCCTCAAGCAGTCTGCCTGCCTGAGGCTCCCAAAGTGCTTGGATTACATTAGCCACACCTGGCTAATGACTTTTGACAAAGGTTAAAAGGTCAATTCCTTGTAGAGGGAATAATCTCTTCAATAAATGGTGCTGGGAAAACTGGATACCTATATGCAGAAAAATGAAACTAGATCCCTACCCATCTCCCACCATATTAAAAAAATCAACTCAAAATGGATTAAAGAAGTTTAAATTTAAGACCTAAAACTATAAGATACCAGAAGAAAACAGAGGAAATGCTTCAAGACATTGGTGTAGGCCAGTATTTTTCAACCTTTTTTATCTCATGGCACTCTTAAACTTATAGTTAAACTTCGTGGCACATTTAAATTATGTTGATCAAGAAAAAAATAGAGTCAAAAAAAGAACACTACTGGATTTCAAAATATACTACAGAGCTTTACTGTGCTTTGAAATTCTTGTGAAAATAATTTAATCAATGGTCTTTTAAAAATTTCACAGCACACCAGTTGAAAATTATGGGTGTAGGCAAAGATCTTATGGGGAAGACCTCAAAAGCATAGGGCAGCAAAAGCAAAAATAAAGTGAGATCATATCCAACTAAAACGCTTTTGCATAGCAAAGGAAACAATCAACAGAGTGAAGAGACAACCTGAAGAATGAAAAAAAAAACAAAACCCTGCAAACTAGTCAGCTGATAGGAATTAATACTCAGAATACATAAGGAACACAACTCAACAGAAAAAAGAAGTAATTTGATTTATAAAATGGACAAAAGAACCAAACAGGCATCTCTCAAAAGAAGACATACAAGTGGCTGACATATGGAAAAATGCTCAACACCACTAATAATCATCAGAGAAATGCAAAACAAAACTACAACAAGGTATGTCATACCAGTTAAAATGGCTATTATAAAAAAGACAAAAAAAGTGTTGACAACAATGCAAAGTAAGAAGAATTCTTATACACTGTCCATGGGGATGTAAATTAGTATAGCCATTATGGAATAAATCATGGAGGTTCTTCAAAAAGCTAAAATAGTATTACCATATGATTCCCACAATCCCACTACAGATATTTATGCACATATATCCAAAGGAAAGGAAATCAGTATATCAAAGAGAAGCCTGTACTCCAATTTTTATTGCAGTATATTCACAATAGCCAATATATGGAATCAACCTAAGTGTCCATCAACAGATGAATAAATAAGGAAAATGTGGCATGTATATACAATGGTATACTACTTAGCCATAAAATGGAACAAAATTCTATCATTTGCTGCATGGAAGAGTGTGGAAGGCATTAAGCTAAATGAAATAAACCAGGCATAGAGGAGAAATACCACATGTTCTCACTCATGTGGAAGTTTTAAAAATTGATCTCATAGTCAAAAGTACAGAGTAGAATAGGGGAAGAATTACAGTGAGGAACAGATAATCAAAGAGATATATAAAAAACACAGCTAGGCAGAGAGATATAAAAGTACAGCTAGATAGGAGAAATAAGTTCTAGTGTTCTACAGCACCACAGAGTGACCATAATTAAGAATAATTTTTTGTATAATTTCAATTAGCTAGACGAGATTTTAAATGTTCCCAATGCAAAAGAAATGATAAATGTTTGAGATGATAAACATGCCTGAGTTGATCATATACATTGTATATATGTATCAAAATATCATATATTCCATGAATATGTACAATTATTATGTCAATTATAAAGCAAAAAATACATAAATAAAAACTAGACCAAAAGGCTCGGTGCCTGTGACTCAAGTGGCTAGGGCACCAGCCACATACACCTGAGCTGGCGGGTTCGAATCCAGCCTGGGGCCTGCCAAACAACAAAGACAGCTGCAACCAAAAAATAGCCAGGCATTGTGGTGGGTGCCTGTAGTCCCAGCTACTTGGGAGGTAGAGGCAGGAGAATCACTTGAGCCCAGGAGTTGGAGGTTGCTGTGAGCTGTGATGCCAAGGCACCCTACCCAGGGCTACAGCTTGAGGCTCTGTCTCAAAAAAAAAAAAAAAAAAGAATAAGAAAAAACTAGACCAAAAAATGCATACACCACTATTTGTTTATTCAGTCATCTGTTGATGGACATTAATTCTTTCCACCTTTTGGCTATTTGAAGTAGTGCACATGTACTTTAGTATTTGTTTTCAATTCTTCTGAGTCTAGGAGTAGTAAACACAGAATTACCATAAGACCAAGCAATTCCAAAATAATTGAAAGCAGGAACTCAAACAGATATTTATACACCCATGTTCCTAGAAGCATTGCTCACAATTGCGAGAAGGTGGAAACAATGCAAATGCCCACAAATGGATAAATAAATAGATGAATGGATAAACAAAATGTAGTATAAACCTATGATAGGATTAGTAGGCAACCTTAAAACAACAGGAAATCATGACACATGCTATAACATGGACAAACCTTGAAAACATTATGCTGGGTGGTGCCTGTGGCTCAGTGAGTAGGGTGTCAGTCCCATATACCAAGGGTGGTGAGTTCAAACCCAGCCCTGGCCAAACTGCAACAACAAAAAATTTAAAAAAAAAATAGCTTTTAAAGAAAACATTATGCTAAGTGAAATAAACCAGACACACAAGGACCAACATATGATTCCACTTACAGGAGGGACCAGGAAGAGTCAATGCCTAAAGACAGAACGTGGAATTATGGTTATCAGGGGCTGGAGGAAAGGAACCATGAGAAGTTACTGTTTAGTACAGAGTTTCAGTTTGGGATGATAAAAAAGCTTTGGAAATGGATAGTGTTGATGGATGAACAGCAATGTGAACATAATAATGAGACTGAACTATATACTTGTAATTGGTTAAATTGGTAAGTTTGCTGTTATTATATGTTATCACTTTAAAAAAAAAAAACAGAGAAAAAAGTTTACCATGCCTCTCACTATAGGCCATGAACTATATTCTGATGAACAAAGTAGCTCACTCCTACCTTTGAGGACCTGACAGTCTTCTGGGATTGTATGTAGACAAGTAAACAGGCAAAGTACAGTACAGTAAATCTTCCAATAAAGGCTTTTACAGAATACACAAGCAAGACACCTAACCAAGTTTAGAGAGATGAGGAAAGGCCTCTTGGAGAAAGCAAAATCTGAGCTAAAGTCTGAAGAAGGATGGGCTGATGGAGTGGGGGATAGTAAGGGCAGAACTTTGCAGGAAGAAGAAATACCATGTACTCAAGCATACTCAAGAGACCACAGATAGGACATCAAGCCACTTATATACTGCATACCGTTCAGCATAGGTGGACTTCCAAAAATAAGCATAACAGCTAAATAGGTTCCATGTCAGGAGGCAAAGCCCTAAACCTGAAAGAGTCAATCTTTCAAGATGAATCATGAATGGCAAACTGGGGCCTAAATTTAAAATAGAACCAAGCAGCCATTTGCTGACTAGAAGTCAACACATGTACTCTTAGTTCCCTGAAAACCCACATCTCTGTTCAACTTAGGGACTCCATAGCTGCCTGTACCACCAAACTGAGCTCAACTGACTTAGCCAATCAGGGCTCAGCTGAATCAACCAGTCAGGACTCAGCCAGACCAACCAAACAGAACTAAGTGAGTTTTACCCTTCATTTGCATACACAGATTTAACTGGGAATCTGGGCAGAAACTTTTGCTATAAAATCCAAACTTCACTTTATTCCCTGGAAAACACCTTCATTTTACAAGGTAGGCTGGTTTGAATGTCCCTGGTTTGCAAACTGTTCACTGGAATAACGTCTGTTTCCTCCAAATTCCTTTTCAGGGAAATTTTGTTCACAAGGCAATAAGGAAATTCCTTTTAACAGGAAAGGACTTTTTATATGATTCCAGCTATAGTGTACAGAACGAATAGAGGATGAGATGAAGGAGAAATAAGATCAGAGTGAGGAACACCAGGCAGTAAGGAGGCTGTTGAGAGATAAGGATGGCCTGACCATCCAGCAGCAGTAGGGATGACATACTGAACAGTCTTGTTGACTACCCAAACATGAGAGAGTAAGGTAAGAGAAAAATCAAAGATGATGTCCACATTTTTGTCAAGGGCAAATGGAAAACAGTGAAATTCACTGCAACAAGGAATAAGATGCAATGCACAACTTTGTTATAAGATGATGACTTCACTTTTAAACATGTGGAGTCTGAGGGGTTTTGATACATCCAAATGGAGGCATCTACAGATAGCAGGACAGGTGGTTCTGAAGCTCAAGGGAAAGATTTACTGACAAGAACCAAAAGAAGAGAAGCAGCATGGTACAAAACTATAGCTTGGCTGTGAAGACTGCAAGCCAGCTTTTGCATTTTGCCATATAGCTCATTTAGAATTAGCCAGAGGCTCGGCTCAGCTCTGTACTGGGAGGAAGGTGGGTGGCTCTTATCATAGGAGAAGAGAGAAATGCAGCCAGATGGATATACTGTCTCCACTCCATGGGTGCCTCCTTCCTCCAATGACAACTAGATACTAGGCTGCCAATTTTCTACTTTTGTCATTTACAGATTTCATTTTGGAACATCTATAACAGTTCTAGAAATTGAAATAAAACAATTTTGTCAAACCTTAATTTTAATCATTTTAAACATGAAAAATTATAGTCTAAGTCTTTCTGGAGAACATCAAGATTTGGCCCTCCTCCCTCTGGTGAATGTCAGCACCCATGCTGAGAGACACCCCATGCATGCATCTGTCTCACTGGCTTTCCACCCAGGGAGACCACTTCTGAAGCTGGTCTTTCTTAAGCCTTATACCCATCAAATTTACCCAAAGCTCAGCTATTTGTCTCTGATTCTCAATAACTGGTCTCTTCTTGATCCCTTAGTGATAGTCACTCTTGGTCTGTTTATAGAATACTTTGAAAGAGGCTTACTATGGATAAAAACATACAGTTAACAGCGATAGGTAACTCTATCAGGAGATACTTGTGAAGCACTTATACTTTGAGCACTTGACATTCTGATCTGAAAATCTTAAGGAAGATCCTTAGGTAAGAATTTATTCTATTTAAATGAAGTAAAAACAAATGACTATAATTACTAAAAATGTATCCAGAAGCTTCTCTGAGTAGGTTCCATTAGCCCAAAATGAAGACAGGTTTCTCCCTTGCCTGTATATCCATATAACTACCACATCTCTTCTTCTATATGTTTCCTAATACACAGCCCAATCAAGAAGCCACCAGACTTCTACCTCTCTGGTCCTGCAGACACTCAACTCAAAACTGTCATCTGTTTTACCACCCTCCTATCATCAATTTTATTTTCTTCAAATTTAACTTGCTTCCCATGTTTCTTTTATTTCTTTCACAAGGCACAGGAGCCTTTCCCCTCTGTATCCCATACATTAAACTCTTTGTAGACTCTAGTTGTTGCCGGCACATCTATTCTCATTTTCCACCAGTCTTCTTGATTCAAGTTATGATGCAAATAATTTTTCAGGCCCATTTTTCTACCTATAATGGAAAAGAGTTTCACTTTTTTCCCATAAAGTTTTTTTTTATTGTTGTTAATTGTGGTAAAATATATATAACATAAAATGTACCATTTTGGCCATTTTAAAATATATAGTTCAGTAGCATTAGGTATATTCACACACTGTTGTATAATCATCAGCACCATCTATCTCCAGAACTTTTTCATCATACTGAAACTCTGTCAGTCAAGTTTTACTGCAACACAGCTACGCTCACTTGTCTACTTTTCTGCTACAACAGCAGAGCTGAATAGGAGCAACAGAGATTATATGGCCCACAAACCTTGAAATATTTACCATTTGACCCTTTCCAAAAAATGCCTGCTTACCCATACCTTAGTCTCTTGTCACTGCTTGAATAGTTATCATCCAGTTTCATTCACTTTCAGTCTATCTGCCCCAAGGGTGAGTTTTCTAAGATATAATTCTGATCAATTAACTTCCTTGGTAAAAACCCATTAGCGGCATCCCCAGACTAATGCAGTGCTCTCTAATGTGTTTCTGTGAACATCATTTCATCATTTGTGGGTTAAATGAGATGATGCACATACGAAGTAGGTCATAAGAAATAATGATAATATTTCTAGTAATGGTGGTTAAGACAGAGCACTATGTGCTAGGCATAATTGTAAGAGCTTTATGTATAATTCCTTTGATCCAACAACCCTCTAAGATAGGTATTATTACACTGTATTAGCAGTAAGAAAACTGAGGCACAAAGAGGTTAAATAACTTGCTCAAGGCCACACTGTGGGATTCAAATCCAAGCTGTTTGGCTCCAAGGTCTGTATTCTTAACCTCTTCAGTATACTGCCCAGTCACCAGCACTCTTTCCTCTTCCTGCATTCCTTTCATACACTTTCCAGCTCTATGGGTACAGGAAATAAAACTAATTAGCTATTCTGGACTCTGATTAAGCAAATTGGATGCTCTGAGAGGATTATCAAGATTCAAAATATAGAGAGACTTATATCAGAAAGAATGATGTTCTGACTCAAAATCCATCATCAAATAATATGTTGAATAAAGGAATGAACACACACGGAGGCTAAGACAAAAGCCCAGTACTATTCAACTGACTCTTACTACAGCCATGACTAAGATTCATTCATTCAATAAGCAGTATATGCGCCCACGTGCCATGCAACGGAAGGCTTAGAATTCAGGAACTGACAGTAGGAGCCATTCTCCTAGGTCATTATCTGCCAGGCATACTGTAAAGCAGATTTCTGCATTGGACAAGTGGAAAGTTGGATTAAAATTTTAAGGCTCTTTTGTTTTCAATCAGTGGAAGTCCTTTTCAAATGAAACCTTACATGAAATGTCAATTTATAAAACAGACAAAAGCATCTCTTCTCAGGTTAAAGCAGGGATGAGCCTCAGTCTACCTCAGACCTCTCAGGAAGTCCAGAAGACATTTCTGCAGCAGAATGTCAGGATGGTTCTAGATTATTACACAATATATCAACTGGGTCTCTTTCAATGTCTGAATTCAATGGGCAACTCTTTTCAACAACAGATCTGGAGCTAATTACTAATAAAATTTCCTTGAAATGGACTTTCAAAAATACATGAAAGTATTTAGGAATATAGCATATAGGAAGCAGTTATGGGCCTGTTTACAAAGCTGGTACAATACCTTATGAACATTCTGATAATATATATAGTCAGGTATTCTATAAACATTATCTTTAATCTTTACAACAACCTAATTAGGTAGCTATTGACAGCTTCATTTTATAAGTGAGGAAATAAAGTAGGACTCAAAGAAAAAACAGGAATTCCCAAAGTCACACAGCCTTTCTCCAAAGCCCACATTTTCCCCAAACTGAATGTCTCTGACAATGGTCTACTCCAAAGAAACTCTATAAACAGAATGAAGATTTTTAATGACAACAAGAGAACCCAGCTAACATGAAGTTTTGCTACTCGGGCAACACTGCTCAGGTTGTTTCACTAGTTAAAACATATGACACCAAAACTGGGTCAAACCATAGGGCATCAAAGCAGGATCAAGCTCTAAATCAAAAGTTGTGAGGCCACCCAGCTAAGATGTCTGTACCCAGGCACCATGAAAGGCCATGTGAGACTTATATGGTGGTGGTTGCTCTTCACTTCCTGACTCAATCACTAAAGGATAGAAGGGCAGACCCACTAAATGGTTACTCAAGGATATCTTACTGACCAAATTCAGAAGCATTACTCACACTAGGAGGCTGCACAGAGGAAGAGAAAATAGGTCACCCAAGTAGATGCTGGGGTAGTCAGACAAGATGACCACAAGCAGGAGAGAAAAACAATGGGGAGCCCAAAGTACCGTTTCAACTATGGGAGTAATCATCTTCTTCACAGGGTTACAGTGAGGATTAGGTCAGAGAATATTTGTCAGGAGCTCTGCAAACATCACAGTACACAGTAGGCTGGCTATGAATTGCTAGGAGACTACTGCAGCAGCTGTTCAGTGTGGTCAGCCATGACAAAAACAGGGTAAACCATTCCTGAACATGATTTCAGATTTGCTAGAATCTTAGGAAATTGAGCTGACAGAGTGACAAATTCTGCAAACAGTTGCTAAGGCTACAAATTAATGCAACCTCATATTTGTATAGTGCTTTAACATTTACAGAGCATTTTCTTATCCTTTACCTCATCTCATCCTCACTTGTGAGTTTAAAGGAGCAAATATTGCTAGATCCAACTCCACAGAAGAGGAGTCTGGGGTTAAAAAGGTTAACTGACTTGCTTTGTATCAAACAGCCAATGACACTGGCACAAAATCTTAAGTGGCTTCTGTCCATTTTAAGAAGGGAGGTTTTCTTTCCTGTTGAAACTAGCTATCTTCCTCATGCTGAATAAAACAATGGGTAGGAAGAAAAGGTGGAAAACTCTCTAATAATGATAACGGTAGCAATAATAAAGAGGCAAGGATGGAAAAATCTAGAAATGTGGCTGATGCTGCAGAGCATGGACCAGGAGCTGTCTGGGAAGTTTGGGGACAGAAAGAAAAGGAGAAAGAAAACTATTATATGGTGTGGTTAAAAAGTACTCAGTATAATTTCCAAGGTATCTTCTCTTCAAGTAAAGATCTGCATTATTAAGTCTTCTGGAATTGAATTTGAGTGTGTTTTCTGTTGTTTTTGTCACTCTCCTGTTTTGTTTTTACAATGCCTTCAGACAAAAGCAGGGTCACTTACAAAGCCCCAGTTACATATGCGTTGCACCCACTCAGGTGGCAAGATGTGAAGAGGAGTCCAGTGCTCTCTACCCCAGTGGTTTTCTATAATATGCTGCCTTTATGCACTGGTCTTTTCAGAAGCAGCCATAAACAATTCCAGCAATGCCTGTATGAAACATCACCTCCAGATGTAAATAAAGCAGCATGCATCCCAATATTGTTAACAGTGTGTTCACAACTGCTTTCCACCTAGAATCGCCTAACCAACTCATGGAGGTTAAGTGCCTTGGTCAGGATCACAAACACAGTTAAGTAGCACAGTAAGGACTTAAACTCAGGATTTGACTTTTGTCCTATGTGCTTTTCTGTACAGTATGATGTTCCTACTTCAGGAAAAGGAAAGTAAAATGGGACACACACATGATGGTGTAACCAGCCCCATGAGCAAACACAGGATGAAGTCTCATATGTGTTTTTCCTACAGCTTTCTTGTGCTTTGGATTCATAGGCCAGCAGGGTTTGACAACCAGAACCTTCTAACTTTTAACCACTTGACACTTTGAGTTGTTACCCAGGAACAGAGTAATTTCTACAAGACAAAGGAATTAAAAAGTTTGGGGGAATATTGGGAAGGAATGTGAAAAGGGCATGAGATATGATCTCCAGAGTTAGATGTGGGGCCTGGTGGGAGGCATTTGGGTTCTGAAGGCAGATCCCTCATGAAGGCTCCATGCCTTCTCTGCAATAATGAGTGAGTTCTTGCTCTATTAGTTCATGTCAGAGTTAGCTGTTTAAAGGAGGCTGGCACCTCCTCCTCTCTCTCTTAAACATCTTTGCTTGCCATGTGACACACCTGCTCTCCCTTCAATTTCTGTTTGGATTGGAAGCTCCTGAAAGCCCTTGCCAGAAGCAGATGCTGGTACCATACTTCTTGTAGAGACTGCAGAACTATGAGCCAAATAAATCTCTTTTCTTTATGAATTACCCAGTCTCAAGTATTCCTTTGTAGCAAGGCAAAACAGACCAACACAAAAAAACTGGTGCTACAGAGTAGGGTTTTCTATAAAGAAACTTGGAAATGCAGAAGGAGCTTTGGGACTGGGTAGCAAGGAGGGTTCAAAATAGTTTGGAAGGCTCCAAAGAAGACAGGTAGATGGGGGAAGTTTGGAACTTCCTAGAGACTTGTTAAGAGGGTATGATCAAACTAAGGTCAGAAATATGGACAGGCTGATGAGGTCTCAGAAATGAGGAACTTATGGGAACTGATGCAAAGGTCTTAGCTGTCTTGTGTCTGTGTTATATCACTTTGTAGAAGGCTGAACTTAAAGAGTATAACTAGGGTTTCTGGTGGGAGAAATTTCTAAGCAGCAAAGCATTCAAAAAGTGACAGGCCTGCTTGTAACAGCCTATGATCAGATGCCAAGCAAAGGAATGACTTAAAATTATAACTTATGTTTGGGCACCATGGCTCACACCTATAATCCTAACACTCGAGGAGGCCAGGATAGGTGGACTGCTTAAGCTCAGGAGTTTGAGATCAGCCTGAGCAAGAGCAAGACCCCATCTCCACACACACACACCCACAAAAATGAGCTGGATGTGGTGGTGCACACTCAAGTCCCAGCTACTTGAGAGGCTGAGGCTGGAGGATCACCTGAACCCAGGAGTTTGAGGTTGCTGTGAGCTATGATGATGTCATGGCACTCTACAAAGGGCAAAAGAATGGGACTTTGTCTTGAAAAGAAAAGAAGAAGAGAGAGAGAGAGAAAGAAAGAAAAAAACTTATAATAAAAAGAGAAGTAGTAGAGCATGAAAATTTGGAAAAGTTGTAGCTGGCCAAGTGGTAGAGAAGGAAAAACCATTGTGGGGGAGGAATCCAAGTGTGCTGCAGAGCTACCACTCGCTGGCAGGACTCCAGTCTCCCATCACAGGCCCAGAGGCCCAGGAGCACTGAATGGTTTGGGACCAGGCTCTGGGTGCCCCCATCTTGTGCCATCTTGGAGGCTATTCTCCATATCCTGGCTGCTTTGGCTCCAGTTTTGGCTCCAAGGGCTCCCAGTAGAGCTCTGGTCTCTGCTCTAGAGGATGCAAGCCATAATCCTTGGCGTCATCTACATGCTACTAAGTTTCTAGGTGCAATAGCCTGGGTGCCCAGGACAAAAGCAGGGTCACTGCTTTTGAAGCCTACAGCACGGGTTGAGTCCTTGTAGAGAAACTCAACTAGGACAATGCCAAGGAAAAATGTAGGATTGGAACTCCCACATGGAGGCCCCACCAGGGCACTGTTCACTGTCCACCAGAGAACTGTAGGACTGGGGCGACCATACTCCAGACCCCAGAATGGTAAAACCACTGGCAGCATGCACTTCCTGAATGGAAAAGCCACCAGACACAAGACTCCAATCCGTGAGGGCAGTCATGTGGGCCAGAGCTGCCTGAGACTTTTGGGCCCACCCCTTGCACCAGTGTGCCAGAAATATAGAACATTGAGCATTTGGGGGCCAATTTCTCCCTTTTGGAATGGGAATGTTTACCACCACTGTATCTTGGATGCAAATAACTTGTTTTTGATCTTACAAGCTCATAGGTGAGAGGAACAACTGGCCGTTAGTTGAGGAGATGAATTTCAGCACCCTACCCCATCATGCGTCATTCAAATTAAAGATGCCTTTCTTGCTTGGTAATCCTTATTGTCTCAGTAACCAGCTTTCTATTCAGTGTATAAATGAGCCTAGGCCAGAACAGCTTTGATTGAGGTTTTGGTAATAGTAGTTAAAATGAGAAATATATAGTTGTCTCTTGTATCTGTGGGGGACTTGCTCCAGGAAACCCACCCCATTGCCCCCACAAATACTAAAATCCATGGATGTTCAACTTTTATATAAAATGGTGCAATATTTGCATATAACCCTACCCATATCTTCCCATATACTTTAAATCATCTCTAGATTACTTAAAATACCTAATTACATGTAAATGTAAATACTATGTAATTAGTTGCTATGCTGTATTTTTAATTTTTATATTATTTTATTATTGTATTGTTATTCTTTTCTTCCATGAATAGTTTTGATCTGTAGTTGGTTGATTCTGTGGATGTGGAACTCACAGATATGGGAGGCTGAATGTATTTCTAGTCTCATTCTTACTATATTAATAAAACTTAATCTTATACTTTTCTCTCAGATGTTCAAAGTTCTCTCTCTCTCTCTTCAGCTACTCACAGAAGAATGAACCAGCAAAAGATCCTCTAGGAAAAATTAAAGCACAAAATGGTTCCCGACTGCTATTGTACCTTAGCTGTTGTCAACTACTTAGCTGATAAAGAATGAATAACCCTCTAAGCTGGCACAACCCAAGCACCCTTAGGGACAGTACAATAAGAGTAACTGGTGGACACAAGTGGAAACTGGTATGAAATCTAGGTTTGATGGCCATGGTTCCTTTTTCCTCAAAACCTTCAGACTCTCCTCTGCTGGTTGAATAAAGTCCCAAACCTTTAATGAGCATTCAAAGCCCTTTCCAGCCTATTAATAATTCTTAGCTTGTGTCTAATTCCCCACTTAATACTTTTTTTTTTTGACATTCCTTATTTGATATTTACTTTTTATTTTTTTGAGACAGAGTCTCATTCTGCCACCCTGGGTAGAGTGCTGTGGCATCATAGCTACAGCAACCTCAAACTCCTGGGTTTAAGCAATTCTCTTGCCTCAGCCTCCTAAGTAGCTGGGGCTACAGGCGCCTACCACAATGCCCAGCTATTTTTAAAGAAAGATGAGGTCTCGCTCTGGCTCAGGCTGGTCTTGAACCTGTGAGCTTAGGCAATCCACCTGCCTCAACCTCCCAAGTGCTGGAATTACAGGTGTGATATAAGTAAATTTCTGTTCTTCACCTTTCCACACACTCACAAGATCTCTGTGATAAAAATTAAATGATGACTTTGGAATGTGACATTTGTTTTCAATAAAATGGAGCAGGGCCCTGGGGCTAAAGGTGTCACGTCTTCATTCAGATCACTAGGTGGAAGATGGTGTCCAGCCTAACAGCCTAATTTACTCCAGGTCCAGGGTGGGGGAGAATAGGTTGAGGCATTCCATAAAAATTGTACTATTAAAAAGTAAATACTAAGCATATAGTGGTGGCCCATGGAAGAAGACAGTGATTAGAAGTGGAGGGGAGACTCCTGGGTTGTGCTGTTCACTGAAAATTTACTAAGCTGTTCAGCAGTGGTTTCTGCGTTTTTCTTTATGCATATTAAAAAAACTGATAAAACTTACCTAATATTAAGAATTAATAACATTTTCTACTTGGGAGGCTCAGGCAAAAGAATTGGTTAAGCCCAAGAGTTTGAGTTTGCTGTGAGCTGTGACGCCATAGCACTCTACTGAGGGTGACACAGTGAGACTGTCTCAAAAAAAAAAGAAAAAAAAGAAATAATATTTAAAGTAAGATTTTAAAATAACACTTACAATGAAGGAGAAACCAACTTAAACTTTTAAAATCAGTGTTTGTCTCAGTCTAAGGCATACTTTATTTCCCCATTTCTTCATTCATTATTTCTAGTAAAGCACTAGTATTTAAAGCTCTGGCCTTTCATTTCTTCACATAAGAGTTTCAATGAGAATTACTCATATCTTCTTACTCAACCTAATTACTTTTCCTGTACTTAAGAGTATAAAGCCTACTTTAATGTTTCCCATCAAATAGCTCAGTTTCTAGAATGACCCCTATTCAGTTGTGACCTTCTCATTTATCCATTCATTCAAGAAGTATTTACCAGTGCCTTCTATGTGTTAAATATTATAAAAGGGGAAGGTAGGGGGTGGGGAGAGGGATAGTTTCCTATAAAAGTGATTCTTCTGCTGAAAAGAAACAAAGTCTGTTCTATGAACATGTGAAGTATGTGAAATCATGGGAATAAGATAAACAGAAAAGAATAATAGATCAAAATTAAGTTTATTGCTCTGTAGTTTGATCCAATCTAACTCTAACTCCATGAAAACTTCTACTTTGACATGATTAGCTTATTGACTGTGCTGTCAGTCTCTGAAAATCATCATTTGTCTTTTTTTTTTTTGAGACGGAGCCTCAAGCTATCCCCCTGGGTAGAGTGCCATGGCATCACGCTCACAGCAACCTCCAACTCCTGGGCTCAAGCGAGTCTCCTGCCTCAGCCTCCCAAGTGGCTGGGACTACAGGCGCCTGCCACAACGCCTGGCCATTTTTTGGTTGCAGCCATCATTGTTGTTTGGCGGGCCCGGGCTGGGATTCAAACCCGCCACCTTAGGTGTATGTGGCTGGCGCCTTAGCCGCTTGAGCCACAGGCGCCGAGCCAATCATCCTTTGTCTTAATAAGATTTTATGATACTAAATATCATTCTTTGGCTTTAAAAATTCTAGCAGTTTTTCCCTCTATGCCTAGCTTTTTTAAAAACAAAATTTTTTAAATGCAAAGAGAATAGTCAAGCACTCATCAAGTTAAAATAATTGAGAATTATAGCCAGTTAAGAATAAAATATTCTCACGTCCAGTTTGGAGATAAAACTCTTTGTCAGTACTACTTTTACTGCTTTATTTTGATATTTTGTTATATCTTTAAAAACATAATACCTAATGCCATTTTTCCTGATTATACAAACAATACATATTTTATGGCAGAAAATTTGAAAAATATAGGAAAATATAAAAAATATAAACCATCTATGAAACTAATTCCCATAAAACTATTATGTCTGTCCATGTTATTTCCTTTGCCTATCATTATAAAAATTGGGGATCATATTCCATATATATTTTCCATCCTTTTTACTATAATTCATTTGTTTATGAAATATTTCAGGTATTTAAAAAAATGGGGCGCCTGTGGCTCAATGGGTAGGGTGCCAGCCCCGTATACTGAAGGTGGCGGGTTCAAACCCAGCCCTGGCCAAACTGCAACAAAAAAAATAGCTGGGCATTGTGGCAGGTGTGTGTAGTCCCAGGTACGTGGGAGGCTGAGGCAAGAGAATTGCCTAAGCCCAGGAGTTGGAGGTTGCTGTGAGCTGTGTGATACCACAGCACTCTAGTGAGGGCGATAAAGTGAGACTCTGTCTCTAAAAAATAAAAAATAAAAAAATGCCAATAGTGACAGCACCTGTGTATTCATTCTTTTCATACAATTCCTCTCCACCTATCTCAAAAGCAACTAGTATCCTGAATTAGGTGTGGTTGTCACCCTCTTGCAATGTTTTTACTATTACCACATAAATAACCTATCCATATACAACATAAAGGGGTGTTTTGAATGTTCTGAAACTTTGTTTTTGCTTTGAAACTTTATATAAATGCAACATATTGATCATATCCTAAAACTTGGGCTTTTCTGCTCTACAATGTTTAACATTTATTTGTTGGTCACATTTTCTCTAATTCATGCATTTCCACATAAGAGTAGTTCACTGTTTGACTCTTACAAAATTTATCTATTCTGCTACTTATCAACTGTGTGCTAATATCAACAATGCTACCCCAAACATTCTTGTTCAGGTGTCATGTGCCCACATCAGTAAGTTTGTCTTACATGGATACGTAGGAATATAATTTCTGGGTTCTAGAGTATAAACATTTTCAATTTCTAAACTTAATCTTAAAAGATTTTCTCTTGAATATTAAACATTTTAAATAATGAAACTGAATAGTTCTTAAATACAATTATAAAGATCTCTTCACCAAAGTATCCCCTTCTCTAGTCTGAGCCAGAATACCATTTAAATAAAATGCAAACGATTAATGTGGAATGCTAAGAGTTAATAACCAGCAACCAGATGTCTTTAGAGAATGCACAAATAGTGGTACAGAAATGATCAAACTGTCTTCTACTTTAATGTGTTACAGAGGAAATGCTGAGGCACCCCAACCTTACAGGGCAGGAGAGCAAGCTTCAGAATACACTCAGTAAGAGAGACACGGGACAAGGAAGTGAGAACATATTCTGGGCTACAAAAGAATTGGTGGCAGGCATTTTGCAAAGCGTATGATGAAAGTAAACCTTCCTTAGTCAAATAATTGATGAATATTCTTATTTAAAATCTGAACTTTGAGCAAATAGAAACTAAGAAATTAATTTTTTTAATGGCCATTCCAGAGTAAAAGTATGTGGGAGACAGAATAGGTTAGAAAATAACGTAGAACCCTCAAACTGATGTATGAAGGGAACCTAGGTAGAGATGATTTCCCTTGGTCCTACTTTTGAAGTATTTCTAATTGTTATGTGTGTAAATGTATATGTGTATAGGCCCTCCCACACTCACCCCGCTCCCTCCAATGCCAGCTGGATATGTAACATTTTGAAAAAGCTCCTGGGAATTCTGATCCACCAATTCCCTTAGCAACCCCTCTCCCACAGCCTGGAAACCAGCACCTTCCCCACAGTCTGGAAAACACTGCTGTAGATTCTCCACATAGACAATATGCAGAGGACTGATGCCACAGGTAACACAGAGCTTTACAAAGTACTTCCACATATATTACCACCTTAGATTCTCAAAACAACCAGAAGCAGACAGGTGTTGTTATTATTCAGATAATAGCAGCCAGCTCTTATTTGGCATCTTGGCCACCCTCAGATCCCTTGTGAAGCCAAAGATTGCCAAAAAAAGGACCAAGAAGTTTATTCAGCACAGTCAGACCAGTATGTCAAAATTAAGCATAACTTGGGTGGCGCCTGTGGCTCAAAGGAGTAGGGTGCCAGCCCATATGCTGGAGGTGGCGGGTTCAAACCCAGCCCTGGCCAAAAACTACAAAACAAACAAACAAACAAAAAAAAAAACATTAAGCATAACTGGCGGAAATCCAGAGGTACTGACAACAGGGTGTGGAGAAGATTCAAAGGCCACATCTTGATACCAAACATTGCTTACTGGAGCAACAAGAAAACAAAACATATGCTGCTCAGTGGTTCGGGAAGTTTCTCGTCCATGATGTCAAGGAGCTGGAAGTGCTGCCGACGCGTGACAAATCTTAGTGTGTAGAGATGGCTCACAACGTTTCCTCCAAGAACCGCAAAGCCATTGTGGAAAGAACAGCCCAGCTGGCCATTAGAGTCAACAATCCCAATGCCAGGCTGTGCAGGGAAGAAAATGAATAGATAGCTCATGTGCACATTTTATTTGTGTTTAAATAAAAACTGCAAAAAAAAAAAAAGAAAAAAGAAATATAAAGCTCAGACAGGTAAAGCAGTTTGCCCAAAGTCACAGTGAGAGGTGGGAGGGGGCCTATGAAAGCATTGAGGAAACCAAATAACGAATATAGGTCACAGAAGGCAGACTTCCTACAGGGAAGCTAAGCTATGTTGGCTCCAATGATCCTTGGACAAAAAAGGTTTATTCAAAAGAGCTGAGGAGGAGGTGGACATGGCTTCAAATGTGCCCGTAATAATTTCTTTTGTTAAAAAAAAAATCTCAAGTAAACACCACATTATTCTCTGTACTTTTCTATATGCTTAAAATATCACATATTAAAAATAAAAGAATTCTGTGAGCAATGTTTAGAAATGCTACCACATTAACATTCAGATGACAGCAAAAAGAATTTTCATGATATGAACCTAGGGAATCGATAGTACTTGAAGCCTATGTAGACAAGATTTTATCTTTCAAGGATCAAAAGAGGTGAAAGGTACAATTATGTCTATGACTAAGGTTAGACATAAGAGCACACCAGCAAGGGAGGGCAAATTTATGCAAACACTAGACCAAGAAGGGAAATAGGGAGACCCCTAAGAAACCAGCAGTGCCTTACACTGAGGCAAGCTGGTTTCAGTGACCTGAGACCACAAATCTAAGACTACTTATTCTGTAAATCGTTCTGAACTATTTCCCATATTTAGCAAAAGATCATTTCTGCTTTTTAAAATAGAGTAATGTACCTGAGCACAATGCAATGAGTACTGTGAAAAAGAGGCATTCTAGGTTTGAAAAAAGACAAAAGACTAAGAATTCCAGGGTTTCTCTCCAGAGGAGAAATTCCTCTTGTATTTCACAGGGGGAGGTGATCAATGGTAAGTTATTTAAACAAGTAGTGGCAACAAAAACCGTCCAGCCAGGGGGAACATGGGTTTGTGAGCCTTATTTCTTCATAATTTCTCAGCGGTGGGAAAGCATTTTTTAAACCTCTTCTATTTTTATCTTTCATGTTGGTTTTCCTTATTTCCCTGATTCTTCTATATCAACTGGGGGCTGGGTGGGGACGTATCTTGCTGAAGGTGCATAGCTGGGCCAAGAATAGAACTCTAGCATCCTGTCTCTCGGCTTACTTCTGGACCATGCTACCTCAGGAAGGAACATTTGAAAATAGTAATTCTCTCCCACCTTGCCACCAAGCTGTGCACAAGCACATGATCAATGAATGAAGCTGGCTGAGTGACTCAGCACTGGGCTGGCTCTCCTGTGACTCAGGCCCAGAGTTCCAAATGGCTGGAAGCACAAGCTCTTTAAATAAGACTTTGAAACCAACCGAGATCATCGAAAGACTTCAGGGGTATTTTATCGTGTTTAAACAAAAGTCAGGATCATTACCTCTAGCATCTTGAACATGAACCAGCATGAGTAATTATCTCATTCATAATGTCTATTAATGTTGCTTTCCTGGTATATTGTAGTATACTGTAAGCTGCTCCAGAGGTAGTGGTCTAAGTGTCCAGAAGCAGTTGAGGTTCACAGAGACAAGGGCACAGACAGGACAGCTGATAAGCAACTGGACCATACCACAACAATTTAGGATCACATCAGTATCTTCTTGTTAACACAGAAAAAGACCCCTAAGTACGACTTTCTCTTGTTCCTCTGAAGGATAACAATTATGCATACAGCTTGGGGGGCATATTAGTAAACTGCCCCAAACTGACCCTGTCAATAGCCATCACTTTTGACCACCTGCTCCCAGCAGGGAAGAAGACAGCCTCTAAGCAATGACCCCTATGACAGATGGCACAGCACAGACATAAAAGGGCCAGCCAAAAATATGCCTTCCCACAGAGGGAGGGAGCCTGGGTGTTTAAACACAGAAGTCAAAGGAACAAAGCAATGAAATTCACCAAGTGTATCTAAAACTTGCCCTCAGGATATCAATAGTCTTTTGAGTGACAGATGAACCAAAACCCTTGATGATGGGACCTCAGAATCCTAAGCACAGCAAGCTGCCATTAGCAAGGTTTTAGAACAAATTATCTTAGAGAAAAGTGTGACAATAAGATTTATCGACCCATTGAAGAGAACCTAAATATATTAAGCAACTCAAATTTCCAAAGAGACTGACTAGTCTTGAAATAACACAAACAGTTCAGAGAACATTGACTGCAGAATGTCAGTCCTGAAATGGACTTGAACTGGCAGGGGAAAAGGCCATTAGTCCCTGTAGGAGTTTGATTACTTATACTAGGAGCAGATATAAAAGAAGCAAAAGGCAAGAAACTGGCACAAAAAAAGGTGAGGAAAGGAAGTGTCACTTATCACAAGCCAATGCCCAGCACTCTGCAAGAAGCCTTTCTACACTGCCACCAGGAGTCTATGAAGGAAGCATTATTTTTTGTCATGTGAAAATGAAAACAAAACAAAACACCACAACATTATTCACATAGAGAAAATAATCCAAAGTGTGAAAGTAACCCAAAGTGCCCATCAATGGACAAATGGATAAACAAAATACAGTATGCGGATAAAATGGAATATTATTCAGCTTTTAAAAGGAAGCAAATCTTGATACATACTGTAACACAAACAGGGACCTCAAAGACATTATGCTAAGCAAAATACACCAGTCACAAAAAAAGATACAGTATGATTCTTCCCACGTGAGGTATCCAGGTGCCCTGCATAGTCAGTCAGTCAATCCATAGAGACAGAGGCAGAATGGTGGTTGTGAGGGCTTGGAGGGAGGCAGAAATTGGAAGTTATGCTTAACAGGTTTAGAGTTTTAAGTCAGGGAAGATGAAAGCTTTCTGGACATGGTGGTGGTGATTATACAATAGCATAAATATACTTAATACCACCAAGCTGTAATCCAAAAACAGCTAAAATGATTAAATTGTACATTATATATATTTTATCACAACTTTTAAAAAATAAAGAAAACAAGGCATAGTGAGGTTAAGAAACGTGGCCAGGTCAAAACCAGGAAATGGAAGAGACCAAATTCTAGACAAGATTAAAGCTTGTAATTTCCTTCATGTTCCCTTCCTCACCATGGAACTGCACAGGCTTTGGGAGAGGAGAAGGACAAAGACAGCCACTGGGCCCTACAAGGCCACAGTCTGACGAGGCTGGAGTGACAAATTCCCATATCTCCCCTCTCTTCCCCCTTACACTGTCATTCCAGGTGTCCTTGGCCAAACCTTGTCTCATCTTTTTATTCTCATCCCTGAGCCCTCTCCCAAGAACAGGCCATAGGTAATGTGTTAAAAATCCCAAGCTTACCCACATCACTCAAAAGACTCTGAAAAATTTCCAGCCCCAGAAAGTTTTCTGGTAACAGAATCCCACCACTCCAATTACATTAAGTCCTATAAACCATTCTTACTTGCTAAGGGGGGCGGGGGGGGGGGAGAATGCTGTAAAATTCATTTGGAAAACAAAAATATATAATTATTAATATCAGAGTTCTGAGGCACCTTAATTTCACCAGTGAGTCTACACCTGGGTGATTCTGTCCCTCAGGCAGCATCTGGCAATGTCTGGGGACATTTTTGAGTATCACAACTCACACTGACAGTTGCAGGGACTATTGTCATCTAGCAGTGGAAACCAAGGATGCTTACAATGCACAGAACAGCCCACCATAATGAAGAAACATCTGGTTCAAAATGTCGATAAGGCCAAGACTGAAAACATCCTGATAGCCCAACCTCTCTCATGACACTTGTACTTCCTTTACAAGTTGCCAAGAAGAAACATCTTCTGGTACAACAGCTATGATGGACTAAGAATGGTGACCTCCATTCTTTAGAGTTTTGTAGCCTGGCTAAACATATAGGACTCATTTCACATATTAACACATAAATTTATTTCTCAAGTTCAGTCAGAATCTGGCTCTATGAGGTTTTACCCATCAGTCCTACTGCTAGTTTTTAAAATCAAATCCCTGTTCCACATGGCAGCTTTTTAAAATCAGAAGAAAACCACATCTTATATTATAAACACACTAAATGGACTTTCAGACAATTGTCTATACATGGTTATGTGTTTATCTGGATTTAAGAGTCCTGACTGAAATTCTCAAGAGCAGTCATCATGTCTATATTGCATTGACCATCTCACCGGAGTATCTCATAATATATAACTAGTACTTACTAATATATAACTAGGTTGATGATGAACAAGGAGGTGGATTAGCTACAACATGCCATCAGTATAATTCAGAAAGATGCCCTTAGGGAGAAGTGCCAAATCACTAGCCCACACAAACACAGGCCTGTTGATACCAATACTCAATTCTTCCTTCTACCTACTCTACCAGCCATCTACAGCTGGATGAGCATACAGTCACCAACTCTCTCTGCCCCCACCACTCCCAGGTTGTGAGAGAACCCTACACAGTAGAAATCCTTTTCACATTCCAGAAGGGAAATAACCCAAACTGTGGCACATGTCCATAAAAGGTTGCTAATTCCTGAGTCCTATATGTTTAGCCAGGCTACAAAACTCTTAGAAAACCTCTGACACTCTACATGGATCATATTATTAGTGACATCAGCAGCCTAAAAGATTTCTTCTGCAGAAGTAAGGGCCTTTGTAAAGGGCTAGTCTATACAATGGACAATAACTCACTTCTGAACAAAGTTTGAAGGTCACTTGTTTGTGATAAATGTATAGCCACAGTGAATGACTACAATTTAAACATTCTTAAAACCTTACCAACTTGACCTTTACCACTGTTCCACTAGTCATTCATCTTCCTCTAAACCTCTACCTGTCATGTCCTTATTCTTATTTCCCAAACTAAACCTACAGTGTCTTAAGGTCTGCATCAGAATTTCCCTCAAACCTTCTAGCAAGTCTTTTTTTATTAACTCCATTCCATGATGACCTGTATGCCTATTTCTCACTCACGTGCATATATCTTGGTTTAGAATTAGTCCCTGAAAGTTTTATTTGGATATTCAACAAGTATCAACCAATCAACTATAACTATTATGTACATTGTACTCACGGAAGGTTGTGTAGGAGGTAGAAATAAGTATCCTCCTTAGTTACTGCCCCTGAAGTGCCTTGAGTAACCATTCAAAACAATGGCTGAATACAAGAAAGCACATCTTTACTAAATTATAGCCACAGATTATAAACACTAGCAAAGTTCAGAAAAGAAGATCAAGGTCTCTTAGTTCTCTTTACTTGGAGATAACGTCAGAAACAAAAGAAAAAAAATTGATGCACGCATTCAGTTCCTCAATGTTTTCAGAGGCTTTTACACGCATATATGGTATTGTAACATACTTTATACCTTAAGTTTTCTATTTATTATCTCATTTTGTCATTAATAACAATGTAAGAAACAGCAAGTTGTAATCATGAACCCTATTCACTATATGAAGAAACCGAGCCCTTAGGAAGAGGAGGACACCTAATCCAGATGTACATGTTAATAACAAAATGAACAGCAGCACAGGGGACCCAACTCCCCAACTGGGTCTCTAACTCTGCTCCCAGTCGCTATATTCCCCATGCTCCTCAGCACCATCCCTCTCTCCCCACAAACACGACTATGCTACTTCCCATTACTACTAGTTAGAGGCAACAATAAAAAGCTGACAACTAACTAGACAAAAACTTTTTGAGATTTTAAAAAATAACTGCCCCAAAACCTTAAAAGAGAATCTACTTACAAACGCTTACCTTCTTTATTAAATAGCAAACTCCTTTGAAGACTTAGGCAGATGTTCTCTTGTATCCACAAATCTCCAAATTTAATACTATGTACACAGCAATCACTTGATAAGCTAAATTTTACATAGACAAGTAAATAATCAGTTGACTTTATTTTGGCCTGAATCCTATCAGATGTTAAATTAACCCCTCCCTGTCCTCAAAAAATCCAAAAACAAAACAAAAATGGACACTTTTTCTTCAGATGGTATCTTTCACCTTCTTCAAAGCAAAAAATGGGTGATTAAATTCTAATGCTGCACAGGTTGGCAATTTCCTATAAAGTTAAAAATAAAGTTACAAAATGATCCAGCAGTCACACCTTTAGTTATTTACCCAAGTGAATTGAAAACAATGTTCACAGAAAAACCTGTCTGCAAATGTTTACAGCAGCTTCATCTTAAGGGTCCCACACTGAAAGCAACCAAGATGTCTTCCAATAGGTGAATGAATAAACAAACTGTGGTATATCTGTAAAATGAAATATTATTCAATAAAAAAAAGAACAAGCTACTGCTTCTAGCAACAATATGGATGAATCTGAAATGAATTCTGCTAAGTAAAAGACTAAATGTTATATGATTCCATTCGTATGACATCTTGGAAAAGGCAAGATGATAGAGACGGAAACAGATCAGTGGTTACCAGGGTTTGCAGCGGAAGGCAGCCGACTGACTCTCTTAGTGTCTCACTCTTTCTTTTTTAGATAGTGTCTCACTGTACTACCTGGACTAAAGTGCAATAGTATCATCACAGCTCACAGCACCTCAAGAGATCCTCCTGCCTCAGCCTCTTGAGTAGCTGGGAATACAGGCGTGCACCACACCATGCCAGCTAATTTTTCTAAAATTTCGTATAGACAAGGGTCTTGCTATCTTGCTCAGGCTTCAGCCACCATGCCTTGCCCACATTCTTTTCCTGATGAGGACTTCTTCCTTTCCTCCCCCACCTCCAGATGAGCCAAATTGGGCTTCTCTGGCCATTCTGCCTATGTAGCATAACTCTGGCCTCTCTTAGAACCCTCACCTTTTCTGTCTGGTTTGGATCCTGGCTTAATTTTAAAAGGACTATATCCATGGCTGACACTCTACCCCTTCCTCCTCACACACTACTGTCTCTAACACAGATTTAAAGAAATCTATATTGCCCCAGTCTCTCCCATCCAGATTATATTATTTCTAGAACCATGACCATGTACATGAACAGATAAAATACTAGCAATGTCCTAATCTGTAGCCAAACAACTGCATAGGTTCTGCAGAAGACATCACAGTCAATGAGGGACACCCGATGCCCACCCTACTCTCTGATAGGGGTCACCAAGACAACATACTTTGTATTCCTAAATTCAAGCTAGTGTTATTTTTTTAGGTAATGATTTAAAATTCTAAGAATTCACTAGGTTATTCTCTGGGTATCTGGGTAAGATGTATATTGACCTTATAAACTCTGATCTCTAAATTCAAATTCAGGAAATGGCCTCCAAAGGAAATTTCTAGACCCAAGTGACTCAGTAACCGCCCTTATAGTTGGCAAGGGTCACACTTGCTCACCTTGCTTTACATACTAAGCAGAGAAAGCCACAAAACTTTATGAAGTTGGAAAGTAAGATATTTCGTCTAAGTAATGAAATCTGTCTTGACAGTCTTTCCTCTACTGCATGACTCTCTTAAGCCACTAACTGAAGACAGACCATGAATAAAAACCTGAGCACCTTCCCGTAAGCCTGCACCACTCAAACTACCTTAAGAACTGTCATAGTTTCCTTCCCAGTCTTCTCCCACTGGTAAACAATCCTAGTGAGCCTTTTTTATCTGACTGATGTGGAGCAGGTTCAGCAGGCAAATGCAAACAAGAAATTCCAATTATGTTTTATGCAACAATTGCTTCATGGTATTAAGTGCTCAGTCTTCCAAGATAGCAGCTTTTCTTTCTTTTGTATTTTCTAGCATTGTATTTCTTTATAAAATGAACACATGCTTATCCCAATTTTACAACCAGCACAGGGTTATATAAAGAAAAAACTAAAGGGCCAGGCGTGGTGGCTTGCACCTGTAATCCCAGCACTCTGGGAGGCTGAGGCAGTGGATTCCTTGAATTCAGGAGTTCAAGACCAGCCTGAGCTATCTACTAAAAATAGGAAAAAATACTAGCTGGGCATTGTGGCGGGTGCCTGTAGTCCCAGCTACTCAGGAGGCTGAGGCAAGAGGATTCCTCAAGCCCAAGAGTTTGATGTTGCTGTGAGCCTATGATGCCACAGCACTCTACTCAGGGCAACAGACTGAGATTCTGTCTCAAAAAAAAAAAAAAAGACAAACCATGATGATTATTTGAGAAGCCACCAAATCAGTTTTAGTACTTAATAGTCTATTCAAGTAGAGTCCTCTCCTATAAAAAAAACACATCATTCACTTTAAAATAGTCTCTATTTTTCAGATCAATTTTATAGCTAATTTTGAGACTTATTAAATTAAGTGAAACAGATACCAACACAATTATAGCTAAGTAATTGTGAAAAATTTTAAGCACCTGCTGATCTGGGTGCTTTTGGTCACAAATGTAATGTCAAAATGATTGTTATTAGGAAAATGCTCCATTGTATTAACAAATCTCTATCTCAGATTTTCCCAACAAGCTTTGATTTCACATAATCACCATAAACCATCAAAACAACCCTCAATAACAACTCTTCGGTCTCCATAATATTAAATACCTCTCTAGGCTCGGCGCCTATAGCTCAACCGGCTAAGGCGCCAGCCACGTACACCTAAGGTGGCGGGTTCGAATCCCCAGCCCGGACCCGCCAAACAACAATGACGGCTGCAACCAAAAAATGGCCGGGCGTTGTGGCGGGCGCCTGTGGTCCCAGCTACTTGGGAGGCGGAGGCAGGAGACTCGCTTGAGCCCAGGAGTTGGAGGTTGCTGTGAGCTGTAATGCCACGGCACTCTGCCCAGGGGGACAGCTTGAGGCTCTGTCTCGAAAAAAAAAAAATAAATAAATAAATACCTCTCTAGGATGTCTTCTTGCCCAAAACATTTTCATATTAAACATTCTGATCTAGGGATCAGGAAAAAAATGAAAATTACATTTACAGGGCATCTATTGCACCACCAATACAGCAAATAATAACAACTTTTACCTGCCCTCTGTACTTATATGGATATAGTTACTAAGTGAGAATAGATGATTAAAAAAATATTCCTTAGAAGAAAAGGTTTAATCCAAACCAACACCTGAGGATTAGGAACTGACTATCCAATGAACTGGTCATCCAAGTCCTCCTCACTATCCTATTCTTCATTTTGGCTGTTTACTACTTAGCTGTTTTATACACTATTCCTTTCACAGCTTTTTGGCATGTCTCTTACTAGTATTAGAAAGGGGAAAAGAGAAGGAAAATGGCAATTAATCCATTCTGATTATTTTTCCACATAATTTTGGTAAAAGACTTGGCAAAACCAGTTATATGTTAAGTTAGAAAAAAAATTTAAGGTTACACATGTATGAGGGTTTCTATTACCTATTCTAATATACCTTACCCTGCTAAGGCTTAAAAGTTGATGGATTATTTGTACTTATATGAAAAAGATACCAATATGCTGTTAACAATTTTATTTTATTTTTATTGTTAAAAAAAATTTAACAATTTTTTTTTTTTTTTGAGACAGTGTTTTACTATGTTGCCCTCAGTACAGTAGCATGGCATCACACACAGCTCACAGCAACCTCCAACTCTTGCCTTAAGCAATTATCTAGCCTCAGCCTCCCAAGTAGCTGCGACTACAGGTGCCTGCCACAACACCCGGCTATTTTTTGGTTGCAGTTGTCATTGTTGTTTAGCAGACACAGGCTGGGCTCCTACTCACTAAGCTATGGGTGCCGAGCCATCTATTAACAATTTTAAGTGAACATACACCTTTAGCCTTACAAGTCCATTCCCAGGTATTCTACAGATATAGTCTTGTGCCTGCAAAATACACGTACAATGATATTCAATGCAATTTTCCTGTAATGAGGAAAGATTGAAATTTTTGGAATATGAGGTCTGACAATTAAGTTCAAAAACTCATCCTAGAAGTGCTACATACCTCATTGCTGAATACCACCCTCAAAGTACTCCCCTTGGGAAGCTAGGCACTGATGCCAGGACCTACTCTACCCTTCAAAGCAGTTTTGGAACTCTTCTTCTGGAATGACCATTAGAGCTGTCATTGTACAGCACACAAAAACATGCAACAGAAATGAACGCCACTCAGCAAGACATCACCACATGTCGACATGAACCAGCTGCGCGACACTGACATACCGAGGTTGCAAGACCTTACTGAACTGTGGGTGTAGGGCTGCCAACATAAGCAAGTTTACGAACTTAACTGTCAGATTCATACGATGACTGCTCTGATGGTGTCTAGCAATGAGATATGAAGCACTTTTGCTAGGATAACTTCGCAAACTTAATTGTCAGACTTCCTATTTCTCTATTTACTGAATATACTGCTTATTGATGGAATAAATGCTCATCAATAAAGTATACATCCACTTAATGGCATCCTGCACCGTGCTAAAAAGAATGAGGCCTTCTGTTGTCACTGATATGGAAAGTCCTCTAGAACACATTAAGTAAAAATGCAAGACACAGAACAGTATGTACTGCACACTACCATTTTTGTTAATATATGCAAACTTATGCATAGTCTATCTCTGGTAATGTGTAGAAGATCTCTATAAGAATACATGAGAAATTGGTAAGTGGTTGCCTCCATCGAAAGCAACTGGGTGGCTTGGGGATAGGTAAGTGAAGCAGACTTGCCTCTCTCGCTTTGTTCCTATTATACTTTTCAAATTTGATACTAAGTGCAGATATTATATATTCAAAAGCCTTTTAATTTAAATTTAAAAATAAAGAAGGATGACATGAGAGCACGCTACATCAAAAGTGCTGGAGTTCTTCCTTGGGGTGTCTCCTCCTTTAGGGACCCTGGGGCCCATCAGTCCAGTCACATACAGCTTGATCTTGCAGGGCTGATAATCTGCTTCAAGGCCACCACCTTTCTTATGTTTGTCAGTCTTGTTCCTTTGCATATGTTTAATAAATAGCCAGATCTCTGGTTCCAGATAAGATGGAGTAAGTCCACTCCATCCTGTATATCCCTGTATTTAACAAAAATCTCTGGATAGAACTGCTCTACCTGGTAACTCTGAAAAGTAAGTGACAGCAGGTAGTTTGGGAAAAGAAGATTTTTCAATGTTTTTTTCCCATCTAGTATAGAAGATACCTGAACTCAAAGGCAGCAGAAATCCAGAGCTGTGAACCAGACACAGATGGAAAAGGTCTAAGAAACAGGTCCAAGAAACAGGAAAGGAAGTCCCTAAATATCAAAGGATCAAAGGGAGTGGAGGAAATCTCAACTGTTTGTTTCTTCTGTTCTCTCCTGCATTACCTCAGGGCAATTAGGCAGCAGTGGCAGCCAGATGGGGAAAGTTTTCCTCTGACCAGGGGAACTAGGAAATCAAGAGCACAGGGAGCTTCTCCATTACTTTGTTTTCTCTCCTTATCTTCTTGTAATTTGATACCCAAGGGAGATATAGTCACAGGAAGTACAAGGCAGAGAACAGAAACTAAAGTCCCAGATTTCTAGGCAGAGGAGCAAAAAAGGAAACACTTTTGAGCTGGAAAATTTGGAAAACAGAGATAGAAAGAGCTTAAGAAAGCTATATGTGAACTCTGGGGCTCATCCCCAAGGTGCACATGTATGTATCTGACTCTAAGCAGCATATCAAAGATTTTGACAACTCATCTCTATTATACCGTGGCCCAGGTCTGAGACTGGCTACTGTCTAGCATTTACATAGGACAAACAGAAATAGCATGGTAAGTACTTTGAAAACTGAACTGATACGGACCCCAGCCCATAGAAGGCAGAAAGGAATTTGCAGCCTAAACCTAAACCTAACTGGATTGACTACCTGCTAAAACAAACAAAAAACAATCTCTATACAATTTAAACAAGATTAAAAGTCAAATAACAGTATTCAAAATGTGCAGGATACAAATCCACATTGAATAAGGAATTTGAAAATCTTAACTCACCAGGAAAAAGACAATAAATAGACATCAACCCAAGATGTTAGAATTATCAGACAAAAACTTTAAAAACAACTGTAATAAGCATGCTCCAAGAAGTAAAGGCAAACACTCTTGAAGTGAATGGAAAAATAAAATGTATCGACAAAGAAACAGAATACTAAAAAAGAAAGCATGTGGGGCAGAGCCTGTGGCTCAAGGAGTAGGGCACCAGCCCCATATGCTGAGGGTGACAGATTCAAACCCAGCCCCAGCCATAAAAAAAAAATCAACCTTTGGGCCACATCTGTGGCTCAAAGGAGTAGGGTGTTGGCCCCATATGCCAGAGAGGAAGGGATAAAGGGGGGGAAACTTAAACTAGAAAATACAATAACAAATTTTAAGGTTCACTAGATAGGCTCAGTAGTATAACAGAGATGACAAAAAAGTCACTGAACTTGAAAATACATAAACATAAATTATCCAAGCTGAACAAGAGAAAGGAGATAGAAAACCAGAGCCTCAAGGACTCATGGCATGATATCAAAAGGCTTAACATTTGTACCAACAAAAACAAGAAGAAAGAATGTGGTCCACACGGGCAGTGCCTGTGGCTCAAAGGAGTAAGGCTCCGGCCCCATATGCCAGAGGTGGCAGGTTCAAACTCAGCCCCAGCCAAAAATTGCAAAAAAGAAAAAAAAAAAAAAAGAGTGTGGTCCACAAAAAATATTTGAAGAAACAATGGTTGAAAACTTCCTAAATCTGATAAAAGATACAAACTTACAGAAAAGAAAATCAGTGAACACTAAATGGGATAAACCCAAAGAAATCCTTGCCCAAACACATCATAATCAATGAATACTAAAACAAACAAAGAATCTTGAAAGCATACAAAAAGGGGCATTACATCTAAGAAAACAATAATGTGAATGTGGATTTGTCATCAGAAACCACGGAGGACAAAAGGCGGTGAAACAACAGGGGAACAAAGAAAGAAAAGAAACAACCATCAAGCCAGAATTCTGTATCTAGTGAAAATATCCTTCAAAAATGGCGATGAAATAAACAAATTCTCAGATAATGAAAACCAACATAATTTATCACCTGCAGGCTACGCTAAAAAAATGTTAAAGGAAATTTTTCAGATGGAAGCAAAATGATACATAGTAGTACAGGGAAACTTAGAACTTCAGGAAAGAGTAACAGAAATGATAAATACCTAGGTAAATGTAATACCCTATTTTACTCACTCTTAAGTTCTAAAATACGAATGATGGTTGAAAGCACAAATTAGAATGCTGTCAATGGGAGTTTTCAATGTATACAGACATAATATATATATGTAAAATTACAACATACCAGAAAAAAGGGAAAGAGCTCTACAAGGCACTGACATTTCTGCACTTGAAGTACTTATACATTAATTCTAAGTAGACTGAACACTTATGTATATTGTAATCACTAATGAAACACTAAAATAACTATATAACAGTAAAAATAGTTAAAATAGAATTCTAAAAAATATTCAAATAATCCAAAAGAATGGGAAACAAATAGAAAACAATAAAATGGTAGAACTAAATCCAAACATATCAATAATTATATTAAATGCAAATGATCTAAGCACACCAATTACAATAGAGACTGTCATGGGTAGTTACTAATCAATGGGCACAAAGCTTCAGTTATGTAAGCTGAATAAATTCTAGAAATTTGCTATACAACACTGAACCTACAGTTAACAATATACTTAAAATTTGTTAAGAGAATAATTTTATGAAAAGTATGCTTACCACACTTTTTTAAAAAGGAGATTATCAGAGTGGATTTAAATAAAGGACATACTCTATATTGTCCATCAGAAACTCACATTAAATACAATTATATTTGTAGGTTAAAAATAAAAGGATGCTAAATGCAATATAGTAGCCTGACTTGGATCCTGAAACAGAAAAAGGGCATTCGTGGAAAGTTTAGTGAAATCCAAATAAAAGTGTGTAGTTTACCTAATAGAGTATTAACCAATGTAAATGTCCTAGATTAATAAAGGTATCATAGTTATATAAGATGTTAACATTAGACATAGTTGGGTGAAGAACATAAAGGCATTTATAAACAGCATTTCAGTTTCTATAAAACTGAAATTACTTCAAAATAAAAAGTTTTTTAAGTAAAAAGAGAAGAAAACGACCATGAAAATATGAATCAACAAAAAGTTATACAAATGTCTATACTAATGTCTATACTAGTATAGGGTATCTATATTAATATCGGGCAAAGTAGACTACAAAGCCAGGAAAATCACCAGGGACAAAAAAGGCTAATATTAAATAATGATAAAGAGAATAAATTCTCTAGCACTCTAGGAGGTCAAGGTGGAAGGATTGCTTGAGTTCAGGAATTTGAGACCATCCTGAGTAACAGTGAGACTCTGTCTATCAAAAATAGAAAAATTAGCCAGGCATAGTGGCACATGCCTATAGTCCCAGCTATTCAGGAGGCTGAGCCAAGAGAATCACTGGAGCCTAGGAGTTTGAGATTGCCCTGAGCTATGATAACACCACTGCACTCTACTCAAGCAATAACAGTGTAAGACTGTCTTAGAAAAGGGACAGGCAATTCACTAAAAGATACATGTATAACAATCCTAAATGCAGTATGTACCTAACAAAAGAACCTTAAAATATATGAACCAAAAACCAATAAAACAAAGGGACAAAATGGACAAGTCCATAATTAGGATCAGAGACTTCAATTTTCCTTTCTCAGTAACCAGGAAAACAAGCAGACAGAAAAGAATCAAGGATATAGAGGAACTAAATATTACCATCAACCAACTAGATAAAACTATATTCATAGACCATTCCACCTACAATACACATTCTTTTCAAGTACACATGGAACAGTGACCAAGCTAGAGCATACCTGGGGTCATAAAACTAACCCTAAAAAATTCTACTTTGTTGGTTTTTTTGTTTGTTTTTTTAGAGACAGAGTCTCACTTTATTGCCCTTGGTAGAGTGCTGTGCCATCACAGCTCACAACAACCTCCAACTCCTGGGCTTAGATGATTCTCTTGCCTCAGATGCCCGCCACAACGCCCAGCTATTTTTTTTGTTGCAGTTTGGTCGGGGCCGGGCTTGAACCTGCCACCCTCAGTATATGGAGCCAGCGCCCTACCCACTGAGCCACAGTCGCCGTGCCTAACAAATTCTAAAATACTGAAATCATAAAAGTATATTCTCTTATAATGGAATAAACTAGAAATCAATTTTTAAAAAGGCACTGAAAAATCTCCTAACACTCCACACAACACAATTCTAAATAATCTACAGGTCACAAGGAAATCTCAAGGGAAATAAAATTTCAAAATATCAAAATGTGTAAAATGCAGCCACAGCAGTACTTGAGAGAAATTTATAGTATTAAAAGATTATATTAGAAAAGAAGAGTCTGGGCACTTTGGGAAGTTGAGGCAGGTGTATTACTTAAGCTCAGGAGTTCAAGATCAGCCTGAGCAAGAGCAAGACCCTGTCTCTACTAAAAATAGATATAGCTGGGTATTGTGGCAGGCACAGTCCTATCTATTCAGGAGGCTAAGGCAAGAGGATCACTTAAGCCCAGGAGTTTGAGATTGCTGTGAACTATGATGCCATAGCACTTTACCAAGGGCACAGAGTAAGACTCTGTCTCAAACAAAAAGGAAAAAAGAAGAAAAGTTTCAAATCATTAAGTTGCTGCCTTAGAACAATAGAAAAAGAACAGTAACTCAAAGCAAGTGGAAGAAAAATAAAGAGAACAGAAATCAACTAAATTGAAACAGAAAAACGACAGAGAAAAATCAACGTAGTCAAAAGTTGATTCTCTGAAAAGATGAGTAACATTGAAAAGCCTGTAGCCAAACAAAGAAAAATAAGAATTAATACGCAAATTATCTATATTAGGATTGAAAGAAGGAATATCACTATAGACCTCACAGACCCACCCCCGAATCCTCAATAACCATTCTACTTTCTGTGTATGAATTTGACTATCTTAGGTATCTTGAGTCAAGTGAAATCATACAATATTTGCCTTTTAGAGTTATAAGATCTTTTTTTTTAACTTTCAGTTTATTTAATTGACACTTAGTAATTGTATGTACGTATGGGGCACACAGTGTGCTCCTGCACATACAGTGTGCAGTGATCAGGTCACAGTAATCAGCATGTCCATTATGTCCAACATTTGAGCACTTATGTTGAGTACCCATACTTTGAACTCTATAGATTTACACTGGATTTTTATAATAACCACAAAAGTCAGCATTTACTTCTCACAAATAAGAGTTCTAAATCCTGTGATTAAATCATAAAAGAAAAAACTGGAAAGGCCTGACAATTCAACCTCTATGCAAACAGAAGTAGAAAGGAGGTAATGACTCTAGAATCCTGGCTCCAAATGTGACACGCTCTGCTTTCTGGGGATAATTTTTTTTCCTTGAGATTTTACAATAGATTGCACTGAAGGATAAATGAATTTAAAACAAAACTAAACAAAAACACCTCCTCTGAGCACCAGCCTGGGCAAAAGGCAGGGCTCCAGAGGGCTCCAGGACAGAGCCTAAAGGCAGCATGTAAACTGTATTCCTCACATTCCCCACAGGACCTCAGGGCCTCAGCACTGGAAACCAGCAAGCACTCTGTGGAGGAGAGGGAGGCTGAAGACTGCCAATTGCCACAATCTACAAGGTACGATATAAACCAAAGACTTACAAATGACCAGGAAGGTACCTGTGGCAAGAACAAAGCACATAACCCTGAGCTAGATACAATATAATTAAAATTAAAGATGGAAAACACTCATGTAATTAATAGTAAGTCTTTGGTATCCACTCACCACACAAAGATGAACTTATTTTCTTTGAAAAAGAAAAGCTTCTGAGTAATTGCTAAATGCCAGGAATCTACGTTAAGATGCTAAAATGAAATAAATCTTACCCCTTGATCACCTATGGCTGAAATTTCCTGTGTGAGGTAGAGCAAAAAATTAAAAGGCCTTGTGAGGTAAGTGAAATACTCCTATCATTGCTGCACTTTGTTTCCCTACTATACTATTTAATCATTCAATCTGTGCATTTACTAAAACCCTTCTTGGATATTACAACCCTCTTCCCCATTTCTAGAGACAAGGAAGAATATTACAAACAGAAAGTTAAAAAGTAAAATGAAACTATATATTTACTAAAATACCACTTGCACTAGGACATCCAGATTAATAAAACAGATTGCCAATATTCAGCTCAGTGGTCTTTATAAACTTTCCTCACCCCTATACCTTAAGAATGCCTCTCCATGGGACTTACTGTTTAACAGCTCTTAATCTTGCCACTCTGAGGTTCAAACTAGGAGACAGGTACAAACTTACAAAGTGATTACACAGAGAACTCCCTAATGGAACTACTGTAAGGGAGATCTGCATCCCTAAATAGAGTGCTAAATTTATTAACACCTTGTACATGTCTGTCCACTCTACTAGTTCCACAGCAAACCATGGGGACTTCTGCTGAGTGCGAACTGTGGTAAATGTAATGGAATTTGTAAGAACTCAATAACATTAGTGGTGAGAAGGAAAATAATTTTAACAGATGAGCTTTTTTATTTGCATTCAATTTCTGATGTGTTTTTCTTTAGGTGTATTTTATTATTTTGATATATATATATTTATATATTCTGATACTCCAATAACCCTTTATTTTCTTAGTCAAAGATCTTTACTGACCAGAAAAGGCAGAAACAGACCCCAACGCCGCCTCCACACTCACCCCCAGCTCTGGCCACCGTCTTGTACCCACACCAGCAACATCAAGAAGTTCATGCAAGTCAAGTCTAACATTTTTCATCCACAGCCCAAGATTCAGTTCCCAAAAGATAAAGCAAAAGCAGTAGCTAAGGCCTTTTCTTCTTTCCCCCTACTTTCACCTATTACAATTCTTTCAGTTGCTACCTCTAACTCAGCCTGCAATTTCAAATACTATAGCTCTCACGAAGTACATGGAATATAAGCAAATAATAAAAACAATATAATCCTTATACCCTCAATGAATCCCAAACAGTAATATATATGTGTGTGTGCATGTATGTTTAATACATATATATATATTCATATATATATATAAGAATATATAAGACTTGCTATTAATTACATGAGTGTTTCCCATCTTTAATTTTAATTATATTGTATCTAGCTTGGGGTTATGTGCTTTGTTCTTTGCCACGGGTACCTTCCTGAATGAATACATACATATATATATATATATATATACACACACACACACACACACATATATTTCATTGAGTTTCAGTAAGGACAAAAACAGTCATCTACCAAGTCAATGAAAAGGTGCATAATTCTTGCCCCTTCACCCTACAAACTGAAGGTTAGTTGAGAATGTTTATAAATGGATTGAAAGACTCCAAAATAAGGATAGAGATTCACAAAGTTTAAATAATCTTTATCAGTGACAGTGTATAAAGTTCCAAAGACAGGTTTTTCTGTAAGAAATAACATTAAAAGCTAAAGGGAGAAAAACCCTCTGCAGAGAAACTATTAGAAAACTAGGGCCTCTCTGCCTACTTGCCCTAGCCATGGAGGCCTGTTTGTTCTCTCTGGCAAAGGTATCTTGCTCTGTAAGCTTGTATCTTGCTCTTACTCTGTAAACCTACTTTTCTTTTCCTCAATAAACTTAATTCTATGCTTGCCTTAAAAAAAAAAAGAAAAGAAAAGAAAAGAAAACTAGAAACATGACCCTGCGTGGTAGCTCGTACCTATTAATTCTAGCACTTTGGGCGACCCGGGTAGGAGGATCACTTGAGGCCAGCAGTTTGAGACCAGCCTGAGCAAGAGCAAGACCTAGAGACCTCATCTCTACAGAAAATAGAAAAATTAGCTGGGCCTGGTGGTGCATCCCTGTAGTCCCAGCTACGTGGGAGGCTGAGGCAGGAAGATTGCTTGAGCCCAGGAATTTGAGGTTGCTATGAGCTATCATGCCACTGCTGCCCTCAAGTCCATGGCCACAGAGCAAGATACTGTCTAAAAAAAAAAACCACACACATACACACAAAAATGAAAAAGAAAAAAGAACAGAAAATTAGAAATAAAAACAGCCTGTTATCAAAACTCTGTAGACTAGACTGCCAAGGTGTATTATGGATCATACTTCCTCAGACTTTCAAAATAGGAGATTCTGAATCTAAACTTTAAAACATAATCTTTAGGCTCGGCGCCTATAGCTCAACCGGCTAAGGCGCCAGCCACGTACACCTAAGGTGGTGGGTTCGAATCCCCAGCCCGGACCCGCCAAACAACAATGATGGCTGCTACCAAAAAATAGCCGGGCGTTGTGGCAGGTGCCTGTGGTCCCAGCTACTTGGGAGGCGGAGGCAGGAGACTCGCTTGAGCCCAGGAGTTGGAGGTTGCTGTGAGCTGTAATGCTACGGCACTCTGCCCAGGGGGACAGCTTGAGGCTCTGTCTCAAAAAAAAAAACAACATAATCTTTACTCTCTCTCCCTTTTCCCTAAGTCATTCACAAAGTTCTATTAAGTCTTCCTATAAACTATTTCTTACATTAGAAATAATGTTACTTAAACACACACATCCATGTGACACACATATACAAAATTATATTAACTTTCCTTCCTTCTGGTCCTTATTCACCACTACACTAGTCCAAGCCTTCATCACTACTTAGCTAAGAGAATCAAATAGCCAATTAACTAGACTTCAACTCTTTGTTTTATTCCATTCTATTAGACACCACTGACCAATATCCCTAAAACATTATAGCACAGCTTCCATCACCTGTCATTCTCTGTTCCCTCAAAATCTACATTCTCTGTCACCAAGAACAAAACTGCAAAGGCCAGGCATGGTGGCTTATGCCTGTAATCCTAGCAATTTGGGAGGTCAAGGCAAGTGGATTGCTTGAGCTCAGAAGTTTAGAAACAACCTGAACAAGAGTAAGACACCATTTCTATGAAAAATAGGAAAAACTAGCCAAGCACTGTGGGCACTGTGGTGGGCACCTGTAGTCCCAGCTACCTGGAAGGCAGAGGCAAGAGGATCACTTGAGCCCAAGAATTTGAGGTTGCTGTGAGCTATGACATCATAGCACTCTAGCCCAGGATGACAGAATGAGACTTTGTTTCAGAAAAAAAAAAAAAGAAAGAAAGAAAAAAACTGCAAAAAGCCATAGGCCAGGCGCAGTGGCTCATGCCTGTAATCCTAGCACTCTGGGAGGCCGCAGCAGGTGGATTGTTCTGAGCTCACAGGTTCTAGAACAGCCTAAGCAAGAACGAGACCCCATCTCTAAAAATTGCCGGGTGCTGTGGCAGGCATCTGTAGTCCCAGCTACTTGGGAGGCTGAGGCAAGAGAATCACTTGAGCCCAAGAGTTTGAGGCTGCTGTAAGCTATGATGCCACAGCACTCCACTAAGGGTGACAAAATGAGACTCTGTCTCAAAAAAAAAAAAAAAACTGCAAAAAGCCCTTAATGTTTGGCTAACTTTGCCAAACTCTGCAAGCTAATCTGCTACAGAAAGATTCTGCCCAAGCCCAACTGGTTTCTTTACTCGTCCCCAAACCACTTTGTTCTACCTTCTCACTTTGGCTCACACTTTTCTACCCAATCATTCTGTAAAGCCCAGCTCCAGTCATATACTTCTTTCATCAACTTATCTCCAATCATATCAGCTTGAAGCTTACTCTCTTTTCTAAAAAATCAACTTACTTATTAACTATAGCATTTATCTGGCAATTAAATTTTCAATTTTTTTTTTTTTTTGAGACTTACTTTGTCAACCTGGGTACAGTGCTGTGTCAACATAGTTCACAGCAATCTCAAACTCTTGGGCTCAAGCAGTTCTCTTGCCTCAGCCTCCCAAGCAGCTGGGACTACAGGCACCCGCCATAATGCCTAGCTAGTTTTTCTATTTTTAGTAGTAGAGACAAGGTCATGCCATTGCTCCAGCTGGTCTTGAACTACAAGCAATCTACCATCTCAGTTTCCTGGCATGCTAGGATTTTCAGGTGTGAGCCACCACGCCCCACCTGTTTTCAATTTTTAAATCATGAACCACTATGAAAACCTTTTTCATATTTTTTATCATTAAGTCATATTTATTGATTTGGAATTGAATATTGGCCATTTCCCTATATTTCTAACAGCTTTTTTTTTATTATTAAATCATAGCTGTGTACATTAATACAGTCATGGGGTAAAATGTGTTGGTTTTATATACAATTTGAAATATTTTCATCAAACTGGGTAACATAGCCTTCATGGCATTTTCTTATTTATTGTGTTAAGACATTTTTATTCTACATTTAGTAAGTTTCACAGGTATCCTTGTAAGATGTACCATAGGTGTGGTACCACCAATTATCCTCCCTCCACCCAGCCCTCCCCTCCCCTCCCCTTCCTTTCCCCTTTTCCCATATTCTTGGGCTATAATTGGGTTATAGCTTTCATATGGAAAGCTGTAAATTAGTTTCATAGTAGGGCTGAGTACATTGGATACAATACTTTGTGTTTAAGACTTATTTTACCAAAGAAATAAGTCCCTAGAACATAAGGGACTATCACAATGCCTCACCATAGTTGAAACTCACGAAGTATTTGTTGACTGGTATGGTCAGAACAAGTGATTTATAGTTCCTCATTACATATAGAAAGTAATGGACCAATAGTTCTCAAGGCCATTATCTTCCTCTACACCAGGGGTGTCTAAACTCTTTTTTTCTTCTGCCATACATTGGAAGAATAAGAGTTGTCTTGGACCATACAGTAAATCAGTAAATACACAAACACTAACAAAAGCTGATTAGCAAAAAAAAGGCCCATGCCTACTTTTCATGATCTGACATCACATATGAACAAGAAAAGTCCTCACAAAATCAACATGTGGCCACCCCTGCTCTTCACTTAGATTTTTTAAAACAAGATAATTCATTCACTAATGGAAACAATAAAAATGAATGTAGCTAGTAAAAAAGACTGCTTCAGCTCAAACTAATGTTTTACATTAAATAAGCTGAGAAATAGAATATATATTTTGCTAAGAAAAATAAAACATAGAGGGATTTTATCATTAGGAAAAGGGGGCATTAATTGCTCTAAGATGATCTAGAGTAAGTTCAAATCTCTAACTTTTAACAGTCTTTCTTAAAAGACAATGGAAATGACTGTGTAGGGGTGGGGGGGGTGCAATAATGTGTGTATGTGCATAAATGTATGTAGGAAAGTTTCCAAGAGAAATTAGGAACAGTAGGTGCCATTATGGAGTGCAGACTAGATGACTGAGAGACAGTAAAAGACTTAACTTTGAACCTTCTGTTTTTTTAACTCCTTGCCTCTGTTAACTATTCAAATAAATAAATACAAAAGATACTGTTGATGCTGAAGAGGTATCAACAGTCTTTTGAGAAAACATTTTTGTATTAAATGACTAAAAATTGTTTATAAAAGAAGAGGAAATAAAAAGAACATTTAAGAACGTTATTAAATTTTTGCCATAAAGCCAAGATAATACTCTCACTTTCCCAATACGGAAATCAGATAAATAAACTGATCAATAGCGAAGTTCTAGCAGAGCTAAATAAAACTAAGAAAAAACAACAAAAACCACCTTCCGGGTGGCACCTATGGCTCAAAGGGGTAGGGTGCTGACCCCATATGCCAGAGGTGGCGGGTTCAAACACAGCCCTGGCCAAAAACTGCAAAAAAAAGAAAAGAAAAAAAAAAAAACACCTTCCTAAGATTTTGTGCCCTATCCAGAAGATGATGATCACTCTAGTTCAAGAATACTCAAAGTAGGCTGGCATTCTTCCTTTCTTTCTTTCTTTCTTTGGGAGGCCATGCCATTCTCTCCTCCTTTTCTTTCTCTCCCTTCCCCATCTTCCCTTCTCTTACCCCTGCTCTCTGCTCTCTTCTCTCTTTCTTACCTCTTCCCCCAACTCTCTTCCCTCTCTCTAATATAAAATAAACCTATACTTTCATATTCTAAAAACAAAGGGGAATACCCACAGTAGTCTTCAGAGGGGAATGAATACCTCCTCTTAAAATATGAGCAGTTCTCTATGTTCACATTCAAATGCCCTTGTCCATTTTCACTTCTGTTATGCACTTTCTCTCACTCTCCCCTCTGATGATTTCTTACACTCCCAACACTTTCCTCCCTCCCTATCATGACACCTGCCTTTAAAAATGCCTTACTATCCTCAAGGCTTCTTTCCTAGAAACTAACGCATTTTGCCTCTTTAGTATTCACCAAATCATAGGAATTCCAATTGAGAATTCCATAGAAAGTGAGATTTCTGAGTATTCTAACCTCTGAGAAAGTTCTACCAGTCTCATCTGAAATCTGCTTAACTTTTTTCTGAAATTTAATAATAATGCATCAATTCATTTTCGTTTAAAAGCATTTTACTCAGCTTCCTAAGACACAAAGACAGTAGTGAATGTAACACAAAAGCCTGAGGTTGCATTATCCTTAATTGAAGAACTAAAATAAGGAGCTAATATATAATAAGTTAAATACTGTTTGTTTGCAAGGCGTTGCTCAGTAAAATGAAGGAAAAATGTTATTTCACACTGGCTTGTGGTTGACATTAAGCTTTTAGAGGTTCAGCCTTCAATTGCCTATATTATTAAAATAGGGAGAGAATAAGAACAGATGAAATATGAAGGGCTTTCTCACTGATAAAATATTTACCCATCTCTCTTCCTTTATCAATCATTATCTAAAAATTTAAAATAACATTTTAATTTTGACTTTTTCTTCTCTTCCTAGGTTCACACTGGGGAAAATTCTAATGATCAGTTAAGTACCCAAAATATAGGAAAAAGGAGGAAAATAAATGACTATAATTCACAAGCTTGATAAGCCATCCCTGTATAAATAAGCATTCACTATAATTCCCTAATGTTCTTAGTCCCAAGGAACTCAAAAGATTTTACAGCATAAAAATACTAATCAGCTGAACATGAAAGAAGCCTGTTAATGTGTCTTTTGAGAGATTTTAGTGCTTTCCACTTCCGATCCTAGGACAAACCCAATGAACATAGGATGCCTACCACCAACAGTGAATATAAAATGCTCCAAACCTCTCCACCTAACATTTTAGTCATCCCACCCCAACCAACTCCTTCCAGAACAACAGACCTTCAGTCCCAAACTAATAAAAAGTACCAGAACCTTTTATTTCATTCTACTTTCCTCCATATGCCTAAAAAAACTTTAATATTATCCTCTTTCACTTTTGCACTTCTAAGCCCAACGTCCTCCCAGAACAGCTTCTGCTCAACCTCACTGTGCCCTTCCAGCACTAATCCCCAGTATATTCTGTTCTCTGAGTCCTATGCCAATTTCAGCCTTGCATAAGCAAAGACATCCATGTGATATTAGTGGTCAAAACTCCCTACAATCCTGGTTACAAAGTAGGTTGGCAATGTGAGAGCATTTATAAGTAGTCAAATGCATGTATTTACATGCATAAGACTTGGATAAAGATAAGCAGACATGAAGACATGACAACCTTCTTAAAAGTAGATAGGATCAATGCCTCCTATTTCATCCATATTCTATTTATTGATACATCTGTTCATTTCCCCTATCCTTCCTGCTTCTAAAATGCTCTCCCTTCAATGATACTTTTGCCCTCCCTTTGCCTATCCCAGAATCTTTCACTATGCCCACTCACAAAGATATGTTTAGCTACCGAGGATAATGATAATTTCTTAAAATAAAACCAAAATTGTTCACAGTACTTGGTTATATGAACATCAGAATATAACACCATTTAATGGGAAAAATCTGTAAGCATGAGTCAACCAACTTGGGCACCAGTATCCCCTGTAGCACGTAAATAGTCCTAAGCTCTCAATAATTCCCTTAAGCACCTGGATACTCAGTTTCTTCAGCTATAAAATGGGTACAGTAAGACTGGCCTTATGTAGCTCAAACAATCAAGTGATAAGGATTCTGAAAGTTTCTGTTAACAGAGTAATAATTACCAAAGCGGGTGGTTACCTATGAGACCTAAATATATGAAACCCATTCAAATAAAGCAGTTCAAGGACGATAATGGGAAAACCTAAAATGGTGCTGAAGACAAAAGCAATCCCAAACTCATATAATCACTTAGTACAATCTAAAAATCCAGCTCAAGGCAGAATAAAGGCAGGCCTCAGTCTTTGGGTCCATTCTACCTTTAGATTTCAGTCTATAGCTAAGAACAGCCCAGTAGCCTGCCAGCTGGTAACAGCCAAAGCGTTCCTTTTTTGATAAAGAGCCCCATTCTAGCATAGTTTGGGAATGAATAAGGAAAGAGTTTACTTGTTGAGTGCATTTGCACTGTGGTGGTAGAGGCAAGCACAGCAACCATACAGTAAAAGTTCTCTCCTTTTAGACCAGCAATGTCCATCCAAGTTAGTGTATTTACAGATCCTCTCCTTTATGTCAGAGCAAAGATAAAGTAACTGTCTGCTTTTCAGACTACTGAAATTTAATACAGTACATACTTACTATATCAAATACACATAAACACACACTAAGCTGCTAAATCCCTACAGGAAAAGGAGCTAATATATATTGAGCTCTGTGTCAGAAACCATAAGGAAACAGAGATTTTATTTAATCCCCACAAATACCCTGCCACATAGGTATTATTCCTATTTTTACAGATGAGAACACAGCAGCTTAAATAATTTGCCAAAGTCACAAAGCTAATAAGCAGCAGAGTCATGATTTGAACCTAGTTTTGTCTGACTCCAAAGCGCATGCTGCTTTTGACTTTTTCTTCTCAATGGTGTAACTATAGCAACCTTCTCAGGTCTTCTTCGGTTCACCTTAATCCCTAGCACAGTACTTAACTGTGTGTCCTGGTTGTGTCTCTGTAACTTCACAAAAGGACAGTGAAAAATTTTCCAGAAACCTTCTTTTTTGTTTTTTCTTTTCCTGCATTTACTTCCAAATCTTTGCATAAACTATTTTTTAAAATACATTTATTTATTTATTTTATTTTAATTTTTTTTTTTTTTTTTGCGGTTTTTGGCCAGGGCTGGGTTTGAACCCTCCACCTCCAGTATATGGGGTCCATGCCCTACTCCTTTGAGCCACAGGCACCGCCCTGCATAAACTATTTTTTTAGGTTAAATCATGGGGCTAGACCTAATTAAGTGCCATACAACTTTTCAGCAATAATAAATCACAAGTATGAAAGTTCTACTTCCTTTAATACTTTCACAGCAATAGCTTCTGAGCATGGCATTATTTTCTAAGCTGGTGCCTGCCACTTGCCATTTAATAAGAGTGTTAGTGCCCACTACAGTGCCTTACACATAGTAGGTACAAAGTGAGTTTACTGATTCACTGAGAAAAGGTTTCTTTATTCCTCTAATTAATGTGTTAAATTTAAATCGAGAGTCCAATTCTACGAGGGAATTTTTTCACATCAAAGATGATTTTCTGAAAAATTTAAAAAGGATTAAGAAAAAGGTAAATCGAGACCAGATGCAATGGCTCATTGCTATAATCATAGCACTTTCAGAGGCCAACGTGGAAGGACTGCTTCAGCCCAGGAGTTTGAGACCAGCCTGGGCAATATTGATCTCTACAAAAAAATATGAAAATTAGCTAGGCATGATGGCAGACACCTATAGTCCTAGCTACACAGAAGGCTGAGCCAGAAGGATTGCTTGAGCCAGAAAGTTTGAGATCGCTGTGAACTATGATGTCATGGCACCCCACCAGGGTGACAAAATGAGACTTTGTCTCAAAAAAAATAAATAAATAAAAAAGATGGTAAGACTAAGGATGACTTTTGCCTTCTGTTTTTACATGTATTAAAATTTTTCTGCAACAAGTTTGTATTTTTATAATTATTTAACTGATCGTACTCTGGATAAACTTTGTATTTTTAACACAGTCTATAGAATAATAATTTGTTGTCTTTAGATATAATCCATACGAATTAAGTATTAATTAATTCAAGCATGTGCCTTCCAGAACTTGTTATACAATACCAGCACATTAAAGATAATTGTTTCTCTTTCCATTCACAGGCTTTTCTTGCTTTAGGTACGCATGTCTCTATCTTTGCATTCCTTTCAAATCAGTACAAGTTTCTTTTTTTTTTTTGAGACAGAGTCTTACTTTGTCACCCTCGGTAGAGTGCAATGGCGTCACAGCTCACAACAACCTTAAACTCTTGGGCTTAAGTAATTCTTTTGCCTGGGCCTCCCAAGTAGCTGGGACTACAGGCACCCGCCACAGCGCCCAGCTATTTTTCTTGTTGTTAGTAGTTGTCATTGTTGTTTAGCTGGCCCGGGCTGGGTTCAAACCTGCCAGCTCTGGTGTATGTGCCTGATATCCTACCTGTCCGAGCCAATACAAGTTTCTTGTACAATCTCTATAGACACTGATTCTCATTCTTTTCTTTGTAAGAAGCACAAGAATGACATTTGCCCCTTATATAGCCCTAATTTTATATACCTTTCAAATTTATGTATGTTACCTTTTCAGTAAGATTAAAATAATCATAATGGAATCTAAATGAAATGAGCTACTTTATGTGGTAGTAAATTCCCTACTAATGACAGTATTCAAAGAGATTTCTCATAAAGGGGATTCCTGTGCTGGGTAAGAGGCTGTACAGGTGAAATAATATGGTCCTATTCCTATTCTATTTTAAAATAGTTTTGGGGACAAATCTACTTAATAACACCGTGAATCACATGCTGGCCTCTGCTGTGTTGAATCCTGTTCCCAGCTCATCTTCTCAATCCAAAGAAGCAGCCCTTTTGATGCACCTTAACTTATTAAGCTATCAAATTACTTCTCGTGGATACCAGATTTCCTTAACATCAAAAGTTTCTTGTTATTTAAAATGATTGAAATGAGCTGAAATAATGCAATCAGCAAAATGTCAATGTAAGAGTTACATATGGATCTGTTGTGGGCTGTAAAATATTGTCTCCATGGGGAAAGCCAAAATGAAGAGTATGTAGGTGTAAAAAAGTAACTAGGCCTTCAACCTCAAGTATAAACCCAGCTGCCCATGTATGCGCACATCTACAGGAAAGACTGCTGATAACAAAAATTAAAGAAAAACCCAATCATGTCCCACACATGTATGCTTCACTACAGGCCTAGCCAGGGAACTGTCCTTTCAGCACCACAGGAAGAAACCCTAGTATATACAAGCCTGAACACAAGCAACCCAATCCTGACCCAAGAGAGAATGTTAAGGGTCCTAACAAGGAAAGCAATTGCATTGTTGTTTTTAAGTATGCTACATGCCACTTCATTATCCTTCATTAATTTAAAATAAAATTCCTCTAAACATTTTGATAAAATTGGACAAAACCCCAAATGAAAACAAAGCCACTCAAATGTAACCTAAGAAACCAATAACTGGCTTGAAGCATCATGAACTACTTTGCAATACCAGCTCTACTAAGAAACACAATACATCTACATATACCCTAAATCAGATGTTCAGAAAACATGGAACATGTTTGCAGCCCTCTCCAGGGAAGGCCTCAATTTCTAGGACACAGAATGTGCGCTAAACACCAAACCATCACTACCACCCTGTTTCCAAGCAATCAAGTCCTCTTTCAGGGAGAACTGAAGGCCTTATGGGTCATGAGTTCCAAAGGAAAAATGCTGCAGTATTTCAGGAACCAGGTGAGAGGCAATGTGCTACAAAGCTTTCGGCATTTTAAATTTTAAATCTGATTTCCCCAAGATTCCTACCAGGATGGTACTAAGTGGTAATGTTATCCAGCCATTTGCATTACATATCAAAAAAAATTATTTATTGAGAAAAGAATGAAAAGCCCCCCCTCCATATCCTTTAATGCACGTGGGAGAAAGAGAACTACAGAGAGACTATGTGCCTGTGAAAAACCTACCACACCCGAAATCTCCATTGGAAAGCTAAAACATCTCCCAGAACTAACATACCACTACCTCTCTAAAGGCTCTCCAGGTTCAAACTTGAGGAAACAGTTATAAAAAGCACTCTCTCCCTTTGCCCCCAAGGCCCTCACCCACACTTCCTGCTTCCACCCCTGACTCTCTGGTCCCCACTGTGCATTAAAAGCAGTTTTCCTTGTGCAGCAGAGCTAGCTCCATGCTAATTATTTCTCCCTCCCTGTGAATTTAACCAGATGCAATGCAAAGTTTCTTCTACCCTCCCCCCAAACAGATGACATCCATTTATTATGAACACTGATGCGAATCTTGGAATCTCCCAATATAAAATGTATTCCCCCATGCTTCAAAAACTGCAGCGTAAGTGTGGACGAGGGCATTGGGTGGAGTAGTCGGAAGGAACGCATGGTTTGAAGAATCCTTTTTATCGGGCTGAAAAATGGTTCCCACTCCATCTCAACTCGAAAGGTGAAGCCCTTGAAGGGGTCTCACAGCCTGGCAAACCCCCAGAAAGTTATCTGCCAAGTCTCTCCGCTGGTGGTTGCTACCGGCAATGGAGGGGATGGAGCTGAGCTCTCAGGAGAAATGCAGAGGCTTTGCGGTCCCCCAAGGTACCATGAGAACTAGAGGAGGGTCCAAGCCTGTGGAGTTGGGCAAACAATCCTGTACCCCGACGTTAACAAGAAGCTAGGGTGCTGCTGCTGGTGGTAAGGTGGGGGAGGGAAAGGAGAGAGCAGGAGAGGAACAAGCTCTGCATCGGGTGGCGTAGGGGTGGGGGAAGGGGATATTCTGAAAGTGATATGCTCCCTAATGCAGGAATCCTAGCCTGCTGAGAAAGGTCCCGAGAGCCCCCAACACAGTCCCAGAGCACACGGTTGCGTGGGGCACGGACGCATCTCAGTAAAGGACAGGGGGCGTCCTGGCTACCCAAAGAACGCAGGAGTCCCTGGCTTCCACGATTGGTAGCAATCCCGAGCCTGATGAGGGAGAAGGATGCAGTAAGACATGGGGGGAGGGGGCAGAGCTGAGGGGCTGCTGTCGGAAGATCCCGACAGCGCTGCCCTTCCCAGAGCAGCCCGGTGAGGGGCCCCGGCTCTGGGGGATAGCTTGGGGGCTGCACCATAGAAGGCCCGTGTCCCTCAATATAGCCAAGAGACGAAGGGAGCAAGGGTATCCGAGGTGGGGGGCCGGTGGTTCTCAATTCTCCTAAGGAACCCCGGGTAAACACGGTACAAGGAAGCAAGACGTCCAAACACCTGTCCAAACAGGACAGCAACCCAGCTCCTTGGCCCCTCGAGCCCCGCCGCGCACTCTGCGGCAAAGCCCCTGACTGGATTTGGGCGAGCCCCGCTCAAGGGTCCCGAGGAGACCAGGGGAACCTGGCGGGCAAGGAGCAGGGGCTCTGGGGCGACTTACGGCAGCGGCGGCGGCGAGGGAGGCAGCAGCGGCCCTAGCGCAGGGCCCAGGAGGCGCGGCCGGACTGCAGAGGCGCCGAGGCTGCTGCGGGCGGGACTGCGG
>NW_003852438.1:5824895-5855802 GCF_000181295.1 Otolemur garnettii | reverse complement strand
CGCTGGCTCTCAGGCTCGCGTTCCCGCGCCGCCCGGACTGGATCCGGGGCGCCGACAGGGGGCGCCGCGCCAGAGCTCCAGCGAGCGTCCCCGACCCGCCTCCAGGACGCCCCCGCTGAGCCGTGCGGGAGGGGCGCCTGGGCAGGGGGCGGAGACTGGCCGCGAGACGCCGGCTGGCCGCCCGCCAGCACCAGGCGTTGACACCCAAAAGATGTTATTTCGTGGCCCTTGTCAATGATAGGTCTTACCTTTATTCCGAGCATAGTAATAATGCAATGGTCGCATGTCGGGGTTTCTGACATCTATAAACACAAGAAACTCTATTTTCGTGATCTTTGGTCAACTGAAAAATCGCAAGCGGAAGCTTGGACTGGGACCTGGTACCAGGAGTGGGGGAGAACAGCTATCCTAACAGCCTCCAGGTCTGAAACTGTGTAGAGGCATCAGTATCTTTCCGAACCTCAGTTTGTCCATCTGTGAAGTAGGCATGAGCTTTTGAACTGCTTATTCCAGGAACTCTTATGAAGATCTAGGCAATGAATGCAAGAACTCTTAGTACTTTTCTTGTGCTACATGTTACTTAGTACTGTCATGTGTCTACATGTTTCTTTCTGCCACCAGCTCACAATTAAGAGGGAAAGAGAGGGCGGCACCTATGGCTCAGTAGTAGGGCGCCGGCCCCATATACCGAGGGTGGTGGGTTCAAACCCAGTCTCGGCCAAACTGCAACAAAAAAGTAGTCGGGCGTTGTGGTGAACGCCTGTAGTACCAGCTACGTGGGAGGCTGAGGCAAGAGAATCGTCTAAGCCCAGGAGTTGGAGGTTGCTGTGAGCTGTGATGCCAGAGCACTCTACTGAAGGCAATAAAGTGAGACTCTGTCTCAAAAAAAAAAAAAAAAGATTGAAAGAGCATCATCAGTCTGTGGTGGGCATGTGACAACTTCTCTGTTCTGTCTGTAAAAGGAAGAAATAATCACATTACCAAAGTGATAGACTCCTGAGGACTAAAGGAAAGAATGCATTCAACACATCCATCGTTTAGTGTGTCCTTTACATTTTAAAAAGTTTTATTGAGGTATATCTGGCATACAATAAGCCGTTCATGTTAAGAGTGTACAATTTTGACATATGTATACATGCATGGAACCATCTTCAGCAAGGTAATGAACATACCCATTATCTTCCCAAATTTCCCTTTGCTTCTTGGTAATCACTCCCTGCATCATTCGCCCCCACACACCCTCTCCAGGCAACCACTGATCTTCTTTTCTATTACTGTATATAAGTTTGCATTTTCCAGAATTTTAAATAAATGGAATCATACAGAATAAATTCTTTTTTTTTTTTTTTGGTATGGTTTCTTCCACTTACCATAATTATCTTGAGATCATTCAATTGTTGCCTATCAATAGTTCATTCCCTTTTACTGCTTAGTAGTATTCATAAGGAGATTATACCACAATTTGTTTATCTGGTCACCTGAAACTGTAGAGATCGCCTTAATCTTTCTGAGCCTCGTTGGCACCCGTAGTCCATGGGCAGGGCTCTGGCCACATACACTGAGGCTGGTAGGTTTGAACCCGGCTGTGGCCAGCTAGAACAACAATGAGAACTACAACAACAACAACAACAAAAAGTAACTGCGGGTGGCGCCTGTGGCTCAGTGAGTAGGGCACCGACCCCATATACCGAGGGTGGCGGGTTCAAACCCGGCCCACGACAAACTGCAACAAAAAATAGCCGGGCATTGTGGCGGGTGCCTGTAATCCCAGCTACTTGGGAGGCCGAGGCAAGAGAATCACCTGAGCTCAGGAACTGGAGGTTGCTGTAAGCTGTGATGTCACAGCACTCTACCAAGGGTGATAAAGTGAGACTCTGTCTCTACCAAAAAAAAAATCTTTCTGAACCTCAGTTTGTTGATGACATTTAGATTATTTCCAGTTTATGCCTATTACAGATAAAGCCATTATCAACGTTTGTGTGCAAGTCTCTGTATGGACATATGCTTTTATTTCTTTCGGGTATAAATATCTAGGGCTAGAATGACTGGCTCCTATTGTGAGTGTATATTTAACATATTAAGAAAGAGCAAAACTGCTTTCCAAAGTGGTTGTGCCATTTTACATTCCTACTAGCAGCACATGAACTTCAGTTGCTCTACATCCTCACCAACATTTGCTATGATTGGTCTTTTTAATTGTAGCTATTCTAACATTTGTAGTATTATCTCATTGTGCTTTTGACTTGCATTTTACTGATGACTAAAGATGTTGTACATCTTTTCATGGACTTGTCATCAGCAAAATTTCTTGCCTATTTTTAAAATTGAGTTGTTTTCTTATTATGGAATTTTAAGAGTTGGTTCCATACTCTGCTGTGTGCCTGTTGTCTCAGCTAGTGGGGAGGCTGAGGCAGGAGGATCACTTGAGCCCAGGAGTTTGAAGCTATAGCATTCTGTGATAGTTCCTGTGAATACCTCCTACATTCCAGCCTGGGAAACATAGAGGCAACCTATCTGTGTTTGGGGGGGGGGGAAAGCAGAACTTCTTAACTTTTATAAATCCAATTGATTACTTTTCTTCTGTGGATCATGCTTTTGGTGTCATAGCTAAGAAATTATTGTCCAATCTAAGGCCATAATATTTTCTATGTTTCCTCCTAGAAATTGTGTAGTTTAGGCTTTACATTCAGGATTATAATCTATTTGAATTAATTTATTTATATATATAATATAGTTAGTTCAAAGACTAACTTTTCTGCTATTATTTTGTTATCTTGTTCCCTTTTAATTAATTTTTTAGGAGAAGGAAAGATAAGTTTATTACTTTGCCAGCAAAGGAGGAAAATGGCAGGCAGTGGTCTCAAAATCTGCTTTGAGCAGAAGCACAGTGCTTTTAAAGGTTCTGATGCCATAATCCCATTTTGGGACAAGACAATCTTTTGGCCTCTGCCTATCTCATCGTGACCTAAGAAGCTATTGTGACCACCACCCAGATGATTCCCTTGAGCTAGCTCCTTTGGCACAAAGAACAAGAGACATTCCCTGCCCCTCTCGACCACTGGCCTGAGGCAGGGATGAAGATTTCAGTTCCTAAAAAGTAGGGGAGACAGAAAATATTGTTAGCATTATTTTGAGGCCATTCCCTTGGCAACATATTCCCCACTGTCAAGTTTACCCTTCCGTATCTATGGAAGGAGGGGCAAGGTAGTATTAGAAAGAGTCTCTCGTAAACAATTTCTGACTTAGGGGCTGAACTCAAGCCTGCTTCTATAGGGCTATCCTTATCCAGAGGAGGGCAAGCAGTAATATCTTATTCCACTTTAGGTGGGTTCTATGTCATTTTCACTCTAGATAATAGGGCTTTGGTTACTTGTTGGGTTACCTCTGCTACAAATGAGGGTCTGTTGGCATTCAGGTTCCTGCTGGGGCTTCTTTCAGAGAAGTTCATGGATGACCACAGGACACTGTGCATCATATCCAAGTGCAGACAGTGCAGAGCAAGGTTTCCCCCGATGGGCACTGCCATGGAGTAGCCAAACATAGTGATTCCTTGAGGAAGAGCTGCTGAGTTGCCTCTGCAGCTGCCTGCCCACAGCACCAGCATGCCCTTGTCCATCTGCATGGCCTGTTTTCCTGCACTGCTGGTTCCCATCTTCCCATCATCCTTTGAGGCTTATTGGCATACATACATGGGAACTTGGCACAGGCCTTGTGCTGGACCAGCAGATCCTAGTAGGAGCACATCTTGGAACTTTAGATGCTCTCTCTGTTTGGGTACCACAAGCCTGTACACAGCCTAAAATACATCTACTAATACTAAGTGAAACTACTAGTCATCAGAAGGGTTTGGCCCCTCATGTTGGGGCTCCCTGTACAGCAGGTCGACTCTCTGTCTTTAGGAGTTTCTAGTATACGAATAGTTTATTCCCAATGGGGACCTCCCAAATTAGGTTCCCCCAAATCCATTAAGGCAGCACACCCCTAATGCATGCACTCTTCCTACATGATTTATTGAAAAGACTATTCCTTCTCCACTGATTACTATTGCACCTTTGTCAAAAATCCAGTTAATCAAGCATGTCAGGGGCCAGTCCTGAATGCTTTATTCTGTTTCATTGATTATATTTATCTTTCTTAGTACTAATACCACAATGTCTTGATTGCTGTCCTCTTATAATAAATCTTGAAATCAGTTTACACATTCAATTTCACCCTTGTCTTTCAACATAAATTTTGCTATTCTAGGTCCTTTGTATCTCCATATGAATTTTAGAATCAGCTAGTCAAATTTCAGCAAAAAAAGCCCATGAGATTTGATCAAGATTGCGCTGAATCTGCAGATCAACCAGAACTTACATCATAACAAAACTGAATCTTCCATTCCATGAGCACTTTGTTTCTTTGAGTCTCATTTAATTTCTCTCAATGTTTTGTAGTTTTCAAGATATGAGTCTTGCTCACATTTTCTAAAATTTTTTTCCTAAATATTTTTGATATTATTAAATAGTAATGTTATATTTTCTATGATAATTCATTATATTATACTGAAATACAATTAATTTGTGTACACTGATCATATTTCTTGCAACTTTGCTAAATTTATTAGTGTTAGCTACTGACAAACATGTCAGCTGCAAATAAACACAGTTTTACATCTTCCTTCTCAGAAAGATGTATTTTATTTCTTTTTCCTGCCTTATTTCACTGGCCAGAACCTTTAATACAATGTTGAATAGAGTGGTAAGAGCAGACGTCTTTGTTTTATTCCTCAACTTAGTGAGGAAAATCTTCAATCTTTCACCATTAAGTATGAGACTGGCTATAGGCTTTCCCTAGATACGCTTTATCATGTTGGGAAAGGCCTGGGGTCGGCTGAGGATTTTTATCAGGAATAGATGTTGGATTTTGTCAATGCTTTTTCGCATATTTTTTAAAGTCCGTTAATATGGTGAATTGCACTGATTAATTTTCAAATGGTACACTAAACTCACATTCCTAGAATAATGTGTTGATCGTGACACACCCTTCTTAGATATTGTTGGTTTTGACTTGCTAACATTTTTGGTAAGAATTAATGCATCTCTGTTCATGAAGTACATTGGTCTCTAGTTTTCCTGTGATACCTAGTCTAATTTTGTTTTGACAGTAATGCTGGCCTCATAGACTAGATTAGGAAGCATTCCCTCCTATTTATATTAGACCTTACTCAAATATTTGGTAGAATGGTCCAGTAAAATTAACTGGGCCCGAAATTTTCTTTGAGGACAAGTGTTTAACTACAAATTTAATTTCTTTAATAGATATAGAGATTTCTGGATTTTTATTTCTTGTTGAGTGAGCTTTAATAGTTGTGTCTTTCAAGGAACTTGTCTATTTTATCTAAGTTGTTGAAATTGTGGGAATAAAGTTGTTCGAAATAGTTCTTTTACTGTGTATAGAATCTGTAGTGATATCACCACTCTTATTCTTGATTTTGGTAATTTGCATTGTCTCCATTCCCATTTTTCTGGATAGTCTGGCTAAAGTTTTAACAATTTTATTAATCTCAAAAAGCAACTTTTTGGTTTTACTGATTTTTCTACACCAATTTTCTACTTTCTATTTTATTGATTTCCACTCTGATCTTTTATTTCCTTCATTCCATTTGCTTCGAGTTTCATTTGCTTTTTTCCCTCTGGTTGTTTACAGTAAAAGCTGTCATTGATTTAAGACCTTTTATCTTTTCTAAAATAGTCATGTAGTGCTATAAATTTCTCTCTAAGAGCTGCTTTAGCTGCATCTACAAATTTTGATATATTTTATTTTTATTTTTATTCAATTAAAAGTACTTTCTGGCTCGGTGCCCATAGCACAGTGGTTACGGCTCCAGCCATATACACCGAGGTGGGTGGGATTGAACCCAGCCTGGGCCAGCTAAACAACTGCAACAAAAAAAATAGCTGGCATTATGGTAGGTGCCTGTAGTCCCAGCTACTTGGGAGGCTGAGGCAAGAGAATCGCTTGAGCCCAAAAGTTTGAGGTTGCTGTGAGCTTTGACACCATGGCACTCTACCAAGGGTGACAAAGTGAGATTCAAAAAAAAAAAAAAGTACTTTCTAATTTTCTTTTTCATTCCTCCTTTGACTCATGGGTTATTTAGAAATATGTTATCTAATTTTCAAATATCAGGAATTTTCTAGATTACTTTCTGCTATCAAGTTATAATTTCAGTACATATAGTTAGCAAAAATGATTTATATGACTTGAAAGCCTTGACATTTTTTGCATCTTGTTTTATAGCCTAGAATAGCTAATTCTCTGTATCTGCAGTTAGTTCCTCCATTTAAGTCTTGACCCCACAAAATCATCTGTGAGGGCTGGACCAACTTCTTCCAAATTTCTGTTCATTTTGATATTTGACTCTTCCCAGAAATCATGAATGTTCCTAATGGCATCTAGAATAATGAATCTTTTCCAGAAAGTAAATCTTTTCTATTTACTTCACCCAGATGCATTGTAGGAATCACTGTAACAATAGCCTTAAAAATTATAAGACTTAAAAGTCAAAATTACTCCCTGAGCCATGAGCTACAGAATGGATGTCAGACATGAAAATATTAATGCCCTTATACATCTCCATCAGAGATCTTGGGTGCCCAGGTGCACTATCAATGAGCAGTAATATTTTAAAAGGAATCTTTATTTTTGAGCAGTCGTTCTCAACCCTAAGCTGAAAGTACACAGTAAACCAGGCTATAAACAGAAGTGCTGTCATGCAGGCTTTGTTGTTCCATTGAAAGAGTACAGGCAGAGTAGATTTAGCATAACTCTTAAGGGACCTAGAATTTTCAGAAGGGTCAGTGAACATGGCAACTTAGAATCACCAGCTGCACTAGCCCCTACCAAGAGAGTCAGCCTGTCCTTTGAAGGTTTGAAGGCAGGCATAGACTTCTCTTCTCCAGCTATGCAAGTCCTAGATGATATCTTCCTCCAATATAAGGCTGTTTGGTCTACATTGAAAATCTGTTGTTCAGTGTAGCCACTTTAATATACATATGATCTTAGCTAGATCTTCTGGATAACTTGCTAAAGCTTCTATATCAGCACTTGCTGCTTCATCTTGTACTTTTATGTTATGAAGATGGTTTATTTCCTTAACATCATAAACCAACCTTTGCTAGCTTCCAACTTTTCTTCTGTAGCATCCTTACCTCTCTCAGCCTTCACAGAATTGAAGAAAGTTAGGGTCTGGCTCTGGTTTGATCTTGTATCCAAACCACTCAGACTTTCTCCATATCTGCAATAAATCTGTTTTGCTTCCTTTTTTTTTTTTTTTCTTCTTTGAGACAGATTCTTACTCTGTTGCCCTGGGTAGAGTGCCACAGCATCCTCAAACTCTGGGGATTGACCAAATCCTCTTGCTTCAGCCTCCTAAGTAGCTGTGACTACAGGCACCTGCCACCACGGGGTTCCCACTCTTGCTCAGGCTGGTCTCAAACTTCTGAGCTCAAGCAATCCACCTGCCTCAGCCCCCCAGAGTGCTAGGATTACAGGCGTGAGCCACCACATCCAGTTGGAATAGCACACTTCATTTCCTTCAAGAACTTTTGCTCTGAATTTACAACTTGGCTAACTGTTTGGTGCAAGGGGCTGACATTTCAGCCTATCTCAACTTTTGACATGTCTTCCTCACCAAGAACAATCTTTACTAATTTTTTGTTTAGGGTAAGAGATATGTAACTCTTTCTTTCACTTGGACACTTAGAGTCCATTGCAGAGTTGTTAATTGGCCTAACTTCAATATTATTGTTTCCCAGGAAATAGAGGAGAGAGAAGGGAGAATCATGGGTTGGTGGAGCAATCAGAACCTAACATTTATTAACTAAATTAGCCATCTTATATGGGTGTGGTGTGTGGTTCCCCAAAACAATACAATAGTAACATCAAAGATCACAGATCGCCATAAAAGATAACGATAATAATGAAAAAATATGAAAGAGCGAGAATTACCAAAATATGGCACAAGACATGAAGTTGGAAAAACAGTGCTGATAGTCTTGCTTGATGCAAGCTGCCATAAAACGTCAATTTGTAAAAATGCAGTATCTGTGAAGCACAATAAAATGAGATATGCTTGTATTTGAAATTTTCTAAGTAGATTTTAAGTATTCTCAGCATGAAAAAATAAGTATGTGAGGTAACACATATGTTAATTAGCTTGATTTAGCCATCCCACGCTGTATATATATCTTGAAACATGATGTTGTGGCTCCGTGCCTGTGGCTCAAGCGGCTAAGGAGCCAGCCACATACACCTAAGGGTGGCGGGTTCAAATCCAGCCGGCCAAACAACAGTGATGGCTGCAACCAAAAAATGGCCAGGCGTTGTGGCAGGCGCCTGTAGTCCCAGCTACTTGGGAGGCGGAGGCAGGAGACTCGCTTGAGCCCAGGAGTTGGAGGTTGCTATGAGCTGTGATGCCACGGCACTCTACCCAGGGGGACAGCTTGAGGCTCTGTCTCAAAAAAAAAAAAAAAACCAACCAAAAAACAACATGATGTTGTATACCATAAACTTTTATAATTGTTGTTTGTCATTTTTAAAATCCTCCCCCCAATAAAATATTTCTTTCAGACAACATATGGTTGAGTCTTATTTTATTTTCTAACCTGACACTATCTTTTTTTTAACTGAGGTGGTTAGACAACTTATAGTTCATATGATTATTAATATGGTTGTATTTAAATCTAATGTTGTGTTATTTGTTACTTATGTGTTCATGTCTATTCTTTTTGCCCTTTCTTCTCTTTTTCTGCCTTAGTTTAGTTAATTGGAATACATTTTATGGTTCCATTTTATTTATATTTTCGCTTATTAACTAGACTCTTTGTTGTGTTATTCTACCACTACATTAATTTAAGTATTTCCCTTAACTTGGGTACTAAACTAAATTTTGACCGCTGTACTTTGTATGCTTTACATACCGTATATTTTCTTCTTCTTTTTTTTAAGACAGAGTTTCACTCTGTTGCCCAGCTTTGAGTGCCACAGCATCAGCCTAGCTCACAGCAACCTCAAACTCTTGGTTCAAGAGATCCTCCTGTCTCAGCCTCCTGAGTACCTGGGACTACAGGTGCCTGCCACCGTGCCTGGCTAATTTTTGTTCTATTTTTAGTGGAGGCAGGTCCTCATCCTTGCTCAGGCTGGTTCCAAACTTTTGAGCTCAAGCTCTCCTCCCTCCTCAGCCTCCCAGAAGGCTAAGACTACTGCCCCTGGGCCTGCATGCAGTAGATTTTCAATATACTAATTCACTGAATGAATATTTGCTTCTTCTCATCTCACATCAGCAAACATTACTGATTACCTGCTCCATGTGCTCCGGACAACTGAACTAGCAGTTACCTTCAGTTGGAGCAGGCCTCATACACACACTAGATAAGGATAAGAGTATTGATTTCCAGCACGATAATCACCAAGGAGATTGTAAAGAGACGGAAAAGAAGAGACATCCACAAACATGGTTCCAAGAGATCTACTAAAGGCTTTCAGTAGTGAAACTTATAAGAAAGCCAGCATGTAGATAAGCTTAAAAGAGAAGTTTGAGGTCACAGATTTTTTTTAAATTTAATCCCATGATATAGAGAAACTTTTTCTTTGTAATAGATTTGTTTTTGTACAATAGTCTTTATTGTCTACTTCCTAAAGCCCTATGGTTGTTATTATACAATCAGAATATCTTATCCTTATTAAAGCTTCTTTTCCTGAAACTAAGACCCTTTGGAGCTATTTTTAAGCAATATTTGCCAAAGAGCGAGAGAGGACAGGATTCTGAGTCTGTTTTTGATATTTTGACAAACATGGAAATTTCACTCCATAGTATTACATGAGGTTCAAGTAGGAATAGCATCTGTTACCTTTAAATCCATATAACTAAGCTTGCAAACTTTTCAAAATATGAGAATATCTGCTAACTTCATGAGGATCTTTAAAAACATCAACAACGTCAAAGATTTCCTTTAGCAACTAAACTAATATCAGGAAAAGAATATTTAATACACTGAGAAAAGAGTTTCCATATAGAAAGATGAAAAAGGGATTAAACTTACCCAGGGTTGCTCCAGGGGGTGGGAGTTCCTAGAGGACAGATGCCAGCTTGGGGTGAGGAAGGAGGTTCCAGCAGAGCAGAGCAGCAGCAAAACAGGCCATCCCGGAGGAGAGGAGCCAGTAGTGTCTGCTCAAGGTAAAACGGGAAAGTCAGTCGGACATTTGTAGGATCAAGAACCCCTTTGAAAACTGGATTAAAATAATGGCTCTTTTGTTTTCCCAGAAAAGATACTCAGATCTATGCACATATACGTGTGTATGTACACACACTCTCTCTCTCTCTCTCTCACACACACACATACACCAACCTAGCATTCTGCATTCAATTGTGCAACCCACCTTTAGACCCCAGGTTAGCAAAGCCCGATGTATACAGATGTTTAAAGCATGAGGCAGGACTGTTCACCTTCCAGCTCCGTCCTCAGCACTACCCTTAGAGGTTGTCTAAGGCTTCCTAGTGGACATCCGGCAGAAAAAACACTTGCCTGCCTTAGGTGTGCTGCCTCACTTCTCCTTTCTACCCAATAATAGTTTATTTAATCTTCTATCCCTCATTCCAGACATTATTGCTTCCTCTAAATTTACTGCTCCCTTCAGTGGAAACAGATTTTAATCCCTTAGCTTTTTGTGATGCCAGCAGACTCCAGTCTGAAGATTTTATCTTCGAGATTACTCCTAATCTCTTCCCACAGTGGCAGGCCCTGCAGAAATATTGGCGATGTAAAAGATATCACTCACTCTATCTCTCCTTCCCACTGCGACCCGAATGAAATCCCCTATGACAGTATGCCTCCTGTGTTAGCCTGTAGACTTTCCTTGGTGTATGCTTCTTTGGACTATTGCAGCTTTGCAAATAATTTGCCAATTAATTTGGTCAAACTGCTATCACAAGTGTATACCTCATGGCTCAAGGTCAGCATCTGAATCACATTGATGACACTGCTATGCATCCTTTGTAGTTAAGTACACTTTTCCATAGGCACAGTTGAGAGCCAGTGCTTATTGTGGTCAGCCATGTGGACTATGGAGCTGGCCAGCACAGATTCAAATCCATGCTTCACCATGTCATAGCCTTTTGTTCTTGGGCAGTTCTATAACTACTGAGCTTTGGCTTCTTTATCTGCAAAATGGAGATAAGAATAGTTCCTATCTCATCAGGTTGTTAACACAGGATGACTTTAGTCCGTGTACACATGCATGTAGAATAGGGCCCAGCACCTACTAACCTACTAAGCACCTGTAAGTATTCATTTATTATCCATATGCCCCAGATACAAATCTCACTTCTAATGAACCCTAAGTCCGGGAGCTCTTGCCTCTTAATATCTTTTGTTCTTTCCCCCCTTCCCGCAGTTATTGCCCTCATTATCTTTTGGCACTACAATAGTGAAGGGAGTATTGTTAATGGAGTATTATTAATTCTTTCTTCCCTCTCCTGGAGGTGTCCTGACATGTGCAGAGCCTGCATCTCTGCCCCAGTGAATTTGCATTTAGCTATGTGATTTGCTCAGTTCAATAGAAAGGGAGTAGACGTGGCAGGGGCTTTGCATGCATCTTTAAACCACTTAGCTTAGTCTCTTGCACTAAGATCTCCCATGAGAAAACCATCCTCCTGAGTAGTCTCTGGTCCAGAAGCATGGAACACATTTGGACCTGTTCTTCAGCCTGACTCCTAGAATCCAGCCAACATCAGCTGAGCAGCATTCAATCCAAAAATCCATCAGTGAGAGATGCTTGGAGTGAGAAACACCGACCTTGGAGTAGTTTGTTATGTAGCATTAATGAAGCAGTAGCTGACTAATACAATCATCTTTCTAAATCTCCTTACCTCTCATCTCTCCTATTCTAGTCCATCTTCATGCTGTCAGATTTGTCTTTCAAAAACACAAACCTAATCAAATCAGTCACTTCAGAATTCTTTGACAGCTTCTTACAGTTCTTAGAATAGAATCTAAACTCCACAGTACTGCATTCAAAGATACTCACAGTTGGGTCCCAGCTGACTTTCTCATTCTTACCTCCTGGCATTTTAATTCACTGGCTTCACCAGCCCTGCACAGTTCACGAATGCACATTGCACTCTCACGTCTTCAGTTGTGCAGTTGATTCTGTCTTCCCCTGGTTGATTTTTCTTCATTCTTCAAGGACAAGCCTATATGTTCTATTCTTCATAGAGCTTTATCTAACTGCCTCCCAAGTCAAACCCAATCATGTCCTATTTTTGTTAGAGGAATCATCACAATGTATTACACATGTGTGTGGGTATATATGCATTTCTGTCTGCATCAGTCTTCCCAGCTGTAATGTGCCTTTCTAGAGACTAACATTATGCATTTCTGGCACTCCATTGGCCTGTATAAAACTTCACATGACAATGTCTTGTTGCCTATGCCTAATATTAATAGATTGGCTTCATTTTCCTTCACTCTCCCCTGCACAGACACGTTATTTCCTATACTTGATCTTAGCCACCAGCCCAAGAAGCAATACAAACATGTTATTTCCTAACACTGAAATGCTTTTAGTTTCCCTCTCAAATGCCCAAGGTCTACAGGTCTCAAACCGTGCAACAAGTCATACTTAATACGCAGAGGTTTTGACAAGTATTTTAACTTTTTGAGGGGCATCGATATCCAGCATCTGTCAGACACCATAGGACCTGAGGTAGTTCACAATGTCAGCATTAGAAGACAAGCATTCATTTCAGCGACATCACCTTTTTGCAAGGCTGAATTTTCAAGAGTTGCTATAATAGAAAGCAAATGCCATGTGAAAATCGATGGGGAACAGGAGAGTATGGTGCTCTCCAAGCAGATGCCAACATCTAGAGACTGAGTAGTGCCCAGCATGCGTGCACATCCCATTAGTATGCCATTGTGGTTATTTAAGAATAAAACTAAAATATTATTTTATTTCAACTGGGTTGTACTCTTTTTTTCCAGGCAGCTACTTAGCTGTCAATACGTAAGTATTTATTAAGTTCTTTGGACCTAATCGGTCCATAATGGAACTGTTAGGCATTACTTTTGGCCTAGGAATGCCACGAAAACCTCACCAAAACATAAAGGGCTCAGCAGACTGAGAACGTTTGCAAATGCCTGCCCCATGCCATGTATTCTCCCAGACTCTTACCCATGTCATTACCAAGGTTGAAGAATCCAGGGTTCATCCGGCAAACTCTCATTTATCCTTCAAAAACACTAGCTTGGATTCAGCCTCCTTCAAGAAGTCTTCCTTGACTTTCGCAGATGGAGGTGGTGGTGGATGAGTTTGGACCAACACTTACATCATAGTGAAGTCCCTGTTCTCTGTTGGGTGGCACCTGTGGCTCAAGGAGTAGGGCCCCATATACCAGAGGTGCTGGGTTCAAGCCCGGCCCTGGCCAAAACTGCAAAAAAAAAATAAAAATAAAAAAGGAAATGCTCATCAAATAATAAAGACTTCGATCCTTGTGAAAGGTGTCCCCTAAAAGGAGTCCAGGAGTCATCCTTGACTTCTGTCTTGCTTTCAAACCTCATTTTCGATCTGTCAGCAAATCCAGAGTCCAACCTCCTTCATCACCGCTACCTCTCTGGGCCGAGTCACCATTTTCTTTCACCTGACTTGTTTCAACAGTCTCTTGGGTGATCTTCCTTTTTCCACCCTGGCCCCTCTTCATTCTCTTCTCAACAGCCAGAGAGATTCTTTTAAATATAGGTCACATCAAGTTACTCTGTTCAGAACCCACTAATGACAGTAAAAGCCAAAATCCATATCGTGAGTGACAGGGGCTTTGTGACTACATGCCCTTCAGAGCTTCAGCACTCTGCCTTCATGTCCTGTGTCTTCCCCGACTATGCGTGCTCACTGGCCAAGCCCACTGCTCACACCAGCCATAGTCCCTTCTCAGGGCTTCTGCACTTGCTGGTCCTTCTCCCTGAGCATTCTTCCTCCAGAGGGATGTGGGGGACCCTCTCACTGCCTTTAGACATTAACACTGATACTCTTTCTCAACAAGGCCTTCCCTGACCATCCTATTCACAATTTCAGCCCCAGCCCCAACACACCTTATCCCCCAGCCCTGCTTTATTTTTCTCCTTAGCATGTATGGTTATCTAATATATTATGTGTTTTATTCATTTATCCTGTTTATTGTCTGACTCTCCCATTAGAACATAAACTCTGGGAGGGCAGGGATTTTTGTCCTCTTTATCTACGGCTTTATTCTCAGAACCTAGAATGGTATCTATTAAGGACTCCCAATAACTGTGTTAAATGAATGTGGAAAAGAAAACCGGAGAGGGGAAAGTATATATGGTATTGACACAGAGTTAAACAAATTGATCAGTGGAAAATAGAGCAGAATGGAAACTCCAGAAATGGACTCCCACGTACATGAGCCCTTGATGCATGACCCCAGGTGCAGAGCGGTGGGGGAAATGATGGACCTCTCCATACATAGTGTTCGGGTGATTGGGTAACAACATGGAAATAATGAAAATAGACCCCGAGTTCCAGCTGAAATAAAGATTTAAATGGGAGAGTCAGAATGACAAACCTTTGACTATAATACTGGACAATAATTTTGTGACTTCGGAGAAAGGATTTCTAAAACACGAGACAAAAAGCACTATCTATAAAGGAAAAAAAACATTTGGACCTGATAAAATGAAGAATGTCTATTTTCCAAAGGACACTACAAAGAGAGTTAAAAGACAAGGCCGAGGTAGGGAAAATATTTGAAACATGTAAGTGGCAGGAGGCTCAGATTAAGAACTTCTACAACCAAGAGTAAAACAGAAAATGAGCAAAAGGCTTACATAGGCCCTTCACAGAAGTGGAAATCCAAATGGTCAATGGACATTTAAAAAGGTGTTCAACCTTGGGCAGCACCTGTGGCTCAAAGGAGTAGGACACCGGCCCCATATACCAGAGGTGGTGGGTTCAAACCCGGCCCCGGCCAAAAACTGCAAGAAAAAAAAAAAGATGTTCAACCTTATTAATAGTTTGAGGTTGTAGCAAACTGAAAGGATAAAAAAAAAAAAAAAAAAATCGGTTATAAAAAAAAAAAAAAAAAAAAAAAAAAAAATTAAAACCAAAATGAATTGTCTACCAGATGACAAAAATACTTAAAGCTGATAACATCAAATGTTGACATAGATCAGTGGTTCTCAACCTTCCTAATACCTCCTAATGCCGTGACCCTTTAACACAGTTCCTCAGGTTGTGGTGACCCCCAACCATAAAATTATTTTCATTGCCACTTCATAACTATAATTTTGCTACTGTTATGAACCGTAATGTAAATATCTGATATGCAGGATGTATTTTCATTGTTACAAAGGGGTCACGACCCACAGGTTGAGAACCGCTGGCATAGATGAAGAACAGGGGGCACGTGGCGGCCTTACTTTTGTTCATCTAACTTGGAAATCATTCCAAGTCTATATATAAAGAGTCTGCTTGTTCTTTGTTACAGCTGCATAGTATTTTGCTGTATGAGTGTTTTTAATTTATTTAACCAAGGACTAGTCCTTTATCATGAATACCTGCTGTAGCACTTGGTACATAAGGACGACCCCTTATAAATATTTAATAAATAAATATCTCTACTCTCAATAGTACTATGACAAAGAATATGAAATAGACATGAAAAAACCATGAGTGCAATATGTAACAAACATTAAACAGGCAATTTTTTAAAAAGGTAATTCAGGCAATAAGTGGGATATGAGGTCTAAGAACCCAAGCTCTGGGGTCAGACCACCTGGGTTGGAATCTCAACTTGACCATGCACTAGGTATCTGACCTTGGGCAAGTTATGTGCTCTCACTGTGCCTCTGTGTCACCTTTACACGAGAAAGACTACTTGGGATAATGCATACAAGGCACTCGGCACAGTTCCTGGTACATCCCCAGCACTCAATACAGGTCAGACTTTATTTTGAGACGGGGCTAACCAGGGGAGCCTTGCGGAAGAGTGTTTTGATGAGGAAGGAGGAAAGTGGCATTGATGGGACAAATATCTCAATGGGAAGGAATGCCATGAACAAAGATGTAGAGACGGGATCCACCAGGACGATATGGGAGATGTCAACAGATTTGTAATTGGGGCATAAACATCCTCCTCAGGAGTAACGAAAAAATAAGACTGGTCAGATGTAGACTTTGATAGCAGATCGACCTCTGGGCTTAATTACAGTGTAAGTCAGGGCATGGCATATCAATATCTCTGTTCAAGAAGATAACTTTAACAAGGAGTGTCCAGGATGGATTGTACAAGAGAAAGGCTGGAGAGAAAGAAAATAATTTTCTTTATTGTGTTCTAATTTTGTGTTCCTACTCTGTGTTGATTTGGGCACTTTACAAATTGTATCTTGATTCATCTCCACGTAACTCTGTGATATAGGTGTTATTAGCCCTACTGGAGAAATAGCCAGACTTGAAGAGGCCAAGTAAATTGTCCATGGTTGGAGAACAAGAATTGGAAAATTAAATAGAAACCCACAGTTGTCTGACTCCAAAGCAGAGATGTGCTGGAGCTGATTTATAAAGGTTTGCAAGAGCTGACAGTTAAAGTTCCAGGAATTTTGTGAGCATTTTTAAAACCCAGATATTGTCAAAAATTACGTGATATAAACTTATGATTAAATAAATTACATTTAAAGTAAGGTAACAGATACTCAAAATTTGTCACTTTCTAATTATTGCGACTACCTTTTTCTATTGTCTATGCTCTTAAGTTTATTTACTTCTCTTGTTTCTGTAGGATATAAATACAATTTCCCAACTCCAAATTCAATAGGATCACAATGTGAGCTTGAAACTGACCAAGACTGATAAATTCACAACACAGCAATTGGCATACGTTACAATTAGTGCCTTATTTATCATTCTGTTGATTATCTAGCATTAAGAAGGTGATAGGAAAATGTTAATAATATATATTAAACTTAAAAGTGTGTCATATTGGGTGGTGTCTGTGTCTCAGTGAGTAGGGTGCCAGCTCCATATACCGAGGGTGGCGGGTTCAAACCCAGCCCCAGCCAAACTGCAACAAAATAATAGCCAGGCGTTGTGGCAAGCGCCTGTAGTCCCAGCTACTCAGGAGGCTGAGGCAAGAGAATCGCCTAAGGCCAAGAGCTGGAGGTTGCTGTGAGCTGTGACTCCACAGCACTCTACTGAGGGCGACAAAGTGAGACTCTGTCTCTAAAAAAAGGAAAAAAAAAAGTGTGTCACATCTATAGCTGTTACATTTTGCATAACACAAAACATTGAGGAAATATTCTTCCAGTATTAGAAAACTATTTTCTGATTCAGCAAAGTCACTTATTGGCAAGTGAGTTAAGTTGCAACATATGTCTTTGCTGTTCCACTTTGATTTTATTTATTTAAAAAAAATCAACCAGCACTCAAGTCAGAGCTGTACTCTTTTGTCAACCGCAACCATGGGTTGGTTATGAATAGAGAGTTCAGGAAAAATCAACAAAAGCATTCTGTAAGAACCAATTGGCTATAAGAGCCTTTACAACAAAGAGCATGAGTTATATACAGGCATACTTCCTATTACTGTGCTTCACAAGTAGGGCATTTTTATAAATTGAAGGTTTATGGCAATCCTGCATCAAGCGAGTCTATTGGAGCCACTTTTCCAAAACCATGTGCTCTGCATCATGTTTTGGTAATTATCATAATCTTTCAAACGTTTTCATTATTATTATATCTGTTATGATGATCTGAGATCAGCGATCTTTGATGCTGCTATTATATTTGCTTTGGGACACCATGACGCACACCCATATAAGATGGTGAGCTCAATTGCTAAATGTTGCACATGCTCTGTGCAAAACAGAGCCATTCCCAAACAGCCATTCCCTATCTCTCCCTCTCTTCTCAGGCCTCCCTATGCCCTGAGACACAGCGTCATCTAAATTAGGCCTCTACAATGGCCTCTAAGCCTTCAAGTGAAAGGAATAGTTGCCGCGTCTCTCACTTTAATTCAAAATCTAGAAATGACTAAGCTTAGTAGGGAAGGCATTTTGAAAGCTGAAATACACCAAAAGTTAGATCTCTTGTGCTAATCGGTTGGCCAAGTAGTGACTGCAAAGGAAAACTTCTTGAGGGAAATTAAGAGTGCTACTCCAAGGAACACATGAGAGATTAGAAAGCAAAGCAGCCTTATTATTGACAGGGAGAAAGTTTTAAGGGTCTGAATAGAAGATCAAACCGGCCACTTTTCCTTAAGCCAAAACCTAATCTAAAACAAGGTCCTACCTCTCTTTAGTTCTGTGAAGACTGAGAGAGGTGAGGAAGCGGCAGAAGAACAGTTGGAAGTGAGCAAAAGTTGGTTCATGAGGTTTAAGGAAAGAAACAATTTTTATAAAGTGCAAGGTAAAGCAGCAAGTGCTGATGCAGAAGCAAGTTATCCAGAAAACCTGGCTAAGATCACTGATGTGGGAGGCTAGAATGAACAACAGATTGCCAATGCAGATCAAACAGCCTTCTATTGGAAGAGGAAGCCATTGTCAACTAAAGAAAATGCTTGAGCTTTTAAAGAATTAAAGGTAGTTTTATTCAGAAGTCTTACGGAAAACTATACATCAAGGTCTGTAGCCCAGAGAGGTCTTTCAGAGAGGTCCCATCAGACTTCTCCAATGCCATGGTTCAGTTCAGAGTTCAAATACAGGTGGCGAAGATTAAGTGCATGCAACATCCCATCAGAGATGGAGGGTGAGAGTACATTTAGTTATAGATGACAGAAACACAACCACTAATCTTGTGAGACATTATCTTTTGAGTAAGAAAAAGCAAGAACCGGAGTCATTTATTTTTAAGGAATATAGTGACTCAGGCAAGAGACACGGGGTGTTGTGTGCTCTACCCAGTTTTGTCTTCAAAGTGTCTGTCTGGAGAACTGCCTGTCATCACAAAGAGGAGGTCAGGGGCTTTGTGAAATGGTGCTGGCCAGCAGAATTGAGCAAACACGGTTTCTTACTTTTGCTATGTTAGTTCACACCACCTAGCTAAAGAGAAGTCAATGCCTGGCTTCAAAGGACAGGGTGACTCTTGTCAGTGGCCAGTGCAGCTGGTGACTCTAAGGTGAAGCCCCTGCTCACCTAGAGCCCTTAAGAATATGCTAAATTTACTCTGCCTCTGCTTATAAATAAGACAATAAAGCCTGGATGACAGCACATCTAGTTACAGCTTGGTTTACTGAATATTTCCAGCCTATTGCTGAGAACTAGTGCTCAGAAATAAAGATTCCTTTCAAAATATCACTGCTCATTGACAAGGGACCTGGTCACCCAAAAGGTTTGATGGAGATGTACAAGAAAATCCATATTTTCATGCCTTCCAACATAACATCCATTCTGTAGCTCATGGTTCAAGGAGTAATTTTGAGTTTTAAATCTTATTATTTAAGAAATCCATAACATATAGCTGTTATAAATAGTGATTCCTGAGATGGATCTGGGCAAAGGAAATCGAAAACCTTCTGGAAAAGATTCCATTTTAGATGGCATTAGAAACATTCATGATTCATGGGAGGAGGTAAAAATATCAACATCAACAGGAGTTTGGAAGAAGTTGATTTCAGTCCTCCTGGATGACTTTGAGGGATTCAAGAGTTAGGTGGAGGAAGTAACTGGAGTTGTGGTGGAGATAGTAAGAAAAATAAAATTAGAAGTGGAGCCTGAAGATGCAACTGAGTTACTGCAATCTCATGAAAGAATCTGAACAGATGAAGGGTTTCTTTTTATGGATCAGTAAAAAAAAAAAGGTGGTTTCTTGAGATGGAATCTACTCCTGGGGAAGATGCTGTGAACATTGTTGAAATAACAAAAAGAGATTTTGAATTTTCCATAAACTTAGTTGATAAAGCGGTGGCAGGAGTCGACTGGCTCCGATTTTGAAAGAAAGTCTCCTGTGAATAAAATGCTATCAAATAGCATCACAGAGAAATTTTTTGTGAAAGAAAGCTGATTGGTGTGGCAAACTTCATGGCTGTCATAGTTTTAGAAATTTCCACGGCCACCCAAATCTTCAACAGCCTCCACCCTGATCATTCAGCAGCCACCAGCATTAAGGCAAGACCATCCACCAGCAAAAAGATGAGGGTTCTTTGAAGGCTCAGAAGATTCTTAGCATTTTTTAGCAATAAAGCATTTTTAAGTTAAGGGACATACATTGGATTTTTAGACACACACTATTGCACACTTAATGGACTACAATATAAAGCAGAAGTTTGAGTTTTAGATGCACTTGGAAACTCAAAAATGTATGTGATTTGCTTGGTTGTAATACTCACTTTATCCTGGTGGTCTGGAACTGAACTTGAAATATATTTCAGGTATACCTGTATTTCATATTATCTCTAAATTGTGTTTATACATCCTTTACATCAGTAAAGTTTCTAAGTAACATATTTTATACTTAACAGCATGCCTTCATTCGAAGTTATTGTATCACCTGGTCTCCTAAGTGGAGAAGGAGAACAGCCATGATTCTCCACATCAAGTTAATTAATACCAACCCCCACCAAGCATAGTATATTTATTTTTGGCAAACTATGTTATTTTCATCTGACCTATTCCCTGATTTTCTTCTAGGTCCTTGAAATACATCACTGCTTATTTTCAGCCCCAATTATGCAAGTATGTAAGACTTCCTCTAAGTCTGTAAATAGTAATTTTCTGACTTTGCCTTTTCCTTCAACACACTGATTCATCGATTCTAGGATGCATATTTTTTCACATTTTAACATCTCTGAAATTGAGAAGCCTCTTCCAGCCACTGTTGGCCAGGCAGCTGCTGTGTCACTGCCTTCCCACGGGCGAACTTGGCTGTTACATTGGCATCGCTGTCGGTGAGTTTGATTGCTGTTGAAGCTGGCTTTTAAAAGATTGCTCATTGAAACTAAAGGTTACTGTAGTGACAGCAAGGCAGGGAAACGGAGAAACAGGAGGAAACTGACAGCAATAAAGCAAACATTTCACTTTGGAGGAATGACAGAAATTCCGAATTTTCTTATAAAGTCCAACAAAGCTCCACAGGACCTAAGAAAGGACGAGACTCACAATTACGTGAAGTGGAACTCCAATTCATCCTGAAATACGTACAAAAGCAATGTCACCATAAGCCAAGCAATTGAGGCAAATGAAGGTGGGGAAAACTGCCAAAGCCTTTGAATGAAAGAAATCCCAAAGGAATAAGAAGCCGATATGATCATTCCCTGCATCACCCAGGACCATTCTTAAGGCATTGCTTCATATTTGGTTGGCAGCTTTTTTCCCCTCTCTGGTTTGTAAAATGATGGTGCATTTTATGGTCAGTGATATTTAAGACTTGCTTAAGACTGGCTACTAGCTTCCCTACCATTTTGTATCAAATATTATACACTGTTTCGCATGTATATATCTTGTATGTTTTCGTGTTTTGCTTGAGAAATGCAACAGCTACATTAAAACCAAAAGATTTCCTCCAGATATGTGATCTGTCCTAACTGCATCACACCTCTCTGTAGTCTTACTCTCTTAAGAATATAAGGGAATACTCAACTTCTTTTTAAAATTACTTTTAGATTGAAATATACACAGAAAAATCACAAACCTTGTAACTGTATAGCTCATGTATTATCACACAGCAAACACCATCCAGGTTGTGAAATGAAATTAATAGCACCTCAGAAATGCTCTGTGGGTCCCAGCCAGTCGCTAACGCCACTCTGATCCCCAGAGATAACCCCTGTCCTCACTTCTAACACCATAGATTAGCTTTGCCCATTTTAATACTTCTATACATGGAATGATACATATTATTTTACTTTCGGCTTCTCTAACTCAGTAATGTTTGTGAAATGTATTGAAGTTATTGTGCATAACTTTAGCTCACTTGTTTTCATATCATTTCATGAATATACAACAGTTCTTTATCCATCCTACTGCTGATAGATATTTGAGCTGTTTCCATTTTAGGGCTATTTTGAATAGTGCTGCTGTGAACATTCTTGAAGCCTTTTCCTGCGTCCATGAGTACATTTTTGTCAGATACATACTAGGAGTGGGATGAGCGGGATTAGGGGGCCAGAGGGAAGCATGTGCTCAATTTTAGTAGATACTGCCACATGCCTTTGGTCTATGACAAAGGTGTCGATGTCTTTACCTCATATTATGTATACATAAAAATTAATTCTGGGTGCATTTCAATACAAAAGTGCTAAATCTTGATAACTTAGGAGAATATACAGAAAATATTTGAGAAAGCACTTCATTATGTATTTATTTTTATTTATTTATTTATTATACCCCATACTTGAAGGCTCAGCTGAAATGCTGCCACCTTTCCAAGGCTCCCTGATGCTCCCCAGCCAGAGGACTGAATTCCACCTGCCCTGTCCCTCTGGAGTCACGGCCCTTGGGGCATGCTCTCAGTGCTCTGCAGCCCTCAGCTCTTCTCATACTACTGCCTAAGAGTAGTAGGATATGAGGCCCTCCTCTGCCTCTCGTGATGAGGAGCTCCTTAAGGGCTGGATCCACGTCTGACTCAGTTTTTATTTTCCATACTAGAAAACCAATTCTTGTGCTGAAAACTGGTTAAAAAAAAAGGAAAGAAATTTATTCTGCTTTTCCTGTGGGAACTATAAATATAGATAACCAAATAGCTAGTGAGAAATTTCTCTTTGTGGAAATAGTCCAGCTAATAAATAAAGAAGGAATGATAAAAGTAATATATGCCCACTTTGTATCCCATAAAGGACTAATAATGGATTGAACGTTTCTGCTGACATCCCAAAAAGAGAGATGACCATATATATTGTTCTCAAAGAGTCCTAGCTCCTCCTCAATTAAAAAGCAACTTAAAAGAAATATATGGTATGGAAGAATATTTTAAATAATAACACAGGTATGTGATCATAAGAATTTTGATAAGGCAAATGACTTGATTTCATCTCATACAAATTGCAAGGGAAAAAAAAGAGAAGAAAGGGAGAAGAAGCTGTAGATTAAAAGAAACTTGAGAGACATGTAAATCAATTGCAATGCACTGACCTTATTTGGATCTTAATTAGAACAAACCATAAAAACAAACATGCAAAAAAAAAAATGCAAACCTAAGTGAATACTTGATATTTAGCAATTATTGTTCATTTTCAAGGCATGATAATGGTATTATAATTAAGTTCTTATAGTTATGAGTCTTTTGGAGATCCATGTTAAAATATTTACAGATGAAATGATTTAAAGCCTCAAGGAGGGAGGTGTATCGTATGTAGATGAAAAAAAAATGGAAGCAAGTGGCTCCGCGCCTGTGGCTCAAGTGGCTAAGGCGCCAGCCATGTACACCCAAGGTGGCAGGTTTGAATCCAGCGTGGGCCCACCAAACAACAATGACGGCTGTAACCAAAAAATAGCCAGGTGTTGTGGTGGATGCCTATGGTCCCAGCTACTTGGGAGGCAGAGGCAGGAGAATTGCTTGAGCCTAGGAGTTGGAGGTTGCTGTGAGCTGTGATGCCACAGCACTTTACGCAGGGCGACAGCTTGAGGCTCTGTCACAAAAAAAAAAAAAAAATGGAAGCAGTTGATAGTTCTACTTGGATGATGGGTCCATGAAGTTTCATTATATATTTTCTCGACTTTGGTATGTGTTTGAAATAACATAATATCTTTTTAATACCAAAAAGGCCTCTGATGTCTCTGTCAGTACTTTATACATTGTAGGCACTCAGAAATTATGTATTAAATGAAAGAATTGATAGACAGCAGCTTTAGCAGAGGGCCATCTTGGTTTCCACACACATTTCAGTACTGATGATCACTCAGCTTCTGTCATACTCATAGTGAATGCTCAGTCCACACCCTCCTCTGAGAGGCCCTCAACCACCAACCTCCTGTCCCTGGACGGGCAGAGACAGCTGCATGGAGCCGAATGCACCTGGGCTTCCAACTCACTTGCAGATGGGAGGGGCTCGTCAAATTTTCTCTCAGAGAGACCAAGGCTTGGATAGACCAGAATGGGCTCTAAAATGAAAAATTGTGTAGGACAAGAGCAGGAGTCTTCATTATGTCCTTTTACAGGAAAAGATTTAACATCTCTCATATTAATAATAAGAGAAATAAGTTGAAACTACATTGAGATACTATTATTGACCCATAAGGATTAACAGAAATTCAAAAGCTTAACAACATAAAAGACTGGCGAGGTCAGGGGGCGCAGGGATTCTCATACATCACTGGTAAAAATACAAAATAGTACAAACCGTGGAGAGGAAGTCGGCAAGATCTAACAGAACTACAAATACACATAACTTTTGACCCAGCAATCCACCTGCTAGAAATTGAAATTCAAGAGACAACTCCAGCAATACAAAACCACATGGGCACAGGGTTATTAATCGCAGGATGATGTGTAAAAAGCAGGAGACTGGCTGAATAAACTACATTGTAGCCATACCCCGAGTATTACGATGCACTTGTAGAGAGAATAGACATAAATTCTAGGATTGAATTGCAAAATGCCAAAGGGCAACATTGTACATCACCTTTTGTGTAAAAAAATAAAAAACCCCACATATTTGCTTATTTTACCAAAAGACACAGGCAGAGTAAACCAGAAACCAGTGAAATGGGTTACCTACAGGGGTGTAGGAGGTAGAGGCTGTGGTGGGCTGGGAAATCAGCTCTCTATAAGAAAAAGACCCATGGAAGTCCTGGTTTGTAACGTTGGTATTTCCGCAGTGTAAAAACTACCACTGCAGGGAGGCACCTGTGGCTCCAGGGGTAGGGTGCAGGCCCCATATACTGAAGGTGGAGGGTTCAAACCCAGCCCTGACCAAATCACAACCAAAAAATAGCCAGATGTTGTGGTGGGCGCCTATAGTCCCAGCTACTTGGGAAGCTGAGGCAAGAGAATTGCCTAAGCCCAGGAGTTGGAGGTTGCTGTGAGCTATAACACCACAGCACTCTACCGAGGGCAATAAAGTGAGACTCTGTTTCTTTTTTTTTTTTGAGACAGAGCCTCAAGCTGAGCCCCTAGGTAGAGTGCTATGGCTTCACTGCTCACAGCAACCTCCAACTCCTGGGCTCAAGCGAGTCTCCTGCCTCAGCCTCCCAAGTAGCTGGGACCACAGGTGCCCACCACAACGCCCAGCTATTTTTTGGTTGCAGCCATTATTGTTGTTTGGCGGGTCCGGGCTGGATACGAACCTGCCACCTTAGGTGTATGTGGCTGGCACCTTAGCTGCTTGAGCCACAGGCACCGAGCCACGAGACTCTGTTTCTGAAAAAAAAAAAAAAAAGGAAAAAACTCCCACTATATTCAAGCCACCTCCAGAGATAAAGGGATTGGTTCCTGCAAGCAAGACAAGCTGGCTCCAGTACAACAGTGAGTTAGGAAAGGAAATGACTCTTTTCCGTGTATACTTTTTTATATGGTTTTTCATCAACTTTATCAACATGTAATTTACATGCAATAAAATGAATCATTCTAAGTGCACAATTTGACGAGCTTTGATGAATGCGCGCACCCTTGTAACCATCACCCCACCACCTCCAAATCAAAGTACAGTAGAACTTCTATAAGCTGACCATCCATGGGACTGTACTGAACTGCTCAACACATGGAAACGGTCCACATAAGGAACCAAAACACGTGGTGCTCGGTCCACGAAAATTCGGTCAACCTACGGGTCAATGTAGAAAGGAGGTCAACTGTGCAGGTTCTACTGTATAGAACATTCCATTACCCCAAAGACTCCTCATGATGCTCCTCCCAGTGAAGGCCCATACCTCCCACCAGCTAGAGAACCACTAACTGTTTCCATCACCATAGATTAGATATATCTCTTTAGAGTTTCATACAAAATATGCGCATACGTACTCTTAATAAATATTCCTTCGTGTCTGGCTTTGTCGGCTCAGCATAATGTTTGTAATTAATCCATGTTCTAGTGAATATCAGCAGTCCTTTTCTACCTATGGCAGAGGACTAGCCCACTGTATGGATACACCAGAATTTATTGATCCAATCACCTGATGATGGATATTTGCATTACTTCCAATTTTTTTACTATTATGAATAAAGCGGCTATGAACATTCATGGGCGAGTCTGTGTGTGGACATGTATTTTCATTTCTTTTAGGTTAACATGTAGGATTAAAGCTTCTTGATCACATAAATATAAAACTTTATAAGTGTATCTTTATTTAAAAAAACTACTATTTTTTTTACAAAGTGGTGCCAACAGCAATGGGTGAGCACTTCAGTCATCTGCATCTGTGTCAATGTTTTTTATCATCATTCTTATTTATTTATTTATTTTTATTTTATTATTATTATTATTATTTTTTGCAGTTTCTGGCCAGGGCTGGGTTTGAACCCACCACCTCCAGCATATGGGGCCAGAGCCCTACCCTTTTGAGCCCTACCCAGGTGCCACCCTATTGTCATTCTTCTAATTTTAGCCATTCTTGTGAGTGGATAGTGTTATATCATTGGGGTTTTAATATGGATTTCCTGATGGTTAATAATGTCAACATAAAAGTGACATTTTTGTGTACTCATTGGCCGAAAGTAGATCTTCTTTTGTGAATCAAGGCTCCTTGGAGAAATTGCTGAGTCCAGAGCCGGAGGAGGAAAGGTACAAGAAGAGCCTGGACTGCCTGGGCATGCCAGAGAGTGAGGAAGTGCTTTAAAAAGATGATGCAAGTATGAAAAAAAGACACAGGAATCAGCTTTGTGAGACTTCTGCTGGCAAAATCTGTGCTGTGAAAATTTTAAATATAAAAAGAATTAAGTCAGATATTATAACCCACCGAATAAAATAAAAATCCATGAGCCCAGGGTAAAAATAAAAAAGGTAAACACCGGTAAGTACTGACTAATAAATATGGGAGCAATGATGTTTTAAGAGTAATCATTTTGCAACCACGAGAGTAAAAACGGACTCAGGCCAGTGCCATCAGTACATGCAAAGTCCAGGCAAAGGTGGGATGGGGTAGTTCGATGAACAACACAATATTTACATAGTTTCAAAACATCTACCCACAAATGAGTTATTAATTACAGAAGGAAAGATAGTAAATACACAGCGGAAAAACCAAGCAACACATCACCAGTAAGGGACAAATGAATGTCACCAACTTCTAGATGTGATTTCCCAAGAATATATAACTGACGTGTTATCTCAGCCAAATGTGCATCTAATCACGAAGACACATCAGAGAAACCCAAAGTGAAGGGAATTCTATAGTATCACTGCTCTGTGTTCTTCAGAGATACAAATGACTCGAAAGACAAAGATAGAAGGAGTTTCTTCCAGAAGAAAGATGACCAAAAAGGCATGAGAACCAACTGGAGAGCTTCTTCTTGGGTTGGATCCTATGTAGGGGGAAATGGCCATGAAAAACATCACCGGGTCAACTGAAGAAACTGGAATGTGTTCTGCAGATGAGCTGAAAGTTGTTATGTCAGCATTCGATTTCCTCAGTGGGATCACTGTAATGCAGAAATGGAATTCCTATTTAGGAAATGCACATTCAGGTATTTAGGAGTAAAAGAACATGATGTGTGCAATCTACTTTCATATTGTTTAGAAAAACATTGCATGTATATATATGCGCAGTGTGTATTATGACACATGTGTGTGTATGTATGTATATATATGTGTAGAGAGTGACAGAACAAACATGGCAAAATGTTAAAAGGTGATGACTGTAAGTAAAGTGTATACAGAATTCTCTGTACCATTTTGCAACTTTTCTGTAAGTCTGAAATCATTTCAAATAAAAAGTTTCCAAAAGATTCAAGAAATAAAATATCACGGCAAACCAAAGCCATTACATATCAGTTATACAGGAACAGACATTAGGCTGGAGGAGAGCTCTGTCATTGGAGAAGAGATTGGTGTGAACTTGTCTAGGGACAAAAGAGCATAACCTGAGCCCCTGATGGTCCAGCTCCCAGAGCCATCCCAGGAGGCACCTGGCCTCTCCGAGCTCCTTGGAATGGTTTCTGCTTCCTGTGTGGCGAGGCAAGCCCCCGCGCTGAGATGACATGGAAACAACTGTTTTGTTTCTCCTTCCCTTGTTGCACTTGACACGGGGTCTGAATCTTGCACCTGTGGATAGGTTTATGGGGCTGTGAACTTGAATGGATAAAATCTTGATTTTTTTTTTTCCTGATTGCTAACTGAAAAACTAACATTATCTTCAGTTATCAATGTAGGCAACAAACTCCAGTAGAATTAGCAATACTTGTGACTTTGTCACCAATAAAACCTACAGATACAGTCATATCATAGCACAGCTGCTGCAGACATCATAAAATATCTATATTCTCTATCTACCTGCAACCAAGGCAGCTAGATTTCAAGAGCTCTGAACTGACCCATTTGAGGACAGACCTTGTGTTGTTCACACTCCACATCCCCATGCACAGGCTAGGGGCCTTAATGAGTGCTCAGAATTGTTTGTTGGAATGAATAGTTTTTCGATGAATTTGCTAAGACCTCATTGTCTGAGAATCCAAAGACGTGTCGCCCCAAAAAGATTTTTTTTTTGAGACAGAGTAAAAAAAAAATTGATGTTGACATATAACTGTCACCCTGTAGAGTGCACTGGCATCATAGCTCAGAGTAATCTCAAACTCTTCGACTCAAGCGATCCTCTTGCCTCAGCCTCCTGAGTAAGTAGGACAACAGGCACCCACCACAATGCCCCACTATTTTTAGAGATGGGGCCTCTAGCTCTAGCTCAGGCTGATCTCAAATTCTTGAGCTCAAGCCATCCACTCACCTCTGCCTCCCAAAGTGCAAGGATTATAGGTGTGAGCCACTGTGCTTGGCCAAAAAAAGAGATATTTTAAAAAAGAAAACAATGGCTGGGCATGGTGGCTCACACCTATATCTTAGCACTCTGGGAGGCTGCAGCAGGAGGATTGCTTGAGCTTAAGAGTTTAAGACCAGCCTGAGCAAGAGTAAGATCCAGTCTCTACTAAAAATAGAAAAATTAGCCAGGTGTTGTGGCAGATGCCTGTAATCCCAGCTACTCTGGAGGCTGAGGCAGGAGGATCACTTAAGCCCAAGAACTTGAGGTTGGCGTGAACTATGACAATGCCATGGGCATTCTACCCAGGGTGACAGAATGAGACTTCGTCTCAGAAAAAAACAAAAAACAAGAAACAGACTCGGCACCCATAGCTCAGCAGTTAGGGCGCCAGCCACATGCACCAGAGATGGCGGGTTGGAACCTGGCCAGAGCCTGCTAAACAACTATGAGCTAAACAACTATGACAACAATAACAACAAAAAAATAATAGCCAGGTGTTGTGGCGGGTGCCTCTAGTCCCAGCTACTAGGGAGGCTGAGGCAAGAGAATCACTTGAGCCCAAGTGTTCGAAGTTGCTATGAGATGGGACACCACGGCACTCTACCAAGGGCTACATAATGAGACTCTGCCTCAAAAAACAAACAACAACAACAAAAATAACAATAAACAAAAAAATAATAATAATCTTGTTGGAAATGGAAATTCTTCTGTCCCTGTCTTGCCTCCACAGAGAGGCTGCCGCTTGCCCCTCCTGCCTGCTGCTGTGCTTCCCCGCCGGCTTGCTAACTCCCTCCCTCCCGGTATCAGCAGAGACAGCAGCCGCTGAAGAACACGCTATTCTTTGGTGTCAGTGTCAGACATCCTGTTTTTCTATGACAACTGTCATCTTCAACAGGGGTCTAGTTTTCCAGCCTGGGCAACTTATTCCCCAGCTGGGCAGTGGCATGGCCAATTGGCACAGTGAGATAGCTGGAGTTGCCCCCTCCATGGCAGGGGTTGCTGAGTTGGGGAGACCTTGAAAGAGAGAAGGTCAGTAGATAAATATTTCACTATTGCAAGAGAATTTAAAAAACCCTCTGGGTCAGGATAGGGCAAAGCACTTGATAAAATGACTTCCACTGTAAACATATCTGATATTTATTTCTACATAATAAGCTGCCTAAAATTTAGTAGTTTAAAACATTAGAAATAAATTATTTCTTACTATTCTGTGGGTTGAAATGGGAGTTCTGCTGGTCTCTCCTGTCCTTCTGTACCATCCAGCCCTTGAGGCTGCATTCCGGACTGGATAGTAAAGAACAGACTCACTGGTGTGTCTGGGGCCTTGGGGCCTTGGCTAGAATGGCTGGAATGTCTGGGATGGCCAGGCTGCTCCTCCACTGGGTCTCATATCCCAGACTTCTCTGCATGATGGTCTCAGGACAGAATCCCCACAGGACCAGAGTGGAAACTTCTGGATCCCTTGAGCCTTGCTTTGAAGTCTGACAACATCACTTCTACCATGTTCTGTTGGCCAGAGCAAATCAAAAGGCCAGGCCAGCTTCAAGGGGTGGGGAAATAGTTTCTGCCTCTTGATACTCCCATCAAGCCAAGAATTTATGACCATTCTTTAATCCACTACATTACGTAAAAAAAAGTAGCATCCCCAAACAGTATGATGCCAACAGTGTAAGAACATGTCAGCATGGCCATGAATAGTAGAAGGGGAACACACCTGAATTAAAGTTGTTTTGTTTTTCTGGCTGTGGGGAATTTATATTATTTTATTTTGTTTTTCTAGAAAGTGCAGGTCAATTGCAGAGCCATGAGGATGGTGGAAGAAATGCAGGAGTCACTGAGATGTGACAGAGAAGAGCAGGCTCAGAGGGGATGGGGAACTGACTTTAAATTCCCAGAACACGAGTACGCACCACCGCAACTAGGGCCAGTGGGTGGACACTCCAGGAAAGTAGATTTTCCTTAATTTAAGCAAGACTTTAAATTAAGGATGCAGGCTCGGCGCCTGTGGCTCAAGCGGCTAAGGC
>NW_003852438.1:5777215-5824690 GCF_000181295.1 Otolemur garnettii | reverse complement strand
AGCTTGAGGCTCCATCTCAAAAAAAAAAAAAAAATAAGGATGCAAATGAAATGAACCACCATGTGAGATGAGCCACCTTCCACCGGGTGGCTGTGGGCAGACACTTGCTCACAGATTGTGTCATCAGGAGTGAGACAATATGTGTAAAGCTCTGGCTCATGGAAAACAGCCCATGTTATCTGTGTGGTGGGAGGAGGTTCCCAAGCCAAGGTAGTGTTTCTTCTATCCCTTAGATGTCAGTGTCAAGATGTGTTTCTAGGTTAATGCCTGGGCACTCTTATGGAGAGTAAGGGAAAAGTGGAGGTGCTCCATGACAATGAACATGGCAGGGGCCTTTCTGGTCCCAACTCTGAGTCAGGTGGGGGTGAAATAAGATGGGTGCCGCCTTGCAGAGGAGTTGCCGACTCCACCATAAACCGTGCGAAAGGTTGGCTATTGTCTCTGTGCCGAAAGAAACACACCCCACCACGTGACAGGATATGGGAGGCTCCTCTTGGAAAAGTTCAGAAGAAAATCTCAGAGCAAAACCAGAGCGAAGGAGCAAGAGTGTCAAAAGTTTTTGAGAAGGATGGATACAGGTAGTGCTGCTCAGCCACATATTGGGGCTTTGCAAAGTTCAGGTTGTGGCTGGTGTCATGGAGGCTCCAGAAACTGTCCTACAGATTGGCAGTTGGGTCACCCCCACATCATAGACACCAAAGGTTACAACAGAAAGAAATGGATTCATCAGATCTTGAGGTTGAGAAGCATCCCAGAGGCAGTGAAGAATAGCTTCTGCATTCTGGAAGTGGAGAAGTCCTGAGGTCACAAGGAAAGAGAGAAAGGCCAGCTGAGCACAGCCTTCTGGCTTACCCACCAAGGCATCGATGTGTGAGTGAAACCATCTCAGGCCCCTCAGACCAGGCCAATTGTCAGCTGAGTACTGTCAGGTGACCTCACTTGACTCCAGATGGATAAAAGAATTGTCTAGCCAGCCTGTCCAAATTCCTGACCCACAAAAGCATGTAACACATGGTAAGCACATTACATTTTGAGGTCATTTTTACAGAACAGCAGATGACTAGAATAGCAGCAAGGTTTGGAGACAAACCCAGGCTGCCTGACTCAGAAGTTCATGCATTAAGCACCAGACCACTAGATGACGTTAGCAACCATCATCAGGCAAAACAAAAACCACAAGCATCTACTCATGTTCACAGAACCGCCTGAATTTGTTCTACACTGCCAGGCAGTGACTCTGCGGCTTCTGATCAGGAGCCCTGCCTGCAGCCCTTCCCTCACTGACGACATGGCAAGAACCCAGGCAGACTTCAGAGCTGTAGGATAGGGCACGTGTCACCAGTGGAGGTCCAGTGTCGGAACTGAGGAGAGTCCATCCCAACTGCCCAGAAAGAAGGAAGCCAAATTGTCTGGAAGCCGGGGCTCCTATACTGGGTTCCAGCAAATAGCCCCTTCAGAGAAAGCCAGGTAGCAAAGTACAGAATGCCCCACCCACTGAGGGAGACACAGAGATGACAGGAAGAGAAAGAGCTAGGGACAGGCAGCCTTGAAATTTAATCTCAGTTCTACCAATTCCCTGCTGTGCAACCTTGGGAAAGTTACATAACCTTTCTGAGCACCTCCCCCCTTCTAACAGAAATAAAATATTTATTATCTTGCAGTATTGCTATGAAGAATACGACGACCTGCGTGACACACTGTTCAGTGTATAGTAAGAACTCAGTGAATGCTGGTTTCCCAAGGATTCAGAATAATATTTAGCTCTTTTTAGTCTTCAAACATTTCACTATTTCTGATCATTTACCATTTATCATAATTAAAAGGGAGTAGAGAAGAGAAAGAGAGAGAAGTGAAATCAGAACCATCTCCCTTTTTGCAACTGACAGTAAGGAGCTGAGTCTCAGGCCTTCAGCTGGCTGTGTGAACCAAGCATCTGAGTCGCACAATTTCTGCCCAGCCACTTTAAGAGAGAGTGGGGAGGGCGGGGGCCAGAGGGCTCTCTGCCTCCTCGTGCCCAGGCATCTCATCTCTCCCTACATACATTTTCCCTAGAACTATTTGCAGGCCACCCAGCAGGGCTCCATTTCAATGATGATGTCCACTCTCTGAGGGTCTTGTTTGTCTGTCTGTCCTGCCTGTGTGTTGTGAAGACTCCAGAGGTAGAGAACAGGCCGAAAGACTCCCTCAATCCAGCTGCTAGAAAACCACCACCCAGCAAGGGGCTTAGGCTCCTGCTAGTACAGCTCATAGGTGGTAGCTGCTGTGGATTTTACCATCTGTCCGCCAGCAGGAAGGAGAGAGACTCAATCCACCCAAGCACGCATAGTCCTTTTAAGGGTGGGGAGCAATGGCTCACATCTGTAATCCCAGCACTCTGGAAGGCTGAGGTGGGGAGATTGCTTGAGCACAGGAGTTCAAGACCAGCCTGAGCAAGAGCGAGACCCCATCTCTAAAAGTAGTTGGGCATTGTGGTGGGTGCCTGTAGCCCCAGCTACTCGGGAGGCTGAAGAAAGAGGATCACTGGAACTCTGGAGTTCGAGGTTGCTCACACTCTAGCCTGGGCAACAGAGTGAGACTCTGGCTCAGATAAAGAAAACAAACTTGGGAGGGGTTCATGTCACCTCCACTTACAAGTCAGAACTCAGCCAATAAACATCAACCTGCAAACAGGCCAGGAAACAGACATGCCTCCTACACAGCTAAAGCTCTGCTGTCTTAGAGAAAGGAGAGACCAGCTATTGGGGAACAAGAAGCAGTCTCCACCTCCTCACTGCACCCCTTCCAGCTCATGTCTAATGTAACAGCATACATATGTAAATTTGTGCTAGGAAAAAGCTCCACATAGTGATCACGTCAGGGCAAGACATTGAAAATATAAAGATCAGAGACTTCCAAAATGATGAGATGTCAAAGAGACAACAGGAGCTAACTTGAAAGAGCCCCGGTGGCCATCTGGAATAATTTGAGCAACAAAATAAATAGTGTGGCAATTGGATTACAACCCGAAGTACAGAATGTAAATAAATCCATACTGGCATAAATTAATGATTCAATAAATATATGGTAGACAAGGGACAGAGCTTTCTTACAGAAGAATTCCAAATAGTGTAGGCAGATAATCCCCCTTTAGGAGAGGGGAGCTGATTCTTGGCCTCCTTGAGTGTGGGCTGGACTTAGAGACTCACATTCAAAGACTACAGTATGGAAAGGGAGAAATAGTAGCTTTACTATGGGGACACTTGGCAACACATAACTAAATGACCGAGGTTAACAGCACCAGTGATAAGTCATGAATATCTCATCGCCCCCTAATACGGTGTGAAGGCCAATGCAAAGTGATATCCTAGATTGGATCTCAGAACTAAAAACGGTAAAGACTACGGAAATCCAAACAAAGGCTCGAGTTCAGTGAACAGTCTTAGTTTTAACAAACACACCATGGTAACATAAGATGCTGACATTAGGGAAACTGGGCGAGGAGAAACATGGAAACTTCCTGTATTACCTTTACAACTGTTCTGTAAATTTAAAATTAATCCCCCCGAAAGTGTATTACTGTGTGTATGTATGTTACGTATGTAGCTCTGCACGGCTGTGCACACGTGTCTCATGTGTGAGGATGATCCAGGTCTGGACTGGGTACCTTCACATCAGTAACTTGGAAGCTGCTGTGACTGGGACACCTAGTATGAGAAATGCTGCCTCCAAGGTGACCTGATACAAGCACACCCCTACCTGCAGCACTGCTCATTCTACCACTCATACTGCATCATGATGTCTCCTTTTCTGTCCTATTCCATTGCCTTTTGTTCAGTGCTGGTCACACCCACTAGCGGGCTTCTCCCTGGGACTCTGCCCCACATGACCAGCTCCCTGCGTCATCTCTCACCAAGCCCGGCACACTTCAGGTACCAGGGCTTCTATCCTTACTGCTGCTCCTGCCTGGGACACTTGTTACCCAGAGACTGGAATAGTTCAGTCCTTTGCTTTACTTGGGTTTCTGTCCAGATGCCACACCTCCAGAAAGGCCTCCCCTGGCCACTCTGTCTAGCAGGAACACTGCCACACACATGAGCCACCACTCTGCCCCTTACCCTCCTCTGTGTCTTTGTAGCCCTAAGCACAGTCTGGTAGTATTTTCCATGTGTCCCCTTACCGTCCTTCTCCCTGCCTTGAAAGTCAGCTCTGTGAAGCAGGGACTCTACCCGTTTGGCTGGCTGCCGTGTCCTGCTGCTTGGTGCGTGGCACCACGAAATGAATGTTACGTGGTTGGATTCCCTAAGTTCCTGCATACAAGTGGAGAAAACATGAACATGACTAAACCTTGGATTTTCTTCCTTTCCCCCGTCAACGATGGACTCAAACCCAGCTTCCCCCGTCTCCTGCGTTAGCGCTGTGCTCCCTGCCACCCACACACGCCCGCCCCGCAGCGTGCGCTCAGCGTTTATAGACTGGCCGCTCTTCCCTTGCACGTGGCTAATCCTCCAGACTTCTTGGCAACATCCTTTATTTCCAGCAATAAGAGAGGGAAGAAAAGAGGAGGAGGAAGATGAGGAGGAGAAAGACGATGCGTTGGTTTTTCTTACCCATCACCATCTCGGTAAAAAGCTTGCCACCCTCGGCCATCAGGTTTCTGCGCGGTTCACCCAGTCCATATCTCCCGGCTTTCACGTGCTCTACCAGCGTCCGAGTTGCATAAAATGACTCTAAAGTCTCCGTAGCTCAATGTTTTCCAACCGGATACAAACTGCTCCTACCACTGAAAGGCTGTACTTTTCCTTCCCTTTGACCATTTTGAGGGAAGTCATTTCCTCATGATTATGGGCTTAAAAGGGGGAATTTTGTTGTTAAGTAGAAAAGACAAAGGAAGATAGCAATATAAGCAATGCACACACAATAATACGTAATTTGCGTAACAGGGGAAGGTGGAGGATTTGTATTCAGTTTTTGTTTATAAATCTATAAAACATATGTTAAAAATGAATAACATTGTTTCCCTCTGGAGGGTTCCTTAAGAGGGGGAAAATGTTATGGTTGCCTGTTTCAAGCATTTAATTAATTAATTAATCATAAGGGTTTTGCCTATGAAGGCGGACAAGAAAGTACGTTCAAGTTGTGTTCTGGAGAAGGAAGGAGCCTGTCTCTGGGTGTTTCTCTGTATGTGGAAGGGGAAGACTGTGGTAATCATCTAGGATTCCAGGATGAAACTGGGAAGCAGATGGAGAAAATTCATCTTTGATTTCAGGATCATTTTAAGAACTTCATAAGCCCCAGGGAGTCCTAGTTTTATTAGATCAAATATATTAAAATGCACTCACATCCTATATTAAATATAATTTGCCCCATAGATTTGAAAGTATTTTAACTTTGCTTTGGAAATTATTTGACTATGGGTAATATTTAATTTACAATTGGCTACAATTACTCAGGAGTCACTGTCTCTACCCAAGAATTCTTATGAAGTGAGAAAAATCTAACCCACAAATTCTTTTCAAATGAAATAAATATTTATAAATGCTAAACTTAGCAATTAATGAAGTTGACGTAATTAACATTATTTTGTTCTGATATTTAATTAAGCATTTACTAATTTTGTTTCCCTGGGCTTCTTTTTTTTGCATCTGGACGAAATAATTTCTTTTTGGGTCCTACATGATAAAATGGCCCTATTGGTGTGTGACACCCCCCCCCCATCCGACCTATCCTTCTGGAACCTCTACCCCAGGGTAAGCAGGTCAGCACCCTTCTGTCTCTCTCCAACCCCCCAGCCTCTCCCCAACCACACCTAGTCAACTATCTTTAGAGATTCCTCATCCCTCTCTTCCTTCATTCTTTATCCTCCTTCCTTTTCTCATCTTTCTTTGCCACCCAAAAACATTTCTCATAACACCTCTGCTCTCTGAGCTCTGGGATCTGCTAATGTGCTAATTCCCTAAATGGTTAAAGACTCACAGGCCTGGCAACCTGTTTACATCTTCCCATAGTTACATTTTAATTGAGTCTTTTTGGAGATACAACATTTAAATTCCAAGGACTCTCTTTAATGATGTGAATTTAAGAACCTCGGTGTGGGAGACATTTCTAGGCAGGTGCAAAATCCTTTGGGAGTAAATTTCCACAACAACAACAAAAAAATCCTTTTCTCCAGGGAGCTCACAGATTAGTTGGGGAGGTAACAAGTGTAATACATAACCAGGACATAAGGTAGACGGCGCCATTAGGAAAGCATAAATGAAAAGTGGCAAGAGCTTACAGTAAAGAACTTGCTTCCAGCTTCGGGAATCAGAGGAGGTTTTCTGGAGGAGGTGACATTTAAGTTGGACCCTAAAGAATGAGTAGGAGTTGGGTGGGGTTCTGGAGCCCTCCCCCTTCTGGCTCCTTCCCTCCGAGCAAGGTGCTATTCACACTTTATTCCAGCAGAGGGCAGGCTGAGCAAAGACGGGAAGGAAAGTCCAATTCTATGGCCACGTTTCTCGTGGGTCTTTGCGCACCCAGGACAGTTTTCCAGGCTTACTTAGGAGGGCGAGACCTTTTTGTGTGAATTTTGAAATTGTTTACCCCAAGTTTGAACTTCAGATTTACACCTCCAGTTTTGCCCAGAATTGCCAGTGAATTTACATTTCTATCAATTTCTCATGGTTTAGAGCATTCTGAAGTCTGGTGCCACCTACGCAGGTGCCACCTCTCCTGGGACACATACCCATGCTAGAGAAGCCAGGCCAGGCAGATGTGGGCAGTTCAGGCAGGGAAGGGGAGAGGGATGCCTCTCCGGGTTGCCAATGGAAACAGGTTTAGCTCCTCCCCCTTCTCCCAGAAGGACTGGAAGCCAGGGTGCAATTTGCATTGGTGCTTGTCTTAAGTCAGAGAAGACAAAGATTCGTGTTCACTTTACTAAAAGAAACATTCCCAGGAAGATCCTACAGGAGAGTGTTGGGAAAAGCACCATTTGGAAAGTGTAAAAGAACAGTGGTGAGAGCTCACAGTAAAGAACTTGCTTCAGGAATCAGAGGAGGTTTCCTGGAGAAGGTGACATTTAAGTTGGACCCTAAAGAAGGAGTAGGAGTTGGAGTCAAGGGTTTGATTTCAGGGGATGTCCCACCTCTGCTGAAGGCACTGGGCTTTGTGTAGTTGCACCTAGCAGTCACTGGCTGTGACAGGCTGGGGGATGTAAACTCAGAGGCCCTTTCAGTCTTTGTGCATCTGGGTGAAGTAGCTCTGGGACCCATGCTTGACTGAAGACAGTTGTTGATGTGAGCTATTGGGAGTGAACACACAGCTGGGGATTGGGGGCAGATGGGTACAACTAACAATGTCTGCTACTTTCTCCAAGGCCTCTTCGAGTTATCCTGTCTCTGTAGGACCAAAGACTTTGTTCTTCAGGCAGGGCCACCTCTGCAGAAACCTAGGAAGGTTCTGAGCCCTCTTACCTTTTTGTAAGAGACCCCTTCTGATCCCTCAGAAGCCCCCTTCCTGCTCCTGAGAACTTAATTTTTTATTTCTAGAGTCCTCACCTCTGGCCCTCTTACCCTATCTCCTCAAAATTTATCCCTTCAGAATTCTCTACTCTCAACTAATTGTCAATTCAGAAGTTAACATTTCCCATTGATGTGTCAATGGCAGAAGTGTCTGGGCGGCATCACATCTCACCCAGATGGCCTGCTATTATCAATAGTGCGAGCTCTTCATTTCTCACTCATCTTCCATCACACTGCCTAATGCAGTATCTCTGAGTGTACCCTCACCTCCAGCCTCAGACTCACTGAAAGTGCTTGCTACCATAGGAATCTCCCCCTGCAGCCCCACAAATGGGGGCTAGAAATCAGCTTTTTTCACAAGCTTCCTATATTATTCTGGTGCTCATTAAAGAATGAGAACCACGGCTCAGACACTCAAGGGACAAGGCAGATCCTCCTGAGAGCTTGCGAAGCAGAAACCCACATGGCCAACTCCCTCCCCTCCATCAAGCTACAGCTCACCCTCGCAAGAAGCCCCTCCCCATGCTGTACTCCTGATCCCTGCACCTGGTCTATTTCTTCTTTCCACTTAACATTTGTCACTTATTTTATTGTGCTTATTGTTGATACCCTTGCTCTGACCCGCATTAGTATGTGAGCTCTGTGAGAGCAGAGGTCTTTGTTTCATGGACCTCGCTCCCCAGTGCCCAGAATGCAGCCTGGCTTATTGTGGGTGTTGGAGGAATAGTCATTGCATGAGGAATGCATGCGGCGTGGAGTAATTCCATGGAGAGCTGTCAATGCAGCTGAAGACATTACTATAGATTATCTTACTTCTATACTTCTTTGGTCACAGACGCTGTGTTATCTGTGCCCTGAGAACACCCCCAGGATTAGTGATTCACTACAGCACTCACAGGGCACAGACAAGCTGATATACTCACAATTATGGATTATTACTGTGAAAAGACACTGATTACAATCAGCAAAGGGGAAGAGGGTGGGGTCCAGGAGAAATAGCTGTCCCCTCCCAGGAATGCACTTAACTTCCCCAGAGACAAAGTGTGACAACACAGGCCAATGTGTGTCCTAGCCCTGTTGTCCAGGGTTTTTACTGGGGGCCAGTGCCTGTATGACTGATTTTAGCTACTCGGTATCTAATGCCCCAACCCTCTGAGAGGTCAGACTGACAGAGCAAGCGCCAGGGGTGCAGCCACACAAAACAAGGTTAAGCAATTAGTCTTTTGTTAGCGTATACTGTTGGTCAAAGGGATACAGGGAGATCTAGACCTTAGTCATAGAAAAAAGTCTTATCAGGGAGGATATTCCAAGGGCTCAAAGGTTATCTCTTAGGACCCAAGCAAGAGCTGGTGCTGGAGACAGGCCTTTCTTTGGAAGGTGGACGGTTTGAGCAGTCCTGTCCTCAACAGACGCCAATAAGCAGACTGTCACCAGGGGCCCAACTGAGCCTGTTCTGCAATTAACGTATGTGGGTTTCTCTGACTTCTCAGACATCATTGTGTCCACTCAGGGTATCCTGCAGGCTAATCTAACAAAGAGTTAACAAGCGTATACTATGTGCTAGATGTGGTGCTTTACTGAGAATGCAAAAATGAAAGTGACCTTCATTTCCTTCTTTTTACAGAGAAGGAAACGGATACCCAAAGTGTGGAAATGTCTGACCCAGGGTGGGTCGCACCAGTGAGCAGCAAAGCCAGGATGAGGGGTTAAATAACACCCAGATGGGAGTGGACTTTGGGCCCAGGCAGTTGGCGAAGGCTCACCAGTGGCTGGGGGGGCCAGGCCTTGCCTGTGCCCCTGGCCTGTGTGGCTGAAGCCAGAAGGGTGATCCCCACCTGGTCTCTGCCTTCAAGATGTTTATAATCTAGTCTAGGTACAGGCCAGTTCTTGGACTTTGACAAACAAAGAACTTTTCAGAGATAAAAACCATTCCAAAGATAGACAGGGAAGAGAGATGACCACGGAGTGAAGGTGGTAAAGATGTGGGTTAAAGGCGCCTCCCTGTAGTTAGCTCAGCCTGCTGGACCTATAGCAGGCAGGTCTTGAGCGGTTCTTGTGCCTTGCCTGGAAATTTGCTTGCAGCGAGGCTGCCTCCAAGGAAAAATGCCGTCCAGGAAATCCCAATGCTCTGTCTGTGTTTACTCATCACATATTTATATGGTGCCTACTGCAAGCCAGATGCCGTTCCAAGCATTCTGCAGATACTAACTCACCTCCACCCCAAGTCCCTGCCTGTAGCTCCTGGCACATTGCTGACGTTCTGTGGACTGCAGGACCCAGGGATGGGTGTCCCAGGATGTCACTTGCCCGACTCTCAGAGCCCCTTCCAGCTCTGCTGCTTACTTGTTCTCATAAGCCCATCCCATCCCAGGCTCGTGGCCCCCCCACCTCCCATATCCTTAGCAACCCCCTTTGTTAAGTGAGCATCCTGCCCTATATTCATGAGCTTCCCTCTAACACTTGCAGCACTTTCCTTTCACTGAGGCCTGACTTTCCCCAAGATATATTGATATTTAGTGCAGGTGATCCATGAGCTGGTGACAGAGCAGTCGGAAGTCTAGGAAGCAGTCAAGGGCCCCTCCTCTCTGTGAAGTGATTGTCACCAGAGAAAGGAGAAGTTACCCTCTAATAAACTGGTGGGGTGGGTGTTCCCTCAAAAATGTAGAAACCACCCAGAATCCAGGCACAGGTTTTCTAAATTTCAAAATGTTTCTTGATGTTCCTATTTCTCTTGACTGCACTTGTGCTGTTTATGCTCAAGCACTGGGTAAACCCCTGAGAGTAGGAAGCCACTCTTGCTTTTCTCGGTGTGGGGATGTTTGGAGGAGGACCTAGTCCAGCCTGGCATCTGACGCTTTTTTGGACCTGGGGCAGAGCTGTGCTTCTTGGTAAAGGCTCTGTTCAAATTTGAGTGGCTGATGAAGAATTTGAGCTACTCCTACTTATTTTTTTGGCAGAGGTCACTGCTCAGTCAGGTGGGGAGCTGCAGAGTCTGCTGGGGGATGCTTGATCATCCCCATTCAACCCAAACCCAAGAGGTCCCAAACTATCACCCAGGGCACAGAAGGGGCAGGCTCATGCCCTGCTGGGGGTGCGCCAGGGGGCACTTCTGGGGAAAGCAGTAAGTCGATCATATGGAGAGGTTTACAACTTGCCATAGCCTTTAAACCAATAATTTCCATTATTGAATATAATCTAAAAAAGAAAGTAACATATAGAAAAAACATATGTGCATAAAGATGTTCTTTCCAAAGTTGGAAATAATAGGCAAAAAATTAGAAACAGCCCTGATTTCCAACCTTAGGAAATTTGTCAAATAAGTCATAATATATCCCTTGATGTTACCCAGTCATTAATAATGGTGTTTGTAATAACCTTTGGATGACATGATAGTGATAAAAAGAAAATCCAGATTCTTAGCACAAAAAATTTTTTAAGATAATTTATGGTGTGATAAATATGTTAATTAGCTTGATATGATCATTTCACAGTCTCTATGTACATGTATCAAAACATCAAGTTGTATGCCTTATAAAGGAGTCTGTCAATTATACCTCAATAAAGCTGAAAAATGTCCAGCGTCAAATGGCACACACAGCATGATTCTGATAATGTAAAAAGAAATATGCTCAGAAAAAGACTAGAAGGAAATATACAAAATGCTAACAATGGTAGGATCCTGGATAGGGATGATTTCTCTTCTTTCCACATGGTCAAACCTCACTGTGCGAGGCAGAGGGGCCCTGGGACTCCCACCCTCCCTATAATCCCCTGCCGGTAAGATGAGAACAGGTACAGCAAACATGAAGGGCTCTCACTTGTGACTATGTCGCCTTATGCAGCAAAGGGGGAGGGATTGTTTTCAGGTGTAATTAAAGCCCCGAATTCAGTTGGCTCTAATCACAAGATCAGCTTAGGTAAGCCTGACTCAATCAGTCGAGCCCTGTGAGAAGATCTAGGGCAGCGGTTCTCAACCTGTGGGTTACAACCCCTTTGTAACAATGAAAATACATCCAGCATATCAGATATTTACATTACGATTCATAACAGTAGCAAAATTACAGTTATGAAGTAGCAACGAAAATAGTTTTATGGTTGGGGGTCACCACAACATGAGGAACTGTATTAAAGGGTCACAGCATTAGGAGGAATTAGGAAGTTGAGAACCACTGATCTAGGGGAAGAAGCGATCTCCAGGTGGCCTTCCAGAAGCAAACAGCCTTTCTGTGATATGGCTATGGAGACCAGTGCAGGGTCTCAGCCTACAGCCATGAGGCTCTGTATTCTCCCACCACGTGCAGGATCTTGGAAGAGGACCTCCAGCCTCAAACAAGACCAGAGTCCCAGCCAACATGGTGATTGCAGCCCCATGAGAGAACCTGAGCAGAGGGCCCAGCTGAGCCCCATCTAACTCCTCAGCCATGGCAACTGTGAGATAATAAGTGTGTGTGGGTTGGGGGGGGGGGTTGCTTGTTTTTTTGTTTGTTTGAGACAGCGTCTCACTATGTCACCCTCAGTAGAGTGCTGTAGCATCACAGCTCATAGCAACCTCAAGCTCTTGGGCTTAAGCAATTCTCTTGCCTCAGCCTCCCAAGTAGCTGGGACTACAAGTGCCCGCCACAACGCCTGGCTATTTGTTTGGTTGCAGTTGTCAGTGTTGTTTAGTAGGCCTGGGCCGGGCTCGAACCCACCAGCTTCAGTGTATGTGGTCGGCACCCTACTCACTGAGCTACGGGCACCGAGTCAAATTTATGTGTTTTTGAGTCACTAAGATTGTGGTGATTTGTTACCACAGCAGTGGGAAACAAATGTGTTTATGCTTCTATATAACTTTATAATTTTCTGTACATGCTAAATATTTGCAGCCCCATCTGATGGCACCTGCAAGGGGAGAAATACTCTAGCCTGCGCTATTCAGTGAGTGCACAGCTGTCACTCACTGTCACAGTGCGGCCATGGGTCACTTGCCATGCAGCCAGTGAGACTCAAGAACTGAATTTTAAAGACTTTTTATTTTTGTTAAGTTTAAATGGCTACATGTACCAGCCAGGTGTGGTGGCTCACGCCTCTAATCCTAGCATTCTGGGAGTCTGAGGCAGGTGGAGTAATTAATTTCACCTGAGCTAAGGAGTTGTAGACCAGTCTGAGCAAGAGACTCCCATCTCTAAAAAGTAACCAGGGGTTGTGGCAGGTGCCTGTGGTCCCAGCTACTTGGGAGGCTGAGGCAAGAAATCACTTGAGCCCAAGGGTTTAAAGTTGCTGTGAGTTGCGATGCTATGGCACTCTACTGAGGGCAGCAAAGTGAAAATGTCTTTAAAAAATAAATGGCCACATGTAGCTAGTAGATGGGATATTGGACAACACAGTTCTATAATTAACCTTATAATTTTTAAAGCTCTGACCCATTAAACAAACTGCACGTAAATATTCACTTTGAAAGGAAATGCTGAGGGAACGCAGGAACCTAGGCAGGAGGCCCTGAGGTGCAGAGGGAATGGCATTAGCTGGATGTCTGGCCCTGAGAGTCTTGTGCAGGTGTCCTCAAACTACAGCCTGCAGGCCACATGCCGCCCGCCTAGGACATTTATCCAGCCTGCCGGGTGTTTTTGCCACCGCTGCCTGTCCTGCTTAGCAGCCGACTCGTCCTGGGGCCCACAGTCCGGCCCTCCAACAGCCTGAGGGACAGTGAACTGGCCCCCTGTTTAAAAAGTTTGAGGACCCCTGGTCTTTGTCAAAAAAGAGATAACAATAGTGGCCCCTCAGTTTCAAGGGCCAAATAAGATGCCATCTGTGAAAGGCTGCTGTGAAGGGAAAAGTCAGGCCCTGCCACCCCCGCCCCCCAGCTGGGGACAAACTGAATGCAAGGAGAGCTGCTTCTGGGCAACCTGAAGGAGAGAGGAAGGTGGGTGTCTGTGTCACATCCTAGGGTCCCTGGAAGGTCAGCTTTCCAGTGTTCTGTGATTTCAACTCAAAGGTGTGACACCTCCCATTCTGAGCACTGGCAGACACCTTTCTATCTGGTTGTGCTTTTCTGGCTGAGTATAGGGGAATTTTGGTCCCTCCCCAAATAGAATCGATCACTCTCAAGCAGTTTACGGCCCTCAGGAGCTTTAGTGGGGGTGGAGAGAATCTCTTGCTGTGAGCGCTCACAGCAGATGCTGGGAGGGGAGGTGGTGAAGGAGCAGGATGTAGAGTGGGAAAAGCATATTTAATAGTATGAAACAATGGTGTGTTTGGATAATAAAAAAATTATCTGTTTTCCTAATGCAAGATATAGAAATTGAAGTTAGACAAAATCTCCTTGGCTGGAAAAAATATATATATCCTTGGCTGATGAGACAGGAATTCAAGAAGCTTAAAAGAGCCTCCCCTGGGAGCTAAATCAATGCAGTGGAAAGAGCTTTGAAGACAAATGTGCCACGTAACAGCTGTGTGATCCTGGGAAAGTTACTTCACATCTCTGAGACCCAACTCCATCTATAAAGTAGGAATAATTATACCTACAAGAGAGTGTCCCACATAAAGTATGTTTTATTTGAAAAGGTATCTATTCCAACAGCATCCATGTACCTCATCCAATTCCAGTTCTCTGAGGAGACCCAGAGACCTCCCAGGGGAGGCGCTTTTAAGCTTCTTAAACTCCTATCTCACCAGCCAAGGATATATATATATTTTTCCAGCCAGGTAGTACACAGAAGGGCAGGAAGCTGGTGGCCTTGCTGGGCACGTGCTGTGGGGCTCAGTGTGAGCAGGAACCAGGGGAGATCTGGAGCTGGGACTCGAAGAGGAGAATGAGGACTCACAGCATTCCCAGACAGGTGACCCTCTTGGTATGTTCGTCCTATTCAAGGGGAGAGATGCAGGAGAAGGCAACAGTAGGTGAAGATGTGGGGAGGAGTAGTCAGTGGGAAGGATGGGACCCGGGGGCAGGCAGGTGAGTCCTGTCCCCTCAAAGCTGCTAGTGAGATAACAGGAATGAGATGTCAGGAGCGAGACATTTGTTATAGAGATGATGAAAGGTGGATGGGGAGGCCTGGACAGGCCCCATCTTCCTGTTGGGGTGCTCATTTCCCCCTTCCTGGATGGGACATTGCCAGAGGGATGAAGACTGGTTCCAGGGATTTGATCTGCAAGGTCACAGTGCCGTTTGGGGGTGTGGTTATTTCTGCAGTAACACAATGCAGGTTGCCTCTGGTTAGATTTTTCCAATAACTCATTAAAGGCTGCGCAAAACTGAGGCTACAGTCTAGTGATAATGTGAATGGGCTGGATTCCCTTCTGGCAAGAGCTGGATGAACTTTCAGTGTGAATATGGCAGAGCCAAGAAACCTCTCAGGGACAGGGCCCCAAGGGCCTGGTCCTGTACAGGACTAATTCCCCTGGTACAACTGCCTCACGCTCTCACCTGCTGGATTCCAGACTCTGGCTTGCCTGGATCCTTCAAGGCAAGGATCCCTAGCTATGACTCCTTGAACTCATATCTGTCTGACCTTCCATCCTTTATTCTTTTTTATGTTTGAGACAGAGTCTCACTTCGTCACCCACCATAGAGTGCCAGGGCGTCACAGCTCACAGCAAGCTCAAACTCTTGGGCTCAAGTGGTCCTGTTGCCTCAGCCTCCCAAGTAGCTGGGACTACAGGCACTCACCACAATGCCCTGGAGAAACCAAGGCAACTTAGCTTTGGGAATCCAAGGGCAGTGGGTGCTTCCCCCTGGGAGAAAAGGCTTCTCACTCCTGGATCAGGGAAGCAGCTCAGCTCAGCATTGCTGAGGGCCCTTGTGAGCCATGGCCATCAGCGCACAGGTTGCTAGCCCAGTGCAGAGGGGAATGGCAAGGCATGCCGGTGGTGGGTGGTGGGCTGAGCAGTGGGTTGTCACTGAGGCCATCATGCTCAGGAGCAGACATGATTCAGCCCTGGGGGCTTTAAAGAGGCTCTGGAGGTCCTACGGTAGGAAGTGGGAGCAACACAGTCCAGCAAATACCTTCCTATGTTCTTATGGAACACTATTTTTTAACCTAGATCCATGAAACCTCAGTCCCACATAACCCAAGACCCAGCCCCAGAGCTACGGGGACTCAAGCACGGAGGCCCTCACCCACCTGCTGGGCCCAGACGCAGACAACCTCATCCCACTCACTCTTTCTTCCTCGCACCAGTTTGCTCCCTGCTCTCAACTCAGACATCTGTTCCCCACCCACTCCTTCGTCACCACCCTCCCCTCTCTCATCCTGCTCTAGGCAATGCTGTCTGTCTGCAGAGTCTCAGAGTCAAGGGCCCTCAAGGCCATCCTCCCACACCTGCAGTTTCCTGGCATCCCCAGTGCTGGTCCTGAAGCAGCCAATTCCATCTTGGATAGCATTAGCTGTAAGTTCCTCATCTTGAGCCCAAATCTGTCTCCCAGAAGCAAAGCTGGTTCTGGATACATGCTCCGGAGCTGTCAAATGAGTTTATTCTTCATTTTACATGACAGCATTTCTGGGACGTGTTACATTCAAGTGCTGTTCACTGCACCTGTATTTCCCCCGTGTCCAGCAGCCCACTGTCTCCAGGGCTGTTGTTTTTTCATTTGTCACCATCTTTCCCTTCCTCTCCATCACCCCTGCTCTGGCCCTGGCCCTGCTGTATCAGGTATTTTCCCCTTCCGATTCTTCATTCCAAAACATCAATGAGCATACTTCTCTTTAATGGTGCTGTGGAACTTATAGGATAGCCCTTACTCTTTAACCAGGTCTTCTTTCCTCTGTCTCCAATTCCTTCTGCAATTCTTTCCTTATACAAAGCCCTTAACTGCAAGCAAACTAGTCAATACACTGCCATCAGACTATTTCATTAGCTCTCCTACCTCCAGGACCCAGTCTATCCCTCTGTCTTTCCTTCATCCATTCTTGCTTTCTTTTGGACCCTTTGTAGGTAAGTACTCAAGGCATGAATTTTGAGGACAATGATGAGATAGACTCAGCTGCCAGGACTCCCTGGGTCTCATCCTCATTTTCTTCAATAGCTCCACCTGAAGGCATTCTTTGGGCGTCTCTGTTTTCCAGGCTCTGAACAGACCACCGTACTCTGTGTGGGGTCTGACCACTACAGTGATACAGTAGTTGCCCTGAGTACAATGTAGGGAGAGGGATGCAATGGATTATGATGTGACATTTTAGCCACCAACAATTTACTCAGTTTCCCAAACTATTTGATCAGTGCTTATAGGTCTTTATATCCTAACAAGGAGTTCTATGTTCCTGAGAAAACTGTTCCAAGATTTCTCAGGAGCTGTGACCTCTTCCCTTGTCCATTCATTTTATTTTCTTTTTGTTGTTCATTCATTTTAAAAAGTTGTTGCATACCTGCCATACCTTAGGAATGCTTTCTGGAGCATATTCCAGAATGTCAATTTGTTGAATTATTCCAGAAGAAGAATTTAAGAGTCTTATTTGCTTTCTTGACTCTCTCTGGTATTTACAAGTGATATAACTAGTAAGTAACTAATTTCACTTTTCTCTAATGTTTTGTTTTCCATTATACCCTTTTAATTTTTTTCATGTTTATAAACCCTTCATTCAAGTCATTATAGTAGGAAAGTTCCCAGCTAAGACTTTTACATTTCTTTATACATCAGATGTGTGCAAACTCCCCGGTCGGGAACCTATAGTCAGACCCCTTAGGCAGCCAGTGAAGAGTGGAACCAAGAGCACAGGTTCCAGACAGCTTTGCCCTTGGCCCTGCCACTTACCAGCTGCGTGGACTTCAGTAAGCTTAAGCTTATCTTCTTAAGCTTCAGTTTTCCTCATCTGTGGAATCAATGTGCATGGTGGGGAGTAGATCAGAGAATTTGTGAAGTGCCCATCTCTCTCTCTCTCTCTCCCTCTCTCTCTCTGTCTCTCTATCTTGTGTGCGCACACATGCCAGAAAGTGGCCACTACCAACAGTGATGCTCCTGATGAGGTCCTGTAGCCCTGCTGATTGGTTATGAAGTGCCCAAGGCAGGCCTTTGACAATGACAATAGTGATGGTAACACTGTTAGAACAGGACGCGAGGCCCTTATGACTCAAAATTAGTGCCAGAATCATATAGCTCAAAGGTACTAGAAAACTGTTTTACTACTATTATACCTGAGTAGTCAAGACCAGGGCTTATACACTGTGGCTATTAGGGAAATCAGGGGATGATAATTCCTTGTATAATCTGAGAGAGTAGAGGGGCTTTAAGGACGGGGGGATAATAGAGAAGTTGTCATCACCCTCTAGGGCAGTGGTTCTCAACCTGTAGCTCGCGACCTGCAGGAACTGTATTAAAAGGTTGTGGCATTAGAAAGGTTGAGAATCACTGCTCTAGGGGCTTGGGAACCTCCTACTCCCTCCTCTTCCCCTCCATACACCAAAGATCAATGGTCAAGTTACTGATGATCTGAAAACTAGTCCAGCACTCCCTAATCCCCAGTGAAAGGTTTAGGTAGGGGCTGCACTGGAAGACCATGGCTTAGGCCAGAAGATCCAAGCAGGGTCTCTTTTTTCCCACATCATTATTGGTCCTTGTCTCCTTCTAGGGGAGACTGACCCTTACTGATGGAACATCCGTCCCTCAACTGCCATATTCTTTACTAATTGACCCTCACTCTTCCCAGAAGCCCAAACGTGACTCCAGACCCAAACACCCCTGATCCATAACCTGGTCAGGGACCTACAGTGTGGCTTGCTGAGAAATGATGAGCAGAGACTAATCGCGTTCTCAGTCTTGAGAATCTGACTTTGAGATACGAAGCCAATGAAGCTGTGAGCAATGGGGGTTGAAGCTGAAAGAATGTGGAGGTGTTTAAACGGCTGTGACAGTCCAGGCAACAGAAGCTGGCACTGGAGCAGAGCTCTAATGTAGGAGAGCTCATGGGTGGAGGGCCGGAAGTGAAGCAGGCAGAGAGAGCGGAGTCCAGGCAAAGGCAAAGCGCTGCACCACTGTTCCACGCTGCCTGCGCCTGAGAATCACCTGGTGAGCAGTCAGCCCCTAGAGAAGTCTATGTAATTTGCATAGAGTGGGACCTGGGCATTAGTGGGTTAGAAATCTCCTCAGGTACAGCCGGGGTGGAGAAACACTTACCTTCAGAGAAGTTTCTCAGCCTCCTAAAGTTCTTGCTGCTGAGGTCCCTTGGAGGCCCCATGGTCCAGGTTCTCCTGGGTCCACTGGCAGACACTTCTGGATATTTAATCACTTGCAACTTGTGCCTTATTTTTTGCCAGCAGAATCTTTTTTTTATTCAAGTACCTGAACCTTTTTTTATCAGGTACCCACCGCCAGATGATGATGCCTAATTGGTCCAAACCAACATAATCATCCATCCCCCTCCACATTTTAGTGTGGGTATGTGGTCAGTTTCTGGGAAAGATTTTTTTCCTTGAGAGAGAGTGTGCATGTGTGAGAGAGAGGAGCTGGGAGAGTACATTTGGAAGTCATCCAGGTGTGATGCCTGGAGCTTCAGGAGTCATCTTGTGACTATGAGGTGTAAAACAAAACTATAGAGAAGCTGCCCCAAGCCCTGATATGATTACTGTTTAATTAACTAAACCCAGGGACCACTTACCTCCAGTTCATTGATTACTATAAGCCTGGTGCTGTTCTAAGCACTTTGCATGTACCAGTGAGTAGAATCCTTAACAACCCTAAATGTGAGAGTGATAAATGCCTTCTCCCTGGGCCTGCACCCCCACACATCAGAACTGGCCATTTGCTACAAGAGCAGCCATCCCCTACTCTACTCAACACAAACATGTCTCTCTGTGAGACTAAGGACGTAATGTGTATACTGATAAAAAATAGCCAAAGACAGCAAAAGGCTCAGAGCTAGTGAGCTCGTATTACATCCCACACTGGCCCTCAGTAAATGTTCACACTGCACCTTATGTTCAGAATGCTTTCAGGGGTGTCCCTCCTGTCACTCAACGCTGCTGATGGCTCTCCCTCACCCTTTCCTTTCACCCCTCCCTGGTCTCTCTTACTTCATTGCTTCCCTCTTCCCTTTTCCTCTAACTCTCCCAAAATGGGACAGAGAGGAAGAGAAACAGAGCACCTTCCTCTGGGTGAACCAACTCCGGAGTGGCAATATTATAACATTTGGATTTCTAGGCAGCAGAGGGTCCTTAAATATTAACAATGGCTCCATCAGCTTGTTTGTATCTCCAAAGACGGCTTTGCTTCCTCACTGTCCTGTTTCCCCAACAGAAGCCTGAGCAGTCCCCTAGGAAGGGGCTCTTGTGGCCTCCTGCCTGGCTGTGCACCCAGGGGGTACACACGCCCCTCCAAGGCCCTCTTGGCAGCCGCCCCCCGTGCCTCTGTGTCCCCCGTCTTCATCTTTCTCAGTCACAGGTTCTGAAACTGTCAGCTTGGCTTGGTGCCCTGAGTTCAGCTCAAAGAACATCACAGGTACAGTTTATATAGACTTTATTTTTCACCCATTGAGGCAATCACACACAAAAGCCTGGGCAGGCAGAGGTCCATGAGATGCAATGTCATAACTACCTGCCCTGGTTCACAGACACAGATGGTAAGACTCAGTGGTTGGGGACAGGGGTCTTGTTTCTACCACGAATTGCTACAGGATTATCACAATGACACACTTGTTCTCAGTTCTATCTACACCATGGAGTGTGGAGAGGGTACATTTCTTACACTAAAAATATATACTTTGGAATCTCTAAAACAAAAATATCTCTATTTCTACATGAGACCTACTAGAAAGAACATAGAAAACAAGGGAAATGTACCAGCACCTCAAGTTGTCCCCTTCTATGGGAAGGTTGCTCTTCTCTCCACCTGACACCATTAGCTTGGAAGGGCAGCCAAATCAGACAGACATGGATACACATGAGGGAGGCTTAGGAGCCTAGAAGAGTAAATATGGCAGAAAGGAAGAAGGAGGAAGAGGATTTCGGCCTCTTTTACAAAAGGAGTAATCGCACATTCAGTTTGGTGCTTTAGTCCCCAACATTATTGCACGTGTGAAAAACCGGCGTGTTGAAGTCATAGCAAACCTGTTAGGAGAAGGGAGCCCAGCCAGGCTTTGCCGATTTCGGCTGGTCTCAGAAAAGTGCCGTGGGTGGGAGCTCTCTTAGGAAATATTAATGCCATCAACTAGAAAAAAAAGTTCTGTATTCTCTAATGTTAAAAGTGGGTTAGGTTTAGAAAAAAATGCTATTCCTTTCCTCTCCTCTCCAGAAGGATCAGAAACCATTCTGTCCCCTGTGAGCACAGAACTTCCTTAAAGAGTTATGCCTCTGATGAATCATTCTGCATCCTGAATTTTCCTATTGGAAAGGTTCACATAACACTCCCTTCCTCTTTTCACGCTTAAGCAATAGCACAGTTGCTTTACATCTCTTTTGGTTATGAAAATTACCCTCCTTTCTGATAAAGAAATGTTAACTGAGTCAACTGCCCATTCTCTATAATTATGTGAAGAACCCAGGGTGCCAAGAACCATAAGGATAGATTTAGTAGAAAAATCACTTCTATTTGGCTCTGAAATGTCCTGTTCTGTTTACACTGAAATATGGATGAGCCTGAGGGCTTGAGAGTTCTGAGTCCCTCACCCTAGATGAGGAAAATGACCATGAAGCCCCCTTTCTCGGAAGCCCCAGAAAGTCCAACCTCCTCAAGCTCCTGCCACCCCCAACTGGCCGTGGTTTTAGGCCTTCTGACCAAGAACTTTTTCCCTCCAAGGAGAACTTGAAAGACTGGGGAAAAGCAGAGAAGGGAGGAGTAAAATGTGCGTGGAAAAGCTGAGAAGGTCAAGGGGAGATGAGCATGGATGATGTCTCCTTTGGCCGTCCAGGGTCTGCTTAAAGGATTTCTGCCTAATGGGGGGCCCAACATAACCAAAAGGAAACCAGGGACTGAGAGCACTCACTGCAGGGTTTCTGGGTGTCCTGCTAGGATGTGGCTTGGGAACCGGGGACTCTGAGGAGGGTACAGTAACACACTGGCGAAGATGACTGTTCAAAAGTCCTAGGAGGAGGTGCAGACTCTCTTGCAAAAGAAGTGTAGGAAAGCTGATAACAGAGAGAATGTACTGGTAGTTTTTCTGATGCTAGTAGAAAAGAAAGCTGGGGTCCTGGGGTCAGGCCTGCTTCTATGGTTCAATGGAAAGTGGAGACTCAGAACATGGATATTGAAATCAACAGCGAAGACTCTGGGAAAATTACTGACTCCTCTACTAAAAGGGAAGTCTGGAGAGCTGAGTGAGTAGAAAATAAAGTAGGACTAGAAACTGTCTTTTTTTAGATGACCAGAAACCACAGACTTCCCAAACCAGAGATGTTTGGAAGGTCATAGCTCTATTAGCCTGAGATATCAACCAAGCCTGACATACTAAACCAAAAAGGTTTTTATTAAATGTTTATGACTAACTAAAACCCAATGCCATCTCAAACGAAGAGAAATAGCAACTATTCACACTGACTTTTGGAAATATGTGATTCACTACCCCCTACTGGAAAGGTGAGTTCTTATATGGGGCTAGGAATGATATGTGGTAAATATATATGTGGTAAAGACCAGTCTCTTAATAATCCTGGAAATAATATCTCACCACAAAGAGCCAATCTGTTTTATGCAACCAAACATATTTGGCAAATTTTACAGCATATTTCTGCTGGTCTTCATCTCCTCTCCAGACCTATCCGTCCCTAAAAGTCATGGCCAAGAAGTAACCTACCTATTTAGAAACTCCAGTTCTGTTCCCATAGAACTAAGATTTCATTTATTATCACTCCTTCAAATCCCCAGCCTTCTCGCTTCCTACCTCTACCCCACCCACCTAGCAGGGTGTTGGCAGGTCAACACTCAAACTGTTCTTGAAAGCTCCTCTTGTCATAAAAGAGGTCGACCACTCCTCTGGCCCAAGCAAACATGAACACAGAAATCACCTAACTATCTGCCTTGCTTTCCATCCCTAAATCCACTTCTTTTTCACATCAAGCTTAAACACCTTTTTCTGTAGACTAATCGCCTGTATTCATCCTCAAGCTATTCTAGCAGAGAAGTCTAAGATGTCCCCACAGCTAGGTGCACACAGGCGAACTGTGACTCCTCTGTCCTTTGTCCACACCCAGACATGCAAACGCACATACACATGCTCTGCTGCTGTTCTCCTCCACTCTGTTTCCTGCCCCAAACGCTGCCTTGTCTCAACTCTGCCACCACGGTCACCAGCCACAGACCTAAGCAAGGAAGCAGCCAGAACTAGGTTGAGTGTCTGATGGGAGTTGGGAAAAAGAAGAGAAGAGGGGGGATGGTTCCTACCACCGAGATGTAGCGGAAATGAGGCTGCTAGTGTTCGAGAAAAATCTAATGGCCTAAATGGTTGACAACAGCTGCCAAAGTAGCTAATGTTCCAAGTCCAGCTTGGGAAGGACCCAAAAGTGCACTTCACAGGTCACAAAGGCGGGTCTCCTCCCCTCGGGCAGCCTGTGACACACAAGATGGCACAAGACCTCAGTGTATTGAAAGAGGCATTTTTCTGAGTGATACTGTCACCTGGTTTTGTTATATTTCTTACAGCTGTTCTGAGAGTAGGAAATAGGTAAAATAGTCACCAAGCTCCCTGTACAGAAGATGGCAGGAAAAGGTGGGAGGGGCAAGATGGAACAAGAAAGGGAGTATGTTCTCAGGAACAAAGAAGATGAAGGAGAGGCAAGCTCCAGGGGACTGCCAGAGAGGGACACAGCGAAACCAGCAAGAGGACTTCTCCCGTTGACAGGCTGTCTTTTAATTTTCCAAATTAGGTAGGTAAATGAATACAATTATTATATTTATCCTAAAGTGATAAAATGTGAAGCTTTGGCTCAAAAATATTTTAATGCCCATATAGTTCAAAGAAGCATATCCAATCCTGACTGCACCACATAAGAGGAAGCTGGGGCTTTCCGTAAGTCAGCCTTGTGAGCAGAAATCAGATAAACCAGGGACAATGCCCACAGTTCAGAGGGATGTCATTTTAATATCTGAAAGCAGTGTGATGTTCAGCCAGTAGGCACTGTACAGCCAGCACACTGCTTGTTTACAGCAGGCATCCGTTCTGAGTGGTTGGTGTCTGTCCCATACCAGTTGTTAAATATTTTGAAAATCATCTCTATTAAAATAAGTGTGGCCCTAAGAGATAGGGAAATATGAAAGAAATGCAGGATTCCTTCAACATCAAAGGTCTTTAGAGTAAGGCTAGAATATGTTAACATACGTTAAAAGTTTAAGGAATGCAAAACTCAATAAAGTGATGTAGCCAGCTCTTCACCTTTGAAAGGAAAACACACGAAGGAAACTTCCCACTGTACAAAGACTTTCCAGGATGGAAAACTAGTATGGTCAGATTCCCTGGGTGCTGGCTGGCAGCTAGTCATGTTCCGTGCACAAAGGCAGGGTCTACTTGCACTGGATTCCAAACCCTTGACATTCACTGCATTATAGAGGAGAAGAGAAAAATCATAAATGTAGTTTTAAACAAAATGCCAAAATTAATTTCACCACTTCACAGTTCAATTCCCAGTGTGGCTTTTTAAATCTGAGAGCCAGAACAATTGCCAACCAAAAGACGTCCACCGTAATGAAGAAACCACACGGCTGAGGGTGATTTGGTCCATTGAGCTGATGACGGTTCACTACTAAGGCAGCTAAGGAGACAGTGCATAAGCGCTCAGACCCCTGGGATGGAGTCAGAGTGTGTCCTTGGAGACAGCAGCAAGACGTCACATAGTCCCACAGAAAGGCCAACAAAAACACCGTGTCCCCCTTCTACCCACAAACAACTGTTATTAGCCCTCTCCCAGACATCTAGGAAGCAGACACTGTAACAAATCTTCAGGCCAGGAAGTCCTTCCTGGTACCTGGACTAATTCCTTCTGTAGCAAGCTAAGCTCCTTCTCTTACTACATCCCCAGTGAGAGCTACAGAAGCTGCTTATCCTCACGTATCATTCTGACTTTCCCCTGAATTTCCTGTCTTAAACGACTCCAAGGTCCCTTTGGGCCCTTGTAGAATCCAAGGTTCTCACTGAGCTATGCAGGCTGCTGCTTGAGAGTGAAGGAGACACAGCCGGGTCAGAGGCACCTTCCTGGCTGTGACGGTTGGCGCTGCCAGTGCCCAGATTGCTGTCCTCCTGGTAGCAGTCCTCCTGACAGCCTCTGGATGTGACCAGCATCCCCAGGGGAGGCAATCAGACCGAGGCCCAGGGCTGCCTAGGAGCCTGCGGATCCTAACAGGACCTTTCCTCTCCTGCTCCCCTACCCCACCCTTTAGGGAGGGGGACCTCACTGAAGGAATCCTCAGTGGCAGAACAGACCCATATGGCTCGGCAGCCCAGTAGAGAGTTCAGAGAAACGTCTGGATAATGGGAAGCTAAGTCTTCAATGGTGGTGGTTCTGAGGGGAACGAGAAGGAAGAGGAGGGGAAGAGCCGGCAGGAGGCAGCCTTCTGCTTCCACATTCACGTCTGCTGACTGGCTGCTGCTGTGGGGGTAGCCGGATGCCCTCCAATGAACACCAAGAATAGCTGAATGCTTCGGCATGGCTTTGAGATGACCAAGGACACGGCCAGTCTTGCTTCTTCTCTGAGACACTTGCCATATTCTCTGTTACAAGAACTTCCCTGAGGCACCTCATGGCCCAAATCTTCCATCCCAGCAAAGATTCTTAGTTGAAGAGACTGAATAAAAGTGTTACAATTAGACAAATAGGGAACACATGATTCATTCCTGCTTTTAACACAATACTTTGAAGATGTCACCACAATTTGGATCTGGCTATATTTTAAGTTCATTTACAAGTAGACTAGTTCTCAACTAAAAATAACCATGTGAGTTATACATTTCGACAGCTGCCTGGATTTTCCTCTGAAGGAAACAGGATTCTATATTTCACTCACTTTCAGCACAGATTTATTTTAACCCATTCGATGAAGAAATAAACCATCACTCCCACCCACTGCCTCAGTTTCTCCTCAGAGCAGTCTCAGGGGTAAGCAATTTAGTCCTTATTATTCCCATTTCACTGCTGAGCAAACTGAAAGCCAGAAACAGTGCTCTGTCAAGTTATACACGGAATGGAGAGCAAGACCAGGTCTCCTGATTTCTAGTTTTCTTGAACCAGAAAAGAATGACAGCCTCAGATTTTTTCCTTCAGTTATTTGGCTACTTAAACTTAGATGGTGTTTGGACTGAATTATTTGAGTAATTTGGGTACATGGCCTACCTCAATGCAGGCAAAGATGCCTTAAGTCCTTCCATTTTCTTCATTAATCTGATTAAAATTGATCTATGCCATTAGCAAATGATATATAGAATTTAGTTTCTAAAGTAAGAAAACAGTTATTATTTAATGTTTCAAAATCTTTACTTGTTCTCATTATGGAAGAAGTTAAAGAATGTATCAATACTATCAACACTATCTGGATATTTAGCAATTTTCCAGTTTGTGGGTTGCAATAACCAAGAGATGCCCTTTAGATTTTGAAATGAGAACAATTAAGAGAACTAAATAGGTAAAGCAAATTTAAATCCCAAAATAATTCTATCCTGACTTTGGACCTGTGTAAACAGACTGCTCAAAACAGCCCATCTGTTCAAATATTTAGAAAACATTTTTACTTTTGTCTTGTGGCTACTACTGTGGGGTTAGTAGCAGTCCTAGAAGTGCTACTTATTAGATAAATTCAACTTCACAACTAAAATAAATTTTTGCCTTCAACGGCATTGCCATTTTCAAAAGCCAGGAATAAATAAAAATAAGCAACTGTAAATCCCTTTACCTCTTTTCCTTTGTATTTCCAGAATTCATACTGAGAGCTTTCCAGACCGTGGTTTTGGGCATTTCATCAGATATATTAATCTCAGAGGGGTCACATCTGAAATCAATGCTTAGGACAGTGAATATCAGACAGACAAGTAAAATACATGTCTTGGTCTACAGTGACCACAACCCTAGCAGAAGGGGACAGAGTGGGTCTGAGGGAGCCCAGCCAGCAGGTCTCAGGAACTCTGGGAACCAGCTGGAGTCTAGTCATTCTTCTGCAGCCACTGAGGTCAGAATGGGAAGAGACAAGGTGGCCCATGTGGTCTCCACAACTGTCCACTCCACCAAAGGGCCACACTGGAGACGTGATGACTATGACGCCAACAGTGTGGTGTCTGGAGCTACTGCTCACCGAGCGCTTGCTGTGTACCGGGCATTCTTCACCATTTACCCATTTACATGGCCAAATCTCTTCCATTTATAGTTCACAAAGGAATATGCTATCTTACCTACTACAGCAACAGAGATGTTTTTTTTTTTTTTGGAGACACATTCTCACAATGTCACCCTTGGTAGAGTGTCATGGTGTCATAGCTCACAGCAACCTCAGACTCTTGGGCTCAAGCCATTCTCTTGCCTCAGCCTCCCAAGTAGCTGGGATTACAAGCACCCGCCACAATGCCTGGCTATTTTTTTGTTGCAGTTGTTTAGCTGGCCTTGACTGGGTTTGAACCCACCCTTGGTGAATGTGACTGGCGCCATAACCACTATGCTACAGGCGCCGAGCCACAACAGAGATTATTAATATTTTCTTCTTGAAGGCGCAGATACCAGAGTTTACAGGAATTAGTTACTATCCAAGGTCAAATAATAGTAAGTCAGAATCAAGTCTTTGAACCTGGTCCTTGGTCTCCTAGAGCCCAGAGTACTCTGAAGTTTTCTGCGAGTCGGATTATCTCCTAAAATGCCAACAGAGGACGCAGTGTCCTGTTCCTACTTTGCCACCAGATAATTCAGAGCCTATGACTCCTTCTATAACAACTTGTAGAAAATTTATTAAGGACCAAATAAAAAGACTTTCTCAATTTCTCCTGCTGTGTAAACCATAACCAGCTCAATTACTGAGCAATGAATTCTTCTGGATCTAGATTACCCAGCCCCCCACCTGCAACCTCTGTGTTTTGTCAGCCTGCACATGGCTCTCCCAGAGCAGACACAAGACGGCAGGAGCAAAACCAGAGATGGGCTGGTTCAGCTTCCTGTGGTCTGTGGTGAGCAATAGGTTATATAGAAAAAGAGGCTAAAGTCACGGGCAGAAGTAAGAAACTTTCAGATCCCAGTTCAGCTCCCCCTTGAACCCCAGGGTTTACAGATGCCAAAGCCAGGCTCTCCTGAACTGTCTCGGCCCATCCCATGGGAATTGCATGCTCTCAGGGCTGAGAACTCTGGGAATAAAGACCACATCCTACTCATTGTTAGAAGGTGGCAAAGAAAGGCAGGAGCACTGGTTTGAAGAATAGACAGATCCGGGTTTGAATTTTAATCTTTCTAGTTAGCAGCATTGTAACCATGGGCAACTTACCTAAAACCCTAGTAGCCAGTTTCCTCATGTGTACAATGGGGACAGTGGGACTCATTTGGAGAGCTATCGTACAGGTTAACTGAGAGCACAGGAAGAAACCTTCCGGCACAACCCTGGCACAACCTCCACTACAAAGCCAGAACGTTTATAGAATAATCCAAACAGTAAACTCCTCCATGTGAGCAGAGGTTTGGAGGTTTACCTGAAACTGTTGTTCTTTCCAGGACTACTTAGTAACTTCCTGCTCTCTAAGGGGAACTTGTCTCCCCCCATTTCTAACATTTTCTCAGCCTCCTAGAAGAAAAGGAAACATTATTATATGTTAGACTATGTAAGATCATTAGTCTTCAGCAGCCTGTTCTTCCTACCACCATGATTCCTACCTAATTTCCTTTCTCATTTATTATAAAAGGATATAATTAGGTTCTTTCACAGATTTAACTCTTCACAAAATGAGATACAACCAGATATATGTATCTGTGGAATACTATGGGGGGGGAGGGGAAAGAACGTGAATCCAAGTAAACCTAGATCTAATGACCAATGTACTGGAAATACAGAGGACAGAAGAACATGTTAAATGACACCAAGGGATACATTTTGCAAAATCCAAATGGTGGAAAGCCTTAGAGGTCCAAAACCAGATTCTTCAATTATAAAAAAAATGTGGGCTGGGTGCGGTGGCTCACACCTGTAATCCTAGCACTTTGGGAGGGTAAGGCAGGTGGATTGCTTGAGCTCAGGAACTCGAGACCAGCCTGAGCAAGAGCAAGACTTCATCTCTACTATTAGAAGAAACTAGCTGAGTGGTGTGCCTGGAGCCCTGTAGTTCCAGCTACTCAGAAGGCTGCGGCAAGAGAATCAGTTGGCTGCTGTCAGCTGTGGTGCCACAGCATTCTACCCAGGTGACAGGGAGACTATTTAAAAAAAAACAAAACGTGAAGGGAACCCTTAAAATGATTTAAGAAGGATATCAATCAATTGTAATAGATAGTCCTTCTTTGAATGCTAATTCAAATACATAAATTACTAAAAATAATACAAAGGCAATTGAGGAAATATGACTACTGACTGTCCTTTCTACTTTTGAGTGTTTGAAATAATCTGTAAGAAAATGTTTTCTTAAAAAATAACCCCACTAACTTAAAGAAAATAATTACAGGGAATAAGCATATATGTACAAAGATGTTTAAAGTAGTCTAAGTAATGATAAAACTTAAAACTAAAAATTTAAACAAAGGAAAAATGTTTAAATTAATTTTGAGAAAATGATACTATAGAACATTATCCATCCATTAATACAATAAATATGATTATATAGATACACAGAAATATGAAATTGTCTTATGAGATCAAGTTGAAGAAACAAAATAGAATATATATACACATATTACAGGGTAGACATGAAGTTTGTGTACAATTTACTATGGTAAACTATGTTTTTTTGAGACAGAGTCTCACTATGTTGCCCTCGGTAGGGTGCCATGGCATCACAGCTCACAGCAACCTCAAACTCTTGGGCTTAAGCGATTCTCTTGCCTCAGCCTCCCAAGTAGCTGGGACTACAGGTGCCTGCCACAGTGCTGGGCTATTCCTTTTGTTGTAGTTGTAATTGTCATTGTTGTTTAGCTGGCCCAGGTTGGGTTCAAACCTGCTAGCCTCGGTGTATGTGGCTGGTGCCATAACCACTGTGCTGGTGCCAAGCCATATGTTAAACTATTTTAAATTGCACATGAACTTCATGTCTACCCTGTATATATAGATACAGATATAGATAATAAATACGCAATTATTACAGTTATATGAGAACTATATTAAGGATTTGAAAAGAGCATAAAGAACTGAACATAAATGTTGGATGTTGAGGAGGTAAAATTTTGATGTCAAGTCTTTATCTTTTTCTTTTATTTCATTTAGCTTTCTAAATCATTTTATAGAAGAACACATGTATTAATAAATAATGCTTACTTCAGAAATTGTGGAAAATGAGGAGTATAATGTCTACAGCGACCTCAAACTTAACATCCAAAAGAGATCTCTTGATTTTCTACCAAACCTGCTGTTCTGTGGGTCTTTCTCATCTGAATAAATAGCCCAGCCATTCATCTCATTGTTCAGTCCCAAAATCTATGAGTCGTCCTTGATTCCTCTCCCACCTATGCCCTCCATCCATTAGCGAAACCACCTGTCGGCTCTAATTCTGCCACTTTCAGCACCTCTACCTTAGCCTCGGCCGGCAGCACCTCTAGACTCAACTGTGGCCACCGCCTCCTCTCTAGTCTCATGGCCACCACTCTGACCCTTCCAGCCTCACTGGCTTTCTTGGTGTTCCTCAAACAAACCAAGCTCATCCCCGCTTCAAGACCTTTGCACTGTCCATACCCCAGCCTGGAATGTTCTCACTCCCAGATATTCTCAGAATTTGCCCCTTACTTTATTCAGGTGTCTGCTGAGATGTCTCCTCAAAGGAGTCATCCCTAACCACCTGTCACTTTCTTAAAACATATCACTACCTAAAATTTCACATATATATAAAATTATACAAATATATGTAAAATTATAGCACTATAATCAAGTAAACAAATATATACTTGTTTGCTTGTTTATAATGTCTCCCCGCGAGAATGGAAGCTCCATGTGGTCAGGAACTCTGTCCTGTATACTACTGTGTCTGGAACAGTGAGAACAGAGCAAACATTCAGTAAATACTAAGGAAGGAAGATAATTAATTAAAGTATAATCTTACCAGAAAGACATAGAGAACCACAATAATTATTTTGGTCTATTTTCTTTCATTTTTTTTCTAATGTGTGTATACGTGTGTATATTTGTATACATATATGTATTAATAATATGTGTATATGGAAATTTTTTAGTAAAGTGGAGATTCTTACCATATGTTCCATTTTATATTCTCCATGTTTTTCATATAAAGTGGCAGAAACATGTCCACATATCATTAAGTATTCTTTAACTTTGATTTTCAAACTGTTACATAATATTCTATTATAATTTTCCTTTGTATAGTTGTTGTTTTTCATAACACCATAATTTAAATATTTGGCCCACATGGCTGATTATATCTTTCAGTAATTTAAATATTAGAGTTGCTGCGCCAAAGGACATATACATTTTCAAGACTCTACAATTAAACTGTTCTCTAAAGAGACTTATGTAACTTACACTCACATTTTTAGTATATGAGAAGACCATGTTGATTACAATCTTGTCAACACTGGTTCTTTTCATCATTTTAAAAATCTCTGCCAATTTGATTAAGTGAATGATGCACTGTCTTTCTTTAAATTTCCATTTCTTTGATTTTTAGCGAGAATGAATTTTTTGTCATAAGGTAATCAGCCATTTGTATTTCTTCTTTTATAAATTATCCATTTCCTTTGCTCATTTTTATTCCATTATTATTCTTATTAATTTGGAAGAGTTACTTGAATAGTAAGGGTATGAATACAAGTCTTGACCTGTCATTTTTTTATAGAAAAGATAAATTTATTTTAGATTACTTTAATTATTTAATAAACACATGCCTATATTTTCCTTATGAAAAAGCCAGAACATGGCAGATAAAATCAAAGTCCCCTTTTGCCACAAAAGCGGGTCCCCCTTGGTGCCCATCATCGTTCTGGACCTTTCCCTGTGCACTTTTCACATAGGCACACGCCTATTGAAACTCTGCAGTGTAGTTTTATGTTGGACTTTTCCCTCTCACATACACTGTACTGCACTTTGCCCTTTGTACAGCTCACTTTTTCTCTTGAGGGGAGCCTTGAGGGTCTTTCAATATTAGTTCATATTATTTTTAAATTTTATTTATAGAGTTTTGTGAATCTGAAAACTTCACATTTTATGTCATGAATTCCATCAATATTCCCTTTACAATTTTCTTCTATTGCTTTTATATTTATAATTATTAAAGCTTATTTACTAGTACATTTTTTTAATTCAAGATATTACGGGAAAAATCCTTTTAAAATGTATTTGGTAAATTCACAACTCACAGGTATAATGCATGCTATCTTGGTGAGGGGAAACTGCACAAAAGCAATCTATGTAACTAAACGTTTGTATCCTTGTAATATTCTAAAATTTCAAAATTAATTAATTAAAAAGCATTCGAAGGAAACACTTCTCAGCTCGCTCACACCTCAGCCTGGCACTTTCATGTTGCTATGCATTCTTCTTTGCAGGTATAGGCCATTTACAGAGGCTCCATTCTGTAGATGACAAGGTGCAGAGTGCTAAGGGAAATGAAGAAGGACAGAAAGTCCTCCCCAAGTTATCTTTGCATGGTGCTAACTATAGCATCATCTGGAATTAGATCCATAACAAATGCTTTAGAAAATAGTGGGTCCTATATACTTGTTAAATTAGACCTTTTGGAAGAACTGGAACCATTGGATCTGATAATGACAGTAGAGTCTACATTTACATTCTAGGTGTGAACCTGGTGAGTAGACTGTAGACAAAACAAAGTTAGAAACAACTGATTATCAAATCCAAACCCGAAGGACTGGAGCAAGAATCCTTAATCCATTCTTGGCTGAGAACATCTTTGGGATAATCTTCCCAGCTCCTAAACATAACCCTTGGGATTCTAGACATGCTGACTTTTCATGTGTTCCTGTGACCTATAATTTGAGGCCCCAAAGCATACAGTTAGTACAAGAACTCTGACCTCCTCCTCCTTGGCCTTCTTTTTGGCATCATCCAACTTCTTCTTTTTGCTTTCTGGCATGAGATCATCTAACCAGCTCAGCTCTCGCTTAGAGAAGCAGAGATCCATGACTTTCCTGACAAAGACCAAGGCTAAAACCTGAAGAAAAAAAAAAGAAAGAAAAATAAAGAAAGAAAAGGAAAGAAAGAGAGCGAGAAAGAGTTAAAGGAACTACTTTCCTTCCTAAAGTTAAAAGCAGTCTTATTTTCACAGCAGACTATGACATTGCTAGCAAATGCACTTTGTAAATTCAAACCTAACAGGTAAAAATAAAACTCATACTAATCATAATACAGGATAGTTGTCATTTATTGAATACTCTCTTTGTGCCAGGTAAGTGTTTTACACACAATATTTTAACTATCATTATAACAACTCTGCTACTTAGAGCAACTAATTTAATTCCCTCATTGAAAAGAGAAACCCCTGGTCTGCAGCTGACTGGGGCAGCAGTTGGTGGAGTCTCCTGGCACTCAGCCCTGGTGGAACCAGCCACACCCAGCCTGAGCCTGCCTCCTGGTCAGTGGTTGGTGAGACCCTGGGGCACTAGCTTTGTTCCCAGATGCTTTGCCTATATCTTCTCCACTGCCCACATTCTTGCTTTATGCCCACATGGTACATTTCTAGTGGGTTTTGTCTCTGCCCTCTGGCCTGGTCTGACACTTTATAGATGAGGAAACTAGAGAGAAGTGACTTGCTAAAATCTGACAGCTGATTTCCCCAGTGGAGATAGGATAGGTACAGCAAGTCTCAACTGCTGCTCAACTCACTCTCTTTTTTTTTTTCTTGAGAAAGAGTCTCACTCTGTCACCCTGGGTAAAGGGCCGTTGTATCACAGCTCACAGCAACCTCAAACTCTTGTGCTTAAGAGATCCTCTTGTCTCAGCCTCCCAAGTAGCTGAGACTATAGGAGGCTACCACAACACCTGGCTATTTTTAGTAGAGACAGGGTCTAGGTCTTGTTCTTGCTCAGGCTGGTCTTGAACGCCTGACCTCAAGTAATCCACCACCTCGGCCTCCCAGAGTGCGGAGATTACAGCTGCGAGTCACTGCACCCAGCCCCTGCTACACTTTCTTCCCACAAAAGCCATTTTAGCCAAAAGGGAACCAATAATAACCAAGAATGACCTGCCTGGGTTGACTGGTGTTCACCAGCTAGACAAGGAATGAGGCAAATTAGCCTTTTTATATTCAACCACATTTCTATCTAATTTTATTGACTACTTTGCTAATAAATACAAAATTAATAGGATTCCTTCCAAGAGTTCCCAGGAATTTTCTGGTTCTTAAACGAAATGCTCAACCTCTGAACATAACACAAAAATGCAGAGCCTTATATATGTTCTAACAAAATTGCAAAACCACCAGGAGGTGTGGATCTAGGGGATTAAAGAAAAAAATTAAAAATAGAATTACCATATAATCCCGCAATTTCACTCTTAGTATATAACCAAAAGAATTAAAAGCAGGGACACCATCAGTTATTTTTACACCCATATCTGCAGCAGCATTATTTACAAAGGCCAAAAGGTGACTCCAACTCAAGTGCCCATGGACAGGGGAATGAATACACAAAATGTGATATGTGCAGTGAAATATTATTCAGCCTCGAGGAAGGAAGGAAATTGTGACATATTCTGCAATACGTATTAACCTGGAAGACATTATGCTAAGTGAATAAGGCAGTCACAAAAGGACAAATACGATATGATTCCAATTGCAAGAGGTACTTAGAATAATCAAATTCACAGAGACAGAAGGCAGAATGATGGCTGCCAGGTGCTAGGGGAAGGGGAGAATTGGGAATGTGTAATGGGTGTATAGAATTTCAGTTTTGTAAGATGAAAAAAGCTTAAAAATTGTGGTAAAGATGGATGGTAGTTATGGTTCTACAATAATGTGAATATATTTAGTGTCAATGAACTATACCTTTAAAAATGGTTAAAATGGTAAATTTTATATTTTACCACAATTTCTAAAATTAAAAATAACAATAATAATTTATACATACATATATATAAGAAAACAAAACCTCACCATCATTGGGAAAACAATGGCAGCTGGAGACGCCTTGATGACCCAGAGTAAGACAAGGCAGGTCAGCTGGATGAGGGTGAACAGGTGCACTTTGCGCAGTGGCACGTGCCGAAGGTAGATAAAATCTGGCTGGTGCTTTGCAGGCATCCCAAAGAGCTTCAGACGATCAAAGAACTGAAAGGAAATAGCTGACATTTATTTTCAGGCGGCTTCTCTGGACCAGAAGCCATGTTAGACCTATGCATGTCTCTGGTGTCACCTTCTCTGAGAGGTACACTGTTTCCACTAGACAGAAATGAAAACTGAGTCTCAGAAAGAACAGGTACTTTGGTCAATGTTGGTAAGTGGCAGAGTCAAGATCTGAATCTGTCTTTTCTAATTCTAGGTTCAAATGTTTCTCCTGTTTAACACTGTGATTCCCAAAAGAGCTCTCTCTTGAGGAGTGTTGAAAACGAAATAAGCTAACTGCATCTTTTCACTTATTATCAAAACGAACTCTCTTCCTTGTTCTTTGAGGGGTTTGGCGCTATTTATTATTTATAGGGAAATGATAAAACGAGACCTCATAACATTATGGATATAGAAAATATGATCATCCTCATAAAATGGAAAACAGAGAGCCAGAGATTAAATAACCTGCCCAAGTCACACTAGAACTTAGTACCTAAGAATGGCCTTTGGATATTCAGTACTAACACAGAAGAATCAGCGTAAGTTATTTTATGACCTGGGGTGCCCAAGTTGTTGATGACAAGCTCCTGATTTTCTCTGTTTGAAAGACTCAGAGGAATGAATTGGTAGGCAGGAAAAGGCAGAGTATAACAGGAAGTGACATCTGCTTATCTGGGGCAACTCCCACTACTCCCCAGTTTCCTCCGCCAGTGTGCTCCCAGAATTAAACTCCCTTCTCTCACTCTTCAGCCTGGCGTTAACCCAGAGCTGTCCATGTGAGAAAGCCTGGCAAAGTCCCTAGTGTTCAATGTGTGCCAAACTGTCCGTTGCATAATTAATGAACAACTGGACCCATGACATCATGCCAGGCCACCCTGAAGTCTCTGTACTCTTCTGCCAACAAGACTGTAGTTTGCCCCATATCCAAAGAAATTTCTAAAATAGCCTAACTGGAAAGAATGGGACATAATTTCTCAGGAGCTGGTGGTGCTTCTGTTAGGTGATGTTCTCTCTTGCGGGGAGAGAAGGACGGCTTGGCCGAGGGTGCAAGCTCACTCCTAGAATTCTTTAAAAGCAAGAAACGACTACACACTCTTAGGTGGCATGTAGCAAAATGTCTTTATTTTCCACTCCCCTTTATTGGGAGCTAGTCACGTACACCACATTGATCAATAATCCTAACATCCTCATTTCTTATCTTAAACTATAGAAAAGAAAGAAAGTCCCGGAAAGTGAGATAGCCATCATAAGATTAGCCTAAAGAAAGAAAGTCCGGGAAAGTAAGACAACCATCCTAAGCTAGCCTCAGGCTATTCCTCTTGGAAGACCTAAAAGAACAATACATTATCTGACTTCTATTGTTAAAGTTAAAGGTTAGGATAAACAGAGGAGGAAAACCTTTCACTTCTATGTACTCAATTAAATTTCTGAGAAACTGGCTTCATGACTGTTTTCTTATGGTTTTGGAGACCCTGCAGTTACGATGGAGTATTTTACTCAACATCCTTAAGATGAAGTTTTTTCTTTTCACTCACATCAACCTTTGAGTCATGTCCTCTGCACAGCTGGGCCATTTCAACCCTTATCTAACAGGCTGACTTGACTGCACAGTTGGGGTTCCCTGTAGGAGGGTTTTACGCCTGGCCTGCAGGCCCCCACCATGTTTTCCCAGGTCGCTTAGGGCTTCAACAAGAGCAAATAATACTCACAAGTCTTTTCGCTCAGTTTCTGGAATTAAAAGAGCACATTTCACTTAATTTTTGTGGGGGTTTACCCCACAGCTTCCGTTGGGGAATGACCTGTCCTGGACAGGACAGGTGAACTCACTGTTAGAAGACACTGCCCTACCTGAAACATACAATACCTGGATTCCCTGTAGTGAAGAAACTCCCATGTAGAGGAAAACTCCATAGAGTACTGGCATTGGAATAAACTGGAGACAAAGGGCAGAAAGACCAGAAGTTAAATCTGGTATCACAGCACACTCAAGACTAAACTCCTGAACTCTAAATCTCTGAGAATGAAATAAAGTCACTATAAGCATCATTTTATATGATGTCTTTCATATAAAAAGACATCATATTAAAGCTGCCTTTACATATCTATAAGAAAAAGCAAAAGCAGAAACTGACAATGATAAAAATCATTTTGTTCCGAAGTGGGGTGAAATGTGAGCTAAATCATAAGCCTCATATATCACCCCTGGCTGGCCATTCCTGCTCCATGGGGATGGGAAGACAGACAGACACAGACACACACAAACAAACCCTTCCTTAAAGGAAGTGACACCTTTTAAATCTTCTAGGATCACACAATTATCTCTTTAGGGATTTAGGGTATTTTACTATAGACTAAAAAAGTTTCCTTTATTTTTGTACTGAGCAGAGACTTGAGGGTAAGAGTGGAGAGGTATCTTATCACAGAGGAAATTACTTGGGGAGAAATACTAATATTATTATATTGCACTTGAATGTGTACTCAGCATTTGAATATGACTTTCCTTTCACACTCCCAGCATCTTCAGAGCAACTCTGAGGTATGGAAATGGAGTCTCTAGAACCAAAGCAAGGAAAATCTCAGAGCCAAAACTAAATTTGACTTGCTTTCATTCTAGGCCCAAAGAACATTCCCCAACATAATTCCTCTCAAAATTAAAAAAATCCCCCTATTGGATTCTATGTTGCTACAGCTCTAGAGTGACTAGCTATCCTAATTCAGTGATAACCTTGTTTATAGAACTATTAAAAGGTGTCCTGAAGAATCCTCCTGAGACACTTATAGGAAGGCCAGGTGACAGCCCCCATCATGCCTTCATTATATTCTCGGAGGAGCAGCACACTTTGGGACCCTCCAGATTGCACCTAGACAAGGGGTGGGAGAAGGAGTTGGGCTGGGGCAGTGAGTAGAAGGAGGTAGGGGGCATGAGGACAGGTGGGTGGCAAGGATGAGTGGTTCAGAAATCTTTACCACCCCTCTCAATTCTCACCCGTGAAGAGCAGCTGCAGTACAGGTTGGCACGGTTGAAGATCTGCTAAAAGAGGGAGAAAGGAGGCGAGGGAGACCAGGCTCTAGCACGGTGGGGGCCTGGCAGTCCAGCCAGCGAGATTTCCTTTTCACCCTATTTGGCTGGATGCAAGCCTTACACCTACAGATTTTTTTTTCTCATGTTCAAGGTATCTTCCACCTTTCAAAAAAAAAGAAAAGCCCTCTTTTAGCCCTATCTCTGACACTAGCCACTGCCCTTTTTGTTCCACTTCTCTGAGAAACCTCTTGAAAAACTTGTCTACACATGTACTCCTACGGCCTCAGCCCCTGCTCACTCTCCAGCTACCTGCAACTGGACTTCTGCCCTACAGTTCCACTGAATTCCCTGATTACATAGCTCCCTACCCCTGCCCTCAGGTCTGTGGAAATTTCTTTAGTACATGTTAAAATACACCAAATCCTTCAGGAGATGATTATGTGATTACAGCAGATTTAAAAGGCATCATTTCTGTAAATGAAGTGTGTGTGTTTGGGGGGGAGAGGGTTATCTGTCTGTCTGCCTGCCTGTCCATCTCCATGAAGGAGGAAGAGCCAGACAGCGGTGAGATTTGTGGCCTGTGATTTAACTAACATACGTAATCATTTCATTTCAGAACAAAATGATATTTATCATTGTCAGCTTCTGCTTTTGCTTCTACTTCTAAATCATGTAAAGCCTGCAGAAGGTAAAGCAGTCTGCTGAATCTGCTCTTGCCAAGTTAGGTGTCCCTGGTGATAAACTCGCTGGTCTTCGTCTTTCTAGCAGCTTGTAGCCAATCCCTCCTTCTTGAAACGCTCCCCTTGTTGGGCTTCCCTGGCACCACACCCTCCTGGTTCCCCCCACCTCTCTGGCAGCTCCTCCTGAGACTCCTGCATCTCCTGCTCTGCCCTAAAGCCTGCTTTTGTCCTTGGTCCCTCTTCTTTTTCATACCTACCCTTCTCCCTGAGTCATTTCATCTACTTCCTGGGCTTCCAACACGCCCCTTGTGCTCCTGACTCTCAAATTTATATTTTAGTCCAGAACCCTCCTCAAGCCTCCTCATTCAGATGACTCCCAGACATCTCACTCGAAATCTGATTACAGCCCCACTCTCACAAAATCATACAGCCTTCTATGTATTTATAAATGCCATCGCTCTCCACCAGATGGTAAAGTCAGAAACCTGAAAGCTTCTTTGAATTTTGTATTTTCCTCACAACTGTATTTCCTCATTTCCCCATTCCACAACTAGTCAACCAGCAAGACCTTGGGCTCTGCCTCCAAGAAGCCATGCCCTTTTATCTGTCCCTGCGACCACTTTCCTTACCCAAGCCACCATCATCTCTCACCTGTAAGCCTCATTGGTCTCTCTGCTTCTGTTCTTCCCCACCCCTAAAAACTTATTCTCTAGACATCAACCAGAGTGATCCTTTGAAAATACTAACTGTCCCTCTCCTGTTAAAATCCTTCAAAGGTGACCCTTGCCAGTGTCAACAAGCCCCTCCTGCCTCTTCCATCTCATCTCACTGTGCTCTTCCTTGATTTACATCTCTGACCACGTAGCCCTGATATTTCCTAGAACACATATCACTCTTTCCCTCCTCGGGGCCTGACCAGGCTGCTTTTCTCTCCTCCCTCCAGGCTGTCTCCACCATCTGTGGCATGGCTGGCTCTACCTCATCTTCAGTGTCATCTCCTCAACAAGGCCTTCTTTGACTACCCTAAACAAAATGGAACCCCCTTTACTCTCTGTAGCAGAGAGAACATTATATATTTCCTTTATATTACTTACCACATTCTGTAATTATCATATTTATTTTCTTAACCAATTTTTTAACCCCTTAATATCTATCTTACCCTGCTCTTTTAGGGTAGGGATTTGTACATGCATCAGTTTGACGCCACTATATTCCCAGCACCTAGCACAATTCCTGGCACAAATCAGGCATTCAATATTTGCCTTAACAAGAGAATGAATGTTACCTTTAAGATAGCTGTCATAAAAACTGAGCATCCCATCAGCACAAAAATCATAAGGCCTGTCACTCTCTGTTCTCGGATGCCTAAGAACTTGGGTTGTTCTCCAGGAGCAGAGCACTCAGATTCCAGCTTGAGGCTGTTCACATGTGTAATAGATAGGACAGTTGCAGCCACAAACCAGGGTAGGCCCATGATGGAGCAGACACCCAGCATGATAGCCACCATCAGTAGGTCCAGGTGGTAGCCACAGCCTTTCTGTGGAGAAACAGAGTCTCTGTTACCCTTAGATTAGCCATAGTGGAACATAGAATAGTGAGCTAAGGCTCTCAGGTCCAAAGTATGAAAGGGTATATTGGTAAGAAGGAAGGGGTCCAGAGATCACAGAAAAGTCTTCTAACCCCTCTTGGTTTGGAGGAAATAAGAAAAAGAAAAGTGTTAGCTTACTTCAAGTCTCATAAATTCAAAGATCCATTCTTCCCCAGAGACCAAGCCACACTGTGACCATTCTAGATGGTAGACACTACAGGAATTGGAGATAATGTCCTTATTGAATTCCTATAACACAACCCCAGATTTTAATGTTGCCCCCTCTGTTACCTCCCTGGGGTCCTTGGGCTCAAAGTTTTGGGAAATCCTAGCAAGGGACACACACCAGTTGGAGAATACCTGCCTCTAGGAAATAGTGGCTGAGGCTCTGATCTGAACCTCAGGAAGACAAGCTGTACAGTTGCCTAACGCAGAGCATATAGCGATAGGGGCCACCAGGCCACCTGTACACCTGCCTATAGGTTTGAGAGGACAGTAATGGAGTCCAAGCTTCTTTCACATCATACCACCATGCTCTACTCTAGTCTCATTTCCAAATCAATCTTTGCTATTAATGGAGGGAATGGAAACCTCTTATGATCCCCTTCTATGACTGTTTTTAACCCAGGTTCTATAGTTCCTCATCTAGATGGGCTTACCCTAAAATCAAAATGTATAACAGGTTGCCATAGCAGTCTTCTAGGTCAGAACCTCTTCTTACCTTGAGCTTATGTTCCTTCCTGTTAATGATGACAGCTGTGATCTGTTGGTCCATGAATATCAAGATGGTGCAGAGAAGAGCAGGGATAATTGCAGCTATCACAGTCCACCAGGGATTGGGGCCAATGGGATTAATAATCCACCCTCGATCATCTCTTGTTGGCTAAGAGAAAGAAAACAAGGAATTATTTTTTATATTTTAAATTAAACATAGTCATAAACAGATCAAACTGGATCATACTATCTACATTTCTTTTTACTCTTGAACAAGAATCATTTTTTTAAAAAAAAAAGTTCAAAATACAGCAGCGCCTTAGGAAATCTATGACCTTCTCCCAAATCTCCTTTGAAATAGCCAATCCTCAATTATCAACTTTCTGTGGAATACTCATTAATCCTGCACTTTCACTTACTCTCTAAGTCCCTGTACAGAGAGAAAGCAACTTTATCTCAACATTAGCCCAAGTAAAATATAATGAACAACTAAATCTTTTGTCAAAAAAATTTAATGACTTTCAAAGACAAATATAAATAACTCAGATTATCTTCCTTACTACTTCTCTCCAGAAGCCATGTAATGTGTGTCTACAGCACAAACAAAGCAAACTGAAGCCAGCTGCATGTAATCTCTTGGGCTTGGAGTGGATCATTCCAGGAGCCCTCTCTCATCAGCAGCAAATCAAAGGCCCAGGCATCAGAGACTTGAGATGGAGCCCAGAACTGCTGAACTTGGACATTTGTTTGACCTAGGACCCTCTTCAATGCACCTGTAAAACAACTATTTATAAATATTATTGGGATGTTCATGATATACCTAAACTCTTCTAGATCCTCAACCCACTTTCCCCTGTCCCTACCCAGTATACTCTGGAGAAGACAAGCTTACCTTTTTTGGCAAGTGGTATTGAAGGACAGAAGGCCAGGGATACAAACTGACCCAGACTTGACCCCAAATTCAATGAACAAAGAGCAAAGACTGTTATATCTGAAGCATTTGGGTCCCTATTAGTAATGACTCTAGGACTCAAAGCCTCTTCAATAACACTACCAAGTTCCAAATTATGAATGAGTTAGCTTCTAGAAGTTTGCAGACTCTGTGTTTCTTTAGTAACAATGTTCTAAGTGGTAGTTAAGTTCTTAGACCAATACCAAAAGTTGTTAAACCCTTAAAGATATTATAGACCTTAGTAATAGTACTAGCCTTTAGATTGAGTCTTGGCAGCTGGGAGCCAAGTGACCTAACAGGGAAGGGAAGAAGGAAGAAGACTCCCTCTCTGTCTCCTGAAAGTGGAGCCCGCCAAGAGCAATATTTTCTCTGACATTTTCCCATTTCTCATCTCTCTCCTATTTCCCAGAGGCCTTTTGCCAGATGTTCCAGAAATTCGGTGCTTCCTGACTATCTTAAACCTACCCTCCAGGGAACCTTGACAAGGACTGCCTAATGCTTTCCAAGTACCTATTTTCCATAAAATCCTTTCCTCCTTCGGGGCTGATCTCAGTTAGGTTTTAGAGTAGAGGTTCTCAACCTTCCTAATGCCACGACCCTTTAATACAGTTCCTCATGTTGTGACCCCCAACTAAATTATTTTCGTTGCTACTTCATGAAGTAGCGTGAAAATTTAGAGAGAGAGCTGACTGTGCTTATTCACACAGGTGAGAATGCCATATTCTCTGAGGGGTATTATAAGGGGATGTTTGTTAATTCATTAATTTCTAACTAGTGGAATTTCAACAAATTGAACAAAACTTAAATTTCTTAGACATCATGGAAAAAGATACTTTTAATAGGCTTACTTTACGGAGACAGAAAAGAGAAAGAGAAGAAAAGGCCTGCTGCGTGGGGGCATTTACGAGTCAGGGATTACCTCGTTCCTGCCTGCTTTTTCCGCACCTCTCCCATCTTATTTCATAATTCTTCTCAAGACACTGAGTATGCCCAGGTTTTCTCTCCTTTCCCCCCTACAGGGATCTATGGAATTGCGCACAGCTCTTCTACCTGTTACTCAATTAGTCCCCAAACTGAAACAGATTTAAAGTTCTCAGGTATTAACCATCTGTTTCACTTTGTGTATAGGTTTTTTGAAAAATACTATGAGAGTTATAGAAACAAACAGTATGGTAGGGTTGAAATGATGTCATGATTATTCCAGCAAGGGTCTAAGGCTCCCGATGAGGTCCCTCTTAGTTCCATTCTCCTTCTACAGGGCAGGATCATTCAGGGGAGGGTGGAGTCCCTTCCCTTTTCTGCCCTTCCTAGTGCCCCTAGAGAGTGGATACTCAGAGAAAGTGCTGTGATAAGACTTGTTCCTGGACCCATGTTTCCCCAGTATCTGGCATACATTTATGTAAATGTGCATATTCTATTGTTTTAAATGTTGACATATTAAAGACAATAAGTGGTATTAATGATAATAAATAATACTTTTCATTCATTCAACAACCTTAGTTTCTCTGTTCTCTGACTTTTCTGACTTGAACTTAGCTAAGTCTGAAGAGTTCGCTTTTCTGAACAGCAAGGTGTGAAGAGCGGGTTTGGATTTAGGGGATAGTACGACTCATCTTATGATTAGGATGTGGAAGGCCTTTGAAATCAACTTGGGATCAGATTCTATGAAACTACATGAATGGACCAAGAACCCTGAGATCTCTTTACCTTGAACACACTGGGAACCTGAAGCTTTGGTGATGGGACTCCAATCAAAAAATCAATAATCACCATTGTGAAGATAGTGAGGAAAACAGCAAAGTCGCTCACCATGGAGCGTACCTAGCATTGAGAAAGAAAAGTATTTTAGTAGGTTTAAGACAGTAGAAAAGAATTTAGTATTGTAAAAAGTTTTAAAATCCTCATTAGAATGCTTTCATTCTGCAGTTGTACTAGTACGAGCATATTTAAACAACAGGAACGTATTAACACACCCACATTGGTTCAGGCTCTAGTTCTGATCACTTGGAATTACATTTTAACTCCAAGGTCCCTAGCACTAGCCAAAATTACGCTTTAGCCAAGATCCCTAGCACTAGCCAAAATCTCAGCGGTGGTATCAACTCCACTTCTCCCTCGTACCAACATCCAATCTATCCGCAAGTCCTGCTGGCTCTGCCGTCAGAGCACCTGCAGAATCTGAGCACTTCTCACCGCCTCCACTGCTCCCATCTGATTGAAGTCACCAGCAGCTCTTGTTTGGGTACCTACAGCAGCCTCTTAACTTGCTCCTGCCTTTGCCCTCTACAACTTTCTCATATAAAACTTAAGTTGGATCATGTCAGTCCTCTACCAAACCCTGAAATGGCTTCTGGTTTTACTGAGTTAAAAACCCCAAAAGCCTTCTGGGTCACAACTGGCAGCCTTGGCTTTCCGGGCCCAGATCCTACTGCCCTGCTGCTTGCTCACTCTGTTCCAGCCACGCAGACCAGACCTCCTTACCGTTTTCTTAAGCTGTCAGGTTCACTCCCGCCTCTGGTTGTTTGTACTTGCTCATCCCTCTACTGAGATGCATTTCCTCCGGGTAATCAGATATCACCTTCTCCATGAGATCTTCTCTGATGATCCTACTTGAAAGTGGCCACCACCCCACTACTTCCTGTACTCTTTCCTCTTTTATTTCTCTGTAGCTCTTATCTCCATTTGTTGGGGATTCCTGTCCAATTTAGCACCTGCCCTAGGTGGACTGTCCCACTTCATGACGTGTGCCTGCCTTAGTCTGACTTCTAACAGAGACAGAGCAATAAAGATAGTGTGTCTTAATCACCTGGAATATCACTGGTACTTTACCCTGACTATGCTTTAAAGCCTAAGATTTCCAGCTCCTCCTCATGTTTCTTTTTTGTTTGTTTCAGTTCTTCTCTGCATGTTATATAAATTCTCTGAATGTTCACCACCCCTCTACCCACCATTGACATCCTGGGGCCCAGGGACCCTGCTCTCTGAGCTTCTATGGCACTTACACCCCAGGTTGGCATCCAACTATTTACTATTGTTCCTTATGGCGCCTGGTCGTTTCATGAGTTTCCCCTGCCTATGTGATGACAGATACCAATTTTTGAACTTCTTTTGCAACCCCCATAGCACTTAACCCAAGCCTGACCAAGTAGTCAGCACCCAGTTGCCACTTGTTAACTATTCGTCCAGACAGGAAATAGAGACCCATAACTTATTTAACATGTGCCTCCCCAAACTATTGCGCAGGCTCACTGAAGTCTGAGAACGTATTTCCGTCATGTACATGTGTACAGTAAATAGCTGATCATCTGAGTCCCCCACCCATTCACATGTCCTGTATTGTAAATGTGCCTGATTGAAGCCTCACAGAAAAACCAGCATCTCCTCCAGATTTGAGCTTCCATCCTGCCTGCCTTCCTTTCTGTATGTGTAAATGTAGCTGTTTATTTAAAACAAGCAATAAATTATCTCTCTCTCTTTCCATCACAGGCAAATACTCTCCCAGAACATTTCATATAGTTTCAATAACAACCGTGACTGGTGCAACATAGAATCAGTGCAACCTCTTTCAGGAGCCAAAATCGAAACCTGCCAGGCAGGTGGGTACAGGCAACAGGCTCGGCCTTTGCCCAGGCCAGGAGAAGCAGTATGTCAAAGGCAGCATGATTTACCTGTCTTTGAACAGACTAAACAATATCTGAGGAAGAGAAACCAAAAGAGAACGTTGCCTGAAATGAAACATATATTCCCAATACCCTCATATGGCTAATATCCTTGGCATCTGGAAGATTCTAGAAAAATAAGAACAAAGGTAGAAGCTCCCAGGCAATGCTGAAGATAGGCAGTTTGGGGTTCATTTGCATTTGTTTTTTAAATAGGGTCTTAAATATGCATTGGTTCTTAGGCAGAAAAATCCTGTACGTTCTGGAAGTGTTCTGTTGCCTCACAGGGCTCCTGATTCCAGAGAAAATACCTATGTTGCTTCTGTTTGTTCAGATGCTCCACAGAATTCCTTCTCCCACCAATGGGATCTCACTGCCCACCACACGCCATGGAGTCTAGCATACCACTGTCCCATAGAGGTGCAATGTTAAGCCACATGTCTAAGTTTAAAATCCTTAGTTGCCGCATTTTAAAAAGAAAAACTAGGTGAGATAATTTTAACAATATTTATTAAATTATTAATATTTATTAAATCAATGTATCAAAAATATTATCATTTCAGCATACAATCAATATAAAATATTGATAAAATCCTTTATATTATTTTTAGGTACCAACCCTTCAAGATCTGGTGTATGTTTTATGTGTACAGCATAATCCCAATTTGGACAAGTCAAATTTCAAGTGGTCAATTACAATATGTGGCTGTTGACTACCACAGGCCTAGAGAATGCAGTGCAAACTCTTTCAGGGTGACTTTCTGAGTGCAAAATCTGCATGACACTATAGCAATGATCTACAAATCAGCTTAAGGGTGCAGAAGCTTGTTCTGTAACTTGGAATTTTTGACCTAAAGTAAAGGACAGAGACACATTTTATCTCTCCTCTTCCCCCGGCTCTGCCCCTGTGCTTGGCTATCTCCCCGCAGAAGATACCTACAAGATAATAAAAAACATCCTTTCTGTGACAGACAATTTTTTCAGCACTTATTTAGGGTTCATAGCTGTAGCTGAAATTTGAATTTTTAAATATTCTATAAATGTTACAGATTTAGCTGAAGGTGGCTCTGAGTCTTTTGTAGGTGGGTGTTGTGAATGGATTTGTTTTTTGAGGAGGATGGAGGCATGGACTGGAAAGTTGTGAGATTCAAGAGTGGAAAAAAAAATGGGATAATAGGGCCAGATGTGGCAGCTCATGCCTATAATGCCCACACTTGGGAGGACTGCTTGGGGCCACGAATTCAAGACTAGCCTGAGCAACACAAGAATCTCTCTACAAAAAAAATTTAAAAATAAAAAAATTAGCCCTAGCTAGGCAGGGTGGTATATGCCTGTAGTCCCAGCTATTCAGGAAGCTGAGGCAGCAGGATACCTTGAGCTTAAGAGTTTGGGGTTGCTGTGAGCTATGAAGAGGCCACTGCACTCTAGCCTAGGTGACAGAGCAAGACTGTCTCAAAACAAAACAAAACAAACAAACAAACAAAACAGAAAAAAACACCCAAAAAAGGCAGGCAGCCATAGTGAACTATCATATGTGTTTAGGCATCAAAAGAGTTAAGTTTCTTTTTTTTACTTAATGAAATTAAATAATTCATAGCTTATAATCTTAAAATACTGATTTGATGCCATTGATTTTCCAAAATTCTATTTATAAAATTTTATTATACACATAGTATCCTTCTCCACCTTTCTTTTTTTTTTTTAGAGACAGAGTCTCACTTTATCACCCTCTGTAGAGTGCTATGGCACAGCTCACAGCAACCTCCAAATCCTGGGCTTAGGTGATTCTCTTGCCTCAGCCTCCTGAGTAGCTGGGACTACAGGTGCCTGCCACAATGCTCAGCTATTTTTTGCTTAGCATAGGAATTTCCACAGGAATCAGTGGCTCGAGTAACAGAGTGGGACTGCTTTAGGACATCCAAGTCAGCATTACCAGGTGACTCCACTGGGCACACTTTAGTAGAGAGTCACTGTAGCATGAGCTCCCACCTTCTGCCAATCTCATTTATTCCCAAATTGAAGAAAATATCAGATGAGACAAAGCAGGAAGCACACTCTACTAGGATCCCCCATGGCATACCACCTTCTGCTCTGTCAC